>NC_087580.1:54213202-54873809 GCF_036250125.1 Pseudopipra pipra | reverse complement strand
TGTTCTAGAGCAAGCAGCTAGTCACAATATAGAACCGGGATGTTTAAGATGAGTACGCGAGCTGCGATGGTGCAGTGTGCACGGTCTCCAGGAATGAAGGACCAACCGCCTCCCGAAGATCTTGCTTTATGGTGAACTTGCCCACTGCTGCCGCAGAGGAGAGGAGCCCCGAAGAAAAGATACAAGGACTCCCTGAAACAACATCTCAGCCTTGGCCATACTGATCACCATAACTGCTCTACTCTAGCCTAAAATCGAAAGGCCTGGAGAAACACCATCTATAACGCAGCTGTCTCCTTTGAGAACACACGCAGGATCACTCTCGAGGAGAAAAGGCAACGCAGAAAGAACCGCGTTCTGCAGAATATATCATCTAAAGAGTCTTTCTACTGTGCCTTTTGCAATTGGATATGTCTATCTCGTATTGGCCTCATAAGTCACCAACGTGCCTGTAACAAATGTGGATAGAGCCTTCCCAAATCTTCGTTCGCGAAGCCCAGCCATGATGATGAGCACAACAGCATTGCTGTTATTAGAGCTCTAGCGCAGCTAGTGCATTTCTCAACGGCAATTCCGAATCTGAATTTCTGTAGCTTCAATAAACTGCACTTTTTGTGAACTTGTGCTCGCGAAGGCTCTTAGAGAAGGCGACCAGACTTATAAGTGCCGAATTGGTTGCAATCGGAAATGAAGCCTAACCGCACCCAGCCCCTCTGATCTCTGAGGACCAGCTGGAACGCAAGGGGGTTATTTTCTGCCAAATTTCTGACTCTTAAGCAACAGCTTGGCCTCTAATTTTCACCCATAAGCTCTCAACCTGTTCATCGCCGTCTTTCAAAGACAGCTCTGCGCAGTCAATCCCTCTTATTTTTGGTTTACGTAGACGGCAACCCCTGCCTCTCCTTCCTTCTGACCAGTTTATAGCCATCGGTTGCAGAGCTCCAGTTGTTTGAGTCGTCCCGCCACGTTTCTGCCTTAGTGATGTGGTGGGTTGACCTTGGGTGGATGCCAGGTGCCCACCCAGCCGCTCTATTACTCCCCTTCCCAGCCGGACAAGGGAGAGCTGGGCTCGGGGGGTGGTGGAAGAGAAGGGGTTTGGGTGTGTGATGGTGAAATCTCTCCACAACGAACTGAAGGAGTAAACCCCCCCCGCTCCGGGAAGACCATGTACACACGGGACTTTACGTTAGAGGCAGCTGAGAAGGGGTCATAAACCATCAAGGACCCCCAAAGCGCCCCCCCCACTCATTCCCGAGGCCTTCCACCACCAGAGGACTGCACGTGACCCATGTGAGGTAACAAATCCTGAGCCTGTCACAAGAGACTGCAAAGATTTCCCCCCACTCCCAGGGGAGGTGTCTGGCATCTCCTGAACGTATATTAATCCATTGGACTCTATGTTTTGGGGGACCCTGACCATCGAGAAGACCAGAAGAACTGGACCAAAGGGACGCTGCCGGGTTCCATGGAGTGGTGATACATTTTCTCTTTTAATCTCTCTCTGTCGCTTTCTTTCTTCCCTCCCTCCTTTTCCTATTTCTTTCCATCTCTCTTTCTCTGCCTCTTTACCATTAAAAAACCCCCCATACTACTGATTTTGGCATCTGGTCTCGTTTGCATCTTAATTCGGGCACAGGCATTTCTAACAATTTTAATAACCAGATCATAACACGACCGCATCACTTTTTGGGAGGATCAAGCCCCCGATTCCTTTGCGGCCTTTCTCAGGTATTCACCTCTTGGTTCCCGACGATACAGCAGCCCCTGTCTCTTCTCTGTTGCTCAAAACTCCATCCCCTTTTCCTGCTGAGTCTCGTTTAAAGCCCTCCTTGTAAGTCTGGCCAGCTTGTTGGCAAAGACCCTCTTGCCCCCCTTGGTGGGGTGAATCGCATCAGCTCCCAACAGACACGGCTTCTTAAAGGTAGATCCACGAACATAGAAACCAAAACCTTGAGTACGGCACCAGCTACGCAGCCAGGCATTCACCCGTTCGGTTCGTCTCCTCCTTCCCAGACCCCTTCCTCTGACGGGACTCTGATAGAGGAGACCACCACCTGTGCTCCCGATCCTTTTCACATTGCTCCAACGGAGATATAGTCTCCTGGGAGGGTTCTAAGTTGCCTCGTCAGACCCTACACAGAAGAGTAGGAGCGGATGATAATCTGCAGGGTTCACCAGGCCCGGCAGCCTCTCAGTGACACCACGAATGCGAGCTCCTGGTAGGCAGCAGACTTCTCTAGAGAAATTGCCTGGACGGCAAACGGGTGCTTCGGTGCCTCTCAGGGGGGAACCTCCAATTACTAATATCTTTACGTGCTTTTCTGGTGGCACTGGTTCTAACGCGGGCGGGTGGTTAGGTCAGCTTTGCATGGTTGGCTTGTCCTGGGTCCTGTCCGTTACTCACGTGCTCTTCAGTCTCCAACCCCGGAGCATCCTGTCAGTTATGTAGGGGCACTTCAGGAGATGGGGGAGGGTTCTTCCTTCTACCCCGAGCACAGACAAGCGTCCAGTCTCCTTCTTCTCGGGACTTACTTGCGTCAGTCAGCTCGAGGTTGGATTCCGGCTTACCTTCCTCTTGCGCAGCCTGAAGGCAGGCTGTCGCTCAGCCTGAGACAGCGGACAATACCACACATCAATCTCCTGCTCGCGTTCCCGGATACCGTGCTGCCTGTCGAGCTCCTCTTGTAAAAGTTACTTGTCCAAGGAGATCTTCCCGCTGGGCACGCTTGCAGCTATGACATCCACCGCTGCCTTCGGGTGCTAGGAGGACTTCCAGGTACTGGAGCTCTCGCCCTGCCCTTTGCTCATTGACCCCATCTGTCACTCCCTCACAGGGCTGCTGCTTACTCTCTCTCTCCCTCCGCCCCGCCCCCACTCTTAGTTTAAAGCCCTCCTAATGAGGTCAGCTATCCTATTGGCAAAAATACCTATGCCCCGCTTAGTGAGGTGGAACCCCTCTGTCCCAAGCAGACGCTGATCCACAAACAGGGTCCCATGCTCATAGAACCCAAAACCCTGTCGCCAGCACCAGCTCCGCAGCCAATTATTGACTCGCATTATCGGTGCCCTCCTCCTCCTGCCCTTTCCTCTCACCGGCAGGACTGAGGAGAACACCCCCTGGGCCCCCATGCCCTGGACTACCGCCCTCAGAGCTCTGGGGTCATTGCTAGGGGAAACCTGGTGTCGCAGATGTGCTCCTCCGGTTTGAACTAGCTGAACCTCGGTCCAGGCAGATGCTCAGCAAGTAGGACTATCCAAAGTTAATCCTACTGCGTGAGGCTATCGGTGACAACCCAGCACCAAAACCAGCTGTAAGTGCAGAAGACCTTTCTCTGAAGAATTATTCGAGGAGGGGGGAATTTATGTCGCTCAAGGAAGCTGTGCTGCCTGGGAAAGAACATCTTCCCACGGATAGTTTGGTGCTTTTACTTCCCTTGCCTTACAGAGAGGTTAACTTCCTGAAAGAAAGCGGCGTGTTTTCTCATGCCCAGTGTAGGTAGCGCCGTCATGTTAGTGTTCTCAACTTGCAGAAATAAATTTTCCTAAATCCTTCTGCTGCCTGGTACCTGGGGTAGCTGCGTGCAATATTCCCTCACACCAACAAACCAGTTTGGCTGCAGACTGGGCTGATAAGCGGCCAAAACTGCATGAACACAGCAGAAAATCTGACTACGAGCCAATCACTTGACGCTATCAATACGTGCAGCCATCAGAGTCCGTTGAGTCCTCCCTCCGTAGCCGCTGGCTGCACGGCAGTGATCTCCCCTCAAGTAGGGATGCCTTTCAAGGTTACCCCCCGAGGCTTGGAGATCCCTTACCTGACACCACTAGGCATCCATGGGTTGCTAAGTGACTTCTTTTTGCATGCGTGTAACATTTAAGATACGCATCGTAAGCTTACCAATAACCTTTGTATCCTATACTAACTTTAAGTGTAGTAAAGAGCAGACAATTGACCGCCAATCCATCTGTACTTATTTTATATTTTACGTACCTAACTTTACTGATTAGAACTCAGTAAACTAACTACTAGATCAGGTCGGTCCAAGTGATCTCTGACTCTTCTCCTGCCACACCTGGACAGCATCAAAAGCATCTGTGGTGGGTTGACCTTGGCTGGACGCCAGGTGCCCACCAGGCCGTTCTATCACTCCCCCTTCTCAGCTGGACAGGGGAGAGAAAAGGAGAGGGAAAACAACTCCCAGGTCGAGATAAGGCAGTTTACTAAAGCAAAAGCGCATGTTTGCGTGCGCACAAACAAAGAAGAAAAATAGTAAATGGAATTTTATCCTCTACTTCCCATCAGCAAGTGTTGTGCGGCCACTTCCCAAGAAGCAGAGCTTCAGCACACAAAGCGGTTGCTCCAAAAGGCAAACACTGTAAATGACGAATGCCCCCCGCTTCCTCCTCCTTTATTTAGCTTTTATATCTGAGCTGACATCATATGGTATGTGAAACAGGAGGCTAGGCCCAAAAGAGTTAACTAAGAAATTTGGGCCTGCTAACAAGCTATCAACATCCAAAACGATCTGTGCTTGTTCTGTTCTACTTACTGGACCAAAGCTTCAGAGAATAGTACAAGAACATGTAATAGGCCTAGAAGCAATAAATTAGAAATATAACAGGATCAGGTAGACATTTGAATAGGAGAAATAGGCCTGGAGCCAGGGCTTTTTCCAGGCTTCAGTGAGCGGGTCAAGAACAATGGAAGAGAAGAAGGGTCAAGCTGAGGAAGATGAGTTGAAGCCCCCTGCCCCATGGAGGAAGATGGGAACTACCTTCCGAAATGGGGAGCTAAGAGAAGCACCGCCCCAAGCCCCGCCTGAGCTCCACCTATACTCCGCCTATTGTTAATATGCATTGATAGATGTTGTAGTCACTTGAATATGCATTTAATCACATCTGAAAATTGTACAAAAGTGTTGATTTTCTGAGGAGCCGGTGAGCAAGTTTGTCCAGCGCGAGCTGGCTTGCTCCCAACGTTGAATAAACAAATACCTTGCTGCTTAAAGACAAAAAAGTCTCTGAGCAGTTTCTTGGACCGATTTTTCAGATTCATATAGAATATCCCTCTGGCCAGTTTGGGTCAACTGCCCTAGTTGTGTCCCCTCCCAGGACCTTGCCCACCTCCAGCCTACTGATGCGGGGCAGAATGTTGGAGAATCAGCAGTACCCAAAACACTGGTGTGTTATCAGCACCTTTCTAACTACTGATGCAAAGCACAGCATTGTGAGGGCTGCTATGGGGAAAATGAACTCCAGCTTAGCCACACCCAGTACAGCATCATTGGTGCCGGATTCTAAGCTTTGAGTCTCCTTTGCTACTGAAATTGCAGTTAGAGAAGACGGATTGGTGCCTGCGCTTCAGTCAAAGCAACATTCGCTCCTAATCCTTCCTGACAAAAGGGTCGGGAATGACATTGCCAGCCTTACTTATTGTCCTTTTACCCTTCACATCCTCAAGGCTTTGCCTTCCCTAAGGCTCCGTTTTAATCACATTTAGCCAGACCAACCTCACATCAACTCCGTGACCTCTTTGTAGATGGCCTAGGGTTTCCAACGCACACGCACAAAGAGCATCCAACAGGGCTCTGCGCATTTTCATCCCTTTGCATGCAGGAGTTCCAGTTCTTTGCCGCTTGCATTACCAAGCAAGACAAAATAGAGACTAGATCCTTTTTCTCACGAGAACCTCTTATTGCTCAGAAAGAAGGCTTTCTCCATTGAAATTTCCCCTTCTCAAAGTGACTGGATCCCCAGATATTGCCGGGCTTTCCTATCTCCAAAACGTCCTGTTCCTACCCCAGTCACTATCAGTCTCTCAACCACCAACCCCCGTACAACTTCTTCACGGAGGAATCTGCCTTTTAGGCTTTCTGACGCCAGACTTTGGCCGGCTGCCAGTTGTCCACCCAGCTGTTCTCCCACCGCCCCTCCTCAACAGGACAGGGGGAGAAAATAGGATGAAAAAGTTCCTTCAGGACATAGCCACCTGCCGCATCAGGGGGCAGCAGGGAAATACCTGCCCCAGACAGCGTTTTGCCCTTTCTTAAATATGCTCACACAGGGCTGCCACCAGCTTTGCCGAGTTGCTCAGCTTTGGTCCTCGGCGAGTCCGATGCCTAGCTGTCGGGAACTAGCTGTGTCCAGCGCAGGGCAGACCCTGGCCTCTTCTCACAGAGGCCACCCTCTGCAGGCCGCACCTGGAGCGCTGTGTCTAGTTCTGGTCCCCACAATTCAAAAAAAAGACGCAGACAGACTGGAGACGGTCCCAAGGAGGGCCACAGAGATGATCAAAGGGTTGGAGAACCTGCCCTATGAGGAAAGCCAGAAGGAGTTGGGGCTTTTCTCCCTCGCAAAAGAGGAACATCATCACAATATTCCGCTACTTAAAAGGCAGCTACAAAGAGGACGGAGGCTCTCTCTTCACAGGGAGCCACACGCAGAAGACTCAACAGGAGGGTCTCCCTTATTCAGCAGGATGGCAAGCGGTATCACCGCCAAAAAGCTAAGACTTTGCTTCCTACAAGGCGCAGGAGACTGCTAAGCGCTTGCAGCGTCACGCTTCAAATGACCGGGCAAATCACTATCTGTCTATGGAACGCTGTTAACAGGCTGAAACGTTCCACATACTTGCACTCCCGGGAGACACCGTTTGAACTTGCAGAACTATTTCCCCTCAGTAAGACGCACAAGACGGAGATGATATCCCCATGCTAAATCTTTATTGTGCAACTGCTGCTCAAAGCTTTTATTACCTTCCACAGACACACGTCACAAAAACTTGCACATCAACAGCGGCTAGATTGACGGGCAACAGATGAAATCCATTCAGTGGCGATTTGTACACGTGTGGCAACTCTTGCGGTGTAAAAATCTTAGCCGGGCGGCCAGCCTGACTGACGGCCACCCAGAACACGTAGATGTATGCGATACACAGACTGCCCACCCTCGGGCCCTTCGTCCACAACCATCCGGAATCCATTGGTCAGGCCCAGGTGAGCAGCATGCGTCTCGCCAACAACCATTACACGCCCAAGAAGCTGGAGAAGGAAGTACAAACCCATAAATAAAATAAAATAAAAGAAAACGGAACACACAAAGAGGGGAGAGGGCAGGAGGGGAAGGAACGAGAGCAGAGAACCACCCAGAGAAAGCAGCTAGCCAATTCCTAGCAATTCAACCCTTGCGCTTCGAATTACTGCCCGTCCGCCCGCCTGCAACCAACGTTTGCCAAGTAAAGCTACAACGACCGATTAGGAACACCGTAGGGGGAAAAAAGAGCTAGGCAGTTTTTTTCAAGCTAGACAGGAACGGACTACAAAACAGCCACAGAAGCTGACTTGGTCTCCGGGTTAAAGCCCCCGTTCTATCTTCAGGCAACATAAGCAATCCTGGCGGAAAATAAACTTTAGGCTGCCTTTTGCGCGGGTTTACAAAGTCTTTGAACTTGACTTTCATAGCTAAAAGCAAAGCATCCGGCACCTCTCAACCAGCTTTGCCCTTCCTCACCCCTCACCTGCCAAAAACCCCAAGCCCTCTTCTCCGTGTTAGAAGAAGTACTACTACTCTTGCTCTAAACCATGACAATAGGCACCAGAGCGCGCTCCAAAACAACACTGCATTTTGCACCAGAACTACATACCCAGGGATGAGCATTGCTTCAGAGCACTGCTTTTAGTCAAAAAGCTCAACTCCATTACAAGCTAGAGGCAAAAGATTATAGCGCCAGAACACCCAAAGTAGCCTACTGTGCCCTATCAGGAGGGAAAGACGGGATGGGAAGGAGTCTAGTAAATGAGGAACTAATTCCAGGTACAGTTTAGCGTACAGAAAGCTTCCACAGTACTTACAGATTCCCCAGAATCTTCTGCTTCAGATAACCCGATAACTGGCTCCTTAGGCATGACTAAGAAAAGCGTCGCAGCTTGGGGTGAAAGACCGTGGAACGCGAGGCACTGGAGGAAGAGTAAACAGTTAAAACGTAACCGGCTTCAGAGAAAGGTAATGGCTTAAGCAAATCCATCTGCCCCACTGAACTCCTACAGAAGCAGATTGCCAGATACCCCAAACACAAGCCGGAACATTGACTTGTCTTGCGCGATATCAATGCTTTCTATACCCAAAATACAACGCATTTACAGAGCCCCCTCCAGAAGTGCCATTCGGCATGCAAGACCACGGGGACAAGGAGACGGGCCACTACTTGCGATTAGCGACCTCCAGTAGGTTTTAGTTCGGGCTGACCGTTTTCCTAAGTACTTTTTCTATTGGATGTGGTCCACACAGAGGCAGGAGGCGAATGGCTTAACTGAATCAGCAAAGAGTTTAGTGAAGTGGAAGAGCAGCGGTCACTCATTTCCCACGGTACAGGGAGCTCAAGCATTGAACAAACGCATAATCACAGGAAGCCTGCAAGCGCACAGTACGAGTCTGTCTTCTATATTGCGCATAAACCATATTGCTGCAAAAGCAGAAGACGTCCCTAACTGTTAACCTTCAGCATTTTAATAACAAAATTATACGGGATACTAACTTAAAGTTAACATCGCACAAGCAACGGCTGCATTGTTTTCCCCCACGCTGCTCGAAGCACCTCACTCTAGTTCCCAGCACCAGCACCCGTGAAATCCGCAAGCATGCTGTTATCACGGTCCCGCTTCCCCACAGAAACAACATCTGGGAAGCTTTTGCAGCCTGCAGGATGACCGGGCTCTAGATATTGTTGGGGGGTATTTTTAAGAAAAACGAGGAAAAGCTGCAATTCTTTGCTTTAATAATCCAGTTTGGGGGTTCAGAACCGAAGCCTAGCACAGCAGAGCTGTGAAACCTCTTCGATGCTATTATGAGGCACATCGAGACCTGCATGTCTCCAATGCAGAACCAACTCGTTACGGTCACTGCTCAGACGTTCACTGTTTACAGACGCACGCACACCGCCCCCACATCCCCCCCGGAATCCCCGAGGAGATTCACTGCGTGTGCCTAAAATAAGCTTTCAGAACTATCATCCTACACGAGGTAGGACCACTCCCATCCCTTGGCAGCAAACTTTGCACGACTTGCAGTGCCAAAGGGACATCGTGCGGCAAACGTCTGCGGCTGACACCAAGCGCGTTACCGTCGGAGGCCCTTCTCTACGCGCGCACACGACACAGTGGGGCTGGGAACCGAGGCGAGCCCGGACAGCATCAGCAACCCAGTACGCGCCGCGGCAGCCGGGGGGCTGGGGGTGGGGCACGGAACAAGCTTTGAGGATGGTGCAGTAGAGAGCGCCACAACCCAGAGAGGCCCCGTCCGTCCCCCGTCCCTCCACCCACGCGCAGCAGCAGCGCCGCCACCCGCCCTGCCGCGCCCCCGGGCACCGCGCCCCGGGTCCTCGGCTCAGGGTGCCCGCGAGCGCGGGGGGAGGGGGGGAAGGGAAGAGGAACCGCGCACAGAGCAAAGCCGCGGCTACCTCCTCGTCCTCGTTGCTGACGGTACCGGGGAAGCGCCTTGCCGATGACCTTTCCGAAGAAAGTAGTGGCGCCACCAGGCCGAGCGGCCCGCGCCCCGAGAATC
This sequence comes from Pseudopipra pipra, assembly GCF_036250125.1. Lineage (NCBI taxonomy): Eukaryota > Metazoa > Chordata > Aves > Passeriformes > Pipridae > Pseudopipra > Pseudopipra pipra. The sequence goes on along the minus strand of NC_087580.1, from coordinate 54,864,248 downwards.
TCGTCAGCAACGACAACGCCCATTGTCGTCCCCGCGCTTCCTCCACTCGGCCGGGCCCTCCGCGGCGCGCCCATTGGGCCACCGGATCGCCGCCGGCCGATCCCGCGACTCGATTGGATGGCTCGCCTGTCGTTTTCGCTTGTCCCCGCCCCCCTTGGCGGGTCCGCCCTCGTCGACCTGGCGCTTAGCGGGGCTCAGGGAGTTTGCGCGCCCTCGGGGCGCGGAGGGATCCGACCTGGGCGAGTCCGCGGAGGGATCTGCCCCGTGTAGTGCTGCGACCCTGAGGGCGGGCAACGAGGTCGCAGAAGAGCCTGGGGTAGCTTCAAGTACCATTTCTTGTTATTTGTTACTGCATCAAGTCCACCCCAAAACGTGCCTGTGGCTTTTTGGCGCTGCTCCCTCCAGTCAAATGACTGCTTTTTCCAGGGCCTGGCCTTAGCTTCTCAGGACATTTTGCAGAACCAGCAGAATTTGCTCTACATTGTTCCCTGAAAGCCCCACCTCAGTTGCAGACCTTTCTAAGCGGCACGCCTCCTGGGAGAAAATACAATATGAAGCGTGCCTTCCTTCGGCACTGCTGGCTTGGGGGCCAAAAAAAGTAACCTTTACCTGATTAAAGGCCATTTAAATATTAAAACGCATGCCCCCGCGTATGCTAATAAGCTTCATGAAGTACGTAGAATCATCACAAAATATTCTGAGTTAGAAGGGACCCACGAGGATCATCGACTCCCACTCTTAAATGAATGCCCCATACAGGGATCGAACCCATCACCTTGGTGTTATTAGCGCCATGCTTTAAACCATCTGAGCTAATCTCAGAGTCAATGCTACCACATATATGACTATGTTACTCAGCTCTCCGCTTAGATCATGCTCTACAGAAGAGGAGAAGCTTCGGCTCTTTATAGGGAGGGGAGAAATTTCACCTCCTTAGGAGGAATTCCCAAAAGACCTCAGAGACAGTCGACGGGCTCCTCTCCTCTCCTTCCTCCCAAGCGGGGACGCCTTCTTGGGAAGCTTCTGGGTACGATTCGTATCATTATTACTACCCGGGTTAGCACAACAGCAACGCTACCATCAACGCTGCCTCCGAACAATCTTAAAACATCCACTGGTCAGATTATGTGACTAATACATCTGTTCTAGAGCAAGCAGCAGTCACAAGTATAGAACCATGTTGATGAGAACGCAGCTGCGATGGGCAGGGCACGTCTCCAGGATGAAGGACCACCGCCTCCCTAAGATCTTGCTTTATGGTGAACTTGCCACTGGCTGCCGCAAGAGAGGAGCCCCGAAGAAAAGATACAAGGACTCCCTGAAACAACATCTCAGCCTTGGCCATACTGATCACCATAACTGCTCTACTCTAGCCTAAAATCGAAAGGCCTGGAGAAACACCATCTATAACGCAGCTGTCTCCTTTGAGAACACACGCAGGATCACTCTCGAGGAGAAAAGGCACCGCAGAAAGAACCGCGTTCTGCAGAATATATCATCTAAAGAGTCTTTCTACTGTGCCTTTTGCAATTGGATATGTCTATCTCGTATTGGCCTCATAAGTCACCAACGTGCCTGTAACAAATGTGGATAGAGCCTTCCCAAATCTTCGTTCGCGAAGCCCAGCCATGATGATGAGCACAACAGCATTGCTGTTATTAGAGCTCTAGCGCAGCTAGTGCATTTCTCAACGGCAATTCCGAATCTGAATTTCTGTAGCTTCAATAAACTGCACTTTTTGTGAACTTGTGCTCGCGAAGGCTCTTAGAGAAGGCGACCAGACTTATAAGTGCCGAATTGGTTGCAATCGGAAATGAAGCCTAACCGCACCCAGCCCCTCTGATCTCTGAGGACCAGCTGGAACGCAAGGGGGTTATTTTCTGCCAAATTTCTGACTCTTAAGCAACAGCTTGGCCTCTAATTTTCACCCATAAGCTCTCAACCTGTTCATCGCCGTCTTTCAAAGACAGCTCTGCGCAGTCAATCCCTCTTATTTTTGGTTTACGTAGACGGCAACCCCTGCCTCTCCTTCCTTCTGACCAGTTTATAGCCATCGGTTGCAGAGCTCCAGTTGTTTGAGTCGTCCCGCCACGTTTCTGCCTTAGTGATGTGGTGGGTTGACCTTGGGTGGATGCCAGGTGCCCACCCAGCCGCTCTATTACTCCCCTTCCCAGCCGGACAAGGGAGAGCTGGGCTCGGGGGGTGGTGGAAGAGAAGGGGTTTGGGTGTGTGATGGTGAAATCTCTCCACAACGAACTGAAGGAGTAAACCCCCCCCGCTCCGGGAAGACCATGTACACACGGGACTTTACGTTAGAGGCAGCTGAGAAGGGGTCATAAACCATCAAGGACCCCCAAAGCGCCCCCCCCACTCATTCCCGAGGCCTTCCACCACCAGAGGACTGCACGTGACCCATGTGAGGTAACAAATCCTGAGCCTGTCACAAGAGACTGCAAAGATTTCCCCCCACTCCCAGGGGAGGTGTCTGGCATCTCCTGAACGTATATTAATCCATTGGACTCTATGTTTTGGGGGACCCTGACCATCGAGAAGACCAGAAGAACTGGACCAAAGGGACGCTGCCGGGTTCCATGGAGTGGTGATACATTTTCTCTTTTAATCTCTCTCTGTCGCTTTCTTTCTTCCCTCCCTCCTTTTCCTATTTCTTTCCATCTCTCTTTCTCTGCCTCTTTACCATTAAAAAACCCCCCATACTACTGATTTTGGCATCTGGTCTCGTTTGCATCTTAATTCGGGCACAGGCATTTCTAACAATTTTAATAACCAGATCATAACACGACCGCATCACTTTTTGGGAGGATCAAGCCCCCGATTCCTTTGCGGCCTTTCTCAGGTATTCACCTCTTGGTTCCCGACGATACAGCAGCCCCTGTCTCTTCTCTGTTGCTCAAAACTCCATCCCCTTTTCCTGCTGAGTCTCGTTTAAAGCCCTCCTTGTAAGTCTGGCCAGCTTGTTGGCAAAGACCCTCTTGCCCCCCTTGGTGGGGTGAATCGCATCAGCTCCCAACAGACACGGCTTCTTAAAGGTAGATCCACGAACATAGAAACCAAAACCTTGAGTACGGCACCAGCTACGCAGCCAGGCATTCACCCGTTCGGTTCGTCTCCTCCTTCCCAGACCCCTTCCTCTGACGGGACTCTGATAGAGGAGACCACCACCTGTGCTCCCGATCCTTTTCACATTGCTCCAACGGAGATATAGTCTCCTGGGAGGGTTCTAAGTTGCCTCGTCAGACCCTACACAGAAGAGTAGGAGCGGATGATAATCTGCAGGGTTCACCAGGCCCGGCAGCCTCTCAGTGACACCACGAATGCGAGCTCCTGGTAGGCAGCAGACTTCTCTAGAGAAATTGCCTGGACGGCAAACGGGTGCTTCGGTGCCTCTCAGGGGGGAACCTCCAATTACTAATATCTTTACGTGCTTTTCTGGTGGCACTGGTTCTAACGCGGGCGGGTGGTTAGGTCAGCTTTGCATGGTTGGCTTGTCCTGGGTCCTGTCCGTTACTCACGTGCTCTTCAGTCTCCAACCCCGGAGCATCCTGTCAGTTATGTAGGGGCACTTCAGGAGATGGGGGAGGGTTCTTCCTTCTACCCCGAGCACAGACAAGCGTCCAGTCTCCTTCTTCTCGGGACTTACTTGCGTCAGTCAGCTCGAGGTTGGATTCCGGCTTACCTTCCTCTTGCGCAGCCTGAAGGCAGGCTGTCGCTCAGCCTGAGACAGCGGACAATACCACACATCAATCTCCTGCTCGCGTTCCCGGATACCGTGCTGCCTGTCGAGCTCCTCTTGTAAAAGTTACTTGTCCAAGGAGATCTTCCCGCTGGGCACGCTTGCAGCTATGACATCCACCGCTGCCTTCGGGTGCTAGGAGGACTTCCAGGTACTGGAGCTCTCGCCCTGCCCTTTGCTCATTGACCCCATCTGTCACTCCCTCACAGGGCTGCTGCTTACTCTCTCTCTCCCTCCGCCCCGCCCCCACTCTTAGTTTAAAGCCCTCCTAATGAGGTCAGCTATCCTATTGGCAAAAATACCTATGCCCCGCTTAGTGAGGTGGAACCCCTCTGTCCCAAGCAGACGCTGATCCACAAACAGGGTCCCATGCTCATAGAACCCAAAACCCTGTCGCCAGCACCAGCTCCGCAGCCAATTATTGACTTGCATTATCGGTGCCCTCCTCCTCCTGCCCTTTCCTCTCACCGGCAGGACTGAGGAGAACACCCCCTGGGCCCCCATGCCCTGGACTACCGCCCTCAGAGCTCTGGGGTCATTGCTAGGGGAAACCTGGTGTCGCAGATGTGCTCCTCCGGTTTGAACTAGCTGAACCTCGGTCCAGGCAGATGCTCAGCAAGTAGGACTATCCAAAGTTAATCCTACTGCGTGAGGCTATCGGTGACAACCCAGCACCAAAACCAGCTGTAAGTGCAGAAGACCTTTCTCTGAAGAATTATTCGAGGAGGGGGGAATTTATGTCGCTCAAGGAAGCTGTGCTGCCTGGGAAAGAACATCTTCCCACGGATAGTTTGGTGCTTTTACTTCCCTTGCCTTACAGAGAGGTTAACTTCCTGAAAGAAAGCGGCGTGTTTTCTCATGCCCAGTGTAGGTAGCGCCGTCATGTTAGTGTTCTCAACTTGCAGAAATAAATTTTCCTAAATCCTTCTGCTGCCTGGTACCTGGGGTAGCTGCGTGCAATATTCCCTCACACCAACAAACCAGTTTGGCTGCAGACTGGGCTGATAAGCGGCCAAAACTGCATGAACACAGCAGAAAATCTGACTACGAGCCAATCACTTGACGCTATCAATACGTGCAGCCATCAGAGTCCGTTGAGTCCTCCCTCCGTAGCCGCTGGCTGCACGGCAGTGATCTCCCCTCAAGTAGGGATGCCTTTCAAGGTTACCCCCCGAGGCTTGGAGATCCCTTACCTGACACCACTAGGCATCCATGGGTTGCTAAGTGACTTCTTTTTGCATGCGTGTAACATTTAAGATACGCATCGTAAGCTTACCAATAACCTTTGTATCCTATACTAACTTTAAGTGTAGTAAAGAGCAGACAATTGACCGCCAATCCATCTGTACTTATTTTATATTTTACGTACCTAACTTTACTGATTAGAACTCAGTAAACTAACTACTAGATCAGGTCGGTCCAAGTGATCTCTGACTCTTCTCCTGCCACACCTGGACAGCATCAAAAGCATCTGTGGTGGGTTGACCTTGGCTGGACGCCAGGTGCCCACCAGGCCGTTCTATCACTCCCCCTTCTCAGCTGGACAGGGGAGAGAAAAGGAGAGGGAAAACAACTCCCAGGTCGAGATAAGGCAGTTTACTAAAGCAAAAGCGCATGTTTGCGTGCGCACAAACAAAGAAGAAAAATAGTAAATGGAATTTTATCCTCTACTTCCCATCAGCAAGTGTTGTGCGGCCACTTCCCAAGAAGCAGAGCTTCAGCACACAAAGCGGTTGCTCCAAAAGGCAAACACTGTAAATGACGAATGCCCCCCGCTTCCTCCTCCTTTATTTAGCTTTTATATCTGAGCTGACATCATATGGTATGTGAAACAGGAGGCTAGGCCCAAAAGAGTTAACTAAGAAATTTGGGCCTGCTAACAAGCTATCAACATCCAAAACGATCTGTGCTTGTTCTGTTCTACTTACTGGACCAAAGCTTCAGAGAATAGTACAAGAACATGTAATAGGCCTAGAAGCAATAAATTAGAAATATAACAGGATCAGGTAGACATTTGAATAGGAGAAATAGGCCTGGAGCCAGGGCTTTTTCCAGGCTTCAGTGAGCGGGTCAAGAACAATGGAAGAGAAGAAGGGTCAAGCTGAGGAAGATGAGTTGAAGCCCCCTGCCCCATGGAGGAAGATGGGAACTACCTTCCGAAATGGGGAGCTAAGAGAAGCACCGCCCCAAGCCCCGCCTGAGCTCCACCTATACTCCGCCTATTGTTAATATGCATTGATAGATGTTGTAGTCACTTGAATATGCATTTAATCACATCTGAAAATTGTACAAAAGTGTTGATTTTCTGAGGAGCCGGTGAGCAAGTTTGTCCAGCGCGAGCTGGCTTGCTCCCAACGTTGAATAAACAAATACCTTGCTGCTTAAAGACAAAAAAGTCTCTGAGCAGTTTCTTGGACCGATTTTTCAGATTCATATAGAATATCCCTCTGGCCAGTTTGGGTCAACTGCCCTAGTTGTGTCCCCTCCCAGGACCTTGCCCACCTCCAGCCTACTGATGCGGGGCAGAATGTTGGAGAATCAGCAGTACCCAAAACACTGGTGTGTTATCAGCACCTTTCTAACTACTGATGCAAAGCACAGCATTGTGAGGGCTGCTATGGGGAAAATGAACTCCAGCTTAGCCACACCCAGTACAGCATCATTGGTGCCGGATTCTAAGCTTTGAGTCTCCTTTGCTACTGAAATTGCAGTTAGAGAAGACGGATTGGTGCCTGCGCTTCAGTCAAAGCAACATTCGCTCCTAATCCTTCCTGACAAAAGGGTCGGGAATGACATTGCCAGCCTTACTTATTGTCCTTTTACCCTTCACATCCTCAAGGCTTTGCCTTCCCTAAGGCTCCGTTTTAATCACATTTAGCCAGACCAACCTCACATCAACTCCGTGACCTCTTTGTAGATGGCCTAGGGTTTCCAACGCACACGCACAAAGAGCATCCAACAGGGCTCTGCGCATTTTCATCCCTTTGCATGCAGGAGTTCCAGTTCTTTGCCGCTTGCATTACCAAGCAAGACAAAATAGAGACTAGATCCTTTTTCTCACGAGAACCTCTTATTGCTCAGAAAGAAGGCTTTCTCCATTGAAATTTCCCCTTCTCAAAGTGACTGGATCCCCAGATATTGCCGGGCTTTCCTATCTCCAAAACGTCCTGTTCCTACCCCAGTCACTATCAGTCTCTCAACCACCAACCCCCGTACAACTTCTTCACGGAGGAATCTGCCTTTTAGGCTTTCTGACGCCAGACTTTGGCCGGCTGCCAGTTGTCCACCCAGCTGTTCTCCCACCGCCCCTCCTCAACAGGACAGGGGGAGAAAATAGGATGAAAAAGTTCCTTCAGGACATAGCCACCTGCCGCATCAGGGGGCAGCAGGGAAATACCTGCCCCAGACAGCGTTTTGCCCTTTCTTAAATATGCTCACACAGGGCTGCCACCAGCTTTGCCGAGTTGCTCAGCTTTGGTCCTCGGCGAGTCCGATGCCTAGCTGTCGGGAACTAGCTGTGTCCAGCGCAGGGCAGACCCTGGCCTCTTCTCACAGAGGCCACCCTCTGCAGGCCGCACCTGGAGCGCTGTGTCTAGTTCTGGTCCCCACAATTCAAAAAAAAGACGCAGACAGACTGGAGACGGTCCCAAGGAGGGCCACAGAGATGATCAAAGGGTTGGAGAACCTGCCCTATGAGGAAAGCCAGAAGGAGTTGGGGCTTTTCTCCCTCGCAAAAGAGGAACATCATCACAATATTCCGCTACTTAAAAGGCAGCTACAAAGAGGACGGAGGCTCTCTCTTCACAGGGAGCCACACGCAGAAGACTCAACAGGAGGGTCTCCCTTATTCAGCAGGATGGCAAGCGGTATCACCGCCAAAAAGCTAAGACTTTGCTTCCTACAAGGCGCAGGAGACTGCTAAGCGCTTGCAGCGTCACGCTTCAAATGACCGGGCAAATCACTATCTGTCTATGGAACGCTGTTAACAGGCTGAAACGTTCCACATACTTGCACTCCCGGGAGACACCGTTTGAACTTGCAGAACTATTTCCCCTCAGTAAGACGCACAAGACGGAGATGATATCCCCATGCTAAATCTTTATTGTGCAACTGCTGCTCAAAGCTTTTATTACCTTCCACAGACACACGTCACAAAAACTTGCACATCAACAGCGGCTAGATTGACGGGCAACAGATGAAATCCATTCAGTGGCGATTTGTACACGTGTGGCAACTCTTGCGGTGTAAAAATCTTAGCCGGGCGGCCAGCCTGACTGACGGCCACCCAGAACACGTAGATGTATGCGATACACAGACTGCCCACCCTCGGGCCCTTCGTCCACAACCATCCGGAATCCATTGGTCAGGCCCAGGTGAGCAGCATGCGTCTCGCCAACAACCATTACACGCCCAAGAAGCTGGAGAAGGAAGTACAAACCCATAAATAAAATAAAATAAAAGAAAACGGAACACACAAAGAGGGGAGAGGGCAGGAGGGGAAGGAACGAGAGCAGAGAACCACCCAGAGAAAGCAGCTAGCCAATTCCTAGCAATTCAACCCTTGCGCTTCGAATTACTGCCCGTCCGCCCGCCTGCAACCAACGTTTGCCAAGTAAAGCTACAACGACCGATTAGGAACACCGTAGGGGGAAAAAAGAGCTAGGCAGTTTTTTTCAAGCTAGACAGGAACGGACTACAAAACAGCCACAGAAGCTGACTTGGTCTCCGGGTTAAAGCCCCCGTTCTATCTTCAGGCAACATAAGCAATCCTGGCGGAAAATAAACTTTAGGCTGCCTTTTGCGCGGGTTTACAAAGTCTTTGAACTTGACTTTCATAGCTAAAAGCAAAGCATCCGGCACCTCTCAACCAGCTTTGCCCTTCCTCACCCCTCACCTGCCAAAAACCCCAAGCCCTCTTCTCCGTGTTAGAAGAAGTACTACTACTCTTGCTCTAAACCATGACAATAGGCACCAGAGCGCGCTCCAAAACAACACTGCATTTTGCACCAGAACTACATACCCAGGGATGAGCATTGCTTCAGAGCACTGCTTTTAGTCAAAAAGCTCAACTCCATTACAAGCTAGAGGCAAAAGATTATAGCGCCAGAACACCCAAAGTAGCCTACTGTGCCCTATCAGGAGGGAAAGACGGGATGGGAAGGAGTCTAGTAAATGAGGAACTAATTCCAGGTACAGTTTAGCGTACAGAAAGCTTCCACAGTACTTACAGATTCCCCAGAATCTTCTGCTTCAGATAACCCGATAACTGGCTCCTTAGGCATGACTAAGAAAAGCGTCGCAGCTTGGGGTGAAAGACCGTGGAACGCGAGGCACTGGAGGAAGAGTAAACAGTTAAAACGTAACCGGCTTCAGAGAAAGGTAATGGCTTAAGCAAATCCATCTGCCCCACTGAACTCCTACAGAAGCAGATTGCCAGATACCCCAAACACAAGCCGGAACATTGACTTGTCTTGCGCGATATCAATGCTTTCTATACCCAAAATACAACGCATTTACAGAGCCCCCTCCAGAAGTGCCATTCGGCATGCAAGACCACGGGGACAAGGAGACGGGCCACTACTTGCGATTAGCGACCTCCAGTAGGTTTTAGTTCGGGCTGACCGTTTTCCTAAGTACTTTTTCTATTGGATGTGGTCCACACAGAGGCAGGAGGCGAATGGCTTAACTGAATCAGCAAAGAGTTTAGTGAAGTGGAAGAGCAGCGGTCACTCATTTCCCACGGTACAGGGAGCTCAAGCATTGAACAAACGCATAATCACAGGAAGCCTGCAAGCGCACAGTACGAGTCTGTCTTCTATATTGCGCATAAACCATATTGCTGCAAAAGCAGAAGACGTCCCTAACTGTTAACCTTCAGCATTTTAATAACAAAATTATACGGGATACTAACTTAAAGTTAACATCGCACAAGCAACGGCTGCATTGTTTTCCCCCACGCTGCTCGAAGCACCTCACTCTAGTTCCCAGCACCAGCACCCGTGAAATCCGCAAGCATGCTGTTATCACGGTCCCGCTTCCCCACAGAAACAACATCTGGGAAGCTTTTGCAGCCTGCAGGATGACCGGGCTCTAGATATTGTTGGGGGGTATTTTTAAGAAAAACGAGGAAAAGCTGCAATTCTTTGCTTTAATAATCCAGTTTGGGGGTTCAGAACCGAAGCCTAGCACAGCAGAGCTGTGAAACCTCTTCGATGCTATTATGAGGCACATCGAGACCTGCATGTCTCCAATGCAGAACCAACTCGTTACGGTCACTGCTCAGACGTTCACTGTTTACAGACGCACGCACACCGCCCCCACATCCCCCCCGGAATCCCCGAGGAGATTCACTGCGTGTGCCTAAAATAAGCTTTCAGAACTATCATCCTACACGAGGTAGGACCACTCCCATCCCTTGGCAGCAAACTTTGCACGACTTGCAGTGCCAAAGGGACATCGTGCGGCAAACGTCTGCGGCTGACACCAAGCGCGTTACCGTCGGAGGCCCTTCTCTACGCGCGCACACGACACAGTGGGGCTGGGAACCGAGGCGAGCCCGGACAGCATCAGCAACCCAGTACGCGCCGCGGCAGCCGGGGGGCTGGGGGTGGGGCACGGAACAAGCTTTGAGGATGGTGCAGTAGAGAGCGCCACAACCCAGAGAGGCCCCGTCCGTCCCCCGTCCCTCCACCCACGCGCAGCAGCAGCGCCGCCACCCGCCCTGCCGCGCCCCCGGGCACCGCGCCCCGGGTCCTCGGCTCAGGGTGCCCGCGAGCGCGGGGGGAGGGGGGGAAGGGAAGAGGAACCGCGCACAGAGCAAAGCCGCGGCTACCTCCTCGTCCTCGTTGCTGACGGTACCGGGGAAGCGCCTTGCCGATGACCTTTCCGAAGAAAGTAGTGGCGCCACCAGGCCGAGCGGCCCGCGCCCCGAGAATCTCGTCAGCAACGACAACGCCCATTGTCGTCCCCGCGCTTCCTCCACTCGGCCGGGCCCTCCGCGGCGCGCCCATTGGGCCACCGGATCGCCGCCGGCCGATCCCGCGACTCGATTGGATGGCTCGCCTGTCGTTTTCGCTTGTCCCCGCCCCCCTTGGCGGGTCCGCCCTCGTCGACCTGGCGCTTAGCGGGGCTCAGGGAGTTTGCGCGCCCTCGGGGCGCGGAGGGATCCGACCTGGGCGAGTCCGCGGAGGGATCTGCCCCGTGTAGTGCTGCGACCCTGAGGGCGGGCAACGAGGTCGCAGAAGAGCCTGGGGTAGCTTCAAGTACCATTTCTTGTTATTTGTTACTGCATCAAGTCCACCCCAAAACGTGCCTGTGGCTTTTTGGCGCTGCTCCCTCCAGTCAAATGACTGCTTTTTCCAGGGCCTGGCCTTAGCTTCTCAGGACATTTTGCAGAACCAGCAGAATTTGCTCTACATTGTTCCCTGAAAGCCCCACCTCAGTTGCAGACCTTTCTAAGCGGCACGCCTCCTGGGAGAAAATACAATATGAAGCGTGCCTTCCTTCGGCACTGCTGGCTTGGGGGCCAAAAAAAGTAACCTTTACCTGATTAAAGGCCATTTAAATATTAAAACGCATGCCCCCGCGTATGCTAATAAGCTTCATGAAGTACGTAGAATCATCACAAAATATTCTGAGTTAGAAGGGACCCACGAGGATCATCGACTCCCACTCTTAAATGAATGCCCCATACAGGGATCGAACCCATCACCTTGGTGTTATTAGCGCCATGCTTTAAACCATCTGAGCTAATCTCAGAGTCAATGCTACCACATATATGACTATGTTACTCAGCTCTCCGCTTAGATCATGCTCTACAGAAGAGGAGAAGCTTCGGCTCTTTATAGGGAGGGGAGAAATTTCACCTCCTTAGGAGGAATTCCCAAAAGACCTCAGAGACAGTCGACGGGCTCCTCTCCTCTCCTTCCTCCCAAGCGGGGACGCCTTCTTGGGAAGCTTCTGGGTACGATTTGTATCATTATTACTACCCGGGTTAGCACAACAGCAACGCTACCATCAACGCTGCCTCCGAACAATCTTAAAACATCCACTGGTCAGATTATGTGACTAATACATCTGTTCTAGAGCAAGCAGCAGTCACAAGTATAGAACCATGTTGATGAGAACGCAGCTGCGATGGGCAGGGCACGTCTCCAGGATGAAGGACCACCGCCTCCCTAAGATCTTGCTTTATGGTGAACTTGCCACTGGCTGCCGCAAGAGAGGAGCCCCGAAGAAAAGATACAAGGACTCCCTGAAACAACATCTCAGCCTTGGCCATACTGATCACCATAACTGCTCTACTCTAGCCTAAAATCGAAAGGCCTGGAGAAACACCATCTATAACGCAGCTGTCTCCTTTGAGAACACACGCAGGATCACTCTCGAGGAGAAAAGGCAACGCAGAAAGAACCACGTTCTGCAGAATATATCATCTAAAGAGTCTTTCTACTGTGCCTTTTGCAATTGGATATGTCTATCTCGTATTGGCCTCATAAGTCACCAACGTGCCTGTAACAAATGTGGATAGAGCCTTCCCAAATCTTCGTTCGCGAAGCCCAGCCATGATGATGAGCACAACAGCATTGCTGTTATTAGAGCTCTAGCGCAGCTAGTGCATTTCTCAACGGCAATTCCGAATCTGAATTTCTGTAGCTTCAATAAACTGCACTTTTTGTGAACTTGTGCTCGCGAAGGCTCTTAGAGAAGGCGACCAGACTTATAAGTGCCGAATTGGTTGCAATCGGAAATGAAGCCTAACCGCACCCAGCCCCTCTGATCTCTGAGGACCAGCTGGAACGCAAGGGGGTTATTTTCTGCCAAATTTCTGACTCTTAAGCAACAGCTTGGCCTCTAATTTTCACCCATAAGCTCTCAACCTGTTCATCGCCGTCTTTCAAAGACAGCTCTGCGCAGTCAATCCCTCTTATTTTTGGTTTACGTAGACGGCAACCCCTGCCTCTCCTTCCTTCTGACCAGTTTATAGCCATCGGTTGCAGAGCTCCAGTTGTTTGAGTCGTCCCGCCACGTTTCTGCCTTAGTGATGTGGTGGGTTGACCTTGGGTGGATGCCAGGTGCCCACCCAGCCGCTCTATTACTCCCCTTCCCAGCCGGACAAGGGAGAGCTGGGCTCGGGGGGTGGTGGAAGAGAAGGGGTTTGGGTGTGTGATGGTGAAATCTCTCCACAACAAACTGAAGGAGTAAACCCCCCCCCGCTCCGGGAAGACCATGTACACACGGGACTTTACGTTAGAGGCAGCTGAGAAGGGGTCATAAACCATCAAGGACCCCCAAAGCGCCCCCCCCACTCATTCCCGAGGCCTTCCACCACCAGAGGACTGCACGTGACCCATGTGAGGTAACAAATCCTGAGCCTGTCCCAAGAGACTGCAAAGATTTCCCCCCACTCCCAGGGGAGGTGTCTGGCATCTCCTGAACGTATATTAATCCATTGGACTCTATGTTTTGGGGGACCCTGACCATCGAGAAGACCAGAAGAACTGGACCAAAGGGACGCTGCCGGGTTCCATGGAGTGGTGATACATTTTCTCTTTTAATCTCTCTCTGTCGCTTTCTTTCTTCCCTCCCTCCTTTTCCTATTTCTTTCCATCTCTCTTTCTCTGCCTCTTTACCATTAAAAAACCCCCCATACTACTGATTTTGGCATCTGGTCTCGTTTGCATCTTAATTCGGGCACAGGCATTTCTAACAATTTTAATAACCAGATCATAACACGACCGCATCACTTTTTGGGAGGATCAAGCCCCCGATTCCTTTGCGGCCTTTCTCAGGTATTCACCTCTTGGTTCCCGACGATACAGCAGCCCCTGTCTCTTCTCTGTTGCTCAAAACTCCATCCCCTTTTCCTGCTGAGTCTCGTTGAAAGCCCTCCTTGTAAGTCTGGCCAGCTTGTTGGCAAAGACCCTCTTGCCCCCCTTGGTGGGGTGAATCGCATCAGCTCCCAACAGACACGGCTTCTTAAAGGTAGATCCACGAACATAGAAACCAAAACCTTGAGTACGGCACCAGCTACGCAGCCAGGCATTCACCCGTTCGGTTCGTCTCCTCCTTCCCAGACCCCTTCCTCTGACGGGACTCTGATAGAGGAGACCACCACCTGTGCTCCCGATCCTTTTCACATTGCTCCAACGGAGATATAGTCTCCTGGGAGGGTTCTAAGTTGCCTCGTCAGACCCTACACAGAAGAGTAGGAGCGGATGATAATCTGCAGGGTTCACCAGGCCCGGCAGCCTCTCAGTGACACCACGAATGCGAGCTCCTGGTAGGCAGCAGACTTCTCTAGAGAAATTGCCTGGACGGCAAACGGGTGCTTCGGTGCCTCTCAGGGGGGAACCTCCAATTACTAATATCTTTACGTGCTTTTCTGGTGGCACTGGTTCTAACGCGGGCGGGTGGTTAGGTCAGCTTTGCATGGTTGGCTTGTCCTGGGTCCTGTCCGTTACTCACGTGCTCTTCAGTCTCCAACCCCGGAGCATCCTGTCAGTTATGTAGGGGCACTTCAGGAGATGGGGGAGGGTTCTTCCTTCTACCCCGAGCACAGACAAGCGTCCAGTCTCCTTCTTCTCGGGACTTACTTGCGTCAGTCAGCTCGAGGTTGGATTCCGGCTTACCTTCCTCTTGCGCAGCCTGAAGGCAGGCTGTCGCTCAGCCTGAGACAGCGGACAATACCACACATCAATCTCCTGCTCGCGTTCCCGGATACCGTGCTGCCTGTCGAGCTCCTCTTGTAAAAGTTACTTGTCCAAGGAGATCTTCCCGCTGGGCACGCTTGCAGCTATGACATCCACCGCTGCCTTCGGGTGCTAGGAGGACTTCCAGGTACTGGAGCTCTCGCCCTGCCCTTTGCTCATTGACCCCATCTGTCACTCCCTCACAGGGCTGCTGCTTACTCTCTCTCTCTCCCTCCGCCCCGCCCCCACTCTTAGTTTAAAGCCCTCCTAATGAGGTCAGCTATCCTATTGGCAAAAATACCTATGCCCCGCTTAGTGAGGTGGAACCCCTCTGTCCCAAGCAGACGCTGATCCACAAACAGGGTCCCATGCTCATAGAACCCAAAACCCTGTCGCCAGCACCAGCTCCGCAGCCAATTATTGACTTGCATTATCGGTGCCCTCCTCCTCCTGCCCTTTCCTCTCACCGGCAGGACTGAGGAGAACACCCCCTGGGCCCCCATGCCCTGGACTACCGCCCTCAGAGCTCTGGGGTCATTGCTAGGGGAAACCTGGTGTCGCAGATGTGCTCCTCCGGTTTGAACTAGCTGAACCTCGGTCCAGGCAGATGCTCAGCAAGTAGGACTATCCAAAGTTAATCCTACTGCGTGAGGCTATCGGTGACAACCCAGCACCAAAACCAGCTGTAAGTGCAGAAGACCTTTCTCTGAAGAATTATTCGAGGAGGGGGGAATTTATGTCGCTCAAGGAAGCTGTGCTGCCTGGGAAAGAACATCTTCCCACGGATAGTTTGGTGCTTTTACTTCCCTTGCCTTACAGAGAGGTTAACTTCCTGAAAGAAAGCGGCGTGTTTTCTCATGCCCAGTGTAGGTAGCGCCGTCATGTTAGTGTTCTCAACTTGCAGAAATAAATTTTCCTAAATCCTTCTGCTGCCTGGTACCTGGGGTAGCTGCGTGCAATATTCCCTCACACCAACAAACCAGTTTGGCTGCAGACTGGGCTGATAAGCGGCCAAAACTGCATGAACACAGCAGAAAATCTGACTACGAGCCAATCACTTGACGCTATCAATACGTGCAGCCATCAGAGTCCGTTGAGTCCTCCCTCCGTAGCCGCTGGCTGCACGGCAGTGATCTCCCCTCAAGTAGGGATGCCTTTCAAGGTTACCCCCCGAGGCTTGGAGATCCCTTACCTGACACCACTAGGCATCCATGGGTTGCTAAGTGACTTCTTTTTGCATGCGTGTAACATTTAAGATACGCATCGTAAGCTTACCAATAACCTTTGTATCCTATACTAACTTTAAGTGTAGTAAAGAGCAGACAATTGACCGCCAATCCATCTGTACTTATTTTATATTTTACGTACCTAACTTTACTGATTAGAACTCAGTAAACTAACTACTAGATCAGGTCGGTCCAAGTGATCTCTGACTCTTCTCCTGCCACACCTGGACAGCATCAAAAGCATCTGTGGTGGGTTGACCTTGGCTGGACGCCAGGTGCCCACCAGGCCGTTCTATCACTCCCCCTTCTCAGCTGGACAGGGGAGAGAAAAGGAGAGGGAAAACAACTCCCAGGTCGAGATAAGGCAGTTTACTAAAGCAAAAGCGCATGTTTGCGTGCGCACAAACAAAGAAGAAAAATAGTAAATGGAATTTTATCCTCTACTTCCCATCAGCAAGTGTTGTGCGGCCACTTCCCAAGAAGCAGAGCTTCAGCACACAAAGCGGTTGCTCCAAAAGGCAAACACTGTAAATGACGAATGCCCCCCGCTTCCTCCTCCTTTATTTAGCTTTTATATCTGAGCTGACATCATATGGTATGTGAAACAGGAGGCTAGGCCCAAAAGAGTTAACTAAGAAATTTGGGCCTGCTAACAAGCTATCAACATCCAAAACGATCTGTGCTTGTTCTGTTCTACTTACTGGACCAAAGCTTCAGAGAATAGTACAAGAACATGTAATAGGCCTAGAAGCAATAAATTAGAAATATAACAGGATCAGGTAGACATTTGAATAGGAGAAATAGGCCTGGAGCCAGGGCTTTTTCCAGGCTTCAGTGAGCGGGTCAAGAACAATGGAAGAGAAGAAGGGTCAAGCTGAGGAAGATGAGTTGAAGCCCCCTGCCCCATGGAGGAAGATGGGAACTACCTTCCGAAATGGGGAGCTAAGAGAAGCACCGCCCCAAGCCCCGCCTGAGCTCCACCTATACTCCGCCTATTGTTAATATGCATTGATAGATGTTGTAGTCACTTGAATATGCATTTAATCACATCTGAAAATTGTACAAAAGTGTTGATTTTCTGAGGAGCCGGTGAGCAAGTTTGTCCAGCGCGAGCTGGCTTGCTCCCAACGTTGAATAAACAAATACCTTGCTGCTTAAAGACAAAAAAGTCTCTGAGCAGTTTCTTGGACCGATTTTTCAGATTCATATAGAATATCCCTCTGGCCAGTTTGGGTCAACTGCCCTAGTTGTGTCCCCTCCCAGGACCTTGCCCACCTCCAGCCTACTGATGCGGGGCAGAATGTTGGAGAATCAGCAGTACCCAAAACACTGGTGTGTTATCAGCACCTTTCTAACTACTGATGCAAAGCACAGCATTGTGAGGGCTGCTATGGGGAAAATGAACTCCAGCTTAGCCACACCCAGTACAGCATCATTGGTGCCGGATTCTAAGCTTTGAGTCTCCTTTGCTACTGAAATTGCAGTTAGAGAAGACGGATTGGTGCCTGCGCTTCAGTCAAAGCAACATTCGCTCCTAATCCTTCCTGACAAAAGGGTCGGGAATGACATTGCCAGCCTTACTTATTGTCCTTTTACCCTTCACATCCTCAAGGCTTTGCCTTCCCTAAGGCTCCGTTTTAATCACATTTAGCCAGACCAACCTCACATCAACTCCGTGACCTCTTTGTAGATGGCCTAGGGTTTCCAACGCACACGCACAAAGAGCATCCAACAGGGCTCTGCGCATTTTCATCCCTTTGCATGCAGGAGTTCCAGTTCTTTGCCGCTTGCATTACCAAGCAAGACAAAATAGAGACTAGATCCTTTTTCTCACGAGAACCTCTTATTGCTCAGAAAGAAGGCTTTCTCCATTGAAATTTCCCCTTCTCAAAGTGACTGGATCCCCAGATATTGCCGGGCTTTCCTATCTCCAAAACGTCCTGTTCCTACCCCAGTCACTATCAGTCTCTCAACCACCAACCCCCGTACAACTTCTTCACGGAGGAATCTGCCTTTTAGGCTTTCTGACGCCAGACTTTGGCCGGCTGCCAGTTGTCCACCCAGCTGTTCTCCCACCGCCCCTCCTCAACAGGACAGGGGGAGAAAATAGGATGAAAAAGTTCCTTCAGGACATAGCCACCTGCCGCATCAGGGGGCAGCAGGGAAATACCTGCCCCAGACAGCGTTTTGCCCTTTCTTAAATATGCTCACACAGGGCTGCCACCAGCTTTGCCGAGTTGCTCAGCTTTGGTCCTCGGCGAGTCCGATGCCTAGCTGTCGGGAACTAGCTGTGTCCAGCGCAGGGCAGACCCTGGCCTCTTCTCACAGAGGCCACCCTCTGCAGGCCGCACCTGGAGCGCTGTGTCTAGTTCTGGTCCCCACAATTCAAAAAAAAGACGCAGACAGACTGGAGACGGTCCCAAGGAGGGCCACAGAGATGATCAAAGGGTTGGAGAACCTGCCCTATGAGGAAAGCCAGAAGGAGTTGGGGCTTTTCTCCCTCGCAAAAGAGGAACATCATCACAATATTCCGCTACTTAAAAGGCAGCTACAAAGAGGACGGAGGCTCTCTCTTCACAGGGAGCCACACGCAGAAGACTCAACAGGAGGGTCTCCCTTATTCAGCAGGATGGCAAGCGGTATCACCGCCAAAAAGCTAAGACTTTGCTTCCTACAAGGCGCAGGAGACTGCTAAGCGCTTGCAGCGTCACGCTTCAAATGACCGGGCAAATCACTATCTGTCTATGGAACGCTGTTAACAGGCTGAAACGTTCCACATACTTGCACTCCCGGGAGACACCGTTTGAACTTGCAGAACTATTTCCCCTCAGTAAGACGCACAAGACGGAGATGATATCCCCATGCTAAATCTTTATTGTGCAACTGCTGCTCAAAGCTTTTATTACCTTCCACAGACACACGTCACAAAAACTTGCACATCAACAGCGGCTAGATTGACGGGCAACAGATGAAATCCATTCAGTGGCGATTTGTACACGTGTGGCAACTCTTGCGGTGTAAAAATCTTAGCCGGGCGGCCAGCCTGACTGACGGCCACCCAGAACACGTAGATGTATGCGATACACAGACTGCCCACCCTCGGGCCCTTCGTCCACAACCATCCGGAATCCATTGGTCAGGCCCAGGTGAGCAGCATGCGTCTCGCCAACAACCATTACACGCCCAAGAAGCTGGAGAAGGAAGTACAAACCCATAAATAAAATAAAATAAAAGAAAACGGAACACACAAAGAGGGGAGAGGGCAGGAGGGGAAGGAACGAGAGCAGAGAACCACCCAGAGAAAGCAGCTAGCCAATTCCTAGCAATTCAACCCTTGCGCTTCGAATTACTGCCCGTCCGCCCGCCTGCAACCAACGTTTGCCAAGTAAAGCTACAACGACCGATTAGGAACACCGTAGGGGGAAAAAAGAGCTAGGCAGTTTTTTTCAAGCTAGACAGGAACGGACTACAAAACAGCCACAGAAGCTGACTTGGTCTCCGGGTTAAAGCCCCCGTTCTATCTTCAGGCAACATAAGCAATCCTGGCGGAAAATAAACTTTAGGCTGCCTTTTGCGCGGGTTTACAAAGTCTTTGAACTTGACTTTCATAGCTAAAAGCAAAGCATCCGGCACCTCTCAACCAGCTTTGCCCTTCCTCACCCCTCACCTGCCAAAAACCCCAAGCCCTCTTCTCCGTGTTAGAAGAAGTACTACTACTCTTGCTCTAAACCATGACAATAGGCACCAGAGTGCGCTCCAAAACAACACTGCATTTTGCACCAGAACTACATACCCAGGGATGAGCATTGCTTCAGAGCACTGCTTTTAGTCAAAAAGCTCAACTCCATTACAAGCTAGAGGCAAAAGATTATAGCGCCAGAACACCCAAAGTAGCCTACTGTGCCCTATCAGGAGGGAAAGACGGGATGGGAAGGAGTCTAGTAAATGAGGAACTAATTCCAGGTACAGTTTAGCGTACAGAAAGCTTCCACAGTACTTACAGATTCCCCAGAATCTTCTGCTTCAGATAACCCGATAACTGGCTCCTTAGGCATGACTAAGAAAAGCGTCGCAGCTTGGGGTGAAAGACCGTGGAACGCGAGGCACTGGAGGAAGAGTAAACAGTTAAAACGTAACCGGCTTCAGAGAAAGGTAATGGCTTAAGCAAATCCATCTGCCCCACTGAACTCCTACAGAAGCAGATTGCCAGATACCCCAAACACAAGCCGGAACATTGACTTGTCTTGCGCGATATCAATGCTTTCTATACCCAAAATACAACGCATTTACAGAGCCCCCTCCAGAAGTGCCATTCGGCATGCAAGACCACGGGGACAAGGAGACGGGCCACTACTTGCGATTAGCGACCTCCAGTAGGTTTTAGTTCGGGCTGATCGTTTTCCTAAGTACTTTTTCTATTGGATGTGGTCCACACAGAGGCAGGAGGCGAATGGCTTAACTGAATCAGCAAAGAGTTTAGTGAAGTGGAAGAGCAGCGGTCACTCATTTCCCACGGTACAGGGAGCTCAAGCATTGAACAAACGCATAATCACAGGAAGCCTGCAAGCGCACAGTACGAGTCTGTCTTCTATATTGCGCATAAACCATATTGCTGCAAAAGCAGAAGACGTCCCTAACTGTTAACCTTCAGCATTTTAATAACAAAATTATACGGGATACTAACTTAAAGTTAACATCGCACAAGCAACGGCTGCATTGTTTTCCCCCACGCTGCTCGAAGCACCTCACTCTAGTTCCCAGCACCAGCACCCGTGAAATCCGCAAGCATGCTGTTATCACGGTCCCGCTTCCCCACAGAAACAACATCTGGGAAGCTTTTGCAGCCTGCAGGATGACCGGGCTCTAGATATTGTTGGGGGGTATTTTTAAGAAAAACGAGGAAAAGCTGCAATTCTTTGCTTTAATAATCCAGTTTGGGGGTTCAGAACCGAAGCCTAGCACAGCAGAGCTGTGAAACCTCTTCGATGCTATTATGAGGCACATCGAGACCTGCATGTCTCCAATGCAGAACCAACTCGTTACGGTCACTGCTCAGACGTTCACTGTTTACAGACGCACGCACACCGCCCCCACATCCCCCCCGGAATCCCCGAGGAGATTCACTGCGTGTGCCTAAAATAAGCTTTCAGAACTATCATCCTACACGAGGTAGGACCACTCCCATCCCTTGGCAGCAAACTTTGCACGACTTGCAGTGCCAAAGGGACATCGTGCGGCAAACGTCTGCGGCTGACACCAAGCGCGTTACCGTCGGAGGCCCTTCTCTACGCGCGCACACGACACAGTGGGGCTGGGAACCGAGGCGAGCCCGGACAGCATCAGCAACCCAGTACGCGCCGCGGCAGCCGGGGGGCTGGGGGTGGGGCACGGAACAAGCTTTGAGGATGGTGCAGTAGAGAGCGCCACAACCCAGAGAGGCCCCGTCCGTCCCCCGTCCCTCCACCCACGCGCAGCAGCAGCGCCGCCACCCGCCCTGCCGCGCCCCCGGGCACCGCGCCCCGGGTCCTCGGCTCAGGGTGCCCGCGAGCGCGGGGGGAGGGGGGGAAGGGAAGAGGAACCGCGCACAGAGCAAAGCCGCGGCTACCTCCTCGTCCTCGTTGCTGACGGTACCGGGGAAGCGCCTTGCCGATGACCTTTCCGAAGAAAGTAGTGGCGCCACCAGGCCGAGCGGCCCGCGCCCCGAGAATCTCGTCAGCAACGACAACGCCCATTGTCGTCCCCGCGCTTCCTCCACTCGGCCGGGCCCTCCGCGGCGCGCCCATTGGGCCACCGGATCGCCGCCGGCCGATCCCGCGACTCGATTGGATGGCTCGCCTGTCGTTTTCGCTTGTCCCCGCCCCCCTTGGCGGGTCCGCCCTCGTCGACCTGGCGCTTAGCGGGGCTCAGGGAGTTTGCGCGCCCTCGGGGCGCGGAGGGATCCGACCTGGGCGAGTCCGCGGAGGGATCTGCCCCGTGTAGTGCTGCGACCCTGAGGGCGGGCAACGAGGTCGCAGAAGAGCCTGGGGTAGCTTCAAGTACCATTTCTTGTTATTTGTTACTGCATCAAGTCCACCCCAAAACGTGCCTGTGGCTTTTTGGCGCTGCTCCCTCCAGTCAAATGACTGCTTTTGCCAGGGCCTGGCCTTAGCTTCTCAGGACATTTCGCAGAACCAACAGAATTTGCTCTACATTGTTCCCTGAAAGCCCCACCTCAGTTGCAGACCTTTCTAAGCGGCACGCCTCCTGGGAGAAAATACAATATGAAGCGTGCCTTCCTTCGGCACTGCTGGCTTGGGGGCCAAAAAAAGTAACCTTTACCTGATTAAAGGCCATTTAAATATTAAAACGCATGCCCCCGCGTATGCTAATAAGCTTCATGAAGTACGTAGAATCATCACAAAATATTCTGAGTTAGAAGGGACCCACGAGGATCATCGACTCCCACTCTTAAATGAATGCCCCATACAGGGATCGAACCCATCACCTTGGTGTTATTAGCGCCATGCTTTAAACCATCTGAGCTAATCTCAGAGTCAATGCTACCACATATATGACTATGTTACTCAGCTCTCCGCTTAGATCATGCTCTACAGAAGAGGAGAAGCTTCGGCTCTTTATAGGGAGGGGAGAAATTTCACCTCCTTAGGAGGAATTCCCAAAAGACCTCAGAGACAGTCGACGGGCTCCTCTCCTCTCCTTCCTCCCAAGCGGGGACGCCTTCTTGGGAAGCTTCTGGGTACGATTCGTATCATTATTACTACCCGGGTTAGCACAACAGCAACGCTACCATCAACGCTGCCTCCGAACAATCTTAAAACATCCACTGGTCAGATTATGTGACTAATACATCTGTTCTAGAGCAAGCAGCAGTCACAAGTATAGAACCATGTTGATGAGAACGCAGCTGCGATGGGCAGGGCACGTCTCCAGGATGAAGGACCACCGCCTCCCTAAGATCTTGCTTTATGGTGAACTTGCCACTGGCTGCCGCAAGAGAGGAGCCCCGAAGAAAAGATACAAGGACTCCCTGAAACAACATCTCAACCTTGGCCATACTGATCACCATAACTGCTCTACTCTAGCCTAAAATCGAAAGGCCTGGAGAAACACCATCTATAACGCAGCTGTCTCCTTTGAGAACACACGCAGGATCACTCTCGAGGAGAAAAGGCAACGCAGAAAGAACCGCGTTCTGCAGAATATATCATCTAAAGAGTCTTTCTACTGTGCCTTTTGCAATTGGATATGTCTATCTCGTATTGGCCTCATAAGTCACCAACGTGCCTGTAACAAATGTGGATAGAGCCTTCCCAAATCTTCGTTCGCGAAGCCCAGCCATGATGATGAGCACAACAGCATTGCTGTTATTAGAGCTCTAGCGCAGCTAGTGCATTTCTCAACGGCAATTCCGAATCTGAATTTCTGTAGCTTCAATAAACTGCACTTTTCGTGAACTTGTGCTCGCGAAGGCTCTTAGAGAAGGCGACCAGACTTATAAGTGCCGAATTGGTTGCAATCGGAAATGAAGCCTAACCGCACCCAGCCCCTCTGATCTCTGAGGACCAGCTGGAACGCAAGGGGGTTATTTTCTGCCAAATTTCTGACTCTTAAGCAACAGCTTGGCCTCTAATTTTCACCCATAAGCTCTCAACCTGTTCATCGCCGTCTTTCAAAGACAGCTCTGCGCAGTCAATCCCTCTTATTTTTGGTTTACGTAGACGGCAACCCCTGCCTCTCCTTCCTTCTGACCAGTTTATAGCCATCGGTTGCAGAGCTCCAGTTGTTTGAGTCGTCCCGCCACGTTTCTGCCTTAGTGATGTGGTGGGTTGACCTTGGGTGGATGCCAGGTGCCCACCCAGCCGCTCTATTACTCCCCTTCCCAGCCGGACAAGGGAGAGCTGGGCTCGGGGGGTGGTGGAAGAGAAGGGGTTTGGGTGTGTGATGGTGAAATCTCTCCACAACGAACTGAAGGAGTAAACCCCCCCCGCTCCGGGAAGACCATGTACACACGGGACTTTACGTTAGAGGCAGCTGAGAAGGGGTCATAAACCATCAAGGACCCCCAAAGCGCCCCCCCCACTCATTCCCGAGGCCTTCCACCACCAGAGGACTGCACGTGACCCATGTGAGGTAACAAATCCTGAGCCTGTCACAAGAGACTGCAAAGATTTCCCCCCACTCCCAGGGGAGGTGTCTGGCATCTCCTGAACGTATATTAATCCATTGGACTCTATGTTTTGGGGGACCCTGACCATCGAGAAGACCAGAAGAACTGGACCAAAGGGACGCTGCCGGGTTCCACGGAGTGGTGATACATTTTCTCTTTTAATCTCTCTCTGTCGCTTTCTTTCTTCCCTCCCTCCTTTTCCTATTTCTTTCCATCTCTCTTTCTCTGCCTCTTTACCATTAAAAAACCCCCCATACTACTGATTTTGGCATCTGGTCTCGTTTGCATCTTAATTCGGGCACAGGCATTTCTAACAATTTTAATAACCAGATCATAACACGACCGCATCACTTTTTTGGAGGATCAAGCCCCCGATTCCTTTGCGGCCTTTCTCAGGTATTCACCTCTTGGTTCCCGACGATACAGCAGCCCCTGTCTCTTCTCTGTTGCTCAAAACTCCATCCCCTTTCCCTGTTGAGTCTCGTTGAAAGCCCTCCTTGTAAGTCTGGCCAGCTTGTTGGCAAAGACCCTCTTGCCCCCCTTGGTGGGGTGAATCGCATCAGCTCCCAACAGACACGGCTTCTTAAAGGTAGATCCACGAACATAGAAACCAAAACCTTGAGTACGGCACCAGCTACGCAGCCAGGCATTCACCCGTTCGGTTCGTCTCCTCCTTCCCAGACCCCTTCCTCTGACGGGACTCTGATAGAGGAGACCACCACCTGTGCTCCCGATCCTTTTCACATTGCTCCAACGGAGATATAGTCTCCTGGGAGGGTTCTAAGTTGCCTCGTCAGACCCTACACAGAAGAGTAGGAGCGGATGATAATCTGCAGGGTTCACCAGGCCCGGCAGCCTCTCAGTGACACCACGAATGCGAGCTCCTGGTAGGCAGCAGACTTCTCTAGAGAAATTGCCTGGACGGCAAACGGGTGCTTCGGTGCCTCTCAGGGGGGAACCTCCAATTACTAATATCTTTACGTGCTTTTCTGGTGGCACTGGTTCTAACGCGGGCGGGTGGTTAGGTCAGCTTTGCATGGTTGGCTTGTCCTGGGTCCTGTCCGTTACTCACGTGCTCTTCAGTCTCCAACCCCGGAGCATCCTGTCAGTTATGTAGGGGCACTTCAGGAGATGGGGGAGGGTTCTTCCTTCTACCCCGAGCACAGACAAGCGTCCAGTCTCCTTCTTCTCGGGACTTACTTGCGTCAGTCAGCTCGAGGTTGGATTCCGGCTTACCTTCCTCTTGCGCAGCCTGAAGGCAGGCTGTCGCTCAGCCTGAGACAGCGGACAATACCACACATCAATCTCCTGCTCGCGTTCCCGGATACCGTGCTGCCTGTCGAGCTCCTCTTGTAAAAGTTACTTGTCCAAGGAGATCTTCCCGCTGGGCACGCTTGCAGCTATGACATCCACCGCTGCCTTCGGGTGCTAGGAGGACTTCCAGGTACTGGAGCTCTCGCCCTGCCCTTTGCTCATTGACCCCATCTGTCACTCCCTCACAGGGCTGCTGCTTACTCTCTCTCTCCCTCCGCCCCGCCCCCACTCTTAGTTTAAAGCCCTCCTAATGAGGTCAGCTATCCTATTGGCAAAAATACCTATGCCCCGCTTAGTGAGGTGGAACCCCTCTGTCCCAAGCAGACGCTGATCCACAAACAGGGTCCCATGCTCATAGAACCCAAAACCCTGTCGCCAGCACCAGCTCCGCAGCCAATTATTGACTCGCATTATCGGTGCCCTCCTCCTCCTGCCCTTTCCTCTCACCGGCAGGACTGAGGAGAACACCCCCTGGGCCCCCATGCCCTGGACTACCGCCCTCAGAGCTCTGGGGTCATTGCTAGGGGAAACCTGGTGTCGCAGATGTGCTCCTCCGGTTTGAACTAGCTGAACCTCGGTCCAGGCAGATGCTCAGCAAGTAGGACTATCCAAAGTTAATCCTACTGCGTGAGGCTATCGGTGACAACCCAGCACCAAAACCAGCTGTAAGTGCAGAAGACCTTTCTCTGAAGAATTATTCGAGGAGGGGGGAATTTATGTCGCTCAAGGAAGCTGTGCTGCCTGGGAAAGAACATCTTCCCACGGATAGTTTGGTGCTTTTACTTCCCTTGCCTTACAGAGAGGTTAACTTCCTGAAAGAAAGCGGCGTGTTTTCTCATGCCCAGTGTAGGTAGCGCCGTCATGTTAGTGTTCTCAACTTGCAGAAATAAATTTTCCTAAATCCTTCTGCTGCCTGGTACCTGGGGTAGCTGCGTGCAATATTCCCTCACACCAACAAACCAGTTTGGCTGCAGACTGGGCTGATAAGCGGCCAAAACTGCATGAACACAGCAGAAAATCTGACTACGAGCCAATCACTTGACGCTATCAATACGTGCAGCCATCAGAGTCCGTTGAGTCCTCCCTCCGTAGCCGCTGGCTGCACGGCAGTGATCTCCCCTCAAGTAGAGATGCCTTTCAAGGTTACCCCCCGAGGCTTGGAGATCCCTTACCTGACACCACTAGGCATCCATGGGTTGCTAAGTGACTTCTTTTTGCATGCGTGTAACATTTAAGATACGCATCGTAAGCTTACCAATAACCTTTGTATCCTATACTAACTTTAAGTGTAGTAAAGAGCAGACAATTGACCGCCAATCCATCTGTACTTATTTTATATTTTACGTACCTAACTTTACTGATTAGAACTCAGTAAACTAACTACTAGATCAGGTCGGTCCAAGTGATCTCTGACTCTTCTCCTGCCACACCTGGACAGCATCAAAAGCATCTGTGGTGGGTTGACCTTGGCTGGACGCCAGGTGCCCACCAGGCCGTTCTATCACTCCCCCTTCTCAGCTGGACAGGGGAGAGAAAAGGAGAGGGAAAACAACTCCCAGGTCGAGATAAGGCAGTTTACTAAAGCAAAAGCGCATGTTTGCGTGCGCACAAACAAAGAAGAAAAATAGTAAATGGAATTTTATCCTCTACTTCCCATCAGCAAGTGTTGTGCGGCCACTTCCCAGGAAGCAGAGCTTCAGCACACAAAGCGGTTGCTCCAAAAGGCAAACACTGTAAATGACGAATGCCCCCCGCTTCCTCCTCCTTTATTTAGCTTTTATATCTGAGCTGACATCATATGGTATGTGAAACAGGAGGCTAGGCCCAAAAGAGTTAACTAAGAAATTTGGGCCTGCTAACAAGCTATCAACATCCAAAACGATCTGTGCTTGTTCTGTTCTACTTACTGGACCAAAGCTTCAGAGAATAGTACAAGAACATGTAATAGGCCTAGAAGCAATAAATTAGAAATATAACAGGATCAGGTAGACATTTGAATAGGAGAAATAGGCCTGGAGCCAGGGCTTTTTCCAGGCTTCAGTGAGCGGGTCAAGAACAATGGAAGAGAAGAAGGGTCAAGCTGAGGAAGATGAGTTGAAGCCCCCTGCCCCATGGAGGAAGATGGGAACTACCTTCCGAAATGGGGAGCTAAGAGAAGCACCGCCCCAAGCCCCGCCTGAGCTCCACCTATACTCCGCCTATTGTTAATATGCATTGATAGATGTTGTAATCACTTGAATATGCATTTAATCACATCTGAAAATTGTACAAAAGTGTTGATTTTCTGAGGAGCCGGTGAGCAAGTTTGTCCAGCGCGAGCTGGCTTGCTCCCACCGTTGAATAAACAAATACCTTGCTGCTTAAAGACAAAAAAGTCTCTGAGCAGTTTCTTGGACCGATTTTTCAGATTCATATAGAATATCCCTCTGGCCAGTTTGGGTCAACTGCCCTAGTTGTGTCCCCTCCCAGGACCTTGCCCACCTCCAGCCTA
The DNA here is from genome assembly GCF_036250125.1 of Pseudopipra pipra. Lineage (NCBI taxonomy): Eukaryota > Metazoa > Chordata > Aves > Passeriformes > Pipridae > Pseudopipra > Pseudopipra pipra. The sequence continues at coordinate 54,836,608 of NC_087580.1, read as the reverse complement.
CTGATGCGGGGCAGAATGTTGGAGAATCAGCAGTACCCAAAACACTGGTGTGTTATCAGCACCTTTCTAACTACCGATGCAAAGCACAGCATTGTGAGGGCTGCTATGGGGAAAATGAACTCCAGCTCAGCCACACCCAATACAGCATCATTGGTGCCCGATTCTAAGCTTTGAGTCTCCTTTGCTACTGAAATTGCAGTTAGAGAAGACGGATTGGTGCCTGCGCTTCAGTCAAAGCAACATTCGCTCCTAATCCTTCCTGACAAAAGGGTCGGGAATGACATTGCCAGCCTTACTTATTGTCCTTTTACCCTTCACATCCTCAAGGCTTTGCCTTCCCTAAGGCTCCGTTTTAATCACATTTAGCCAGACCAACCTCACATCAACTCCGTGACCTCTTTGTAGATGGCCTAGGGTTTCCAACGCACACGCACAAAGAGCATCCAACAGGGCTCTGCGCATTTTCATCCCTTTGCATGCAGGAGTTCCAGTTCTTTGCCGCTTGCATTACCAAGCAAGACAAAATAGAGACTAGATCCTTTTTCTCACGAGAACCTCTTATTGCTCAGAAAGAAGGCTTTCTCCATTGAAATTTCCCCTTCTCAAAGTGACTGGATCCCCAGATATTGCCGGGCTTTCCTATCTCCAAAACGTCCTGTTCCTACCCCAGTCACTATCAGTCTCTCAACCACCAACCCCCGTACAACTTCTTCACGGAGGAATCTGCCTTTTAGGCTTTCTGACGCCAGACTTTGGCCGGCTGCCAGTTGTCCACCCAGCTGTTCTCCCACCGCCCCTCCTCAACAGGACAGGGGGAGAAAATAGGATGAAAAAGTTCCTTCAGGACATAGCCACCTGCCGCATCAGGGGGCAGCAGGGAAATACCTGCCCCAGACAGCGTTTTGCCCTTTCTTAAATATGCTCACACAGGGCTGCCACCAGCTTTGCCGAGTTGCTCAGCTTTGGTCCTCGGCGAGTCCGATGCCTAGCTGTCGGGAACTAGCTGTGTCCAGCGCAGGGCAGACCCTGGCCTCTTCTCACAGAGGCCACCCCCTGCAGGCCGCACCTGGAGCGCTGTGTCTAGTTCCGGTCCCCACAATTCAAAAAAAAGACGCAGACAGACTGGAGACGGTCCCAAGGAGGGCCACAGAGATGATCAAAGGGTTGGAGAACCTGCCCTATGAGGAAAGCCAGAAGGAGTTGGGGCTTTTCTCCCTCGCAAAAGAGGAACATCATCACAATATTCCGCTACTTAAAAGGCAGCTACAAAGAGGACGGAGGCTCTCTCTTCACAGGGAGCCACACGCAGAAGACTCAACAGGAGGGTCTCCCTTATTCAGCAGGATGGCAAGCGGTATCACCGCCAAAAAGCTAAGACTTTGCTTCCTACAAGGCGCAGGAGACTGCTAAGCGCTTGCAGCGTCACGCTTCAAATGACCGGGCAAATCACTATCTGTCTATGGAACGCTGTTAACAGGCTGAAACGTTCCACATACTTGCACTCCCGGGAGACACCGTTTGAACTTGCAGAACTATTTCCCCTCAGTAAGACGCGCAAGACGGAGATGATATCCCCATGCTAAATCTTTATTGTGCAACTGCTGCTCAAAGCTTTTATTACCTTCCACAGACACACGTCACAAAAACTTGCACATCAACAGCGGCTAGATTGACGGGCAACAGATGAAATCCATTCAGTGGCGATTTGTACACGTGTGGCAACTCTTGCGGTGTAAAAATCTTAGCCGGGCGGCCAGCCTGACTGACGGCCACCCAGAACACGTAGATGTATGCGATACACAGACTGCCCACCCTCGGGCCCTTCGTCCACAACCATCCGGAATCCATTGGTCAGGCCCAGGTGAGCAGCATGCGTCTCGCCAACAACCATTACACGCCCAAGAAGCTGGAGAAGGAAGTACAAACCCATAAATAAAATAAAATAAAAGAAAACGGAACACACAAAGAGGGGAGAGGGCAGGAGGGGAAGGAACGAGAGCAGAGAACCACCCAGAGAAAGCAGCTAGCCAATTCCTAGCAATTCAACCCTTGCGCTTCGAATTACTGCCCGTCCGCCCGCCTGCAACCAACGTTTGCCAAGTAAAGCTACAACGACCGATTAGGAACACCGTAGGGGGAAAAAAGAGCTAGGCAGTTTTTTTCAAGCTAGACAGGAACGGACTACAAAACAGCCACAGAAGCTGACTTGGTCTCCGGGTTAAAGCCCCCGTTCTATCTTCAGGCAACATAAGCAATCCTGGCGGAAAATAAACTTTAGGCTGCCTTTTGCGCGGGTTTACAAAGTCTTTGAACTTGACTTTCATAGCTAAAAGCAAAGCATCCAGCACCTCTCAACCAGCTTTGCCCTTCCTCACCCCTCACCTGCCAAAAACCCCAAGCCCTCTTCTCCGTGTTAGAAGAAGTACTACTACTCTTGCTCTAAACCATGACAATAGGCACCAGAGCGCGCTCCAAAACAACACTGCATTTTGCACCAGAACTACATACCCAGGGATGAGCATTGCTTCAGAGCACTGCTTTTAGTCAAAAAGCTCAACTCCATTACAAGCTAGAGGCAAAAGATTATAGCGCCAGAACACCCAAAGTAGCCTACTGTGCCCTATCAGGAGGGAAAGACGGGATGGGAAGGAGTCTAGTAAATGAGGAACTAATTCCAGGTACAGTTTAGCGTACAGAAAGCTTCCACAGTACTTACAGATTCCCCAGAATCTTCTGCTTCAGATAACCCGATAACTGGCTCCTTAGGCATGACTAAGAAAAGCGTCGCAGCTTGGGGTGAAAGACCGTGGAACGCGAGGCACTGGAGGAAGAGTAAACAGTTAAAACGTAACCGGCTTCAGAGAAAGGTAATGGCTTAAGCAAATCCATCTGCCCCACTGAACTCCTACAGAAGCAGATTGCCAGATACCCCAAACACAAGCCGGAACATTGACTTGTCTTGCGCGATATCAATGCTTTCTATACCCAAAATACAACGCATTTACAGAGCCCCCTCCAGAAGTGCCATTCGGCATGCAAGACCACGGGGACAAGGAGACGGGCCACTACTTGCGATTAGCGACCTCCAGTAGGTTTTAGTTCGGGCTGATCGTTTTCCTAAGTACTTTTTCTATTGGATGTGGTCCACACAGAGGCAGGAGGCGAATGGCTTAACTGAATCAGCAAAGAGTTTAGTGAAGTGGAAGAGCAGCGGTCACTCATTTCCCACGGTACAGGGAGCTCAAGCATTGAACAAACGCATAATCACAGGAAGCCTGCAAGCGCACAGTACGAGTCTGTCTTCTATATTGCGCATAAACCATATTGCTGCAAAAGCAGAAGACGTCCCTAACTGTTAACCTTCAGCATTTTAATAACAAAATTATACGGGATACTAACTTAAAGTTAACATCGCACAAGCAACGGCTGCATTGTTTTCCCCCACGCTGCTCGAAGCACCTCACTCTAGTTCCCAGCACCAGCACCCGTGAAATCCGCAAGCATGCTGTTATCACGGTCCCGCTTCCCCACAGAAACAACATCTGGGAAGCTTTTGCAGCCTGCAGGATGACCGGGCTCTAGATATTGTTGGGGGGTATTTTTAAGAAAAACGAGGAAAAGCTGCAATTCTTTGCTTTAATAATCCAGTTTGGGGGTTCAGAACCGAAGCCTAGCACAGCAGAGCTGTGAAACCTCTTCGATGCTATTATGAGGCACATCGAGACCTGCATGTCTCCAATGCAGAACCAACTCGTTACGGTCACTGCTCAGACGTTCACTGTTTACAGACGCACGCACACCGCCCCCACATCCCCCCCGGAATCCCCGAGGAGATTCACTGCGTGTGCCTAAAATAAGCTTTCAGAACTATCATCCTACACGAGGTAGGACCACTCCCATCCCTTGGCAGCAAACTTTGCACGACTTGCAGTGCCAAAGGGACATCGTGCGGCAAACGTCTGCGGCTGACACCAAGCGCGTTACCGTCGGAGGCCCTTCTCTACGCGCGCACACGACACAGTGGGGCTGGGAACCGAGGCGAGCCCGGACAGCATCAGCAACCCAGTACGCGCCGCGGCAGCCGGGGGGCTGGGGGTGGGGCACGGAACAAGCTTTGAGGATGGTGCAGTAGAGAGCGCCACAACCCAGAGAGGCCCCGTCCGTCCCCCGTCCCTCCACCCACGCGCAGCAGCAGCGCCGCCACCCGCCCTGCCGCGCCCCCGGGCACCGCGCCCCGGGTCCTCGGCTCAGGGTGCCCGCGAGCGCGGGGGGAGGGGGGGAAGGGAAGAGGAACCGCGCACAGAGCAAAGCCGCGGCTACCTCCTCGTCCTCGTTGCTGACGGTACCGGGGAAGCGCCTTGCCGATGACCTTTCCGAAGAAAGTAGTGGCGCCACCAGGCCGAGCGGCCCGCGCCCCGAGAATCTCGTCAGCAACGACAACGCCCATTGTCGTCCCCGCGCTTCCTCCACTCGGCCGGGCCCTCCGCGGCGCGCCCATTGGGCCACCGGATCGCCGCCGGCCGATCCCGCGACTCGATTGGATGGCTCGCCTGTCGTTTTCGCTTGTCCCCGCCCCCCTTGGCGGGTCCGCCCTCGTCGACCTGGCGCTTAGCGGGGCTCAGGGAGTTTGCGCGCCCTCGGGGCGCGGAGGGATCCGACCTGGGCGAGTCCGCGGAGGGATCTGCCCCGTGTAGTGCTGCGACCCTGAGGGCGGGCAACGAGGTCGCAGAAGAGCCTGGGGTAGCTTCAAGTACCATTTCTTGTTATTTGTTACTGCATCAAGTCCACCCCAAAACGTGCCTGTGGCTTTTTGGCGCTGCTCCCTCCAGTCAAATGACTGCTTTTGCCAGGGCCTGGCCTTAGCTTCTCAGGACATTTCGCAGAACCAACAGAATTTGCTCTACATTGTTCCCTGAAAGCCCCACCTCAGTTGCAGACCTTTCTAAGCGGCACGCCTCCTGGGAGAAAATACAATATGAAGCGTGCCTTCCTTCGGCACTGCTGGCTTGGGGGCCAAAAAAAGTAACCTTTACCTGATTAAAGGCCATTTAAATATTAAAACGCATGCCCCCGCGTATGCTAATAAGCTTCATGAAGTACGTAGAATCATCACAAAATATTCTGAGTTAGAAGGGACCCACGAGGATCATCGACTCCCACTCTTAAATGAATGCCCCATACAGGGATCGAACCCATCACCTTGGTGTTATTAGCGCCATGCTTTAAACCATCTGAGCTAATCTCAGAGTCAATGCTACCACATATATGACTATGTTACTCAGCTCTCCGCTTAGATCATGCTCTACAGAAGAGGAGAAGCTTCGGCTCTTTATAGGGAGGGGAGAAATTTCACCTCCTTAGGAGGAATTCCCAAAAGACCTCAGAGACAGTCGACGGGCTCCTCTCCTCTCCTTCCTCCCAAGCGGGGACGCCTTCTTGGGAAGCTTCTGGGTACGATTCGTATCATTATTACTACCCGGGTTAGCACAACAGCAACGCTACCATCAACGCTGCCTCCGAACAATCTTAAAACATCCACTGGTCAGATTATGTGACTAATACATCTGTTCTAGAGCAAGCAGCAGTCACAAGTATAGAACCATGTTGATGAGAACGCAGCTGCGATGGGCAGGGCACGTCTCCAGGATGAAGGACCACCGCCTCCCTAAGATCTTGCTTTATGGTGAACTTGCCACTGGCTGCCGCAAGAGAGGAGCCCCGAAGAAAAGATACAAGGACTCCCTGAAACAACATCTCAGCCTTGGCCATACTGATCACCATAACTGCTCTACTCTAGCCTAAAATCGAAAGGCCTGGAGAAACACCATCTATAACGCAGCTGTCTCCTTTGAGAACACACGCAGGATCACTCTCGAGGAGAAAAGGCAACGCAGAAAGAACCGCGTTCTGCAGAATATATCATCTAAAGAGTCTTTCTACTGTGCCTTTTGCAATTGGATATGTCTATCTCGTATTGGCCTCATAAGTCACCAACGTGCCTGTAACAAATGTGGATAGAGCCTTCCCAAATCTTCGTTCGCGAAGCCCAGCCATGATGATGAGCACAACAGCATTGCTGTTATTAGAGCTCTAGCGCAGCTAGTGCATTTCTCAACGGCAATTCCGAATCTGAATTTCTGTAGCTTCAATAAACTGCACTTTTCGTGAACTTGTGCTCGCGAAGGCTCTTAGAGAAGGCGACCAGACTTATAAGTGCCGAATTGGTTGCAATCGGAAATGAAGCCTAACCGCACCCAGCCCCTCTGATCTCTGAGGACCAGCTGGAACGCAAGGGGGTTATTTTCTGCCAAATTTCTGACTCTTAAGCAACAGCTTGGCCTCTAATTTTCACCCATAAGCTCTCAACCTGTTCATCGCCGTCTTTCAAAGACAGCTCTGTGCAGTCAATCCCTCTTATTTTTGGTTTACGTAGACGGCAACCCCTGCCTCTCCTTCCTTCTGACCAGTTTATAGCCATCGGTTGCAGAGCTCCAGTTGTTTGAGTCGTCCCGCCACGTTTCTGCCTTAGTGATGTGGTGGGTTGACCTTGGGTGGATGCCAGGTGCCCACCCAGCCGCTCTATTACTCCCCTTCCCAGCCGGACAAGGGAGAGCTGGGCTCGGGGGGTGGTGGAAGAGAAGGGGTTTGGGTGTGTGATGGTGAAATCTCTCCACAACAAACTGAAGGAGTAAACCCCCCCCGCTCCGGGAAGACCATGTACACACGGGACTTTACGTTAGAGGCAGCTGAGAAGGGGTCATAAACCATCAAGGACCCCCAAAGCGCCCCCCCCACTCATTCCCGAGGCCTTCCACCACCAGAGGACTGCACGTGACCCATGTGAGGTAACAAATCCTGAGCCTGTCCCAAGAGACTGCAAAGATTTCCCCCCACTCCCAGGGGAGGTGTCTGGCATCTCCTGAACGTATATTAATCCATTGGACTCTATGTTTTGGGGGACCCTGACCATCGAGAAGACCAGAAGAACTGGACCAAAGGGACGCTGCCGGGTTCCACGGAGTGGTGATACATTTTCTCTTTTAATCTCTCTCTGTCGCTTTCTTTCTTCCCTCCCTCCTTTTCCTATTTCTTTCCATCTCTCTTTCTCTGCCTCTTTACCATTAAAAAACCCCCCATACTACTGATTTTGGCATCTGGTCTCGTTTGCATCTTAATTCGGGCACAGGCATTTCTAACAATTTTAATAACCAGATCATAACACGACCGCATCACTTTTTTGGAGGATCAAGCCCCCGATTCCTTTGCGGCCTTTCTCAGGTATTCACCTCTTGGTTCCCGACGATACAGCAGCCCCTGTCTCTTCTCTGTTGCTCAAAACTCCATCCCCTTTCCCTGCTGAGTCTCGTTTAAAGCCCTCCTTGTAAGTCTGGCCAGCTTGTTGGCAAAGACCCTCTTGCCCCCCTTGGTGGGGTGAATCGCATCAGCTCCCAACAGACACGGCTTCTTAAAGGTAGATCCACGAACATAGAAACCAAAACCTTGAGTACGGCACCAGCTACGCAGCCAGGCATTCACCCGTTCGGTTCGTCTCCTCCTTCCCAGACCCCTTCCTCTGACGGGACTCTGATAGAGGAGACCACCACCTGTGCTCCCGATCCTTTTCACATTGCTCCAACGGAGATATAGTCTCCTGGGAGGGTTCTAAGTTGCCTCGTCAGACCCTACACAGAAGAGTAGGAGCGGATGATAATCTGCAGGGTTCACCAGGCCCGGCAGCCTCTCAGTGACACCACGAATGCGAGCTCCTGGTAGGCAGCAGACTTCTCTAGAGAAATTGCCTGGACGGCAAACGGGTGCTTCGGTGCCTCTCAGGGGGGAACCTCCAATTACTAATATCTTTACGTGCTTTTCTGGTGGCACTGGTTCTAACGCGGGCGGGTGGTTAGGTCAGCTTTGCATGGTTGGCTTGTCCTGGGTCCTGTCCGTTACTCACGTGCTCTTCAGTCTCCAACCCCGGAGCATCCTGTCAGTTATGTAGGGGCACTTCAGGAGATGGGGGAGGGTTCTTCCTTCTACCCCGAGCACAGACAAGCGTCCAGTCTCCTTCTTCTCGGGACTTACTTGCGTCAGTCAGCTCGAGGTTGGATTCCGGCTTACCTTCCTCTTGCGCAGCCTGAAGGCAGGCTGTCGCTCAGCCTGAGACAGCGGACAATACCACACATCAATCTCCTGCTCGCGTTCCCGGATACCGTGCTGCCTGTCGAGCTCCTCTTGTAAAAGTTACTTGTCCAAGGAGATCTTCCCGCTGGGCATGCTTGCAGCTATGACATCCACCGCTGCCTTCGGGTGCTAGGAGGACTTCCAGGTACTGGAGCTCTCGCCCTGCCCTTTGCTCATTGACCCCATCTGTCACTCCCTCACAGGGCTGCTGCTTACTCTCTCTCTCCCTCCGCCCCGCCCCCACTCTTAGTTTAAAGCCCTCCTAATGAGGTCAGCTATCCTATTGGCAAAAATACCTATGCCCCGCTTAGTGAGGTGGAACCCCTCTGTCCCAAGCAGACGCTGATCCACAAACAGGGTCCCATGCTCATAGAACCCAAAACCCTGTCGCCAGCACCAGCTCCGCAGCCAATTATTGACTCGCATTATCGGTGCCCTCCTCCTCCTGCCCTTTCCTCTCACCGGCAGGACTGAGGAGAACACCCCCTGGGCCCCCATGCCCTGGACTACCGCCCTCAGAGCTCTGGGGTCATTGCTAGGGGAAACCTGGTGTCGCAGATGTGCTCCTCCGGTTTGAACTAGTTGAACCTCGGTCCAGGCAGATGCTCAGCAAGTAGGACTATCCAAAGTTAATCCTACTGCGTGAGGCTATCGGTGACAACCCAGCACCAAAACCAGCTGTAAGTGCAGAAGACCTTTCTCTGAAGAATTATTCGAGGAGGGGGGAATTTATGTCGCTCAAGGAAGCTGTGCTGCCTGGGAAAGAACATCTTCCCACGGATAGTTTGGTGCTTTTACTTCCCTTGCCTTACAGAGAGGTTAACTTCCTGAAAGAAAGCGGCGTGTTTTCTCATGCCCAGTGTAGGTAGCGCCGTCATGTTAGTGTTCTCAACTTGCAGAAATAAATTTTCCTAAATCCTTCTGCTGCCTGGTACCTGGGGTAGCTGCGTGCAATATTCCCTCACACCAACAAACCAGTTTGGCTGCAGACTGGGCTGATAAGCGGCCAAAACTGCATGAACACAGCAGAAAATCTGACTACGAGCCAATCACTTGACGCTATCAATACGTGCAGCCATCAGAGTCCGTTGAGTCCTCCCTCCGTAGCTGCTGGCTGCACGGCAGTGATCTCCCCTCAAGTAGGGATGCCTTTCAAGGTTACCCCCCGAGGCTTGGAGATCCCTTACCTGACACCACTAGGCATCCATGGGTTGCTAAGTGACTTCTTTTTGCATGCGTGTAACATTTAAGATACGCATCGTAAGCTTACCAATAACCTTTGTATCCTATACTAACTTTAAGTGTAGTAAAGAGCAGACAATTGACCGCCAATCCATCTGTACTTATTTTATATTTTACGTACCTAACTTTACTGATTAGAACTCAGTAAACTAACTACTAGATCAGGTCGGTCCAAGTGATCTCTGACTCTTCTCCTGCCACACCTGGACAGCATCAAAAGCATCTGTGGTGGGTTGACCTTGGCTGGACGCCAGGTGCCCACCAGGCCGTTCTATCACTCCCCCTTCTCAGCTGGACAGGGGAGAGAAAAGGAGAGGGAAAACAACTCCCAGGTCGAGATAAGGCAGTTTACTAAAGCAAAAGCGCATGTTTGCGTGCGCGCAAACAAAGAAGAAAAATAGTAAATGGAATTTTATCCTCTACTTCCCATCAGCAAGTGTTGTGCGGCCACTTCCCAGGAAGCAGAGCTTCAGCACACAAAGCGGTTGCTCCAAAAGGCAAACACTGTAAATGACGAATGCCCCCCGCTTCCTCCTCCTTTATTTAGCTTTTATATCTGAGCTGACATCATATGGTATGTGAAACAGGAGGCTAGGCCCAAAAGAGTTAACTAAGAAATTTGGGCCTGCTAACAAGCTATCAACATCCAAAACGATCTGTGCTTGTTCTGTTCTACTTACTGGACCAAAGCTTCAGAGAATAGTACAAGAACATGTAATAGGCCTAGAAGCAATAAATTAGAAATATAACAGGATCAGGTAGACATTTGAATAGGAGAAATAGGCCTGGAGCCAGGGCTTTTTCCAGGCTTCAGTGAGCGGGTCAAGAACAATGGAAGAGAAGAAGGGTCAAGCTGAGGAAGATGAGTTGAAGCCCCCTGCCCCATGGAGGAAGATGGGAACTACCTTCCGAAATGGGGAGCTAAGAGAAGCACCGCCCCAAGCCCCGCCTGAGCTCCACCTATACTCCGCCTATTGTTAATATGCATTGATAGATGTTGTAATCACTTGAATATGCATTTAATCACATCTGAAAATTGTACAAAAGTGTTGATTTTCTGAGGAGCCGGTGAGCAAGTTTGTCCAGCGCAAGCTGGCTTGCTCCCACCGTTGAATAAACAAATACCTTGCTGCTTAAAGACAAAAAAGTCTCTGAGCAGTTTCTTGGACCGATTTTTCAGATTCATATAGAATATCCCTCTGGCCAGTTTGGGTCAACTGCCCTAGTTGTGTCCCCTCCCAGGACCTTGCCCACCTCCAGCCTACTGATGCGGGGCAGAATGTTGGAGAATCAGCAGTACCCAAAACACTGGTGTGTTATCAGCACCTTTCTAACTACCGATGCAAAGCACAGCATTGTGAGGGCTGCTATGGGGAAAATGAACTCCAGCTCAGCCACACCCAATACAGCATCATTGGTGCCCGATTCTAAGCTTTGAGTCTCCTTTGCTACTGAAATTGCAGTTAGAGAAGACGGATTGGTGCCTGCGCTTCAGTCAAAGCAACATTCGCTCCTAATCCTTCCTGACAAAAGGGTCGGGAATGACATTGCCAGCCTTACTTATTGTCCTTTTACCCTTCACATCCTCAAGGCTTTGCCTTCCCTAAGGCTCCGTTTTAATCACATTTAGCCAGACCAACCTCACATCAACTCCGTGACCTCTTTGTAGATGGCCTAGGGTTTCCAACGCACACGCACAAAGAGCATCCAACAGGGCTCTGCGCATTTTCATCCCTTTGCATGCAGGAGTTCCAGTTCTTTGCCGCTTGCATTACCAAGCAAGACAAAATAGAGACTAGATCCTTTTTCTCACGAGAACCTCTTATTGCTCAGAAAGAAGGCTTTCTCCATTGAAATTTCCCCTTCTCAAAGTGACTGGATCCCCAGATATTGCCGGGCTTTCCTATCTCCAAAACGTCCTGTTCCTACCCCAGTCACTATCAGTCTCTCAACCACCAACCCCCGTACAACTTCTTCACGGAGGAATCTGCCTTTTAGGCTTTCTGACGCCAGACTTTGGCCGGCTGCCAGTTGTCCACCCAGCTGTTCTCCCACCGCCCCTCCTCAACAGGACAGGGGGAGAAAATAGGATGAAAAAGTTCCTTCAGGACATAGCCACCTGCCGCATCAGGGGGCAGCAGGGAAATACCTGCCCCAGACAGCGTTTTGCCCTTTCTTAAATATGCTCACACAGGGCTGCCACCAGCTTTGCCGAGTTGCTCAGCTTTGGTCCTCGGCGAGTCCGATGCCTAGCTGTCGGGAACTAGCTGTGTCCAGCGCAGGGCAGACCCTGGCCTCTTCTCACAGAGGCCACCCCCTGCAGGCCGCACCTGGAGCGCTGTGTCTAGTTCCGGTCCCCACAATTCAAAAAAAAGACGCAGACAGACTGGAGACGGTCCCAAGGAGGGCCACAGAGATGATCAAAGGGTTGGAGAACCTGCCCTATGAGGAAAGCCAGAAGGAGTTGGGGCTTTTCTCCCTCGCAAAAGAGGAACATCATCACAATATTCCGCTACTTAAAAGGCAGCTACAAAGAGGACGGAGGCTCTCTCTTCACAGGGAGCCACACGCAGAAGACTCAACAGGAGGGTCTCCCTTATTCAGCAGGATGGCAAGCGGTATCACCGCCAAAAAGCTAAGACTTTGCTTCCTACAAGGCGCAGGAGACTGCTAAGCGCTTGCAGCGTCACGCTTCAAATGACCGGGCAAATCACTATCTGTCTATGGAACGCTGTTAACAGGCTGAAACGTTCCACATACTTGCACTCCCGGGAGACACCGTTTGAACTTGCAGAACTATTTCCCCTCAGTAAGACGCGCAAGACGGAGATGATATCCCCATGCTAAATCTTTATTGTGCAACTGCTGCTCAAAGCTTTTATTACCTTCCACAGACACACGTCACAAAAACTTGCACATCAACAGCGGCTAGATTGACGGGCAACAGATGAAATCCATTCAGTGGCGATTTGTACACGTGTGGCAACTCTTGCGGTGTAAAAATCTTAGCCGGGCGGCCAGCCTGACTGACGGCCACCCAGAACACGTAGATGTATGCGATACACAGACTGCCCACCCTCGGGCCCTTCGTCCACAACCATCCGGAATCCATTGGTCAGGCCCAGGTGAGCAGCATGCGTCTCGCCAACAACCATTACACGCCCAAGAAGCTGGAGAAGGAAGTACAAACCCATAAATAAAATAAAATAAAAGAAAACGGAACACACAAAGAGGGGAGAGGGCAGGAGGGGAAGGAACGAGAGCAGAGAACCACCCAGAGAAAGCAGCTAGCCAATTCCTAGCAATTCAACCCTTGCGCTTCGAATTACTGCCCGTCCGCCCGCCTGCAACCAACGTTTGCCAAGTAAAGCTACAACGACCGATTAGGAACACCGTAGGGGGAAAAAAGAGCTAGGCAGTTTTTTTCAAGCTAGACAGGAACGGACTACAAAACAGCCACAGAAGCTGACTTGGTCTCCGGGTTAAAGCCCCCGTTCTATCTTCAGGCAACATAAGCAATCCTGGCGGAAAATAAACTTTAGGCTGCCTTTTGCGCGGGTTTACAAAGTCTTTGAACTTGACTTTCATAGCTAAAAGCAAAGCATCCAGCACCTCTCAACCAGCTTTGCCCTTCCTCACCCCTCACCTGCCAAAAACCCCAAGCCCTCTTCTCCGTGTTAGAAGAAGTACTACTACTCTTGCTCTAAACCATGACAATAGGCACCAGAGCGCGCTCCAAAACAACACTGCATTTTGCACCAGAACTACATACCCAGGGATGAGCATTGCTTCAGAGCACTGCTTTTAGTCAAAAAGCTCAACTCCATTACAAGCTAGAGGCAAAAGATTATAGCGCCAGAACACCCAAAGTAGCCTACTGTGCCCTATCAGGAGGGAAAGACGGGATGGGAAGGAGTCTAGTAAATGAGGAACTAATTCCAGGTACAGTTTAGCGTACAGAAAGCTTCCACAGTACTTACAGATTCCCCAGAATCTTCTGCTTCAGATAACCCGATAACTGGCTCCTTAGGCATGACTAAGAAAAGCGTCGCAGCTTGGGGTGAAAGACCGTGGAACGCGAGGCACTGGAGGAAGAGTAAACAGTTAAAACGTAACCGGCTTCAGAGAAAGGTAATGGCTTAAGCAAATCCATCTGCCCCACTGAACTCCTACAGAAGCAGATTGCCAGATACCCCAAACACAAGCCGGAACATTGACTTGTCTTGCGCGATATCAATGCTTTCTATACCCAAAATACAACGCATTTACAGAGCCCCCTCCAGAAGTGCCATTCGGCATGCAAGACCACGGGGACAAGGAGACGGGCCACTACTTGCGATTAGCGACCTCCAGTAGGTTTTAGTTCGGGCTGATCGTTTTCCTAAGTACTTTTTCTATTGGATGTGGTCCACACAGAGGCAGGAGGCGAATGGCTTAACTGAATCAGCAAAGAGTTTAGTGAAGTGGAAGAGCAGCGGTCACTCATTTCCCACGGTACAGGGAGCTCAAGCATTGAACAAACGCATAATCACAGGAAGCCTGCAAGCGCACAGTACGAGTCTGTCTTCTATATTGCGCATAAACCATATTGCTGCAAAAGCAGAAGACGTCCCTAACTGTTAACCTTCAGCATTTTAATAACAAAATTATACGGGATACTAACTTAAAGTTAACATCGCACAAGCAACGGCTGCATTGTTTTCCCCCACGCTGCTCGAAGCACCTCACTCTAGTTCCCAGCACCAGCACCCGTGAAATCCGCAAGCATGCTGTTATCACGGTCCCGCTTCCCCACAGAAACAACATCTGGGAAGCTTTTGCAGCCTGCAGGATGACCGGGCTCTAGATATTGTTGGGGGGTATTTTTAAGAAAAACGAGGAAAAGCTGCAATTCTTTGCTTTAATAATCCAGTTTGGGGGTTCAGAACCGAAGCCTAGCACAGCAGAGCTGTGAAACCTCTTCGATGCTATTATGAGGCACATCGAGACCTGCATGTCTCCAATGCAGAACCAACTCGTTACGGTCACTGCTCAGACGTTCACTGTTTACAGACGCACGCACACCGCCCCCACATCCCCCCCGGAATCCCCGAGGAGATTCACTGCGTGTGCCTAAAATAAGCTTTCAGAACTATCATCCTACACGAGGTAGGACCACTCCCATCCCTTGGCAGCAAACTTTGCACGACTTGCAGTGCCAAAGGGACATCGTGCGGCAAACGTCTGCGGCTGACACCAAGCGCGTTACCGTCGGAGGCCCTTCTCTACGCGCGCACACGACACAGTGGGGCTGGGAACCGAGGCGAGCCCGGACAGCATCAGCAACCCAGTACGCGCCGCGGCAGCCGGGGGGCTGGGGGTGGGGCACGGAACAAGCTTTGAGGATGGTGCAGTAGAGAGCGCCACAACCCAGAGAGGCCCCGTCCGTCCCCCGTCCCTCCACCCACGCGCAGCAGCAGCGCCGCCACCCGCCCTGACGCGCCCCCGGGCACCGCGCCCCGGGTCCTCGGCTCAGGGTGCCCGCGAGCGCGGGGGGAGGGGGGGAAGGGAAGAGGAACCGCGCACAGAGCAAAGCCGCGGCTACCTCCTCGTCCTCGTTGCTGACGGTACCGGGGAAGCGCCTTGCCGATGACCTTTCCGAAGAAAGTAGTGGCGCCACCAGGCCGAGCGGCCCGCGCCCCGAGAATCTCGTCAGCAACGACAACGCCCACTGTCGTCCCCGCGCTTCCTCCACTCGGCCGGGCCCTCCGCGGCGCGCCCATTGGGCCACCGGATCGCCGCCGGCCGATCCCGCGACTCGATTGGATGGCTCGCCTGTCGTTTTCGCTTGTCCCCGCCCCCCTTGGCGGGTCCGCCCTCGTCGACCTGGCGCTTAGCGGGGCTCAGGGAGTTTGCGCGCCCTCGGGGCGCGGAGGGATCCGACCTGGGCGAGTCCGCGGAGGGATCTGCCCCGTGTAGTGCTGCGACCCTGAGGGCGGGCAACGAGGTCGCAGAAGAGCCTGGGGTAGCTTCAAGTACCATTTCTTGTTATTTGTTACTGCATCAAGTCCACCCCAAAACGTGCCTGTGGCTTTTTGGCGCTGCTCCCTCCAGTCAAATGACTGCTTTTGCCAGGGCCTGGCCTTAGCTTCTCAGGACATTTCGCAGAACCAACAGAATTTGCTCTACATTGTTCCCTGAAAGCCCCACCTCAGTTGCAGACCTTTCTAAGCGGCACGCCTCCTGGGAGAAAATACAATATGAAGCGTGCCTTCCTTCGGCACTGCTGGCTTGGGGGCCAAAAAAAGTAACCTTTACCTGATTAAAGGCCATTTAAATATTAAAACGCATGCCCCCGCGTATGCTAATAAGCTTCATGAAGTACGTAGAATCATCACAAAATATTCTGAGTTAGAAGGGACCCACGAGGATCATCGACTCCCACTCTTAAATGAATGCCCCATACAGGGATCGAACCCATCACCTTGGTGTTATTAGCGCCATGCTTTAAACCATCTGAGCTAATCTCAGAGTCAATGCTACCACATATATGACTATGTTACTCAGCTCTCCGCTTAGATCATGCTCTACAGAAGAGGAGAAGCTTCGGCTCTTTATAGGGAGGGGAGAAATTTCACCTCCTTAGGAGGAATTCCCAAAAGACCTCAGAGACAGTCGACGGGCTCCTCTCCTCTCCTTCCTCCCAAGCGGGGACGCCTTCTTGGGAAGCTTCTGGGTACGATTCGTATCATTATTACTACCCGGGTTAGCACAACAGCAACGCTACCATCAACGCTGCCTCCGAACAATCTTAAAACATCCACTGGTCAGATTATGTGACTAATACATCTGTTCTAGAGCAAGCAGCAGTCACAAGTATAGAACCATGTTGATGAGAACGCAGCTGCGATGGGCAGGGCACGTCTCCAGGATGAAGGACCACCGCCTCCCTAAGATCTTGCTTTATGGTGAACTTGCCACTGGCTGCCGCAAGAGAGGAGCCCCGAAGAAAAGATACAAGGACTCCCTGAAACAACATCTCAGCCTTGGCCATACTGATCACCATAACTGCTCTACTCTAGCCTAAAATCGAAAGGCCTGGAGAAACACCATCTATAACGCAGCTGTCTCCTTTGAGAACACACGCAGGATCACTCTCGAGGAGAAAAGGCAACGCAGAAAGAACCGCGTTCTGCAGAATATATCATCTAAAGAGTCTTTCTACTGTGCCTTTTGCAATTGGATATGTCTATCTCGTATTGGCCTCATAAGTCACCAACGTGCCTGTAACAAATGTGGATAGAGCCTTCCCAAATCTTCGTTCGCGAAGCCCAGCCATGATGATGAGCACAACAGCATTGCTGTTATTAGAGCTCTAGCGCAGCTAGTGCATTTCTCAACGGCAATTCCGAATCTGAATTTCTGTAGCTTCAATAAACTGCACTTTTCGTGAACTTGTGCTCGCGAAGGCTCTTAGAGAAGGCGACCAGACTTATAAGTGCCGAATTGGTTGCAATCGGAAATGAAGCCTAACCGCACCCAGCCCCTCTGATCTCTGAGGACCAGCTGGAACGCAAGGGGGTTATTTTCTGCCAAATTTCTGACTCTTAAGCAACAGCTTGGCCTCTAATTTTCACCCATAAGCTCTCAACCTGTTCATCGCCGTCTTTCAAAGACAGCTCTGCGCAGTCAATCCCTCTTATTTTTGGTTTACGTAGACGGCAACCCCTGCCTCTCCTTCCTTCTGACCAGTTTATAGCCATCGGTTGCAGAGCTCCAGTTGTTTGAGTCGTCCCGCCACGTTTCTGCCTTAGTGATGTGGTGGGTTGACCTTGGGTGGATGCCAGGTGCCCACCCAGCCGCTCTATTACTCCCCTTCCCAGCCGGACAAGGGAGAGCTGGGCTCGGGGGGTGGTGGAAGAGAAGGGGTTTGGGTGTGTGATGGTGAAATCTCTCCACAACGAACTGAAGGAGTAAACCCCCCCCGCTCCGGGAAGACCATGTACACACGGGACTTTACGTTAGAGGCAGCTGAGAAGGGGTCATAAACCATCAAGGACCCCCAAAGCGCCCCCCCCACTCATTCCCGAGGCCTTCCACCACCAGAGGACTGCACGTGACCCATGTGAGGTAACAAATCCTGAGCCTGTCACAAGAGACTGCAAAGATTTCCCCCCACTCCCAGGGGAGGTGTCTGGCATCTCCTGAACGTATATTAATCCATTGGACTCTATGTTTTGGGGGACCCTGACCATCGAGAAGACCAGAAGAACTGGACCAAAGGGACGCTGCCGGGTTCCACGGAGTGGTGATACATTTTCTCTTTTAATCTCTCTCTGTCGCTTTCTTTCTTCCCTCCCTCCTTTTCCTATTTCTTTCCATCTCTCTTTCTCTGCCTCTTTACCATTAAAAAACCCCCCATACTACTGATTTTGGCATCTGGTCTCGTTTGCATCTTAATTCGGGCACAGGCATTTCTAACAATTTTAATAACCAGATCATAACACGACCGCATCACTTTTTTGGAGGATCAAGCCCCCGATTCCTTTGCGGCCTTTCTCAGGTATTCACCTCTTGGTTCCCGACGATACAGCAGCCCCTGTCTCTTCTCTGTTGCTCAAAACTCCATCCCCTTTCCCTGCTGAGTCTCGTTTAAAGCCCTCCTTGTAAGTCTGGCCAGCTTGTTGGCAAAGACCCTCTTGCCCCCCTTGGTGGGGTGAATCGCATCAGCTCCCAACAGACACGGCTTCTTAAAGGTAGATCCACGAACATAGAAACCAAAACCTTGAGTACGGCACCAGCTACGCAGCCAGGCATTCACCCGTTCGGTTCGTCTCCTCCTTCCCAGACCCCTTCCTCTGACGGGACTCTGATAGAGGAGACCACCACCTGTGCTCCCGATCCTTTTCACATTGCTCCAACGGAGATATAGTCTCCTGGGAGGGTTCTAAGTTGCCTCGTCAGACCCTACACAGAAGAGTAGGAGCGGATGATAATCTGCAGGGTTCACCAGGCCTGGCAGCCTCTCAGTGACACCACGAATGCGAGCTCCTGGTAGGCAGCAGACTTCTCTAGAGAAATTGCCTGGACGGCAAACGGGTGCTTCGGTGCCTCTCAGGGGGGAACCTCCAATTACTAATATCTTTACGTGCTTTTCTGGTGGCACTGGTTCTAACGCGGGCGGGTGGTTAGGTCAGCTTTGCATGGTTGGCTTGTCCTGGGTCCTGTCCGTTACTCACGTGCTCTTCAGTCTCCAACCCCGGAGCATCCTGTCAGTTATGTAGGGGCACTTCAGGAGATGGGGGAGGGTTCTTCCTTCTACCCCGAGCACAGACAAGCGTCCAGTCTCCTTCTTCTCGGGACTTACTTGCGTCAGTCAGCTCGAGGTTGGATTCCGGCTTACCTTCCTCTTGCGCAGCCTGAAGGCAGGCTGTCGCTCAGCCTGAGACAGCGGACAATACCACACATCAATCTCCTGCTCGCGTTCCCGGATACCGTGCTGCCTGTCGAGCTCCTCTTGTAAAAGTTACTTGTCCAAGGAGATCTTCCCGCTGGGCACGCTTGCAGCTATGACATCCACCGCTGCCTTCGGGTGCTAGGAGGACTTCCAGGTACTGGAGCTCTCGCCCTGCCCTTTGCTCATTGACCCCATCTGTCACTCCCTCACAGGGCTGTTGCTTACTCTCTCTCTCCCTCCGCCCCGCCCCCACTCTTAGTTTAAAGCCCTCCTAATGAGGTCAGCTATCCTATTGGCAAAAATAACTATGCCCCGCTTAGTGAGGTGGAACCCCTCTGTCCCAAGCAGACGCTGATCCACAAACAGGGTCCCATGCTCATAGAACCCAAAACCCTGTCGCCAGCACCAGCTCCGCAGCCAATTATTGACTCGCATTATCGGTGCCCTCCTCCTCCTGCCCTTTCCTCTCACCGGCAGGACTGAGGAGAACACCCCCTGGGCCCCCATGCCCTGGACTACCGCCCTCAGAGCTCTGGGGTCATTGCTAGGGGAAACCTGGTGTTGCAGATGTGCTCCTCCGGTTTGAACTAGCAGAACCTCGGTCCAGGCAGATGCTCAGCAAGTAGGACTATCCAAAGTTAATCCTACTGCGTGAGGCTATCGGTGACAACCCAGCACCAAAACCAGCTGTAAGTGCAGAAGACCTTTCTCTGAAGAATTATTCGAGGAGGGGGGAATTTATGTCGCTCAAGGAAGCTGTGCTGCCTGGGAAAGAACATCTTCCCACGGATAGTTTGGTGCTTTTACTTCCCTTGCCTTACAGAGAGGTTAACTTCCTGAAAGAAAGCGGCGTGTTTTCTCATGCCCAGTGTAGGTAGCGCCGTCATGTTAGTGTTCTCAACTTGCAGAAATAAATTTTCCTAAATCCTTCTGCTGCCTGGTACCTGGGGTAGCTGCGTGCAATATTCCCTCACACCAACAAACCAGTTTGGCTGCAGACTGGGCTGATAAGCGGCCAAAACTGCATGAACACAGCAGAAAATCTGACTACGAGCCAATCACTTGACGCTATCAATACGTGCAGCCATCAGAGTCCGTTGAGTCCTCCCTCCGTAGCCGCTGGCTGCACGGCAGTGATCTCCCCTCAAGTAGGGATGCCTTTCAAGGTTACCCCCCGAGGCTTGGAGATCCCTTACCTGACACCACTAGGCATCCATGGGTTGCTAAGTGACTTCTTTTTGCATGCGTGTAACATTTAAGATACGCATCGTAAGCTTACCAATAACCTTTGTATCCTATACTAACTTTAAGTGTAGTAAAGAGCAGACAATTGACCGCCAATCCATCTGTACTTATTTTATATTTTACGTACCTAACTTTACTGATTAGAACTCAGTAAACTAACTACTAGATCAGGTCGGTCCAAGTGATCTCTGACTCTTCTCCTGCCACACCTGGACAGCATCAAAAGCATCTGTGGTGGGTTGACCTTGGCTGGACGCCAGGTGCCCACCAGGCCGTTCTATCACTCCCCCTTCTCAGCTGGACAGGGGAGAGAAAAGGAGAGGGAAAACAACTCCCAGGTCGAGATAAGGCAGTTTACTAAAGCAAAAGCGCATGTTTGCGTGCGCGCAAACAAAGAAGAAAAATAGTAAATGGAATTTTATCCTCTACTTCCCATCAGCAAGTGTTGTGCGGCCACTTCCCAAGAAGCAGAGCTTCAGCACACAAAGCGGTTGCTCCAAAAGGCAAACACTGTAAATGACGAATGCCCCCCGCTTCCTCCTCCTTTATTTAGCTTTTATATCTGAGCTGACATCATATGGTATGTGAAACAGGAGGCTAGGCCCAAAAGAGTTAACTAAGAAATTTGGGCCTGCTAACAAGCTATCAACATCCAAAACGATCTGTGCTTGTTCTGTTCTACTTACTGGACCAAAGCTTCAGAGAATAGTACAAGAACATGTAATAGGCCTAGAAGCAATAAATTAGAAATATAACAGGATCAGGTAGACATTTGAATAGGAGAAATAGGCCTGGAGCCAGGGCTTTTTCCAGGCTTCAGTGAGCGGGTCAAGAACAATGGAAGAGAAGAAGGGTCAAGCTGAGGAAGATGAGTTGAAGCCCCCTGCCCCATGGAGGAAGATGGGAACTACCTTCCGAAATGGGGAGCTAAGAGAAGCACCGCCCCAAGCCCCGCCTGAGCTCCACCTATACTCCGCCTATTGTTAATATGCATTGATAGATGTTGTAGTCACTTGAATATGCATTTAATCACATCTGAAAATTGTACAAAAGTGTTGATTTTCTGAGGAGCCGGTGAGCAAGTTTGTCCAGCGCGAGCTGGCTTGCTCCCAACGTTGAATAAACAAATACCTTGCTGCTTAAAGACAAAAAAGTCTCTGAGCAGTTTCTTGGACCGATTTTTCAGATTCATATAGAATATCCCTCTGGTCAGTTTGGGTCAACTGCCCTAGTTGTGTCCCCTCCCAGGACCTTGCCCACCTCCAGCCTGCTGATGCAGGGGCAGAATGTTGGAGAATCAGCAGTACCCAAAACACTGGTGTGTTATCAGCACCTTTCTAACTACTGATGCAAAGCACAGCATTGTGAGGGCTGCTATGGGGAAAATGAACTCCAGCTCAGCCACACCCAATACAGCATCATTGGTGCCCGATTCTAAGCTTTGAGTCTCCTTTGCTACTGAAATTGCAGTTAGAGAAGACGGATTGGTGCCTGCGCTTCAGTCAAAGCAACATTCGCTCCTAATCCTTCCTGACAAAAGGGTCGGGAATGACATTGCCAGCCTTACTTATTGTCCTTTTACCCTTCACATCCTCAAGGCTTTGCCTTCCCTAAGGCTCCGTTTTAATCACATTTAGCCAGACCAACCTCACATCAACTCCGTGACCTCTTTGTAGATGGCCTAGGGTTTCCAACGCACACGCACAAAGAGCATCCAACAGGGCTCTGCGCATTTTCATCCCTTTGCATGCAGGAGTTCCAGTTCTTTGCCGCTTGCATTACCAAGCAAGACAAAATAGAGACTAGATCCTTTTTCTCACGAGAACCTCTTATTGCTCAGAAAGAAGGCTTTCTCCATTGAAATTTCCCCTTCTCAAAGTGACTGGATCCCCAGATATTGCCGGGCTTTCCTATCTCCAAAACGTCCTGTTCCTACCCCAGTCACTATCAGTCTCTCAACCACCAACCCCCGTACAACTTCTTCACGGAGGAATCTGCCTTTTAGGCTTTCTGACGCCAGACTTTGGCCGGCTGCCAGTTGTCCACCCAGCTGTTCTCCCACCGCCCCTCCTCAACAGGACAGGGGGAGAAAATAGGATGAAAAAGTTCCTTCAGGACATAGCCACCTGCCGCATCAGGGGGCAGCAGGGAAATACCTGCCCCAGACAGCGTTTTGCCCTTTCTTAAATATGCTCACACAGGGCTGCCACCAGCTTTGCCGAGTTGCTCAGCTTTGGTCCTCGGCGAGTCCGATGCCTAGCTGTCGGGAACTAGCTGTGTCCAGCGCAGGGCAGACCCTGGCCTCTTCTCACAGAGGCCACCCCCTGCAGGCCGCACCTGGAGCGCTGTGTCTAGTTCCGGTCCCCACAATTCAAAAAAAAGACGCAGACAGACTGGAGACGGTCCCAAGGAGGGCCACAGAGATGATCAAAGGGTTGGAGAACCTGCCCTATGAGGAAAGCCAGAAGGAGTTGGGGCTTTTCTCCCTCGCAAAAGAGGAACATCATCACAATATTCCGCTACTTAAAAGGCAGCTACAAAGAGGACGGAGGCTCTCTCTTCACAGGGAGCCACACGCAGAAGACTCAACAGGAGGGTCTCCCTTATTCAGCAGGATGGCAAGCGGTATCACCGCCAAAAAGCTAAGACTTTGCTTCCTACAAGGCGCAGGAGACTGCTAAGCACTTGCAGCGTCACGCTTCAAATGACCGGGCAAATCACTATCTGTCTATGGAACGCTGTTAACAGGCTGAAACGTTCCACATACTTGCACTCCCGGGAGACACCGTTTGAACTTGCAGAACTATTTCCCCTCAGTAAGACGCGCAAGACGGAGATGATATCCCCATGCTAAATCTTTATTGTGCAACTGCTGCTCAAAGCTTTTATTACCTTCCACAGACACACGTCACAAAAACTTGCACATCAACAGCGGCTAGATTGACGGGCAACAGATGAAATCCATTCAGTGGCGATTTGTACACGTGTGGCAACTCTTGCGGTGTAAAAATCTTAGCCGGGCGGCCAGCCCGACTGACGGCCACCCAGAACACGTAGATGTATGCGATACACAGACTGCCCACCCTCGGGCCCTTCGTCCACAACCATCCGGAATCCATTGGTCAGGCCCAGGTGAGCAGCATGCGTCTCGCCAACAACCATTACACGCCCAAGAAGCTGGAGAAGGAAGTACAAACCCATAAATAAAATAAAATAAAAGAAAACGGAACACACAAAGAGGGGAGAGGGCAGGAGGGGAAGGAACGAGAGCAGAGAACCACCCAGAGAAAGCAGCTAGCCAATTCCTAGCAATTCAACCCTTGCGCTTCGAATTACTGCCCGTCCGCCCGCCTGCAACCAACGTTTGCCAAGCAAAGCTACAACGACCGATTAGGAACACCGTAGGGGGAAAAAAGAGCTAGGCAGTTTTTTTCAAGCTAGACAGGAACGGACTACAAAACAGCCACAGAAGCTGACTTGGTCTCCGGGTTAAAGCCCCCGTTCTATCTTCAGGCAACATAAGCAATCCTGGCGGAAAATAAACTTTAGGCTGCCTTTTGCGCGGGTTTACAAAGTCTTTGAACTTGACTTTCATAGCTAAAAGCAAAGCATCCAGCACCTCTCAACCAGCTTTGCCCTTCCTCACCCCTCACCTGCCAAAAACCCCAAGCCCTCTTCTCCGTGTTAGAAGAAGTACTACTACTCTTGCTCTAAACCATGACAATAGGCACCAGAGCGCGCTCCAAAACAACACTGCATTTTGCACCAGAACTACATACCCAGGGATGAGCATTGCTTCAGAGCACTGCTTTTAGTCAAAAAGCTCAACTCCATTACAAGCTAGAGGCAAAAGATTATAGCGCCAGAACACCCAAAGTAGCCTACTGTGCCCTATCAGGAGGGAAAGACGGGATGGGAAGGAGTCTAGTAAATGAGGAACTAATTCCAGGTACAGTTTAGCGTACAGAAAGCTTCCACAGTACTTACAGATTCCCCAGAATCTTCTGCTTCAGATAACCCGATAACTGGCTCCTTAGGCATGACTAAGAAAAGCGTCGCAGCTTGGGGTGAAAGACCGTGGAACGCGAGGCACTGGAGGAAGAGTAAACAGTTAAAACGTAACCGGCTTCAGAGAAAGGTAATGGCTTAAGCAAATCCATCTGCCCCACTGAACTCCTACAGAAGCAGATTGCCAGATACCCCAAACACAAGCCGGAACATTGACTTGTCTTGCGCGATATCAATGCTTTCTATACCCAAAATACAACGCATTTACAGAGCCCCCTCCAGAAGTGCCATTCGGCATGCAAGACCACGGGGACAAGGAGACGGGCCACTACTTGCGATTAGCGACCTCCAGTAGGTTTTAGTTCGGGCTGACCGTTTTCCTAAGTACTTTTTCTATTGGATGTGGTCCACACAGAGGCAGGAGGCGAATGGCTTAACTGAATCAGCAAAGAGTTTAGTGAAGTGGAAGAGCAGCGGTCACTCATTTCCCACGGTACAGGGAGCTCAAGCATTGAACAAACGCATAATCACAGGAAGCCTGCAAGCGCACAGTACGAGTCTGTCTTCTATATTGCGCATAAACCATATTGCTGCAAAAGCAGAAGACGTCCCTAACTGTTAACCTTCAGCATTTTAATAACAAAATTATACGGGATACTAACTTAAAGTTAACATCGCACAAGCAACGGCTGCATTGTTTTCCCCCACGCTGCTCGAAGCACCTCACTCTAGTTCCCAGCACCAGCACCCGTGAAATCCGCAAGCATGCTGTTATCACGGTCCCGCTTCCCCACAGAAACAACATCTGGGAAGCTTTTGCAGCCTGCAGGATGACCGGGCTCTAGATATTGTTGGGGGGTATTTTTAAGAAAAACGAGGAAAAGCTGCAATTCTTTGCTTTAATAATCCAGTTTGGGGGTTCAGAACCGAAGCCTAGCACAGCAGAGCTGTGAAACCTCTTCGATGCTATTATGAGGCACATCGAGACCTGCATGTCTCCAATGCAGAACCAACTCGTTACGGTCACTGCTCAGACGTTCACTGTTTACAGACGCACGCACACCGCCCCCACATCCCCCCCGGAATCCCCGAGGAGATTCACTGCGTGTGCCTAAAATAAGCTTTCAGAACTATCATCCTACACGAGGTAGGACCACTCCCATCCCTTGGCAGCAAACTTTGCACGACTTGCAGTGCCAAAGGGACATCGTGCGGCAAACGTCTGCGGCTGACACCAAGCGCGTTACCGTCGGAGGCCCTTCTCTACGCGCGCACACGACACAGTGGGGCTGGGAACCGAGGCGAGCCCGGACAGCATCAGCAACCCAGTACGCGCCGCGGCAGCCGGGGGGCTGGGGGTGGGGCACGGAACAAGCTTTGAGGATGGTGCAGTAGAGAGCGCCACAACCCAGAGAGGCCCCGTCCGTCCCCCGTCCCTCCACCCACGCGCAGCAGCAGCGCCGCCACCCGCCCTGCCGCGCCCCCGGGCACCGCGCCCCGGGTCCTCGGCTCAGGGTGCCCGCGAGCGCGGGGGGAGGGGGGGAAGGGAAGAGGAACCGCGCACAGAGCAAAGCCGCGGCTACCTCCTCGTCCTCGTTGCTGACGGTACCGGGGAAGCGCCTTGCCGATGACCTTTCCGAAGAAAGTAGTGGCGCCACCAGGCCGAGCGGCCCGCGCCCCGAGAATCTCGTCAGCAACGACAACGCCCATTGTCGTCCCCGCGCTTCCTCCACTCGGCCGGGCCCTCCGCGGCGCGCCCATTGGGCCACCGGATCGCCGCCGGCCGATCCCGCGACTCGATTGGATGGCTCGCCTGTCGTTTTCGCTTGTCCCCGCCCCCCTTGGCGGGTCCGCCCTCGTCGACCTGGCGCTTAGCGGGGCTCAGGGAGTTTGCGCGCCCTCGGGGCGCGGAGGGATCCGACCTGGGCGAGTCCGCGGAGGGATCTGCCCCGTGTAGTGCTGCGACCCTGAGGGCGGGCAACGAGGTCGCAGAAGAGCCTGGGGTAGCTTCAAGTACCATTTCTTGTTATTTGTTACTGCATCAAGTCCACCCCAAAACGTGCCTGTGGCTTTTTGGCGCTGCTCCCTCCAGTCAAATGACTGCTTTTGCCAGGGCCTGGCCTTAGCTTCTCAGGACATTTCGCAGAACCAACAGAATTTGCTCTACATTGTTCCCTGAAAGCCCCACCTCAGTTGCAGACCTTTCTAAGCGGCACGCCTCCTGGGAGAAAATACAATATGAAGCGTGCCTTCCTTCGGCACTGCTGGCTTGGGGGCCAAAAAAAGTAACCTTTACCTGATTAAAGGCCATTTAAATATTAAAACGCATGCCCCCGCGTATGCTAATAAGCTTCATGAAGTACGTAGAATCATCACAAAATATTCTGAGTTAGAAGGGACCCACGAGGATCATCGACTCCCACTCTTAAATGAATGCCCCATACAGGGATCGAACCCATCACCTTGGTGTTATTAGCGCCATGCTTTAAACCATCTGAGCTAATCTCAGAGTCAATGCTACCACATATATGACTATGTTACTCAGCTCTCCGCTTAGATCATGCTCTACAGAAGAGGAGAAGCTTCGGCTCTTTATAGGGAGGGGAGAAATTTCACCTCCTTAGGAGGAATTCCCAAAAGACCTCAGAGACAGTCGACGGGCTCCTCTCCTCTCCTTCCTCCCAAGCGGGGACGCCTTCTTGGGAAGCTTCTGGGTACGATTCGTATCATTATTACTACCCGGGTTAGCACAACAGCAACGCTACCATCAACGCTGCCTCCGAACAATCTTAAAACATCCACTGGTCAGATTATGTGACTAATACATCTGTTCTAGAGCAAGCAGCAGTCACAAGTATAGAACCATGTTGATGAGAACGCAGCTGCGATGGGCAGGGCACGTCTCCAGGATGAAGGACCACCGCCTCCCTAAGATCTTGCTTTATGGTGAACTTGCCACTGGCTGCCGCAAGAGAGGAGCCCCGAAGAAAAGATACAAGGACTCCCTGAAACAACATCTCAGCCTTGGCCATACTGATCACCATAACTGCTCTACTCTAGCCTAAAATCGAAAGGCCTGGAGAAACACCATCTATAACGCAGCTGTCTCCTTTGAGAACACACGCAGGATCACTCTCGAGGAGAAAAGGCAACGCAGAAAGAACCGCGTTCTGCAGAATATATCATCTAAAGAGTCTTTCTACTGTGCCTTTTGCAATTGGATATGTCTATCTCGTATTGGCCTCATAAGTCACCAACGTGCCTGTAACAAATGTGGATAGAGCCTTCCCAAATCTTCGTTCGCGAAGCCCAGCCATGATGATGAGCACAACAGCATTGCTGTTATTAGAGCTCTAGCGCAGCTAGTGCATTTCTCAACGGCAATTCCGAATCTGAATTTCTGTAGCTTCAATAAACTGCACTTTTCGTGAACTTGTGCTCGCGAAGGCTCTTAGAGAAGGCGACCAGACTTATAAGTGCCGAATTGGTTGCAATCGGAAATGAAGCCTAACCGCACCCAGCCCCTCTGATCTCTGAGGACCAGCTGGAACGCAAGGGGGTTATTTTCTGCCAAATTTCTGACTCTTAAGCAACAGCTTGGCCTCTAATTTTCACCCATAAGCTCTCAACCTGTTCATCGCCATCTTTCAAAGACAGCTCTGCGCAGTCAATCCCTCTTATTTTTGGTTTACGTAGACGGCAACCCCTGCCTCTCCTTCCTTCTGACCAGTTTATAGCCATCGGTTGCAGAGCTCCAGTTGTTTGAGTCGTCCCGCCACGTTTCTGCCTTAGTGATGTGGTGGGTTGACCTTGGGTGGATGCCAGGTGCCCACCCAGCCGCTCTATTACTCCCCTTCCCAGCCGGACAAGGGAGAGCTGGGCTCGGGGGGTGGTGGAAGAGAAGGGGTTTGGGTGTGTGATGGTGAAATCTCTCCACAACGAACTGAAGGAGTAAACCCCCCCCGCTCCGGGAAGACCATGTACACACGGGACTTTACGTTAGAGGCAGCTGAGAAGGGGTCATAAACCATCAAGGACCCCCAAAGCGCCCCCCCCACTCATTCCCGAGGCCTTCCACCACCAGAGGACTGCACGTGACCCATGTGAGGTAACAAATCCTGAGCCTGTCACAAGAGACTGCAAAGATTTCCCCCCACTCCCAGGGGAGGTGTCTGGCATCTCCTGAACGTATATTAATCCATTGGACTCTATGTTTTGGGGGACCCTGACCATCGAGAAGACCAGAAGAACTGGACCAAAGGGACGCTGCCGGGTTCCACGGAGTGGTGATACATTTTCTCTTTTAATCTCTCTCTGTCGCTTTCTTTCTTCCCTCCCTCCTTTTCCTATTTCTTTCCATCTCTCTTTCTCTGCCTCTTTACCATTAAAAAACCCCCCATACTACTGATTTTGGCATCTGGTCTCGTTTGCATCTTAATTCGGGCACAGGCATTTCTAACAATTTTAATAACCAGATCATAACACGACCGCATCACTTTTTGGGAGGATCAAGCCCCCGATTCCTTTGCGGCCTTTCTCAGGTATTCACCTCTTGGTTCCCGACGATACAGCAGCCCCTGTCTCTTCTCTGTTGCTCAAAACTCCATCCCCTTTTCCTGCTGAGTCTCGTTTAAAGCCCTCCTTGTAAGTCTGGCCAGCTTGTTGGCAAAGACCCTCTTGCCCCCCTTGGTGGGGTGAATCGCATCAGCTCCCAACAGACACGGCTTCTTAAAGGTAGATCCACGAACATAGAAACCAAAACCTTGAGTACGGCACCAGCTACGCAGCCAGCCATTCACCCGTTCGGTTCGTCTCCTCCTTCCCAGACCCCTTCCTCTGACGGGACTCTGATAGAGGAGACCACCACCTGTGCTCCCGATCCTTTTCACATTGCTCCAACGGAGATATAGTCTCCTGGGAGGGTTCTAAGTTGCCTCGTCAGACCCTACACAGAAGAGTAGGAGCGGATGATAATCTGCAGGGTTCACCAGGCCCGGCAGCCTCTCAGTGACACCACGAATGCGAGCTCCTGGTAGGCAGCAGACTTCTCTAGAGAAATTGCCTGGACGGCAAACGGGTGCTTCGGTGCCTCTCAGGGGGGAACCTCCAATTACTAATATCTTTACGTGCTTTTCTGGTGGCACTGGTTCTAACGCGGGCGGGTGGTTAGGTCAGCTTTGCATGGTTGGCTTGTCCTGGGTCCTGTCCGTTACTCACGTGCTCTTCAGTCTCCAACCCCGGAGCATCCTGTCAGTTATGTAGGGGCACTTCAGGAGATGGGGGAGGGTTCTTCCTTCTACCCCGAGCACAGACAAGCGTCCAGTCTCCTTCTTCTCGGGACTTACTTGCGTCAGTCAGCTCGAGGTTGGATTCCGGCTTACCTTCCTCTTGCGCAGCCTGAAGGCAGGCTGTCGCTCAGCCTGAGACAGCGGACAATACCACACATCAATCTCCTGCTCGCGTTCCCGGATACCGTGCTGCCTGTCGAGCTCCTCTTGTAAAAGTTACTTGTCCAAGGAGATCTTCCCGCTGGGCACGCTTGCAGCTATGACATCCACCGCTGCCTTCGGGTGCTAGGAGGACTTCCAGGTACTGGAGCTCTCGCCCTGCCCTTTGCTCATTGACCCCATCTGTCACTCCCTCACAGGGCTGTTGCTTACTCTCTCTCTCCCTCCGCCCCGCCCCCACTCTTAGTTTAAAGCCCTCCTAATGAGGTCAGCTATCCTATTGGCAAAAATAACTATGCCCCGCTTAGTGAGGTGGAACCCCTCTGTCCCAAGCAGACGCTGATCCACAAACAGGGTCCCATGCTCATAGAACCCAAAACCCTGTCGCCAGCACCAGCTCCGCAGCCAATTATTGACTCGCATTATCGGTGCCCTCCTCCTCCTGCCCTTTCCTCTCACCGGCAGGACTGAGGAGAACACCCCCTGGGCCCCCATGCCCTGGACTACCGCCCTCAGAGCTCTGGGGTCATTGCTAGGGGAAACCTGGTGTTGCAGATGTGCTCCTCCGGTTTGAACTAGCAGAACCTCGGTCCAGGCAGATGCTCAGCAAGTAGGACTATCCAAAGTTAATCCTACTGCGTGAGGCTATCGGTGACAACCCAGCACCAAAACCAGCTGTAAGTGCAGAAGACCTTTCTCTGAAGAATTATTCGAGGAGGGGGGAATTTATGTCGCTCAAGGAAGCTGTGCTGCCTGGGAAAGAACATCTTCCCACGGATAGTTTGGTGCTTTTACTTCCCTTGCCTTACAGAGAGGTTAACTTCCTGAAAGAAAGCGGCGTGTTTTCTCATGCCCAGTGTAGGTAGCGCCGTCATGTTAGTGTTCTCAACTTGCAGAAATAAATTTTCCTAAATCCTTCTGCTGCCTGGTACCTGGGGTAGCTGCGTGCAATATTCCCTCACACCAACAAACCAGTTTGGCTGCAGACTGGGCTGATAAGCGGCCAAAACTGCATGAACACAGCAGAAAATCTGACTACGAGCCAATCACTTGACGCTATCAATACGTGCAGCCATCAGAGTCCGTTGAGTCCTCCCTCCGTAGCCGCTGGCTGCACGGCAGTGATCTCCCCTCAAGTAGGGATGCCTTTCAAGGTTACCCCCCGAGGCTTGGAGATCCCTTACCTGACACCACTAGGCATCCATGGGTTGCTAAGTGACTTCTTTTTGCATGCGTGTAACATTTAAGATACGCATCGTAAGCTTACCAATAACCTTTGTATCCTATACTAACTTTAAGTGTAGTAAAGAGCAGACAATTGACCGCCAATCCATCTGTACTTATTTTATATTTTACGTACCTAACTTTACTGATTAGAACTCAGTAAACTAACTACTAGATCAGGTCGGTCCAAGTGATCTCTGACTCTTCTCCTGCCACACCTGGACAGCATCAAAAGCATCTGTGGTGGGTTGACCTTGGCTGGACGCCAGGTGCCCACCAGGCCGTTCTATCACTCCCCCTTCTCAGCTGGACAGGGGAGAGAAAAGGAGAGGGAAAACAACTCCCAGGTCGAGATAAGGCAGTTTACTAAAGCAAAAGCGCATGTTTGCGTGCGCGCAAACAAAGAAGAAAAATAGTAAATGGAATTTTATCCTCTACTTCCCATCAGCAAGTGTTGTGCGGCCACTTCCCAAGAAGCAGAGCTTCAGCACACAAAGCGGTTGCTCCAAAAGGCAAACACTGTAAATGACGAATGCCCCCCGCTTCCTCCTCCTTTATTTAGCTTTTATATCTGAGCTGACATCATATGGTATGTGAAACAGGAGGCTAGGCCCAAAAGAGTTAACTAAGAAATTTGGGCCTGCTAACAAGCTATCAACATCCAAAACGATCTGTGCTTGTTCTGTTCTACTTACTGGACCAAAGCTTCAGAGAATAGTACAAGAACATGTAATAGGCCTAGAAGCAATAAATTAGAAATATAACAGGATCAGGTAGACATTTGAATAGGAGAAATAGGCCTGGAGCCAGGGCTTTTTCCAGGCTTCAGTGAGCGGGTCAAGAACAATGGAAGAGAAGAAGGGTCAAGCTGAGGAAGATGAGTTGAAGCCCCCTGCCCCATGGAGGAAGATGGGAACTACCTTCCGAAATGGGGAGCTAAGAGAAGCACCGCCCCAAGCCCCGCCTGAGCTCCACCTATACTCCGCCTATTGTTAATATGCATTGATAGATGTTGTAGTCACTTGAATATGCATTTAATCACATCTGAAAATTGTACAAAAGTGTTGATTTTCTGAGGAGCCGGTGAGCAAGTTTGTCCAGCGCGAGCTGGCTTGCTCCCAACGTTGAATAAACAAATACCTTGCTGCTTAAAGACAAAAAAGTCTCTGAGCAGTTTCTTGGACCGATTTTTCAGATTCATATAGAATATCCCTCTGGCCAGTTTGGGTCAACTGCCCTAGTTGTGTCCCCTCCCAGGACCTTGCCCACCTCCAGCCTACTGATGCAGGGGCAGAATGTTGGAGAATCAACAGTACCCAAAACACTGGTGTGTTATCAGCACCTTTCTAACTACCGATGCAAAGCACAGCATTGTGAGGGCTGCTATGGGGAAAATGAACTCCAGCTCAGCCACACCCAATACAGCATCATTGGTGCCCGATTCTAAGCTTTGAGTCTCCTTTGCTACTGAAATTGCAGTTAGAGAAGACGGATTGGTGCCTGCGCTTCAGTCAAAGCAACATTCGCTCCTAATCCTTCCTGACAAAAGGGTCGGGAATGACATTGCCAGCCTTACTTATTGTCCTTTTACCCTTCACATCCTCAAGGCTTTGCCTTCCCTAAGGCTCCGTTTTAATCACATTTAGCCAGACCAACCTCACATCAACTCCGTGACCTCTTTGTAGATGGCCTAGGGTTTCCAACGCACACGCACAAAGAGCATCCAACAGGGCTCTGCGCATTTTCATCCCTTTGCATGCAGGAGTTCCAGTTCCTTGCCGCTTGCATTACCAAGCAAGACAAAATAGAGACTAGATCCTTTTTCTCACGAGAACCTCTTATTGCTCAGAAAGAAGGCTTTCTCCATTGAAATTTCCCCTTCTCAAAGTGACTGGATCCCCAGATATTGCCGGGCTTTCCTATCTCCAAAACGTCCTGTTCCTACCCCAGTCACTATCAGTCTCTCAACCACCAACCCCCGTACAACTTCTTCACGGAGGAATCTGCCTTTTAGGCTTTCTGACGCCAGACTTTGGCCGGCTGCCAGTTGTCCACCCAGCTGTTCTCCCACCGCCCCTCCTCAACAGGACAGGGGGAGAAAATAGGATGAAAAAGTTCCTTCAGGACATAGCCACCTGCCGCATCAGGGGGCAGCAGGGAAATACCTGCCCCAGACAGCGTTTTGCCCTTTCTTAAATATGCTCACACAGGGCTGCCACCAGCTTTGCCGAGTTGCTCAGCTTTGGTCCTCGGCGAGTCCGATGCCTAGCTGTCGGGAACTAGCTGTGTCCAGCGCAGGGCAGACCCTGGCCTCTTCTCACAGAGGCCACCCCCTGCAGGCCGCACCTGGAGCGCTGTGTCTAGTTCCGGTCCCCACAATTCAAAAAAAAGACGCAGACAGACTGGAGACGGTCCCAAGGAGGGCCACAGAGATGATCAAAGGGTTGGAGAACCTGCCCTATGAGGAAAGCCAGAAGGAGTTGGGGCTTTTCTCCCTCGCAAAAGAGGAACATCATCACAATATTCCGCTACTTAAAAGGCAGCTACAAAGAGGACGGAGGCTCTCTCTTCACAGGGAGCCACACGCAGAAGACTCAACAGGAGGGTCTCCCTTATTCAGCAGGATGGCAAGCGGTATCACCGCCAAAAAGCTAAGACTTTGCTTCCTACAAGGCGCAGGAGACTGCTAAGCACTTGCAGCGTCACGCTTCAAATGACCGGGCAAATCACTATCTGTCTATGGAACGCTGTTAACAGGCTGAAACGTTCCACATACTTGCACTCCCGGGAGACACCGTTTGAACTTGCAGAACTATTTCCCCTCAGTAAGACGCGCAAGACGGAGATGATATCCCCATGCTAAATCTTTATTGTGCAACTGCTGCTCAAAGCTTTTATTACCTTCCACAGACACACGTCACAAAAACTTGCACATCAACAGCGGCTAGATTGACGGGCAACAGATGAAATCCATTCAGTGGCGATTTGTACACGTGTGGCAACTCTTGCGGTGTAAAAATCTTAGCCGGGCGGCCAGCCCGACTGATGGCCACCCAGAACACGTAGATGTATGCGATACACAGACTGCCCACCCTCGGGCCCTTCGTCCACAACCATCCGGAATCCATTGGTCAGGCCCAGGTGAGCAGCATGCGTCTCGCCAACAACCATTACACGCCCAAGAAGCTGGAGAAGGAAGTACAAACCCATAAATAAAATAAAATAAAAGAAAACGGAACACACAAAGAGGGGAGAGGGCAGGAGGGGAAGGAACGAGAGCAGAGAACCACCCAGAGAAAGCAGCTAGCCAATTCCTAGCAATTCAACCCTTGCGCTTCGAATTACTGCCCGTCCGCCCGCCTGCAACCAACGTTTGCCAAGCAAAGCTACAACGACCGATTAGGAACACCGTAGGGGGAAAAAAGAGCTAGGCAGTTTTTTTCAAGCTAGACAGGAACGGACTACAAAACAGCCACAGAAGCTGACTTGGTCTCCGGGTTAAAGCCCCCGTTCTATCTTCAGGCAACATAAGCAATCCTGGCGGAAAATAAACTTTAGGCTGCCTTTTGCGCGGGTTTACAAAGTCTTTGAACTTGACTTTCATAGCTAAAAGCAAAGCATCCAGCACCTCTCAACCAGCTTTGCCCTTCCTCACCCCTCACCTGCCAAAAACCCCAAGCCCTCTTCTCCGTGTTAGAAGAAGTACTACTACTCTTGCTCTAAACCATGACAATAGGCACCAGAGCGCGCTCCAAAACAACACTGCATTTTGCACCAGAACTACATACCCAGGGATGAGCATTGCTTCAGAGCACTGCTTTTAGTCAAAAAGCTCAACTCCATTACAAGCTAGAGGCAAAAGATTATAGCGCCAGAACACCCAAAGTAGCCTACTGTGCCCTATCAGGAGGGAAAGACGGGATGGGAAGGAGTCTAGTAAATGAGGAACTAATTCCAGGTACAGTTTAGCGTACAGAAAGCTTCCACAGTACTTACAGATTCCCCAGAATCTTCTGCTTCAGATAACCCGATAACTGGCTCCTTAGGCATGACTAAGAAAAGCGTCGCAGCTTGGGGTGAAAGACCGTGGAACGCGAGGCACTGGAGGAAGAGTAAACAGTTAAAACGTAACCGGCTTCAGAGAAAGGTAATGGCTTAAGCAAATCCATCTGCCCCACTGAACTCCTACAGAAGCAGATTGCCAGATACCCCAAACACAAGCCGGAACATTGACTTGTCTTGCGCGATATCAATGCTTTCTATACCCAAAATACAACGCATTTACAGAGCCCCCTCCAGAAGTGCCATTCGGCATGCAAGACCACGGGGACAAGGAGACGGGCCACTACTTGCGATTAGCGACCTCCAGTAGGTTTTAGTTCGGGCTGATCGTTTTCCTAAGTACTTTTTCTATTGGATGTGGTCCACACAGAGGCAGGAGGCGAATGGCTTAACTGAATCAGCAAAGAGTTTAGTGAAGTGGAAGAGCAGCGGTCACTCATTTCCCACGGTACAGGGAGCTCAAGCATTGAACAAACGCATAATCACAGGAAGCCTGCAAGCGCACAGTACGAGTCTGTCTTCTATATTGCGCATAAACCATATTGCTGCAAAAGCAGAAGACGTCCCTAACTGTTAACCTTCAGCATTTTAATAACAAAATTATACGGGATACTAACTTAAAGTTAACATCGCACAAGCAACGGCTGCATTGTTTTCCCCCACGCTGCTCGAAGCACCTCACTCTAGTTCCCAGCACCAGCACCCGTGAAATCCGCAAGCATGCTGTTATCACGGTCCCGCTTCCCCACAGAAACAACATCTGGGAAGCTTTTGCAGCCTGCAGGATGACCGGGCTCTAGATATTGTTGGGGGGTATTTTTAAGAAAAACGAGGAAAAGCTGCAATTCTTTGCTTTAATAATCCAGTTTGGGGGTTCAGAACCGAAGCCTAGCACAGCAGAGCTGTGAAACCTCTTCGATGCTATTATGAGGCACATCGAGACCTGCATGTCTCCAATGCAGAACCAACTCGTTACGGTCACTGCTCAGACGTTCACTGTTTACAGACGCACGCACACCGCCCCCACATCCCCCCCGGAATCCCCGAGGAGATTCACTGCGTGTGCCTAAAATAAGCTTTCAGAACTATCATCCTACACGAGGTAGGACCACTCCCATCCCTTGGCAGCAAACTTTGCACGACTTGCAGTGCCAAAGGGACATCGTGCGGCAAACGTCTGCGGCTGACACCAAGCGCGTTACCGTCGGAGGCCCTTCTCTACGCGCGCACACGACACAGTGGGGCTGGGAACCGAGGCGAGCCCGGACAGCATCAGCAACCCAGTACGCGCCGCGGCAGCCGGGGGGCTGGGGGTGGGGCACGGAACAAGCTTTGAGGATGGTGCAGTAGAGAGCGCCACAACCCAGAGAGGCCCCGTCCGTCCCCCGTCCCTCCACCCACGCGCAGCAGCAGCGCCGCCACCCGCCCTGCCGCGCCCCCGGGCACCGCGCCCCGGGTCCTCGGCTCAGGGTGCCCGCGAGCGCGGGGGGAGGGGGGGAAGGGAAGAGGAACCGCGCACAGAGCAAAGCCGCGGCTACCTCCTCGTCCTCGTTGCTGACGGTACCGGGGAAGCGCCTTGCCGATGACCTTTCCGAAGAAAGTAGTGGCGCCACCAGGCCGAGCGGCCCGCGCCCCGAGAATCTCGTCAGCAACGACAACGCCCACTGTCGTCCCCGCGCTTCCTCCACTCGGCCGGGCCCTCCGCGGCGCGCCCATTGGGCCACCGGATCGCCGCCGGCCGATCCCGCGACTCGATTGGATGGCTCGCCTGTCGTTTTCGCTTGTCCCCGCCCCCCTTGGCGGGTCCGCCCTCGTCGACCTGGCGCTTAGCGGGGCTCAGGGAGTTTGCGCGCCCTCGGGGCGCGGAGGGATCCGACCTGGGCGAGTCCGCGGAGGGATCTGCCCCGTGTAGTGCTGCGACCCTGAGGGCGGGCAACGAGGTCGCAGAAGAGCCTGGGGTAGCTTCAAGTACCATTTCTTGTTATTTGTTACTGCATCAAGTCCACCCCAAAACGTACCTGTGGCTTTTTGGCGCTGCTCCCTCCAGTCAAATGACTGCTTTTGCCAGGGCCTGGCCTTAGCTTCTCAGGACATTTCGCAGAACCAACAGAATTTGCTCTACATTGTTCCCTGAAAGCCCCACCTCAGTTGCAGACCTTTCTAAGCGGCACGCCTCCTGGGAGAAAATACAATATGAAGAGTGCCTTCCTTCGGCACTGCTGGCTTGGGGGCCAAAAAAAGTAACCTTTACCTGATTAAAGGCCATTTAAATATTAAAACGCATGCCCCCGCGTATGCTAATAAGCTTCATGAAGTACGTAGAATCATCACAAAATATTCTGAGTTAGAAGGGACCCACGAGGATCATCGACTCCCACTCTTAAATGAATGCCCCATACAGGGATCGAACCCATCACCTTGGTGTTATTAGTGCCATGCTTTAAACCATCTGAGCTAATCTCAGAGTCAATGCTACCACATATATGACTATGTTACTCAGCTCTCCGCTTAGATCATGCTCTACAGAAGAGGAGAAGCTTCGGCTCTTTATAGGGAGGGGAGAAATTTCACCTCCTTAGGAGGAATTCCCAAAAGACCTCAGAGACAGTCGACGGGCTCCTCTCCTCTCCTTCCTCCCAAGCGGGGACGCCTTCTTGGGAAGCTTCTGGGTACGATTCGTATCATTATTACTACCCGGGTTAGCACAACAGCAACGCTACCATCAACGCTGCCTCCGAACAATCTTAAAACATCCACTGGTCAGATTATGTGACTAATACATCTGTTCTAGAGCAAGCAGCAGTCACAAGTATAGAACCATGTTGATGAGAACGCAGCTGCGATGGGCAGGGCACGTCTCCAGGATGAAGGACCACCGCCTCCCTAAGATCTTGCTTTATGGTGAACTTGCCACTGGCTGCCGCAAGAGAGGAGCCCCGAAGAAAAGATACAAGGACTCCCTGAAACAACATCTCAGCCTTGGCCATACTGATCACCATAACTGCTCTACTCTAGCCTAAAATCGAAAGGCCTGGAGAAACACCATCTATAACGCAGCTGTCTCCTTTGAGAACACACGCAGGATCACTCTCGAGGAGAAAAGGCAACGCAGAAAGAACCGCGTTCTGCAGAATATATCATCTAAAGAGTCTTTCTACTGTGCCTTTTGCAATTGGATATGTCTATCTCGTATTGGCCTCATAAGTCACCAACGTGCCTGTAACAAATGTGGATAGAGCCTTCCCAAATCTTCGTTCGCGAAGCCCAGCCATGATGATGAGCACAACAGCATTGCTGTTATTAGAGCTCTAGCGCAGCTAGTGCATTTCTCAACGGCAATTCCGAATCTGAATTTCTGTAGCTTCAATAAACTGCACTTTTCGTGAACTTGTGCTCGCGAAGGCTCTTAGAGAAGGCGACCAGACTTATAAGTGCCGAATTGGTTGCAATCGGAAATGAAGCCTAACCGCACCCAGCCCCTCTGATCTCTGAGGACCAGCTGGAACGCAAGGGGGTTATTTTCTGCCAAATTTCTGACTCTTAAGCAACAGCTTGGCCTCTAATTTTCACCCATAAGCTCTCAACCTGTTCATCGCCATCTTTCAAAGACAGCTCTGCGCAGTCAATCCCTCTTATTTTTGGTTTACGTAGACGGCAACCCCTGCCTCTCCTTCCTTCTGACCAGTTTATAGCCATCGGTTGCAGAGCTCCAGTTGTTTGAGTCGTCCCGCCACGTTTCTGCCTTAGTGATGTGGTGGGTTGACCTTGGGTGGATGCCAGGTGCCCACCCAGCCGCTCTATTACTCCCCTTCCCAGCCGGACAAGGGAGAGCTGGGCTCGGGGGGTGGTGGAAGAGAAGGGGTTTGGGTGTGTGATGGTGAAATCTCTCCACAACGAACTGAAGGAGTAAACCCCCCCCGCTCCGGGAAGACCATGTACACACGGGACTTTACGTTAGAGGCAGCTGAGAAGGGGTCATAAACCATCAAGGACCCCCAAAGCGCCCCCCCCACTCATTCCCGAGGCCTTCCACCACCAGAGGACTGCACGTGACCCATGTGAGGTAACAAATCCTGAGCCTGTCACAAGAGACTGCAAAGATTTCCCCCCACTCCCAGGGGAGGTGTCTGGCATCTCCTGAACGTATATTAATCCATTGGACTCTATGTTTTGGGGGACCCTGACCATCGAGAAGACCAGAAGAACTGGACCAAAGGGACGCTGCCGGGTTCCACGGAGTGGTGATACATTTTCTCTTTTAATCTCTCTCTGTCGCTTTCTTTCTTCCCTCCCTCCTTTTCCTATTTCTTTCCATCTCTCTTTCTCTGCCTCTTTACCATTAAAAAACCCCCCATACTACTGATTTTGGCATCTGGTCTCGTTTGCATCTTAATTCGGGCACAGGCATTTCTAACAATTTTAATAACCAGATCATAACACGACCGCATCACTTTTTGGGAGGATCAAGCCCCCGATTCCTTTGCGGCCTTTCTCAGGTATTCACCTCTTGGTTCCCGACGATACAGCAGCCCCTGTCTCTTCTCTGTTGCTCAAAACTCCATCCCCTTTCCCTGCTGAGTCTCGTTTAAAGCCCTCCTTGTAAGTCTGGCCAGCTTGTTGGCAAAGACCCTCTTGCCCCCCTTGGTGGGGTGAATCGCATCAGCTCCCAACAGACACGGCTTCTTAAAGGTAGATCCACGAACATAGAAACCAAAACCTTGAGTACGGCACCAGCTACGCAGCCAGGCATTCACCCGTTCGGTTCGTCTCCTCCTTCCCAGACCCCTTCCTCTGACGGGACTCTGATAGAGGAGACCACCACCTGTGCTCCCGATCCTTTTCACATTGCTCCAACGGAGATATAGTCTCCTGGGAGGGTTCTAAGTTGCCTCGTCAGACCCTACACAGAAGAGTAGGAGCGGATGATAATCTGCAGGGTTCACCAGGCCCGGCAGCCTCTCAGTGACACCACGAATGCGAGCTCCTGGTAGGCAGCAGACTTCTCTAGAGAAATTGCCTGGACGGCAAACGGGTGCTTCGGTGCCTCTCAGGGGGGAACCTCCAATTACTAATATCTTTACGTGCTTTTCTGGTGGCACTGGTTCTAACGCGGGCGGGTGGTTAGGTCAGCTTTGCATGGTTGGCTTGTCCTGGGTCCTGTCCGTTACTCACGTGCTCTTCAGTCTCCAACCCCGGAGCATCCTGTCAGTTATGTAGGGGCACTTCAGGAGATGGGGGAGGGTTCTTCCTTCTACCCCGAGCACAGACAAGCGTCCAGTCTCCTTCTTCTCGGGACTTACTTGCGTCAGTCAGCTCGAGGTTGGATTCCGGCTTACCTTCCTCTTGCGCAGCCTGAAGGCAGGCTGTCGCTCAGCCTGAGACAGCGGACAATACCACACATCAATCTCCTGCTCGCGTTCCCGGATACCGTGCTGCCTGTCGAGCTCCTCTTGTAAAAGTTACTTGTCCAAGGAGATCTTCCCGCTGGGCACGCTTGCAGCTATGACATCCACCGCTGCCTTCGGGTGCTAGGAGGACTTCCAGGTACTGGAGCTCTCGCCCTGCCCTTTGCTCATTGACCCCATCTGTCACTCCCTCACAGGGCTGTTGCTTACTCTCTCTCTCCCTCCGCCCCGCCCCCACTCTTAGTTTAAAGCCCTCCTAATGAGGTCAGCTATCCTATTGGCAAAAATAACTATGCCCCGCTTAGTGAGGTGGAACCCCTCTGTCCCAAGCAGACGCTGATCCACAAACAGGGTCCCATGCTCATAGAACCCAAAACCCTGTCGCCAGCACCAGCTCCGCAGCCAATTATTGACTCGCATTATCGGTGCCCTCCTCCTCCTGCCCTTTCCTCTCACCGGCAGGACTGAGGAGAACACCCCCTGGGCCCCCATGCCCTGGACTACCGCCCTCAGAGCTCTGGGGTCATTGCTAGGGGAAACCTGGTGTTGCAGATGTGCTCCTCCGGTTTGAACTAGCAGAACCTCGGTCCAGGCAGATGCTCAGCAAGTAGGACTATCCAAAGTTAATCCTACTGCGTGAGGCTATCGGTGACAACCCAGCACCAAAACCAGCTGTAAGTGCAGAAGACCTTTCTCTGAAGAATTATTCGAGGAGGGGGGAATTTATGTCGCTCAAGGAAGCTGTGCTGCCTGGGAAAGAACATCTTCCCACGGATAGTTTGGTGCTTTTACTTCCCTTGCCTTACAGAGAGGTTAACTTCCTGAAAGAAAGCGGCGTGTTTTCTCATGCCCAGTGTAGGTAGCGCCGTCATGTTAGTGTTCTCAACTTGCAGAAATAAATTTTCCTAAATCCTTCTGCTGCCTGGTACCTGGGGTAGCTGCGTGCAATATTCCCTCACACCAACAAACCAGTTTGGCTGCAGACTGGGCTGATAAGCGGCCAAAACTGCATGAACACAGCAGAAAATCTGACTACGAGCCAATCACTTGACGCTATCAATACGTGCAGCCATCAGAGTCCGTTGAGTCCTCCCTCCGTAGCCGCTGGCTGCACGGCAGTGATCTCCCCTCAAGTAGGGATGCCTTTCAAGGTTACCCCCCGAGGCTTGGAGATCCCTTACCTGACACCACTAGGCATCCATGGGTTGCTAAGTGACTTCTTTTTGCATGCGTGTAACATTTAAGATACGCATCGTAAGCTTACCAATAACCTTTGTATCCTATACTAACTTTAAGTGTAGTAAAGAGCAGACAATTGACCGCCAATCCATCTGTACTTATTTTATATTTTACGTACCTAACTTTACTGATTAGAACTCAGTAAACTAACTACTAGATCAGGTCGGTCCAAGTGATCTCTGACTCTTCTCCTGCCACACCTGGACAGCATCAAAAGCATCTGTGGTGGGTTGACCTTGGCTGGACGCCAGGTGCCCACCAGGCCGTTCTATCACTCCCCCTTCTCAGCTGGACAGGGGAGAGAAAAGGAGAGGGAAAACAACTCCCAGGTCGAGATAAGGCAGTTTACTAAAGCAAAAGCGCATGTTTGCGTGCGCGCAAACAAAGAAGAAAAATAGTAAATGGAATTTTATCCTCTACTTCCCATCAGCAAGTGTTGTGCGGCCACTTCCCAAGAAGCAGAGCTTCAGCACACAAAGCGGTTGCTCCAAAAGGCAAACACTGTAAATGACGAATGCCCCCCGCTTCCTCCTCCTTTATTTAGCTTTTATATCTGAGCTGACATCATATGGTATGTGAAACAGGAGGCTAGGCCCAAAAGAGTTAACTAAGAAATTTGGGCCTGCTAACAAGCTATCAACATCCAAAACGATCTGTGCTTGTTCTGTTCTACTTACTGGACCAAAGCTTCAGAGAATAGTACAAGAACATGTAATAGGCCTAGAAGCAATAAATTAGAAATATAACAGGATCAGGTAGACATTTGAATAGGAGAAATAGGCCTGGAGCCAGGGCTTTTTCCAGGCTTCAGTGAGCGGGTCAAGAACAATGGAAGAGAAGAAGGGTCAAGCTGAGGAAGATGAGTTGAAGCCCCCTGCCCCATGGAGGAAGATGGGAACTACCTTCCGAAATGGGGAGCTAAGAGAAGCACCGCCCCAAGCCCCGCCTGAGCTCCACCTATACTCCGCCTATTGTTAATATGCATTGATAGATGTTGTAGTCACTTGAATATGCATTTAATCACATCTGAAAATTGTACAAAAGTGTTGATTTTCTGAGGAGCCGGTGAGCAAGTTTGTCCAGCGCGAGCTGGCTTGCTCCCAACGTTGAATAAACAAATACCTTGCTGCTTAAAGACAAAAAAGTCTCTGAGCAGTTTCTTGGACCGATTTTTCAGATTCATATAGAATATCCCTCTGGCCAGTTTGGGTCAACTGCCCTAGTTGTGTCCCCTCCCAGGACCTTGCCCACCTCCAGCCTACTGATGCAGGGGCAGAATGTTGGAGAATCAACAGTACCCAAAACACTGGTGTGTTATCAGCACCTTTCTAACTACCGATGCAAAGCACAGCATTGTGAGGGCTGCTATGGGGAAAATGAACTCCAGCTCAGCCACACCCAATACAGCATCATTGGTGCCCGATTCTAAGCTTTGAGTCTCCTTTGCTACTGAAATTGCAGTTAGAGAAGACGGATTGGTGCCTGCGCTTCAGTCAAAGCAACATTCGCTCCTAATCCTTCCTGACAAAAGGGTCGGGAATGACATTGCCAGCCTTACTTATTGTCCTTTTACCCTTCACATCCTCAAGGCTTTGCCTTCCCTAAGGCTCCGTTTTAATCACATTTAGCCAGACCAACCTCACATCAACTCCGTGACCTCTTTGTAGATGGCCTAGGGTTTCCAACGCACACGCACAAAGAGCATCCAACAGGGCTCTGCGCATTTTCATCCCTTTGCATGCAGGAGTTCCAGTTCCTTGCCGCTTGCATTACCAAGCAAGACAAAATAGAGACTAGATCCTTTTTCTCACGAGAACCTCTTATTGCTCAGAAAGAAGGCTTTCTCCATTGAAATTTCCCCTTCTCAAAGTGACTGGATCCCCAGATATTGCCGGGCTTTCCTATCTCCAAAACGTCCTGTTCCTACCCCAGTCACTATCAGTCTCTCAACCACCAACCCCCGTACAACTTCTTCACGGAGGAATCTGCCTTTTAGGCTTTCTGACGCCAGACTTTGGCCGGCTGCCAGTTGTCCACCCAGCTGTTCTCCCACCGCCCCTCCTCAACAGGACAGGGGGAGAAAATAGGATGAAAAAGTTCCTTCAGGACATAGCCACCTGCCGCATCAGGGGGCAGCAGGGAAATACCTGCCCCAGACAGCGTTTTGCCCTTTCTTAAATATGCTCACACAGGGCTGCCACCAGCTTTGCCGAGTTGCTCAGCTTTGGTCCTCGGCGAGTCCGATGCCTAGCTGTCGGGAACTAGCTGTGTCCAGCGCAGGGCAGACCCTGGCCTCTTCTCACAGAGGCCACCCCCTGCAGGCCGCACCTGGAGCGCTGTGTCTAGTTCCGGTCCCCACAATTCAAAAAAAAGACGCAGACAGACTGGAGACGGTCCCAAGGAGGGCCACAGAGATGATCAAAGGGTTGGAGAACCTGCCCTATGAGGAAAGCCAGAAGGAGTTGGGGCTTTTCTCCCTCGCAAAAGAGGAACATCATCACAATATTCCGCTACTTAAAAGGCAGCTACAAAGAGGACGGAGGCTCTCTCTTCACAGGGAGCCACACGCAGAAGACTCAACAGGAGGGTCTCCCTTATTCAGCAGGATGGCAAGCGGTATCACCGCCAAAAAGCTAAGACTTTGCTTCCTACAAGGCGCAGGAGACTGCTAAGCACTTGCAGCGTCACGCTTCAAATGACCGGGCAAATCACTATCTGTCTATGGAACGCTGTTAACAGGCTGAAACGTTCCACATACTTGCACTCCCGGGAGACACCGTTTGAACTTGCAGAACTATTTCCCCTCAGTAAGACGCGCAAGACGGAGATGATATCCCCATGCTAAATCTTTATTGTGCAACTGCTGCTCAAAGCTTTTATTACCTTCCACAGACACACGTCACAAAAACTTGCACATCAACAGCGGCTAGATTGACGGGCAACAGATGAAATCCATTCAGTGGCGATTTGTACACGTGTGGCAACTCTTGCGGTGTAAAAATCTTAGCCGGGCGGCCAGCCCGACTGACGGCCACCCAGAACACGTAGATGTATGCGATACACAGACTGCCCACCCTCGGGCCCTTCGTCCACAACCATCCGGAATCCATTGGTCAGGCCCAGGTGAGCAGCATGCGTCTCGCCAACAACCATTACACGCCCAAGAAGCTGGAGA
Source organism: Pseudopipra pipra (assembly GCF_036250125.1). NCBI lineage: Eukaryota > Metazoa > Chordata > Aves > Passeriformes > Pipridae > Pseudopipra > Pseudopipra pipra. The sequence continues at coordinate 54,791,944 of NC_087580.1, read as the reverse complement.
AGGAAGTACAAACCCATAAATAAAATAAAATAAAAGAAAACGGAACACACAAAGAGGGGAGAGGGCAGGAGGGGAAGGAACGAGAGCAGAGAACCACCCAGAGAAAGCAGCTAGCCAATTCCTAGCAATTCAACCCTTGCGCTTCGAATTACTGCCCGTCCGCCCGCCTGCAACCAACGTTTGCCAAGCAAAGCTACAACGACCGATTAGGAACACCGTAGGGGGAAAAAAGAGCTAGGCAGTTTTTTTCAAGCTAGACAGGAACGGACTACAAAACAGCCACAGAAGCTGACTTGGTCTCCGGGTTAAAGCCCCCGTTCTATCTTCAGGCAACATAAGCAATCCTGGCGGAAAATAAACTTTAGGCTGCCTTTTGCGCGGGTTTACAAAGTCTTTGAACTTGACTTTCATAGCTAAAAGCAAAGCATCCAGCACCTCTCAACCAGCTTTGCCCTTCCTCACCCCTCACCTGCCAAAAACCCCAAGCCCTCTTCTCCGTGTTAGAAGAAGTACTACTACTCTTGCTCTAAACCATGACAATAGGCACCAGAGCGCGCTCCAAAACAACACTGCATTTTGCACCAGAACTACATACCCAGGGATGAGCATTGCTTCAGAGCACTGCTTTTAGTCAAAAAGCTCAACTCCATTACAAGCTAGAGGCAAAAGATTATAGCGCCAGAACACCCAAAGTAGCCTACTGTGCCCTATCAGGAGGGAAAGACGGGATGGGAAGGAGTCTAGTAAATGAGGAACTAATTCCAGGTACAGTTTAGCGTACAGAAAGCTTCCACAGTACTTACAGATTCCCCAGAATCTTCTGCTTCAGATAACCCGATAACTGGCTCCTTAGGCATGACTAAGAAAAGCGTCGCAGCTTGGGGTGAAAGACCGTGGAACGCGAGGCACTGGAGGAAGAGTAAACAGTTAAAACGTAACCGGCTTCAGAGAAAGGTAATGGCTTAAGCAAATCCATCTGCCCCACTGAACTCCTACAGAAGCAGATTGCCAGATACCCCAAACACAAGCCGGAACATTGACTTGTCTTGCGCGATATCAATGCTTTCTATACCCAAAATACAACGCATTTACAGAGCCCCCTCCAGAAGTGCCATTCGGCATGCAAGACCACGGGGACAAGGAGACGGGCCACTACTTGCGATTAGCGACCTCCAGTAGGTTTTAGTTCGGGCTGATCGTTTTCCTAAGTACTTTTTCTATTGGATGTGGTCCACACAGAGGCAGGAGGCGAATGGCTTAACTGAATCAGCAAAGAGTTTAGTGAAGTGGAAGAGCAGCGGTCACTCATTTCCCACGGTACAGGGAGCTCAAGCATTGAACAAACGCATAATCACAGGAAGCCTGCAAGCGCACAGTACGAGTCTGTCTTCTATATTGCGCATAAACCATATTGCTGCAAAAGCAGAAGACGTCCCTAACTGTTAACCTTCAGCATTTTAATAACAAAATTATACGGGATACTAACTTAAAGTTAACATCGCACAAGCAACGGCTGCATTGTTTTCCCCCACGCTGCTCGAAGCACCTCACTCTAGTTCCCAGCACCAGCACCCGTGAAATCCGCAAGCATGCTGTTATCACGATCCCGCTTCCCCACAGAAACAACATCTGGGAAGCTTTTGCAGCCTGCAGGATGACCGGGCTCTAGATATTGTTGGGAGGTATTTTTAAGAAAAACGAGGAAAAGCTGCAATTCTTTGCTTTAATAATCCAGTTTGGGGGTTCGGAACCGAAGCCTAGCACAGCAGAGCTGTGAAACCCCTTCGATGCTATTATGAGGCACACCGAGACCTGCATGTCTCCAATGCAGAACCAACTCGTTACGGTCACTGCTCAGACGTTCACTGTTTACAGACGCACGCACACCGCCCCCACATCCCCCCCGGAATCCCCGAGGAGATTCACTGCGTGTGCCTAAAATAAGCTTTCAGAACTATCATCCTACACGAGGTAGGACCACTCCCATCCCTTGGCAGCAAACTTTGCACGATTTGCAGTGCCAAAGGGACATCGTGCGGCAAACGTCTGCGGCTGACACCGAGCGCGTTACCATCGGAGGCCCTTCTCTACGCGCGCACACGACACAGTGGGGCTGGGAACCGAGGCGAGCCCGGACAGCATCAGCAACCCAGTACGCGCCGCGGCAGCCGGGGGGCTGGGGGTGGGGGCGGGGCACGGAACAAGCTTTGAGGATGGTGCAGTAGAGAGCGCCACAACCCAGAGGCGCCCCATCCGTCCCCCGTCCCTCCACCCACGCGCAGCAGCAGCGCCGCCACCCGCCCTGCCGCGCCCCCGGGCACCGCGCCCCGGGTCCTCGGCTCAGGGTGCCCGCGAGCGCGGGGGGAGGGGGGGAAGGGAAGAGGAACCGCGCACAGAGCAAAGCCGCGGCTACCTCCTCGTCCTCGTTGCTGACGGTACCGGGGAAGCGCCTTGCCGATGACCTTTCCTAAGAAAGTAGTGGCGCCACCAGGCCGAGCGGCCCGCGCCCCGAGAATCTCGTCAGCAACGACAACGCCCATTGTCGTCCCCGCGCTTCCTCCACTCGGCCAGGCCCTCCGCGGCGCGCCCATTGGGCCACCGGATCGCCGCCGGCCGATCCCGCGACTCGATTGGATGGCTCGCCTGTCGTTTTCGCTTGTCCCCGCCCCCCTTGGCGGGTCCGCCCTCGTCGACCTGGCGCTTAGCGGGGCTCAGGGAGTTTGCGCGCCCTCGGGGCGCGGAGGGATCCGACCTGGGCGAGTCCGCGGAGGGATCTGCCCCGTGTAGTGCTGCGACCCTGAGGGCGGGCAACGAGGTCGCAGAAGAGCCTGGGGTAGCTTCAAGTACCATTTCTTGTTATTTGTTACTGCATCAAGTCCACCCCAAAACGTGCCTGTGGCTTTTTGGCGCTGCTCCCTCCAGTCAAATGACTGCTTTTGCCAGGGCCTGGCCTTAGCTTCTCAGGACATTTCGCAGAACCAACAGAATTTGCTCTACATTGTTCCCTGAAAGCCCCACCTCAGTTGCAGACCTTTCTAAGCGGCACGCCTCCTGGGAGAAAATACAGTATGAAGCGTGCCTTCCTTCGGCACTGCTGGCTTGAGGGCCAAAAAAAGTAACCTTTACCTGATTAAAGGCCATTTAAATATTAAAACGCACGCCCCCGCGTATGCTAATAAGCTTCATGAAGTACATAGAATCATCACAAAATATTCTGAGTTAGAAGGGACCCACGAGGATCATCGACTCCCACTCTTAAATGAATACCCCATACAGGGATCGAACCCATCACCTTGGTGTTATTAGCGCCATGCTTTAAACCATCTGAGCTAATCTCAGAGTCAATGCTACCACATATATGACTATGTTACTCAGCTCTCCGCTGAGTGACCCATGTGAGGTAACAAATCCTGAGCCTGTCACAAGAGACTGCAAAGATTTCCCCCCACTCCCAGGGGAGGTGTCTGGCATCTCCTGAACGTATATTAATCCATTGGACTCTATGTTTTGGGGGACCCTGACCATCGAGAAGACCAGAAGAACTGGACCAAAGGGACGCTGCTGGGTTCCACGGAGTGGTGATACGTTTTCCCTTTTAATCTCTCTCTGTCGCTTTCTTTCTTCTCCCCCTCCTTTTCCGATTTCTTTCCATCTCTCTTTCTCTGCCTCTTTACCATTAAAAAAAACCCCATACTACTGATTTTGGCATCTGGTCTCGTTTGCATCTTAATTCGGGCACAGGCATTTCTAATAATTTTAATAACCAGATCATAACACGACCGCATCACTTTTTTGGAGGATCAAGCCCCCGATTCCTTTGCGGCCTTTCTCAGGTATTCACCTTTTGGTTCCCGATGATACAGCAGCCCCTGTCTCTTCTCTGTTGCTCAAAACTCCATCCCCTTTCCCTGCTGAGTCTCGTTTAAAGCCCTCCTTGTAAGTCTGGCCAGCTTGTTGGCAAAGACCCTCTTGCCCCCCTTGGTGGGGTGAATCGCATCAGCTCCCAACAGACACGGCTTCTTAAAGGTAGATCCACGATCATAGAAACCAAAACCTTGAGTACGGCACCAGCTACACAGCCAGGCGTTCACCCGTTCGGTTCGTCTCCTCCTTCCCAGACCCCTTCCTCTGACGGGACTCTGATAGAGGAGACCACCACCTGTGCTCCCGATCCTTTTCACATTGCTCCAACGGAGATATAGTCTCCTGGGAGGGTTCTAAGTTGCCTCGTCAGACCCTACACAGAAGAGTAGGAGCGGATGATAATCTGCAGGGTTCACCAGGCCCGGCAGCCTCTCAGTGACACCACGAATGCGAGCTCCTGGTAGGCAGCAGACTTCTCTAGAGAAATTGCCTGGATGGCAAACGGGTGCTTCGGTGCCTCTCAGGGGGGAACCTCCAATTACTAATATCTTTACGTGCTTTTCTGGTGGCACTGGTTCTAACGCGGGCGGGTGGTTTTAACAGACAGATAACATACAAATGCCAAAAATTATGTTTCGCCATTGTTTCTGCCTGTCAAAAACTTCCTACCAAAACCTCTGTTTCAGTTTTCCACTAGAAGTTCTCACCAGAGTCTTCCCATGGGAGTTTTCCTGCCAAAGGATCCTGGTATTGTCCATCCTTACCATATCTCTGTGAACATCTGAACAGGGCTATGTGCCAAAACACCACAGACTACCTCCTTTGAACACTATAAAAGCTGAAGAGAAATTTGGGAAAATTAGGGAACGAGGAATGGAAGAGAGAGTTGGCCACAACCGCTGACTCGTCCTCCGCCTCACCCTCACCTTTCCTTCTGCCGCCTGGAAGCTGCCTGTCCGAAGCTGGACCCCTGCCGTCTTGGAGTGGACCAGACCTGGACCCACCGTGCTTCCTACGTGAGTTTTCCACCCCAACCCTATTTCTGAGAGGTACAGCAGGACTGAGGCCTCTGCACAAGCCTGAGACAGGGCCGGTGTAAGTGAAGGCGTGAGCTGCGGAGAAGCCTACATCCTAGCTGCATTCCAGACCCCCTGCAGCTAAAGAGATAACATCACACTGAAAGCGGCACCGACCAGAGAAAAAAAATGGCGAAAACCGCTTCTTTCTCTCCCTCTCGCCCCCCCCCCACTCCACAAGTCAGCTTGGACGAACAGGTAGTTCTTGGGGGTAATCTTTTTCCTTTGCTTCTAAAATTAATCTTAGCATTTTCTACCCTTTTCTTATTTTTTCCTCTTTCTCTTTGCATCTCTTAGCAATTAATAAAACAGTTTTGGTCTCAACAGATAACTTGTATGAGTTTTAATTTTGCTCAAGGGAATATTCAAATATAAAAATTCTTTCTGCAATATTTTAGCAGATTGTAACATTTCTATTGGTGTCACGGACAGGATTCCCTTAAGCAAAACTGTTTATTCCAAAACCTGATAATTGGTAATTTTTATGATCGATCATTCTGTGATAGGAAAATCAGAATAAGGTACCTTACCTCCTTACCTTACCTACCTCCCTTAACTTTCTTTTCCCTTCCTTTTTTTTTTTTTTTGACTTTATGACTGTGTGACTTAAGGACTTTGACTTTACAAGTTGTTTTTATGTTTTGTTTTGTTTTGTGAAGTTAATGTGCACATTGTGATTTAGTGCTTTCTGGGGAAAAAGGGGTGAAATTTTGGAAATTAACTTTTACGAGGGGCCCCCCAGATAAGCTCACCCCGGTTTTGGTTGTAACGTAACTTTTTTAAGAGGTAACTCTCTGGAGGAAGGAGCGAGACTTTGGGAAATTTGCTGTAACTTTTAAGAGGGGCTCTCCAGAGAAGATCGCTCCGAATTTGTGAGGTAACTTTTTTAAGATGGGCCTTTCCAGGGAGAGGAGTGAAGAACTTTGGAAATTTGCTGTAACTTTTAAGAGGTACCCCCTGGAAACGTATTCACTCCGAATTTGTGGTAACATGGAACATAATGTGCAAGCTCTTAATGATTTGCTAGATGAATTTGGTGCCAGGCCATCTCTTCCGGGAATGGAATGGGCACAAGATAATTGGTGTAATATTCAAGCAATTGTTGATCGAATCTCTACCCTGCGGGCAGGGGCGAGAAAAGGTAAAGGAAAACCTATCGTTTGTTCAATATTAGGTGCAGCTGTAATAACTGCAATTAACAACAAAGAACAACAGCAAAAAGCTCACATGAAAGTAGTTAACTCACTGCAAGAATCAATTAAGTCTTTGCAGATGCAGTTGGAGGAACAAACAGCTACAGCAACTGTCCTCCAGGAAGAGATAAGGAATGAAAGGGCTACAGCCCATGTCCTTGGAGAGGAGCTCTATGCAAGATTAATGAGAGAAGGTAAAAGAGAGTCAGAGCTGGAATCATCTAAAGAAATATACCCTCTCTCTGACTTAAAACCTTTGCGTGATCAAGTTGAAAAGCTGTCGGTGTCTCTCCGTCCCCTAATTAAAACAGAATACACATATGAGGGGTCGGATGACGATACACCTCAAATAACTACAAAAGAAATCCCTTATACAGCAACTGAATTAGCTAAGTTAAAAAAGGAATATAGCAGAACCCCTAGAGAATCTGAGACTGAGTATGTTTGGAGAGTCTCTCTTACTGGGGGTGATCAAATTTTGTTATCAGAAAAAGAGGCTGAAGGGTTTTGGGGAGCTGGAGTTTTTCTGACTACAGGAGATAATCGGGCACCCTGGTCCCTTACCCAAAGAGCAGTCTACTGGGCTGGAGGGCTCAACCCCTTGGAAAGGGGAGATCCTCTGGCTATAGTGGGAAATGTTAATCAGATTGTAGAAAGTGTTCAAAAGGCTGCTTGTTTACAAATGATGTATGACAGAGAATTAAGACCAAGACGTGAATCCCCGATGATGCTGCCTGTAGATCCTGAAAGAATGATTCCCCTTATCAGGGGACTCCCTGAGGCTATGAAGCCTATTGGCATTCACCTAAAAGGACAAATAGAAAGCCTCACCAAAGGGGACAGAACTGCAGCTGCTTTAGAAGCAGCTGTAATCCCCAGTCGTCACCTTAGAGAAAATAAGATTTGGACCTGGGGAGAAGTGGCACAAGAATTAATTAATTATGGAAGAAAATATGGTCCAGTACCCTCAATTACTACTGATACTAAATCAATTCGCCGCACAGAATGCAAAAATACTCCAGCAAACCTCAGAAAGGTAACATTCTCCTCTGGACAAGGAGGACCCACTAACACTGGGGGATACAGGGAAAAAAGGAATACCCTGTGGATTGCGGGCTTGCAAAAGGGAATCCCAAAATCCCTAATGGATGGCCAACCCACAGATAAATTAGAGATATTAATTCAAGAATGGCCAGTAAAAGAGGAATCTCTGAAAGCTGTCCCTGCTACAGCCCCTGCCCTGGAAGAGTCACAGAAAGGGGAGGGATCACAGCAAGGGGAGGTGACGGGAAACTCCTCTCTTCGTTCTCAGTAGGTAAGCTGGGGGACGAAGGTTGGTTTTACATTAGACGGCTTACCAAAAATTCTAAAGGAGATTTGTTAATAACCTTTCCTATTTGTCCCCGCAGAACTCCTGTAACTTTTTTGATAGACACTGGCGCTCAAGTATCTGCCCTGAAAATTAAAGATGCATCTGCATGTGGAATCACTCCCTCACGTAAAGGCTTATTTGTTGCAGATGCTTTCGGGAACATACAACCCCAGATAACGGCAAAGGTAAGATGCTGGTTACCAGGGGAGGAGAAAGCAGTTGAAACCTTAATGATTTTGGGTGAACTTCCTACCAATTTACTGGGACTAGACCTCCTGAAGGGAAGGTCTTGGACTGATGAGGAAGGAAACATATGGGCTTTTGGAAAAGAAATCCCACATCTGTGCTTACTAAGTTCTGCCCCTGCTCTTCCTCCCTCCCTAGTAACCAATGTCAAACCTTACCCCTTACCCTTGGGAGCAAGGGAAGGAATCACTTCAGTTATTGGAGATTTAAAAGAAAAAAGAATAGTGATTACAACACATTCTCCTTATAACTCACCTCTGTGGCCTGTTCGTAAGCCAAATGGTAATTGGAGGCTAATGGTAGACTACCGCCGCCTTAATGCAAATACGGGACCCCTTACTGCAGCAGTCCCAAATATAGCCAAGTTAATAGCAACCATCCAAGAACAAGCCCATCAAATCATGGCCACTATTGACATCAAAGATATGTTTTTTATGGTTCCCCTGCAGGAACAGGATCAAGAACGCTTTGCTTTCACATGGGAGGGCCAGCAATACACTTTTACCCGTCTCCCACAAGGATTTAAACACTCACCCACTCTAGCACATCATGCACTGGCACAGGAACTGTCACTCATTCCTCCTGCACCAGGAGTAAAAGTGTACCAATACATCGATGACATTTTAGTAGCAGGAAATGAGATTGCACCTGTGCAAACAACCCAAACAGACATTATCAGGCATCTTGAGTCCCTGGACTTACATATCCCTCCTGAAAAGGTACAGCCTCCTTCACAGGAAGTAAAATTCCTGGGAATTTGGTGGAAGGGAGGAATGGTTTGTATTCCCCCAGACACACCTGCCTAGACCAACTTAAAACACCAGAAAATAAAAAAGATTTGCAGCATGCTTTAGGCCTGCTGATTTTTTGGAGAAAACACATCCCTGATTTTTCAATAATTGCACGACCCTTACATGATTTATTGCGGAAAAAAGCAAAGTGGGATTGGACCCCCCTTCACAATGAAGCCCTACAACTCCTGATTTTTGAGGCCAACACATATGTCCTAGTTAGGACAACTGAGACCAGTTCATCATGGCATGGGTGTAACCCAAAACTGTGTATTCTATAGCCTTCCATGCCATTTCCCAGAAACTGTTGTGAATAGACTATTTGCACCCTCTGCCCATAGAGCCTGACTCCTCAGGCTATAAACTAGGTGTTAAGAGGCCTGTGAGATAGGAGGATGCTCTTGTCCTCACACCCTTTGTGGAACTCCCCGCCCTGAGGGGAGCACTGAACATTACTGCCTGAACTGGAGGATATATAATCTTGGAGTCTTGGAACATTTTTAACCACTCTGTGGGATCCAGAGAAAGACTGCAACAGCTCTTCCCCCAGCATCTCACTGCAATCACCACTTTTGACCAGACTGCAACAGCTCTCCCACCAGCAGGTTCTTCCCCTCTCCCTTTACTTTGGACTCAAGCGGGGCCCAAGGAACACCACTTTGTTCATGCCCCAGGGTACTGGGTTATACATTTGGGTTTTGTGGGTTAAGACCAATTGTTTGTTTGTATGATTGTACTTACTGTATTATTTTAGTAAATTGTTATTCTGACTTATAATCTCTCCTTTGAGTTGAGTTCATTTCCCCTGCTGGTTAACTCTAAACCAGCACAACATACCACTCATTAGGCCCCATACACCCTACTGATCCAGTACAAATTGAGTGGGGATTTGCAAGCTCCGAACTGTCCATACACTTATGGCAGAAAGGGCCTGATGGTTCCACCAGACCTATAGGGTTTTATTCACGCAGTTTCAAAGATGCTGAAAAACGATATTCTACCTGGGAAAAAGGCTTATTTGTGGTGAGTACTGCTTTTTGTGAAACAGAAAAAATTGTCCATCAGCAGCCTCTAATTTTAAGGGGACCCTTCAAGGTCATTAAACCTGTTTTGACAGGAACCCCACCCCCTGATGGGGTGGCCCAACGAGCTACTGTCTGGAAATGGTATGCTCAAATTGAACATTATTGCACCATTTTTCAAGTAACAGAGGGAGCTCGCAAATATCTTCCCTTACAAGATGAGGTAACTTTAAATAACACAGTTGATTCTCCACCTTCTGTGATTGAAGCAGCACCCCCATACTCAGAACAATTGCAGAATGTGTGTTTTACTGATGCCTCAGTTAAACGAGAAGGTAAAGTTTGGAAATATCGTGCTGTAGCTTTACAAGTACCCACAGGAGACAAAATAATAACTGAAGGAGAAGGCAGTGCACAGGTAGGAGAATTAGTAGCAGTTTGGAGTGTATTTAATCATGAAGCCGAGACCTCTCACTCTGTATATGTTTACACTGATTCTTTTGCTGTGTTCAAAGGGTGTACTGAGTGGCTCCCCTTCTGGGAGAACAATGACTGGGAAGCGAATAGAGTCTCTGTTTGGCAAAAAGAGAAATGGCAAGAAATTCTTGCTATAGCAAAGAAAGGGAATTTTTTAGTCCGATGGGTAGCCTCTCATCAAGAAAATGAAACTCCAGCTAGCCTCTGGAACAACAAAGTAGATGAACTGGCCAGATTAGCCTCTCTAAGTATAAAACCTCCCGCAGAGAACTGGGACAGATTGTTAGAATGGCTGCATTTAAAGAGACAGTACACAGGAGCACAAGACCTATACAGAGAAGCAGGAAGCAGGGGGTGGCCAGTAACTCGAGAGATGTGCCGTTCCTGCATATCCTCATGTGAACAGTGCAGAACCCGACTTGAACGTCACCCTTTAGAACAACCCCCGTTACATATCAGAGACAGAAAAGGGCTGTGGGACACATGGCAGATAGACTATATTGGACCCTTTAGAAAGTCTGAGGGAAAACTGTATGTGTTAGTAGGAGTGGAAGTCAGGTCAGGATTAGTGCAAGCAGAAGCTTTCCCTCGAGCAACCAGTACAAACACTCTAGAAGCTCTTAAAATGTGGTTCAGTTTTTTCCCAAAACCTGTATCTATCCAATCAGATAATGGGTCACACTTCACAGCTGCCATCGTCCAAGAGTGGGCCAAAGAAGAAGGAATCCAGTGGATATTTCACACACCATATTATCCACAAGCAAATGGCGTAGTAGAAAGAACAAATGGCCTGCTTAAACGATTTCTGAAACCTCAGAAATCCAACTGGACTAACCAACTATGGGATGCTGTAAAAATGGTAAATGACAGATGGGGAGTGAATGGCTGTCCCAGACTTACAGCTTTTTATCCACAGCCTCCCTCTCTGATACCAGCAACATCAAAACCTGAGAATAATCAGAAACCCTCTCACTTTCCTGGACAACCTGTATTAGTGGAACTACCTACTGTAGGAGCTGTACCGATGATACTCATCACTCCCTTAAACATATACACCTGGAAAGCAAAAGATGCTTATGGCAAAGAACACAAAATAAGCTCTCGGTGGATTGTTCCTACATTTTAATATTGGGCCCTAAAAGGGGCCAGACAGACCTTTTTCTTTTCTTTTACAGGTAACTGCCCCACGGAGAAAAGTATTCAGAACTGTGAATGAATAATCTCAGATTTGGACTATGGTTCAGTTTACTGGTAACTGTAGTTATAATGTGTTAGTTATGTTTGTATGGTTATTTACCTTGTACGTGTACTCAGCAGAACAGACTGTTAAAAATGAAAATCAAAGGAACCTTGCCTGGGAACTAGTCAAAGGGTTTGCAAAAATATGGAACATACCGATCAAGGTATATGTGTATCTTTACCCGAGTCTGCTGAACAAGGATTGCGATTTTTTATGATACCTTTGAATTTATCTTTTGTTTTTAACATGGCTAGTGTGACAGCCCCATTACCCCTACCCGAAAAGTGGACCAGCAAGACCAACGGAGCCCAACTACTCTGGAAAGGTACCCCTATAGTGCATGGTCTTTACCAAACTTACACCCCATCTCCTAATATAACTCAAGACTGGATGTCACACACCAAATATTGTGAAACAATACGTCCAAAGATAAATATAACCATCTTATCTCAAATTGAATCCCCTCACCCATCTATTGCATCAAGTAAAGGTGAATTTAAACCTGGAATAATAACCTTTGAGGAATATAATGCTAGACAACCCTGCCTTATTTACACATGGGATCCACTCTTTGACCCATTATACTCACCAGATGTATACGAAAGTAAATATGACACAGGTTTTAGTCCTTCCTGGTGTGTACAACTTCCTAATGTAACAAATATAACCCCAATTAACCGGAAAAACTTAATGTGGGCATGGTCTGTACAAGCATTTTTTAAATCCAAATTTACAGAACCCAAATTTACCGTGCCTCAGGTAGAAGAAAGTCCTTTATTCAATTGCTCAAAGGTTATAACATGTAAAGAAGGACCAGGAAATCCTCCAGAAACATGGTTTTCACTCAGAATTAGAACTTTGATAAGAGATATGTGTACTTGTTGGAGATACCCTTCAAAAGGCTAGAGAAATCAGGATGAATCCTGTAACTCGACCTACAAATATCTTCTTAATCACTGCGGAGTTCCCTACACCCACTACCCAATCCACAGTACTCCAATAAATACTAAACCAAAAATCACCATCCTCGACCATGCAGACAATACTGACTGTAAAACTGCAAAATATATAGCCCCTCTAGGAATGGCTTGGGGGTGCTCTGATGGAAAGTTTTATTCACATTTGTCATTAGAGCAGCATGCTGGACTTAGGTGTGCACCTGGAATTCCCTCTCTCTGTCCCAGACGTGTCTTTACTTTTACTAAAGTGTCTAAAGAACGTCACCATCGCAGTGTTATTCCCTCTCCAAAAGCAACACAAAGACCAAAATGGGCGATTAAAGGAGTTGATTTTCCAGATTATTACACCACCGGACAAAAAGCATCCCTTTTTCTTGAGAATTTCTTTACCCCCTATGTCACCTTAAAAAGACACCAATTTGTATTAGAAGATATTACCCGGCAATTAAGTGTTTTAAGCAATTGGACACAACATGCATTTGGAGAATTAAACACTCAAGTCCAGCAAACTACTAAGATGACATTGCAAAACAGGTTAGCATTAGATATGCTACTGTTAAAAGAACAAGGTGTTTGTGGAATGTTAAATTTATCAGAAACTGAATGCTGTGTAACAATTTATAATGCTTCAACCTCCATTGAGGAGGCACGAACAACGAGAGAAATAAGTAATCACACTAGAAATTTGTTCTATGCAATGCAACCACCAGAAGTGTTAGATGGAACATGGGTTACCAACATCCTAGAGTCTTTTGGACTTATGGGATGGGGAAAATGGATAGCACAAATTGGAATAACAATTGTAATTGGAATTTTGTTCCTGATTACCGGCATTGGCCTGGTTAAATGCATGATAAACCGCTTGCTTGTTTCCTTCTCCCCCTCTGTTCGCTATATTCGCATTACCACCACCAAAGAAAACTAACTCGATGTGCCGAGAAACAATGTCAAACCACGGGGTGGAGTGTAACAGACAGATAACATACAAATGCCAAAAATTATGTTTCGCCATTGTTTCTGCCTGTCAAAAACTTCCTACCAAAACCTCTGTTTCAGTTTTCCACTAGAAGTTCTCACCAGAGTCTTCCCATGGGAGTTTTCCTGCCAAAGGATCCTGGTATTGTCCATCCTTACCATATCTCTGTGAACATCTGAACAGGGCTATGTGCCAAAACACCACAGACTACCTCCTTTGAACACTATAAAAGCTGAAGAGAAATTTGGGAAAATTAGGGAACGAGGAATGGAAGAGAGAGTTGGCCACAACTGCTGACTCGTCCTCCGCCTCACCCTCACCTTTCCTTCTGCCGCCTGGAAGCTGCCTGTCCGAAGCTGGACCCCTGCCCCCAACCCTATTTCTGAGAGGTACAGCAGGACCGAGGCCTCTGCACAAGCCTGAGACAGGGCCGGTGTAAGTGACGGCGTGAGCTGCGGAGAAGCCGACATCCTGGCTGCATTCCAGACCCCCTGCAGCTAAAGAGATAACATCACACTGAAAGCGGCACCGACCAGAGGAAAAAAAAAGGCGAAAACCACTTCTTTCTCTCCCTCTCGCCCCCCCCACTCCACAAGTCAGCTTGGACGAACAGGTAGTTCTTGGGGGTAATTTTTTCCTTTGCTTCTAAAATTAATCTTAGCATTTTCTACCCTTTTCTAATTTTTTCCTCTTTCTCTTTGTATCTCTTAGCAATTAATAAAACAGTTTTGGTCTCAACAGATAACTTGTATGAGTTTTAATTTTGCTCAAGGGAATATTCGAATATAAAAATTCTTTCTGCAATATCTTAGCAGATTGTAACAGTGGTTAGGTCAGCTTTGCATGGTTGGCTTGTCCTGGGTCCTGTCTGTTACTCACGTGCTCTTCAGTCTCCAACCCCGGAGCATCCTGTCAGTTATGTAGGGGCACTTCAGGAGATGGGGGAGGGTTCTTCCTTCTACCCCGAGCACAGACAAGCGTCCAGTCTCCTTCTTCTCGGGACTTACTTGCGTCAGTCAGCTCGAGGTTGGATTCCGGCTTACCTTCCTCTTGCGCAGCCTGAAGGCAGGCTGTCGCTCAGCCTGAGACAGCGGACAATACCACACATCAATCTCCTGCTCGCGTTCCCGGATACCGTGCTGCCTGTCGAGCTCCTCTTGTAAAAGTTACTTGTCCAAGGAGATCTTCCCGCTGGGCATGCTTGCAGCTATGACATCCACCGCTGCCTTCGGGTGCTAGGAGGACTTCCAGGTACTGGAGCTCTCGCCCTGCCCTTTGCTCATTGACCCCATCTGTCACTCCCTCACAGGGCTGCTGCTTACTCTCTCTCTCCCTCCGCCCCGCCCCCACTCTTAGTTTAAAGCCCTCCTAATGAGGTCAGCTATCCTATTGGCAAAAATAACTATGCCCCGCTTAGTGAGGTGGAACCCCTCTGTCCCAAGCAGACGCTGATCCACAAACAGGGTCCCATGCTCATAGAACCCAAAACCCTGTCGCCAGCACCAGCTCCGCAGCCAATTATTGACTCGCATTATCGGTGCCCTCCTCCTCCTGCCCTTTCCTCTCACCGGCAGGACTGAGGAGAACACCCCCTGGGCCCCCATGCCCTGGACTACCGCCCTCAGAGCTCTGGGGTCATTGCTAGGGGAAACCTGGTGTCGCAGATGTGCTCCTCCGGTTTGAACTAGCAGAACCTCGGTCCAGGCAGATGCTCAGCAAGTAGGACTATCCAAAGTTAATCCTACTGCGTGAGGCTATCGGTGACAACCCAGCACCAAAACCAGCTGTAAGTGCAGAAGACCTTTCTCTGAAGAATTATTCGAGGAGGGGGGAATTTATGTCGCTCAAGGAAGCTGTGCTGCCTGGGAAAGAACATCTTCCCACGGATAGTTTGGTGCTTTTACTTCCCTTGCCTTACAGAGAGGTTAACTTCCTGAAAGAAAGCGGCGTGTTTTCTCATGCCCAGTGTAGGTAGCGCCGTCATGTTAGTGTTCTCAACTTGCAGAAATAAATTTTCCTAAATCCTTCTGCTGCCTGGTACCTGGGGTAGCTGCGTGCAATATTCCCTCACACCAACAAACCAGTTTGGCTGCAGACTGGGCTGATAAGCGGCCAAAACTGCATGAACACAGCAGAAAATCTGACTACGAGCCAATCACTTGACGCTATCAATACGTGCAGCCATCAGAGTCCGTTGAGTCCTCCCTCCGTAGCCGCTGGCTGCACGGCAGTGATCTCCCCTCAAGTAGGGATGCCTTTCAAGGTTACCCCCCGAGGCTTGGAGATCCCTTACCTGACACCACTAGGCATCCATGGGTTGCTAAGTGACTTCTTTTTGCATGCGTGTAACATTTAAGATACGCATCGTAAGCTTACCAATAACCTTTGTATCCTATACTAACTTTAAGTGTAGTAAAGAGCAGACAATTGACCGCCAATCCATCTGTACTTATTTTATATTTTACGTACCTAACTTTACTGATTAGAACTCAGTAAACTAACTACTAGATCAGGTCGGTCCAAGTGATCTCTGACTCTTCTCCTGCCACACCTGGACAGCATCAAAAGCATCTGTGGTGGGTTGACCTTGGCTGGACGCCAGGTGCCCACCAGGCCGTTCTATCACTCCCCCTTCTCAGCTGGACAGGGGAGAGAAAAGGAGAGGGAAAACAACTCCCAGGTCGAGATAAGGCAGTTTACTAAAGCAAAAGCGCATGTTTGCGTGCGCACAAACAAAGAAGAAAAATAGTAAATGGAATTTTATCCTCTACTTCCCATCAGCAAGTGTTGTGCGGCCACTTCCCAAGAAGCAGAGCTTCAGCACACAAAGCGGTTGCTCCAAAAGGCAAACACTGTAAATGACGAATGCCCCCCGCTTCCTCCTCCTTTATTTAGCTTTTATATCTGAGCTGACATCATATGGTATGTGAAACAGGAGGCTAGGCCCAAAAGAGTTAACTAAGAAATTTGGGCCTGCTAACAAGCTATCAACATCCAAAACGATCTGTGCTTGTTCTGTTCTACTTACTGGACCAAAGCTTCAGAGAATAGTACAAGAACATGTAATAGGCCTAGAAGCAATAAATTAGAAATATAACAGGATCAGGTAGACATTTGAATAGGAGAAATAGGCCTGGAGCCAGGGCTTTTTCCAGGCTTCAGTGAGCGGGTCAAGAACAATGGAAGAGAAGAAGGGTCAAGCTGAGGAAGATGAGTTGAAGCCCCCTGCCCCATGGAGGAAGATGGGAACTACCTTCCGAAATGGGGAGCTAAGAGAAGCACCGCCCCAAGCCCCGCCTGAGCTCCACCTATACTCCGCCTATTGTTAATATGCATTGATAGATGTTGTAGTCACTTGAATATGCATTTAATCACATCTGAAAATTGTACAAAAGTGTTGATTTTCTGAGGAGCCGGTGAGCAAGTTTGTCCAGCGCGAGCTGGCTTGCTCCCAACGTTGAATAAACAAATACCTTGCTGCTTAAAGACAAAAAAGTCTCTGAGCAGTTTCTTGGACCGATTTTTCAGATTCATATAGAATATCCCTCTGGCCAGTTTGGGTCAACTGCCCTAGTTGTGTCCCCTCCCAGGACCTTGCCCACCTCCAGCCTGCTGATGCAGGGGCAGAATGTTGGAGAATCAGCAGTACCCAAAACACTGGTGTGTTATCAGCACCTTTCTAACTACCGATGCAAAGCACAGCATTGTGAGGGCTGCTATGGGGAAAATGAACTCCAGCTCAGCCACACCCAATACAGCATCATTGGTGCCCGATTCTAAGCTTTGAGTCTCCTTTGCTACTGAAATTGCAGTTAGAGAAGACGGATTGGTGCCTGCGCTTCAGTCAAAGCAACATTCGCTCCTAATCCTTCCTGACAAAAGGGTCGGGAATGACATTGCCAGCCTTACTTATTGTCCTTTTACCCTTCACATCCTCAAGGCTTTGCCTTCCCTAAGGCTCCGTTTTAATCACATTTAGCCAGACCAACCTCACATCAACTCCGTGACCTCTTTGTAGATGGCCTAGGGTTTCCAACGCACACGCACAAAGAGCATCCAACAGGGCTCTGCGCATTTTCATCCCTTTGCATGCAGGAGTTCCAGTTCCTTGCCGCTTGCATTACCAAGCAAGACAAAATAGAGACTAGATCCTTTTTCTCACGAGAACCTCTTATTGCTCAGAAAGAAGGCTTTCTCCATTGAAATTTCCCCTTCTCAAAGTGACTGGATCCCCAGATATTGCCGGGCTTTCCTATCTCCAAAACGTCCTGTTCCTACCCCAGTCACTATCAGTCTCTCAACCACCAACCCCCGTACAACTTCTTCACGGAGGAATCTGCCTTTTAGGCTTTCTGACGCCAGACTTTGGCCGGCTGCCAGTTGTCCACCCAGCTGTTCTCCCACCGCCCCTCCTCAACAGGACAGGGGGAGAAAATAGGATGAAAAAGTTCCTTCAGGACATAGCCACCTGCCGCATCAGGGGGCAGCAGGGAAATACCTGCCCCAGACAGCGTTTTGCCCTTTCTTAAATATGCTCACACAGGGCTGCCACCAGCTTTGCCGAGTTGCTCAGCTTTGGTCCTCGGCGAGTCCGATGCCTAGCTGTCGGGAACTAGCTGTGTCCAGCGCAGGGCAGACCCTGGCCTCTTCTCACAGAGGCCACCCCCTGCAGGCCGCACCTGGAGCGCTGTGTCTAGTTCCGGTCCCCACAATTCAAAAAAAAGACGCAGACAGACTGGAGACGGTCCCAAGGAGGGCCACAGAGATGATCAAAGGGTTGGAGAACCTGCCCTATGAGGAAAGCCAGAAGGAGTTGGGGCTTTTCTCCCTCGCAAAAGAGGAACATCATCACAATATTCCGCTACTTAAAAGGCAGCTACAAAGAGGACGGAGGCTCTCTCTTCACAGGGAGCCACACGCAGAAGACTCAACAGGAGGGTCTCCCTTATTCAGCAGGATGGCAAGCGGTATCACCGCCAAAAAGCTAAGACTTTGCTTCCTACAAGGCGCAGGAGACTGCTAAGCACTTGCAGCGTCACGCTTCAAATGACCGGGCAAATCACTATCTGTCTATGGAACGCTGTTAACAGGCTGAAACGTTCCACATACTTGCACTCCCGGGAGACACCGTTTGAACTTGCAGAACTATTTCCCCTCAGTAAGACGCGCAAGACGGAGATGATATCCCCATGCTAAATCTTTATTGTGCAACTGCTGCTCAAAGCTTTTATTACCTTCCACAGACACACGTCACAAAAACTTGCACATCAACAGCGGCTAGATTGACGGGCAACAGATGAAATCCATTCAGTGGCGATTTGTACACGTGTGGCAACTCTTGCGGTGTAAAAATCTTAGCCGGGCGGCCAGCCCGACTGACGGCCACCCAGAACACGTAGATGTATGCGATACACAGACTGCCCACCCTCGGGCCCTTCGTCCACAACCATCCGGAATCCATTGGTCAGGCCCAGGTGAGCAGCATGCGTCTCGCCAACAACCATTACACGCCCAAGAAGCTGGAGAAGGAAGTACAAACCCATAAATAAAATAAAATAAAAGAAAACGGAACACACAAAGAGGGGAGAGGGCAGGAGGGGAAGGAACGAGAGCAGAGAACCACCCAGAGAAAGCAGCTAGCCAATTCCTAGCAATTCAACCCTTGCGCTTCGAATTACTGCCCGTCCGCCCGCCTGCAACCAACGTTTGCCAAGCAAAGCTACAACGACCGATTAGGAACACCGTAGGGGGAAAAAAGAGCTAGGCAGTTTTTTTCAAGCTAGACAGGAACGGACTACAAAACAGCCACAGAAGCTGACTTGGTCTCCGGGTTAAAGCCCCCGTTCTATCTTCAGGCAACATAAGCAATCCTGGCGGAAAATAAACTTTAGGCTGCCTTTTGCGCGGGTTTACAAAGTCTTTGAACTTGACTTTCATAGCTAAAAGCAAAGCATCCAGCACCTCTCAACCAGCTTTGCCCTTCCTCACCCCTCACCTGCCAAAAACCCCAAGCCCTCTTCTCCGTGTTAGAAGAAGTACTACTACTCTTGCTCTAAACCATGACAATAGGCACCAGAGCGCGCTCCAAAACAACACTGCATTTTGCACCAGAACTACATACCCAGGGATGAGCATTGCTTCAGAGCACTGCTTTTAGTCAAAAAGCTCAACTCCATTACAAGCTAGAGGCAAAAGATTATAGCGCCAGAACACCCAAAGTAGCCTACTGTGCCCTATCAGGAGGGAAAGACGGGATGGGAAGGAGTCTAGTAAATGAGGAACTAATTCCAGGTACAGTTTAGCGTACAGAAAGCTTCCACAGTACTTACAGATTCCCCAGAATCTTCTGCTTCAGATAACCCGATAACTGGCTCCTTAGGCATGACTAAGAAAAGCGTCGCAGCTTGGGGTGAAAGACCGTGGAACGCGAGGCACTGGAGGAAGAGTAAACAGTTAAAACGTAACCGGCTTCAGAGAAAGGTAATGGCTTAAGCAAATCCATCTGCCCCACTGAACTCCTACAGAAGCAGATTGCCAGATACCCCAAACACAAGCCGGAACATTGACTTGTCTTGCGCGATATCAATGCTTTCTATACCCAAAATACAACGCATTTACAGAGCCCCCTCCAGAAGTGCCATTCGGCATGCAAGACCACGGGGACAAGGAGACGGGCCACTACTTGCGATTAGCGACCTCCAGTAGGTTTTAGTTCGGGCTGATCGTTTTCCTAAGTACTTTTTCTATTGGATGTGGTCCACACAGAGGCAGGAGGCGAATGGCTTAACTGAATCAGCAAAGAGTTTAGTGAAGTGGAAGAGCAGCGGTCACTCATTTCCCACGGTACAGGGAGCTCAAGCATTGAACAAACGCATAATCACAGGAAGCCTGCAAGCGCACAGTACGAGTCTGTCTTCTATATTGCGCATAAACCATATTGCTGCAAAAGCAGAAGACGTCCCTAACTGTTAACCTTCAGCATTTTAATAACAAAATTATACGGGATACTAACTTAAAGTTAACATCGCACAAGCAACGGCTGCATTGTTTTCCCCCACGCTGCTCGAAGCACCTCACTCTAGTTCCCAGCACCAGCACCCGTGAAATCCGCAAGCATGCTGTTATCACGATCCCGCTTCCCCACAGAAACAACATCTGGGAAGCTTTTGCAGCCTGCAGGATGACCGGGCTCTAGATATTGTTGGGGGGTATTTTTAAGAAAAACGAGGAAAAGCTGCAATTCTTTGCTTTAATAATCCAGTTTGGGGGTTCGGAACCGAAGCCTAGCACAGCAGAGCTGTGAAACCCCTTCGATGCTATTATGAGGCACACCGAGACCTGCATGTCTCCAATGCAGAACCAACTCGTTACGGTCACTGCTCAGACGTTCACTGTTTACAGACGCACGCACACCGCCCCCACATCCCCCCCGGAATCCCCGAGGAGATTCACTGCGTGTGCCTAAAATAAGCTTTCAGAACTATCATCCTACACGAGGTAGGACCACTCCCATCCCTTGGCAGCAAACTTTGCACGATTTGCAGTGCCAAAGGGACATCGTGCGGCAAACGTCTGCGGCTGACACCGAGCGCGTTACCGTCGGAGGCCCTTCTCTACGCGCGCACACGACACAGTGGGGCTGGGAACCGAGGCGAGCCCGGACAGCACCAGCAACCCAGTACGCGCCGCGGCAGCCGGGGGGCTGGGGGTGGGGGCGGGGCACGGAACAAGCTTTGAGGATGGTGCAGTAGAGAGCGCCACAACCCAGAGGCGCCCCATCCGTCCCCCGTCCCTCCACCCACGCGCAGCAGCAGCGCCGCCACCCGCCCTGCCGCGCCCCCGGGCACCGCGCCCCGGGTCCTCGGCTCAGGGTGCCCGCGAGCGCGGGGGGAGGGGGGGAAGGGAAGAGGAACCGCGCACAGAGCAAAGCCGCGGCTACCTCCTCGTCCTCGTTGCTGACGGTACCGGGGAAGCGCCTTGCCGATGACCTTTCCGAAGAAAGTAGTGGCGCCACCAGGCCGAGCGGCCCGCGCCCCGAGAATCTCGTCAGCAACGACAACGCCCACTGTCGTCCCCGCGCTTCCTCCACTCGGCCGGGCCCTCCGCGGCGCGCCCATTGGGCCACCGGATCGCCGCCGGCCGATCCCGCGACTCGATTGGATGGCTCGCCTGTCGTTTTCGCTTGTCCCCGCCCCCCTTGGCGGGTCCGCCCTCGTCGACCTGGCGCTTAGCGGGGCTCAGGGAGTTTGCGCGCCCTCGGGGCGCGGAGGGATCCGACCTGGGCGAGTCCGCGGAGGGATCTGCCCCGTGTAGTGCTGCGACCCTGAGGGCGGGCAACGAGGTCGCAGAAGAGCCTGGGGTAGCTTCAAGTACCATTTCTTGTTATTTGTTACTGCATCAAGTCCACCCCAAAACGTGCCTGTGGCTTTTTGGCGCTGCTCCCTCCAGTCAAATGACTGCTTTTGCCAGGGCCTGGCCTTAGCTTCTCAGGACATTTCGCAGAACCAACAGAATTTGCTCTACATTGTTCCCTGAAAGCCCCACCTCAGTTGCAGACCTTTCTAAGCGGCACGCCTCCTGGGAGAAAATACAGTATGAAGCGTGCCTTCCTTCGGCACTGCTGGCTTGAGGGCCAAAAAAAGTAACCTTTACCTGATTAAAGGCCATTTAAATATTAAAACGCACGCCCCCGCGTATGCTAATAAGCTTCATGAAGTACATAGAATCATCACAAAATATTCTGAGTTAGAAGGGACCCACGAGGATCATCGACTCCCACTCTTAAATGAATACCCCATACAGGGATCGAACCCATCACCTTGGTGTTATTAGCGCCATGCTTTAAACCATCTGAGCTAATCTCAGAGTCAATGCTACCACATATATGACTATGTTACTCAGCTCTCCGCTGAGTGACCCATGTGAGGTAACAAATCCTGAGCCTGTCACAAGAGACTGCAAAGATTTCCCCCCACTCCCAGGGGAGGTGTCTGGCATCTCCTGAACGTATATTAATCCATTGGACTCTATGTTTTGGGGGACCCTGACCATCGAGAAGACCAGAAGAACTGGACCAAAGGGACGCTGCTGGGTTCCACGGAGTGGTGATACATTTTCCCTTTTAATCTCTCTCTGTCGCTTTCTTTCTTCTCCCCCTCCTTTTCCGATTTCTTTCCATCTCTCTTTCTCTGCCTCTTTACCATTAAAAAAAACCCCATACTACTGATTTTGGCATCTGGTCTCGTTTGCATCTTAATTCGGGCACAGGCATTTCTAATAATTTTAATAACCAGATCATAACACGACCGCATCACTTTTTTGGAGGATCAAGCCCCCGATTCCTTTGCGGCCTTTCTCAGGTATTCACCTTTTGGTTCCCGATGATACAGCAGCCCCTGTCTCTTCTCTGTTGCTCAAAACTCCATCCCCTTTCCCTGCTGAGTCTCGTTTAAAGCCCTCCTTGTAAGTCTGGCCAGCTTGTTGGCAAAGACCCTCTTGCCCCCCTTGGTGGGGTGAATCGCATCAGCTCCCAACAGACACGGCTTCTTAAAGGTAGATCCACGAACATAGAAACCAAAACCTTGAGTACGGCACCAGCTACGCAGCCAGGCATTCACCCGTTCGGTTCGTCTCCTCCTTCCCAGACCCCTTCCTCTGACGGGACTCTGATAGAGGAGACCACCACCTGTGCTCCCGATCCTTTTCACATTGCTCCAACGGAGATATAGTCTCCTGGGAGGGTTCTAAGTTGCCTCGTCAGACCCTACACAGAAGAGTAGGAGCGGATGATAATCTGCAGGGTTCACCAGGCCCGGCAGCCTCTCAGTGACACCACGAATGCGAGCTCCTGGTAGGCAGCAGACTTCTCTAGAGAAATTGCCTGGACGGCAAACGGGTGCTTCGGTGCCTCTCAGGGGGGAACCTCCAATTACTAATATCTTTACGTGCTTTTCTGGTGGCACTGGTTCTAACGCGGGCGGGTGGTTTTAACAGACAGATAACATACAAATGCCAAAAATTATGTTTCGCCATTGTTTCTGCCTGTCAAAAACTTCCTACCAAAACCTCTGTTTCAGTTTTCCACTAGAAGTTCTCACCAGAGTCTTCCCATGGGAGTTTTCCTGCCAAAGGATCCTGGTATTGTCCATCCTTACCATATCTCTGTGAACATCTGAACAGGGCTATGTGCCAAAACACCACAGACTACCTCCTTTGAACACTATAAAAGCTGAAGAGAAATTTGGGAAAATTAGGGAACGAGGA
The DNA here is from genome assembly GCF_036250125.1 of Pseudopipra pipra. NCBI lineage: Eukaryota > Metazoa > Chordata > Aves > Passeriformes > Pipridae > Pseudopipra > Pseudopipra pipra. The sequence goes on along the minus strand of NC_087580.1, from coordinate 54,768,465 downwards.
ATGGAAGAGAGAGTTGGCCACAACCGCTGACTCGTCCTCCGCCTCACCCTCACCTTTCCTTCTGCCGCCTGGAAGCTGCCTGTCCGAAGCTGGACCCCTGCCGTCTTGGAGTGGACCAGACCTGGACCCACCGTGCTTCCTACGTGAGTTTTCCACCCCAACCCTATTTCTGAGAGGTACAGCAGGACTGAGGCCTCTGCACAAGCCTGAGACAGGGCCGGTGTAAGTGAAGGCGTGAGCTGCGGAGAAGCCTACATCCTAGCTGCATTCCAGACCCCCTGCAGCTAAAGAGATAACATCACACTGAAAGCGGCACCGACCAGAGAAAAAAAATGGCGAAAACCGCTTCTTTCTCTCCCTCTCGCCCCCCCCCACTCCACAAGTCAGCTTGGACGAACAGGTAGTTCTTGGTGGTAATCTTTTTCCTTTGCTTCTAAAATTAATCTTAGCATTTTCTACCCTTTTCTTATTTTTTCCTCTTTCTCTTTGCATCTCTTAGCAATTAATAAAACAGTTTTGGTCTCAACAGATAACTTGTATGAGTTTTAATTTTGCTCAAGGGAATATTCAAATATAAAAATTCTTTCTGCAATATTTTAGCAGATTGTAACATTTCTATTGGTGTCACGGACAGGATTCCCTTAAGCAAAACTGTTTATTCCAAAACCTGATAATTGGTAATTTTTATGATCGATCATTCTGTGATAGGAAAATCAGAATAAGGTACCTTACCTCCTTACCTTACCTACCTCCCTTAACTTTCTTTTCCCTTCCTTTTTTTTTTTTTTTGACTTTATGACTGTGTGACTTAAGGACTTTGACTTTACAAGTTGTTTTTATGTTTTGTTTTGTTTTGTGAAGTTAATGTGCACATTGTGATTTAGTGCTTTCTGGGGAAAAAGGGGTGAAATTTTGGAAATTAACTTTTACGAGGGGCCCCCCAGATAAGCTCACCCCGGTTTTGGTTGTAACGTAACTTTTTTAAGAGGTAACTCTCTGGAGGAAGGAGCGAGACTTTGGGAAATTTGCTGTAACTTTTAAGAGGGGCTCTCCAGAGAAGATCGCTCCGAATTTGTGAGGTAACTTTTTTAAGATGGGCCTTTCCAGGGAGAGGAGTGAAGAACTTTGGAAATTTGCTGTAACTTTTAAGAGGTACCCCCTGGAAACGTATTCACTCCGAATTTGTGGTAACATGGAACATAATGTGCAAGCTCTTAATGATTTGCTAGATGAATTTGGTGCCAGGCCATCTCTTCCGGGAATGGAATGGGCACAAGATAATTGGTGTAATATTCAAGCAATTGTTGATCGAATCTCTACCCTGCGGGCAGGGGCGAGAAAAGGTAAAGGAAAACCTATCGTTTGTTCAATATTAGGTGCAGCTGTAATAACTGCAATTAACAACAAAGAACAACAGCAAAAAGCTCACATGAAAGTAGTTAACTCACTGCAAGAATCAATTAAGTCTTTGCAGATGCAGTTGGAGGAACAAACAGCTACAGCAACTGTCCTCCAGGAAGAGATAAGGAATGAAAGGGCTACAGCCCATGTCCTTGGAGAGGAGCTCTATGCAAGATTAATGAGAGAAGGTAAAAGAGAGTCAGAGCTGGAATCATCTAAAGAAATATACCCTCTCTCTGACTTAAAACCTTTGCGTGATCAAGTTGAAAAGCTGTCGGTGTCTCTCCGTCCCCTAATTAAAACAGAATACACATATGAGGGGTCGGATGACGATACACCTCAAATAACTACAAAAGAAATCCCTTATACAGCAACTGAATTAGCTAAGTTAAAAAAGGAATATAGCAGAACCCCTAGAGAATCTGAGACTGAGTATGTTTGGAGAGTCTCTCTTACTGGGGGTGATCAAATTTTGTTATCAGAAAAAGAGGCTGAAGGGTTTTGGGGAGCTGGAGTTTTTCTGACTACAGGAGATAATCGGGCACCCTGGTCCCTTACCCAAAGAGCAGTCTACTGGGCTGGAGGGCTCAACCCCTTGGAAAGGGGAGATCCTCTGGCTATAGTGGGAAATGTTAATCAGATTGTAGAAAGTGTTCAAAAGGCTGCTTGTTTACAAATGATGTATGACAGAGAATTAAGACCAAGACGTGAATCCCCGATGATGCTGCCTGTAGATCCTGAAAGAATGATTCCCCTTATCAGGGGACTCCCTGAGGCTATGAAGCCTATTGGCATTCACCTAAAAGGACAAATAGAAAGCCTCACCAAAGGGGACAGAACTGCAGCTGCTTTAGAAGCAGCTGTAATCCCCAGTCGTCACCTTAGAGAAAATAAGATTTGGACCTGGGGAGAAGTGGCACAAGAATTAATTAATTATGGAAGAAAATATGGTCCAGTACCCTCAATTACTACTGATACTAAATCAATTCGCCGCACAGAATGCAAAAATACTCCAGCAAACCTCAGAAAGGTAACATTCTCCTCTGGACAAGGAGGACCCACTAACACTGGGGGATACAGGGAAAAAAGGAATACCCTGTGGATTGCGGGCTTGCAAAAGGGAATCCCAAAATCCCTAATGGATGGCCAACCCACAGATAAATTAGAGATATTAATTCAAGAATGGCCAGTAAAAGAGGAATCTCTGAAAGCTGTCCCTGCTACAGCCCCTGCCCTGGAAGAGTCACAGAAAGGGGAGGGATCACAGCAAGGGGAGGTGACGGGAAACTCCTCTCTTCGTTCTCAGTAGGTAAGCTGGGGGACGAAGGTTGGTTTTACATTAGACGGCTTACCAAAAATTCTAAAGGAGATTTGTTAATAACCTTTCCTATTTGTCCCCGCAGAACTCCTGTAACTTTTTTGATAGACACTGGCGCTCAAGTATCTGCCCTGAAAATTAAAGATGCATCTGCATGTGGAATCACTCCCTCACGTAAAGGCTTATTTGTTGCAGATGCTTTCGGGAACATACAACCCCAGATAACGGCAAAGGTAAGATGCTGGTTACCAGGGGAGGAGAAAGCAGTTGAAACCTTAATGATTTTGGGTGAACTTCCTACCAATTTACTGGGACTAGACCTCCTGAAGGGAAGGTCTTGGACTGATGAGGAAGGAAACATATGGGCTTTTGGAAAAGAAATCCCACATCTGTGCTTACTAAGTTCTGCCCCTGCTCTTCCTCCCTCCCTAGTAACCAATGTCAAACCTTACCCCTTACCCTTGGGAGCAAGGGAAGGAATCACTTCAGTTATTGGAGATTTAAAAGAAAAAAGAATAGTGATTACAACACATTCTCCTTATAACTCACCTCTGTGGCCTGTTCGTAAGCCAAATGGTAATTGGAGGCTAATGGTAGACTACCGCCGCCTTAATGCAAATACGGGACCCCTTACTGCAGCAGTCCCAAATATAGCCAAGTTAATAGCAACCATCCAAGAACAAGCCCATCAAATCATGGCCACTATTGACATCAAAGATATGTTTTTTATGGTTCCCCTGCAGGAACAGGATCAAGAACGCTTTGCTTTCACATGGGAGGGCCAGCAATACACTTTTACCCGTCTCCCACAAGGATTTAAACACTCACCCACTCTAGCACATCATGCACTGGCACAGGAACTGTCACTCATTCCTCCTGCACCAGGAGTAAAAGTGTACCAATACATCGATGACATTTTAGTAGCAGGAAATGAGATTGCACCTGTGCAAACAACCCAAACAGACATTATCAGGCATCTTGAGTCCCTGGACTTACATATCCCTCCTGAAAAGGTACAGCCTCCTTCACAGGAAGTAAAATTCCTGGGAATTTGGTGGAAGGGAGGAATGGTTTGTATTCCCCCAGACACACCTGCCTAGACCAACTTAAAACACCAGAAAATAAAAAAGATTTGCAGCATGCTTTAGGCCTGCTGATTTTTTGGAGAAAACACATCCCTGATTTTTCAATAATTGCACGACCCTTACATGATTTATTGCGGAAAAAAGCAAAGTGGGATTGGACCCCCCTTCACAATGAAGCCCTACAACTCCTGATTTTTGAGGCCAACACATATGTCCTAGTTAGGACAACTGAGACCAGTTCATCATGGCATGGGTGTAACCCAAAACTGTGTATTCTATAGCCTTCCATGCCATTTCCCAGAAACTGTTGTGAATAGACTATTTGCACCCTCTGCCCATAGAGCCTGACTCCTCAGGCTATAAACTAGGTGTTAAGAGGCCTGTGAGATAGGAGGATGCTCTTGTCCTCACACCCTTTGTGGAACTCCCCGCCCTGAGGGGAGCACTGAACATTACTGCCTGAACTGGAGGATATATAATCTTGGAGTCTTGGAACATTTTTAACCACTCTGTGGGATCCAGAGAAAGACTGCAACAGCTCTTCCCCCAGCATCTCACTGCAATCACCACTTTTGACCAGACTGCAACAGCTCTCCCACCAGCAGGTTCTTCCCCTCTCCCTTTACTTTGGACTCAAGCGGGGCCCAAGGAACACCACTTTGTTCATGCCCCAGGGTACTGGGTTATACATTTGGGTTTTGTGGGTTAAGACCAATTGTTTGTTTGTATGATTGTACTTACTGTATTATTTTAGTAAATTGTTATTCTGACTTATAATCTCTCCTTTGAGTTGAGTTCATTTCCCCTGCTGGTTAACTCTAAACCAGCACAACATACCACTCATTAGGCCCCATACACCCTACTGATCCAGTACAAATTGAGTGGGGATTTGCAAGCTCCGAACTGTCCATACACTTATGGCAGAAAGGGCCTGATGGTTCCACCAGACCTATAGGGTTTTATTCACGCAGTTTCAAAGATGCTGAAAAACGATATTCTACCTGGGAAAAAGGCTTATTTGTGGTGAGTACTGCTTTTTGTGAAACAGAAAAAATTGTCCATCAGCAGCCTCTAATTTTAAGGGGACCCTTCAAGGTCATTAAACCTGTTTTGACAGGAACCCCACCCCCTGATGGGGTGGCCCAACGAGCTACTGTCTGGAAATGGTATGCTCAAATTGAACATTATTGCACCATTTTTCAAGTAACAGAGGGAGCTCGCAAATATCTTCCCTTACAAGATGAGGTAACTTTAAATAACACAGTTGATTCTCCACCTTCTGTGATTGAAGCAGCACCCCCATACTCAGAACAATTGCAGAATGTGTGTTTTACTGATGCCTCAGTTAAACGAGAAGGTAAAGTTTGGAAATATCGTGCTGTAGCTTTACAAGTACCCACAGGAGACAAAATAATAACTGAAGGAGAAGGCAGTGCACAGGTAGGAGAATTAGTAGCAGTTTGGAGTGTATTTAATCATGAAGCCGAGACCTCTCACTCTGTATATGTTTACACTGATTCTTTTGCTGTGTTCAAAGGGTGTACTGAGTGGCTCCCCTTCTGGGAGAACAATGACTGGGAAGCGAATAGAGTCTCTGTTTGGCAAAAAGAGAAATGGCAAGAAATTCTTGCTATAGCAAAGAAAGGGAATTTTTTAGTCCGATGGGTAGCCTCTCATCAAGAAAATGAAACTCCAGCTAGCCTCTGGAACAACAAAGTAGATGAACTGGCCAGATTAGCCTCTCTAAGTATAAAACCTCCCGCAGAGAACTGGGACAGATTGTTAGAATGGCTGCATTTAAAGAGACAGTACACAGGAGCACAAGACCTATACAGAGAAGCAGGAAGCAGGGGGTGGCCAGTAACTCGAGAGATGTGCCGTTCCTGCATATCCTCATGTGAACAGTGCAGAACCCGACTTGAACGTCACCCTTTAGAACAACCCCCGTTACATATCAGAGACAGAAAAGGGCTGTGGGACACATGGCAGATAGACTATATTGGACCCTTTAGAAAGTCTGAGGGAAAACTGTATGTGTTAGTAGGAGTGGAAGTCAGGTCAGGATTAGTGCAAGCAGAAGCTTTCCCTCGAGCAACCAGTACAAACACTCTAGAAGCTCTTAAAATGTGGTTCAGTTTTTTCCCAAAACCTGTATCTATCCAATCAGATAATGGGTCACACTTCACAGCTGCCATCGTCCAAGAGTGGGCCAAAGAAGAAGGAATCCAGTGGATATTTCACACACCATATTATCCACAAGCAAATGGCGTAGTAGAAAGAACAAATGGCCTGCTTAAACGATTTCTGAAACCTCAGAAATCCAACTGGACTAACCAACTATGGGATGCTGTAAAAATGGTAAATGACAGATGGGGAGTGAATGGCTGTCCCAGACTTACAGCTTTTTATCCACAGCCTCCCTCTCTGATACCAGCAACATCAAAACCTGAGAATAATCAGAAACCCTCTCACTTTCCTGGACAACCTGTATTAGTGGAACTACCTACTGTAGGAGCTGTACCGATGATACTCATCACTCCCTTAAACATATACACCTGGAAAGCAAAAGATGCTTATGGCAAAGAACACAAAATAAGCTCTCGGTGGATTGTTCCTACATTTTAATATTGGGCCCTAAAAGGGGCCAGACAGACCTTTTTCTTTTCTTTTACAGGTAACTGCCCCACGGAGAAAAGTATTCAGAACTGTGAATGAATAATCTCAGATTTGGACTATGGTTCAGTTTACTGGTAACTGTAGTTATAATGTGTTAGTTATGTTTGTATGGTTATTTACCTTGTACGTGTACTCAGCAGAACAGACTGTTAAAAATGAAAATCAAAGGAACCTTGCCTGGGAACTAGTCAAAGGGTTTGCAAAAATATGGAACATACCGATCAAGGTATATGTGTATCTTTACCCGAGTCTGCTGAACAAGGATTGCGATTTTTTATGATACCTTTGAATTTATCTTTTGTTTTTAACATGGCTAGTGTGACAGCCCCATTACCCCTACCCGAAAAGTGGACCAGCAAGACCAACGGAGCCCAACTACTCTGGAAAGGTACCCCTATAGTGCATGGTCTTTACCAAACTTACACCCCATCTCCTAATATAACTCAAGACTGGATGTCACACACCAAATATTGTGAAACAATACGTCCAAAGATAAATATAACCATCTTATCTCAAATTGAATCCCCTCACCCATCTATTGCATCAAGTAAAGGTGAATTTAAACCTGGAATAATAACCTTTGAGGAATATAATGCTAGACAACCCTGCCTTATTTACACATGGGATCCACTCTTTGACCCATTATACTCACCAGATGTATACGAAAGTAAATATGACACAGGTTTTAGTCCTTCCTGGTGTGTACAACTTCCTAATGTAACAAATATAACCCCAATTAACCGGAAAAACTTAATGTGGGCATGGTCTGTACAAGCATTTTTTAAATCCAAATTTACAGAACCCAAATTTACCGTGCCTCAGGTAGAAGAAAGTCCTTTATTCAATTGCTCAAAGGTTATAACATGTAAAGAAGGACCAGGAAATCCTCCAGAAACATGGTTTTCACTCAGAATTAGAACTTTGATAAGAGATATGTGTACTTGTTGGAGATACCCTTCAAAAGGCTAGAGAAATCAGGATGAATCCTGTAACTCGACCTACAAATATCTTCTTAATCACTGCGGAGTTCCCTACACCCACTACCCAATCCACAGTACTCCAATAAATACTAAACCAAAAATCACCATCCTCGACCATGCAGACAATACTGACTGTAAAACTGCAAAATATATAGCCCCTCTAGGAATGGCTTGGGGGTGCTCTGATGGAAAGTTTTATTCACATTTGTCATTAGAGCAGCATGCTGGACTTAGGTGTGCACCTGGAATTCCCTCTCTCTGTCCCAGACGTGTCTTTACTTTTACTAAAGTGTCTAAAGAACGTCACCATCGCAGTGTTATTCCCTCTCCAAAAGCAACACAAAGACCAAAATGGGCGATTAAAGGAGTTGATTTTCCAGATTATTACACCACCGGACAAAAAGCATCCCTTTTTCTTGAGAATTTCTTTACCCCCTATGTCACCTTAAAAAGACACCAATTTGTATTAGAAGATATTACCCGGCAATTAAGTGTTTTAAGCAATTGGACACAACATGCATTTGGAGAATTAAACACTCAAGTCCAGCAAACTACTAAGATGACATTGCAAAACAGGTTAGCATTAGATATGCTACTGTTAAAAGAACAAGGTGTTTGTGGAATGTTAAATTTATCAGAAACTGAATGCTGTGTAACAATTTATAATGCTTCAACCTCCATTGAGGAGGCACGAACAACGAGAGAAATAAGTAATCACACTAGAAATTTGTTCTATGCAATGCAACCACCAGAAGTGTTAGATGGAACATGGGTTACCAACATCCTAGAGTCTTTTGGACTTATGGGATGGGGAAAATGGATAGCACAAATTGGAATAACAATTGTAATTGGAATTTTGTTCCTGATTACCGGCATTGGCCTGGTTAAATGCATGATAAACCGCTTGCTTGTTTCCTTCTCCCCCTCTGTTCGCTATATTCGCATTACCACCACCAAAGAAAACTAACTCGATGTGCCGAGAAACAATGTCAAACCACGGGGTGGAGTGTAACAGACAGATAACATACAAATGCCAAAAATTATGTTTCGCCATTGTTTCTGCCTGTCAAAAACTTCCTACCAAAACCTCTGTTTCAGTTTTCCACTAGAAGTTCTCACCAGAGTCTTCCCATGGGAGTTTTCCTGCCAAAGGATCCTGGTATTGTCCATCCTTACCATATCTCTGTGAACATCTGAACAGGGCTATGTGCCAAAACACCACAGACTACCTCCTTTGAACACTATAAAAGCTGAAGAGAAATTTGGGAAAATTAGGGAACGAGGAATGGAAGAGAGAGTTGGCCACAACTGCTGACTCGTCCTCCGCCTCACCCTCACCTTTCCTTCTGCCGCCTGGAAGCTGCCTGTCCGAAGCTGGACCCCTGCCCCCAACCCTATTTCTGAGAGGTACAGCAGGACCGAGGCCTCTGCACAAGCCTGAGACAGGGCCGGTGTAAGTGACGGCGTGAGCTGCGGAGAAGCCGACATCCTGGCTGCATTCCAGACCCCCTGCAGCTAAAGAGATAACATCACACTGAAAGCGGCACCGACCAGAGGAAAAAAAAAGGCGAAAACCACTTCTTTCTCTCCCTCTCGCCCCCCCCACTCCACAAGTCAGCTTGGACGAACAGGTAGTTCTTGGGGGTAATTTTTTCCTTTGCTTCTAAAATTAATCTTAGCATTTTCTACCCTTTTCTAATTTTTTCCTCTTTCTCTTTGTATCTCTTAGCAATTAATAAAACAGTTTTGGTCTCAACAGATAACTTGTATGAGTTTTAATTTTGCTCAAGGGAATATTCGAATATAAAAATTCTTTCTGCAATATCTTAGCAGATTGTAACAGTGGTTAGGTCAGCTTTGCATGGTTGGCTTGTCCTGGGTCCTGTCTGTTACTCACGTGCTCTTCAGTCTCCAACCCCGGAGCATCCTGTCAGTTATGTAGGGGCACTTCAGGAGATGGGGGAGGGTTCTTCCTTCTACCCCGAGCACAGACAAGCGTCCAGTCTCCTTCTTCTCGGGACTTACTTGCGTCAGTCAGCTCGAGGTTGGATTCCGGCTTACCTTCCTCTTGCGCAGCCTGAAGGCAGGCTGTCGCTCAGCCTGAGACAGCGGACAATACCACACATCAATCTCCTGCTCGCGTTCCCGGATACCGTGCTGCCTGTCGAGCTCCTCTTGTAAAAGTTACTTGTCCAAGGAGATCTTCCCGCTGGGCATGCTTGCAGCTATGACATCCACCGCTGCCTTCGGGTGCTAGGAGGACTTCCAGGTACTGGAGCTCTCGCCCTGCCCTTTGCTCATTGACCCCATCTGTCACTCCCTCACAGGGCTGCTGCTTACTCTCTCTCTCCCTCCGCCCCGCCCCCACTCTTAGTTTAAAGCCCTCCTAATGAGGTCAGCTATCCTATTGGCAAAAATAACTATGCCCCGCTTAGTGAGGTGGAACCCCTCTGTCCCAAGCAGACGCTGATCCACAAACAGGGTCCCATGCTCATAGAACCCAAAACCCTGTCGCCAGCACCAGCTCCGCAGCCAATTATTGACTCGCATTATCGGTGCCCTCCTCCTCCTGCCCTTTCCTCTCACCGGCAGGACTGAGGAGAACACCCCCTGGGCCCCCATGCCCTGGACTACCGCCCTCAGAGCTCTGGGGTCATTGCTAGGGGAAACCTGGTGTCGCAGATGTGCTCCTCCGGTTTGAACTAGCAGAACCTCGGTCCAGGCAGATGCTCAGCAAGTAGGACTATCCAAAGTTAATCCTACTGCGTGAGGCTATCGGTGACAACCCAGCACCAAAACCAGCTGTAAGTGCAGAAGACCTTTCTCTGAAGAATTATTCGAGGAGGGGGGAATTTATGTCGCTCAAGGAAGCTGTGCTGCCTGGGAAAGAACATCTTCCCACGGATAGTTTGGTGCTTTTACTTCCCTTGCCTTACAGAGAGGTTAACTTCCTGAAAGAAAGCGGCGTGTTTTCTCATGCCCAGTGTAGGTAGCGCCGTCATGTTAGTGTTCTCAACTTGCAGAAATAAATTTTCCTAAATCCTTCTGCTGCCTGGTACCTGGGGTAGCTGCGTGCAATATTCCCTCACACCAACAAACCAGTTTGGCTGCAGACTGGGCTGATAAGCGGCCAAAACTGCATGAACACAGCAGAAAATCTGACTACGAGCCAATCACTTGACGCTATCAATACGTGCAGCCATCAGAGTCCGTTGAGTCCTCCCTCCGTAGCCGCTGGCTGCATGGCAGTGATCTCCCCTCAAGTAGGGATGCCTTTCAAGGTTACCCCCCGAGGCTTGGAGATCCCTTACCTGACACCACTAGGCATCCATGGGTTGCTAAGTGACTTCTTTTTGCATGCGTGTAACATTTAAGATACGCATCGTAAGCTTACCAATAACCTTTGTATCCTATACTAACTTTAAGTGTAGTAAAGAGCAGACAATTGACCGCCAATCCATCTGTACTTATTTTATATTTTACGTACCTAACTTTACTGATTAGAACTCAGTAAACTAACTACTAGATCAGGTCGGTCCAAGTGATCTCTGACTCTTCTCCTGCCACACCTGGACAGCATCAAAAGCATCTGTGGTGGGTTGACCTTGGCTGGACGCCAGGTGCCCACCAGGCCGTTCTATCACTCCCCCTTCTCAGCTGGACAGGGGAGAGAAAAGGAGAGGGAAAACAACTCCCAGGTCGAGATAAGGCAGTTTACTAAAGCAAAAGCGCATGTTTGCGTGCGCACAAACAAAGAAGAAAAATAGTAAATGGAATTTTATCCTCTACTTCCCATCAGCAAGTGTTGTGCGGCCACTTCCCAAGAAGCAGAGCTTCAGCACACAAAGCGGTTGCTCCAAAAGGCAAACACTGTAAATGACGAATGCCCCCCGCTTCCTCCTCCTTTATTTAGCTTTTATATCTGAGCTGACATCATATGGTATGTGAAACAGGAGGCTAGGCCCAAAAGAGTTAACTAAGAAATTTGGGCCTGCTAACAAGCTATCAACATCCAAAACGATCTGTGCTTGTTCTGTTCTACTTACTGGACCAAAGCTTCAGAGAATAGTACAAGAACATGTAATAGGCCTAGAAGCAATAAATTAGAAATATAACAGGATCAGGTAGACATTTGAATAGGAGAAATAGGCCTGGAGCCAGGGCTTTTTCCAGGCTTCAGTGAGCGGGTCAAGAACAATGGAAGAGAAGAAGGGTCAAGCTGAGGAAGATGAGTTGAAGCCCCCTGCCCCATGGAGGAAGATGGGAACTACCTTCCGAAATGGGGAGCTAAGAGAAGCACCGCCCCAAGCCCCGCCTGAGCTCCACCTATACTCCGCCTATTGTTAATATGCATTGATAGATGTTGTAGTCACTTGAATATGCATTTAATCACATCTGAAAATTGTACAAAAGTGTTGATTTTCTGAGGAGCCGGTGAGCAAGTTTGTCCAGCGCGAGCTGGCTTGCTCCCAATGTTGAATAAACAAATACCTTGCTGCTTAAAGACAAAAAAGTCTCTGAGCAGTTTCTTGGACCGATTTTTCAGATTCATATAGAATATCCCTCTGGCCAGTTTGGGTCAACTGCCCTAGTTGTGTCCCCTCCCAGGACCTTGCCCACCTCCAGCCTGCTGATGCAGGGGCAGAATGTTGGAGAATCAGCAGTACCCAAAACACTGGTGTGTTATCAGCACCTTTCTAACTACCGATGCAAAGCACAGCATTGTGAGGGCTGCTATGGGGAAAATGAACTCCAGCTCAGCCACACCCAATACAGCATCATTGGTGCCCGATTCTAAGCTTTGAGTCTCCTTTGCTACTGAAATTGCAGTTAGAGAAGACGGATTGGTGCCTGCGCTTCAGTCAAAGCAACATTCGCTCCTAATCCTTCCTGACAAAAGGGTCGGGAATGACATTGCCAGCCTTACTTATTGTCCTTTTACCCTTCACATCCTCAAGGCTTTGCCTTCCCTAAGGCTCCGTTTTAATCACATTTAGCCAGACCAACCTCACATCAACTCCGTGACCTCTTTGTAGATGGCCTAGGGTTTCCAACGCACACGCACAAAGAGCATCCAACAGGGCTCTGCGCATTTTCATCCCTTTGCATGCAGGAGTTCCAGTTCTTTGCCGCTTGCATTACCAAGCAAGACAAAATAGAGACTAGATCCTTTTTCTCACGAGAACCTCTTATTGCTCAGAAAGAAGGCTTTCTCCATTGAAATTTCCCCTTCTCAAAGTGACTGGATCCCCAGATATTGCCGGGCTTTCCTATCTCCAAAACGTCCTGTTCCTACCCCAGTCACTATCAGTCTCTCAACCACCAACCCCCGTACAACTTCTTCACGGAGGAATCTGCCTTTTAGGCTTTCTGACGCCAGACTTTGGCCGGCTGCCAGTTGTCCACCCAGCTGTTCTCCCACCGCCCCTCCTCAACAGGACAGGGGGAGAAAATAGGATGAAAAAGTTCCTTCAGGACATAGCCACCTGCCGCATCAGGGGGCAGCAGGGAAATACCTGCCCCAGACAGCGTTTTGCCCTTTCTTAAATATGCTCACACAGGGCTGCCACCAGCTTTGCCGAGTTGCTCAGCTTTGGTCCTCGGCGAGTCCGATGCCTAGCTGTCGGGAACTAGCTGTGTCCAGCGCAGGGCAGACCCTGGCCTCTTCTCACAGAGGCCACCCCCTGCAGGCCGCACCTGGAGCGCTGTGTCTAGTTCCGGTCCCCACAATTCAAAAAAAAGACGCAGACAGACTGGAGACGGTCCCAAGGAGGGCCACAGAGATGATCAAAGGGTTGGAGAACCTGCCCTATGAGGAAAGCCAGAAGGAGTTGGGGCTTTTCTCCCTCGCAAAAGAGGAACATCATCACAATATTCCGCTACTTAAAAGGCAGCTACAAAGAGGACGGAGGCTCTCTCTTCACAGGGAGCCACACGCAGAAGACTCAACAGGAGGGTCTCCCTTATTCAGCAGGATGGCAAGCGGTATCACCGCCAAAAAGCTAAGACTTTGCTTCCTACAAGGCGCAGGAGACTGCTAAGCACTTGCAGCGTCACGCTTCAAATGACCGGGCAAATCACTATCTGTCTATGGAACGCTGTTAACAGGCTGAAACGTTCCACATACTTGCACTCCCGGGAGACACCGTTTGAACTTGCAGAACTATTTCCCCTCAGTAAGACGCGCAAGACGGAGATGATATCCCCATGCTAAATCTTTATTGTGCAACTGCTGCTCAAAGCTTTTATTACCTTCCACAGACACACGTCACAAAAACTTGCACATCAACAGCGGCTAGATTGACGGGCAACAGATGAAATCCATTCAGTGGCGATTTGTACACGTGTGGCAACTCTTGCGGTGTAAAAATCTTAGCCGGGCGGCCAGCCCGACTGACGGCCACCCAGAACACGTAGATGTATGCGATACACAGACTGCCCACCCTCGGGCCCTTCGTCCACAACCATCCGGAATCCATTGGTCAGGCCCAGGTGAGCAGCATGCGTCTCGCCAACAACCATTACACGCCCAAGAAGCTGGAGAAGGAAGTACAAACCCATAAATAAAATAAAATAAAAGAAAACGGAACACACAAAGAGGGGAGAGGGCAGGAGGGGAAGGAACGAGAGCAGAGAACCACCCAGAGAAAGCAGCTAGCCAATTCCTAGCAATTCAACCCTTGCGCTTCGAATTACTGCCCGTCCGCCCGCCTGCAACCAACGTTTGCCAAGCAAAGCTACAACGACCGATTAGGAACACCGTAGGGGGAAAAAAGAGCTAGGCAGTTTTTTTCAAGCTAGACAGGAACGGACTACAAAACAGCCACAGAAGCTGACTTGGTCTCCGGGTTAAAGCCCCCGTTCTATCTTCAGGCAACATAAGCAATCCTGGCGGAAAATAAACTTTAGGCTGCCTTTTGCGCGGGTTTACAAAGTCTTTGAACTTGACTTTCATAGCTAAAAGCAAAGCATCCAGCACCTCTCAACCAGCTTTGCCCTTCCTCACCCCTCACCTGCCAAAAACCCCAAGCCCTCTTCTCCGTGTTAGAAGAAGTACTACTACTCTTGCTCTAAACCATGACAATAGGCACCAGAGCGCGCTCCAAAACAACACTGCATTTTGCACCAGAACTACATACCCAGGGATGAGCATTGCTTCAGAGCACTGCTTTTAGTCAAAAAGCTCAACTCCATTACAAGCTAGAGGCAAAAGATTATAGCGCCAGAACACCCAAAGTAGCCTACTGTGCCCTATCAGGAGGGAAAGACGGGATGGGAAGGAGTCTAGTAAATGAGGAACTAATTCCAGGTACAGTTTAGCGTACAGAAAGCTTCCACAGTACTTACAGATTCCCCAGAATCTTCTGCTTCAGATAACCCGATAACTGGCTCCTTAGGCATGACTAAGAAAAGCGTCGCAGCTTGGGGTGAAAGACCGTGGAACGCGAGGCACTGGAGGAAGAGTAAACAGTTAAAACGTAACCGGCTTCAGAGAAAGGTAATGGCTTAAGCAAATCCATCTGCCCCACTGAACTCCTACAGAAGCAGATTGCCAGATACCCCAAACACAAGCCGGAACATTGACTTGTCTTGCGCGATATCAATGCTTTCTATACCCAAAATACAACGCATTTACAGAGCCCCCTCCAGAAGTGCCATTCGGCATGCAAGACCACGGGGACAAGGAGACGGGCCACTACTTGCGATTAGCGACCTCCAGTAGGTTTTAGTTCGGGCTGATCGTTTTCCTAAGTACTTTTTCTATTGGATGTGGTCCACACAGAGGCAGGAGGCGAATGGCTTAACTGAATCAGCAAAGAGTTTAGTGAAGTGGAAGAGCAGCGGTCACTCATTTCCCACGGTACAGGGAGCTCAAGCATTGAACAAACGCATAATCACAGGAAGCCTGCAAGCGCACAGTACGAGTCTGTCTTCTATATTGCGCATAAACCATATTGCTGCAAAAGCAGAAGACGTCCCTAACTGTTAACCTTCAGCATTTTAATAACAAAATTATACGGGATACTAACTTAAAGTTAACATCGCACAAGCAACGGCTGCATTGTTTTCCCCCACGCTGCTCGAAGCACCTCACTCTAGTTCCCAGCACCAGCACCCGTGAAATCCGCAAGCATGCTGTTATCACGATCCCGCTTCCCCACAGAAACAACATCTGGGAAGCTTTTGCAGCCTGCAGGATGACCGGGCTCTAGATATTGTTGGGGGGTATTTTTAAGAAAAACGAGGAAAAGCTGCAATTCTTTGCTTTAATAATCCAGTTTGGGGGTTCGGAACCGAAGCCTAGCACAGCAGAGCTGTGAAACCCCTTCGATGCTATTATGAGGCACACCGAGACCTGCATGTCTCCAATGCAGAACCAACTCGTTACGGTCACTGCTCAGACGTTCACTGTTTACAGACGCACGCACACCGCCCCCACATCCCCCCCGGAATCCCCGAGGAGATTCACTGCGTGTGCCTAAAATAAGCTTTCAGAACTATCATCCTACACGAGGTAGGACCACTCCCATCCCTTGGCAGCAAACTTTGCACGATTTGCAGTGCCAAAGGGACATCGTGCGGCAAACGTCTGCGGCTGACACCGAGCGCGTTACCGTCGGAGGCCCTTCTCTACGCGCGCACACGACACAGTGGGGCTGGGAACCGAGGCGAGCCCGGACAGCACCAGCAACCCAGTACGCGCCGCGGCAGCCGGGGGGCTGGGGGTGGGGGCGGGGCACGGAACAAGCTTTGAGGATGGTGCAGTAGAGAGCGCCACAACCCAGAGGCGCCCCATCCGTCCCCCGTCCCTCCACCCACGCGCAGCAGCAGCGCCGCCACCCGCCCTGCCGCGCCCCCGGGCACCGCGCCCCGGGTCCTCGGCTCAGGGTGCCCGCGAGCGCGGGGGGAGGGGGGGAAGGGAAGAGGAACCGCGCACAGAGCAAAGCCGCGGCTACCTCCTCGTCCTCGTTGCTGACGGTACCGGGGAAGCGCCTTGCCGATGACCTTTCCGAAGAAAGTAGTGGCGCCACCAGGCCGAGCGGCCCGCGCCCCGAGAATCTCGTCAGCAACGACAACGCCCACTGTCGTCCCCGCGCTTCCTCCACTCGGCCGGGCCCTCCGCGGCGCGCCCATTGGGCCACCGGATCGCCGCCGGCCGATCCCGCGACTCGATTGGATGGCTCGCCTGTCGTTTTCGCTTGTCCCCGCCCCCCTTGGCGGGTCCGCCCTCGTCGACCTGGCGCTTAGCGGGGCTCAGGGAGTTTGCGCGCCCTCGGGGCGCGGAGGGATCCGACCTGGGCGAGTCCGCGGAGGGATCTGCCCCGTGTAGTGCTGCGACCCTGAGGGCGGGCAACGAGGTCGCAGAAGAGCCTGGGGTAGCTTCAAGTACCATTTCTTGTTATTTGTTACTGCATCAAGTCCACCCCAAAACGTGCCTGTGGCTTTTTGGCGCTGCTCCCTCCAGTCAAATGACTGCTTTTGCCAGGGCCTGGCCTTAGCTTCTCAGGACATTTCGCAGAACCAACAGAATTTGCTCTACATTGTTCCCTGAAAGCCCCACCTCAGTTGCAGACCTTTCTAAGCGGCACGCCTCCTGGGAGAAAATACAGTATGAAGCGTGCCTTCCTTCGGCACTGCTGGCTTGAGGGCCAAAAAAAGTAACCTTTACCTGATTAAAGGCCATTTAAATATTAAAACGCACGCCCCCGCGTATGCTAATAAGCTTCATGAAGTACATAGAATCATCACAAAATATTCTGAGTTAGAAGGGACCCACGAGGATCATCGACTCCCACTCTTAAATGAATACCCCATACAGGGATCGAACCCATCACCTTGGTGTTATTAGCGCCATGCTTTAAACCATCTGAGCTAATCTCAGAGTCAATGCTACCACATATATGACTATGTTACTCAGCTCTCCGCTGAGTGACCCATGTGAGGTAACAAATCCTGAGCCTGTCACAAGAGACTGCAAAGATTTCCCCCCACTCCCAGGGGAGGTGTCTGGCATCTCCTGAACGTATATTAATCCATTGGACTCTATGTTTTGGGGGACCCTGACCATCGAGAAGACCAGAAGAACTGGACCAAAGGGACGCTGCTGGGTTCCACGGAGTGGTGATACATTTTCCCTTTTAATCTCTCTCTGTCGCTTTCTTTCTTCTCCCCCTCCTTTTCCGATTTCTTTCCATCTCTCTTTCTCTGCCTCTTTACCATTAAAAAAAACCCCATACTACTGATTTTGGCATCTGGTCTCGTTTGCATCTTAATTCGGGCACAGGCATTTCTAATAATTTTAATAACCAGATCATAACACGACCGCATCACTTTTTTGGAGGATCAAGCCCCCGATTCCTTTGCGGCCTTTCTCAGGTATTCACCTTTTGGTTCCCGATGATACAGCAGCCCCTGTCTCTTCTCTGTTGCTCAAAACTCCATCCCCTTTCCCTGCTGAGTCTCGTTTAAAGCCCTCCTTGTAAGTCTGGCCAGCTTGTTGGCAAAGACCCTCTTGCCCCCCTTGGTGGGGTGAATCGCATCAGCTCCCAACAGACACGGCTTCTTAAAGGTAGATCCACGATCATAGAAACCAAAACCTTGAGTACGGCACCAGCTACACAGCCAGGCGTTCACCCGTTCGGTTCGTCTCCTCCTTCCCAGACCCCTTCCTCTGACGGGACTCTGATAGAGGAGACCACCACCTGTGCTCCCGATCCTTTTCACATTGCTCCAACGGAGATATAGTCTCCTGGGAGGGTTCTAAGTTGCCTCGTCAGACCCTACACAGAAGAGTAGGAGCGGATGATAATCTGCAGGGTTCACCAGGCCCGGCAGCCTCTCAGTGACACCACGAATGCGAGCTCCTGGTAGGCAGCAGACTTCTCTAGAGAAATTGCCTGGATGGCAAACGGGTGCTTCGGTGCCTCTCAGGGGGGAACCTCCAATTACTAATATCTTTACGTGCTTTTCTGGTGGCACTGGTTCTAACGCGGGCGGGTGGTTTTAACAGACAGATAACATACAAATGCCAAAAATTATGTTTCGCCATTGTTTCTGCCTGTCAAAAACTTCCTACCAAAACCTCTGTTTCAGTTTTCCACTAGAAGTTCTCACCAGAGTCTTCCCATGGGAGTTTTCCTGCCAAAGGATCCTGGTATTGTCCATCCTTACCATATCTCTGTGAACATCTGAACAGGGCTATGTGCCAAAACACCACAGACTACCTCCTTTGAACACTATAAAAGCTGAAGAGAAATTTGGGAAAATTAGGGAACGAGGAATGGAAGAGAGAGTTGGCCACAACCGCTGACTCGTCCTCCGCCTCACCCTCACCTTTCCTTCTGCCGCCTGGAAGCTGCCTGTCCGAAGCTGGACCCCTGCCGTCTTGGAGTGGACCAGACCTGGACCCACCGTGCTTCCTACGTGAGTTTTCCACCCCAACCCTATTTCTGAGAGGTACAGCAGGACTGAGGCCTCTGCACAAGCCTGAGACAGGGCCGGTGTAAGTGACGGCGTGAGCTGCGGAGAAGCCTACATCCTAGCTGCATTCCAGACCCCCTGCAGCTAAAGAGATAACATCACACTGAAAGCGGCACCGACCAGAGAAAAAAAATGGCGAAAACCGCTTCTTTCTCTCCCTCTCGCCCCCCCCCACTCCACAAGTCAGCTTGGACGAACAGGTAGTTCTTGGTGGTAATCTTTTTCCTTTGCTTCTAAAATTAATCTTAGCATTTTCTACCCTTTTCTTATTTTTTCCTCTTTCTCTTTGCATCTCTTAGCAATTAATAAAACAGTTTTGGTCTCAACAGATAACTTGTATGAGTTTTAATTTTGCTCAAGGGAATATTCAAATATAAAAATTCTTTCTGCAATATTTTAGCAGATTGTAACATTTCTATTGGTGTCACGGACAGGATTCCCTTAAGCAAAACTGTTTATTCCAAAACCTGATAATTGGTAATTTTTATGATCGATCATTCTGTGATAGGAAAATCAGAATAAGGTACCTTACCTCCTTACCTTACCTACCTCCCTTAACTTTCTTTTCCCTTCCTTTTTTTTTTTTTTTGACTTTATGACTGTGTGACTTAAGGACTTTGACTTTACAAGTTGTTTTTATGTTTTGTTTTGTTTTGTGAAGTTAATGTGCACATTGTGATTTAGTGCTTTCTGGGGAAAAAGGGGTGAAATTTTGGAAATTAACTTTTACGAGGGGCCCCCCAGATAAGCTCACCCCGGTTTTGGTTGTAACGTAACTTTTTTAAGAGGTAACTCTCTGGAGGAAGGAGCGAGACTTTGGGAAATTTGCTGTAACTTTTAAGAGGGGCTCTCCAGAGAAGATCGCTCCGAATTTGTGAGGTAACTTTTTTAAGATGGGCCTTTCCAGGGAGAGGAGTGAAGAACTTTGGAAATTTGCTGTAACTTTTAAGAGGTACCCCCTGGAAACGTATTCACTCCGAATTTGTGGTAACATGGAACATAATGTGCAAGCTCTTAATGATTTGCTAGATGAATTTGGTGCCAGGCCATCTCTTCCGGGAATGGAATGGGCACAAGATAATTGGTGTAATATTCAAGCAATTGTTGATCGAATCTCTACCCTGCGGGCAGGGGCGAGAAAAGGTAAAGGAAAACCTATCGTTTGTTCAATATTAGGTGCAGCTGTAATAACTGCAATTAACAACAAAGAACAACAGCAAAAAGCTCACATGAAAGTAGTTAACTCACTGCAAGAATCAATTAAGTCTTTGCAGATGCAGTTGGAGGAACAAACAGCTACAGCAACTGTCCTCCAGGAAGAGATAAGGAATGAAAGGGCTACAGCCCATGTCCTTGGAGAGGAGCTCTATGCAAGATTAATGAGAGAAGGTAAAAGAGAGTCAGAGCTGGAATCATCTAAAGAAATATACCCTCTCTCTGACTTAAAACCTTTGCGTGATCAAGTTGAAAAGCTGTCGGTGTCTCTCCGTCCCCTAATTAAAACAGAATACACATATGAGGGGTCGGATGACGATACACCTCAAATAACTACAAAAGAAATCCCTTATACAGCAACTGAATTAGCTAAGTTAAAAAAGGAATATAGCAGAACCCCTAGAGAATCTGAGACTGAGTATGTTTGGAGAGTCTCTCTTACTGGGGGTGATCAAATTTTGTTATCAGAAAAAGAGGCTGAAGGGTTTTGGGGAGCTGGAGTTTTTCTGACTACAGGAGATAATCGGGCACCCTGGTCCCTTACCCAAAGAGCAGTCTACTGGGCTGGAGGGCTCAACCCCTTGGAAAGGGGAGATCCTCTGGCTATAGTGGGAAATGTTAATCAGATTGTAGAAAGTGTTCAAAAGGCTGCTTGTTTACAAATGATGTATGACAGAGAATTAAGACCAAGACGTGAATCCCCGATGATGCTGCCTGTAGATCCTGAAAGAATGATTCCCCTTATCAGGGGACTCCCTGAGGCTATGAAGCCTATTGGCATTCACCTAAAAGGACAAATAGAAAGCCTCACCAAAGGGGACAGAACTGCAGCTGCTTTAGAAGCAGCTGTAATCCCCAGTCGTCACCTTAGAGAAAATAAGATTTGGACCTGGGGAGAAGTGGCACAAGAATTAATTAATTATGGAAGAAAATATGGTCCAGTACCCTCAATTACTACTGATACTAAATCAATTCGCCGCACAGAATGCAAAAATACTCCAGCAAACCTCAGAAAGGTAACATTCTCCTCTGGACAAGGAGGACCCACTAACACTGGGGGATACAGGGAAAAAAGGAATACCCTGTGGATTGCGGGCTTGCAAAAGGGAATCCCAAAATCCCTAATGGATGGCCAACCCACAGATAAATTAGAGATATTAATTCAAGAATGGCCAGTAAAAGAGGAATCTCTGAAAGCTGTCCCTGCTACAGCCCCTGCCCTGGAAGAGTCACAGAAAGGGGAGGGATCACAGCAAGGGGAGGTGACGGGAAACTCCTCTCTTCGTTCTCAGTAGGTAAGCTGGGGGACGAAGGTTGGTTTTACATTAGACGGCTTACCAAAAATTCTAAAGGAGATTTGTTAATAACCTTTCCTATTTGTCCCCGCAGAACTCCTGTAACTTTTTTGATAGACACTGGCGCTCAAGTATCTGCCCTGAAAATTAAAGATGCATCTGCATGTGGAATCACTCCCTCACGTAAAGGCTTATTTGTTGCAGATGCTTTCGGGAACATACAACCCCAGATAACGGCAAAGGTAAGATGCTGGTTACCAGGGGAGGAGAAAGCAGTTGAAACCTTAATGATTTTGGGTGAACTTCCTACCAATTTACTGGGACTAGACCTCCTGAAGGGAAGGTCTTGGACTGATGAGGAAGGAAACATATGGGCTTTTGGAAAAGAAATCCCACATCTGTGCTTACTAAGTTCTGCCCCTGCTCTTCCTCCCTCCCTAGTAACCAATGTCAAACCTTACCCCTTACCCTTGGGAGCAAGGGAAGGAATCACTTCAGTTATTGGAGATTTAAAAGAAAAAAGAATAGTGATTACAACACATTCTCCTTATAACTCACCTCTGTGGCCTGTTCGTAAGCCAAATGGTAATTGGAGGCTAATGGTAGACTACCGCCGCCTTAATGCAAATACGGGACCCCTTACTGCAGCAGTCCCAAATATAGCCAAGTTAATAGCAACCATCCAAGAACAAGCCCATCAAATCATGGCCACTATTGACATCAAAGATATGTTTTTTATGGTTCCCCTGCAGGAACAGGATCAAGAACGCTTTGCTTTCACATGGGAGGGCCAGCAATACACTTTTACCCGTCTCCCACAAGGATTTAAACACTCACCCACTCTAGCACATCATGCACTGGCACAGGAACTGTCACTCATTCCTCCTGCACCAGGAGTAAAAGTGTACCAATACATCGATGACATTTTAGTAGCAGGAAATGAGATTGCACCTGTGCAAACACCCAAACAGACATTATCAGGCATCTTGAGTCCCTGGACTTACATATCCCTCCTGAAAAGGTACAGCCTCCTTCACAGGAAGTAAAATTCCTGGGAATTTGGTGGAAGGGAGGAATGGTTTGTATTCCCCCAGACACACCTGCCTAGACCAACTTAAAACACCAGAAATAAAAAAGATTTGCAGCATGCTTTAGCCTGCTGATTTTTTGGAGAAAACACATCCCTGATTTTTCAATAATTGCACGACCCTTACATGATTTATTGCGGAAAAAAGCAAAGTGGGATTGGACCCCCCTTCACAATGAAGCCCTACAACTCCTGATTTTTGAGGCCAACACATATGTCCTAGTTAGACAACTGAGACCAGTTCATCATGCATGGGTGTAACCCAAAACTGTGTATTCTATAGCCTTCCATGCCATTTCCCAGAAACTGTTGTGAATAGACTATTCGCACCCTCTGCCCATAGAGCCTGACTCCTCAGGCTATAAACTAGGTGTTAAGAGGCCTGTGAGATAGGAGGATGCTCTTGTCCTCACACCCTTTGTGGAACTCCCCGCCCTGAGGGGAGCACTGAACATTACTGCCTGAACTGGAGGATATATAATCTTGGAGTCTTGGAACATTTTTAACCACTCTGTGGGATCCAGAGAAAGACTGCAACAGCTCTTCCCCCAGCATCTCACTGCAATCACCACTTTTGACCAGACTGCAACAGCTCTCCCACCAGCAGGTTCTTCCCTCTCCCTTTACTTTGGACTCAAGCGGGGCCCAAGGAACACCACTTTGTTCATGCCCCAGGGTACTGGGTTATACATTTGGGTTTTGTGGGTTAAGACCAATTGTTTGTTTGTATGATTGTACTTACTGTATTATTTTAGTAAATTGTTATTCTGACTTATAATCTCTCCTTTGAGTTGAGTTCATTTCCCCTGCTGGTTAACTCTAAACCAGCACAACATACCACTCATTAGGCCCCATACACCCTACTGATCCAGTACAAATTGAGTGGGGATTTGCAAGCTCCGAACTGTCCATACACTTATGGCAGAAAGGGCCTGATGGTTCCACCAGACCTATAGGGTTTTATTCACGCAGTTTCAAAGATGCTGAAAAACGATATTCTACCTGGGAAAAAGGCTTATTTGTGGTGAGTACTGCTTTTTGTGAAACAGAAAAAATTGTCCATCAGCAGCCTCTAATTTTAAGGGGACCCTTCAAGGTCATTAAACCTGTTTTGACAGGAACCCCACCCCCTGATGGGGTGGCCCAACGAGCTACTGTCTGGAAATGGTAATGGTATGCTCAAATTGAACATTATTGCACCATTTTTCAAGTAACAGAGGGAGCTCGCAAATATCTTCCCTTACAAGATGAGGTAACTTTAAATAACACAGTTGATTCTCCACCTTCTGTGATTGAAGCAGCACCCCCATACTCAGAACAATTGCAGAATGTGTGTTTTACTGATGCCTCAGTTAAACGAGAAGGTAAAGTTTGGAAATATCGTGCTGTAGCTTTACAAGTACCCACAGGAGACAAAATAATAACTGAAGGAGAAGGCAGTGCACAGGTAGGAGAATTAGTAGCAGTTTGGAGTGTATTTAATCATGAAGCCGAGACCTCTCACTCTGTATATGTTTACACTGATTCTTTTGCTGTGT
The DNA here is from genome assembly GCF_036250125.1 of Pseudopipra pipra. Taxonomy (NCBI): domain Eukaryota; kingdom Metazoa; phylum Chordata; class Aves; order Passeriformes; family Pipridae; genus Pseudopipra; species Pseudopipra pipra. The sequence continues at coordinate 54,744,389 of NC_087580.1, read as the reverse complement.
TCAAAGGGTGTACTGAGTGGCTCCCCTTCTGGGAGAACAATGACTGGGAAGCGAATAGAGTCTCTGTTTGGCAAAAAGAGAAATGGCAAGAAATTCTTGCTATAGCAAAGAAAGGGAATTTTTTAGTCCGATGGGTAGCCTCTCATCAAGAAAATGAAACTCCAGCTAGCCTCTGGAACAACAAAGTAGATGAACTGGCCAGATTAGCCTCTCTAAGTATAAAACCTCCCGCAGAGAACTGGGACAGATTGTTAGAATGGCTGCATTTAAAGAGACAGTACACAGGAGCACAAGACCTATACAGAGAAGCAGGAAGCAGGGGGTGGCCAGTAACTCGAGAGATGTGCCGTTCCTGCATATCCTCATGTGAACAGTGCAGAACCCGACTTGAACGTCACCCTTTAGAACAACCCCCGTTACATATCAGAGACAGAAAAGGGCTGTGGGACACATGGCAGATAGACTATATTGGACCCTTTAGAAAGTCTGAGGGAAAACTGTATGTGTTAGTAGGAGTGGAAGTCAGGTCAGGATTAGTGCAAGCAGAAGCTTTCCCTCGAGCAACCAGTACAAACACTCTAGAAGCTCTTAAAATGTGGTTCAGTTTTTTCCCAAAACCTGTATCTATCCAATCAGATAATGGGTCACACTTCACAGCTGCCATCGTCCAAGAGTGGGCCAAAGAAGAAGGAATCCAGTGGATATTTCACACACCATATTATCCACAAGCAAATGGCGTAGTAGAAAGAACAAATGGCCTGCTTAAACGATTTCTGAAACCTCAGAAATCCAACTGGACTAACCAACTATGGGATGCTGTAAAAATGGTAAATGACAGATGGGGAGTGAATGGCTGTCCCAGACTTACAGCTTTTTATCCACAGCCTCCCTCTCTGATACCAGCAACATCAAAACCTGAGAATAATCAGAAACCCTCTCACTTTCCTGGACAACCTGTATTAGTGGAACTACCTACTGTAGGAGCTGTACCGATGATACTCATCACTCCCTTAAACATATACACCTGGAAAGCAAAAGATGCTTATGGCAAAGAACACAAAATAAGCTCTCGGTGGATTGTTCCTACATTTTAATATTGGGCCCTAAAAGGGGCCAGACAGACCTTTTTCTTTTCTTTTACAGGTAACTGCCCCACGGAGAAAAGTATTCAGAACTGTGAATGAATAATCTCAGATTTGGACTATGGTTCAGTTTACTGGTAACTGTAGTTATAATGTGTTAGTTATGTTTGTATGGTTATTTACCTTGTACGTGTACTCAGCAGAACAGACTGTTAAAAATGAAAATCAAAGGAACCTTGCCTGGGAACTAGTCAAAGGGTTTGCAAAAATATGGAACATACCGATCAAGGTATATGTGTATCTTTACCCGAGTCTGCTGAACAAGGATTGCGATTTTTTATGATACCTTTGAATTTATCTTTTGTTTTTAACATGGCTAGTGTGACAGCCCCATTACCCCTACCCGAAAAGTGGACCAGCAAGACCAACGGAGCCCAACTACTCTGGAAAGGTACCCCTATAGTGCATGGTCTTTACCAAACTTACACCCCATCTCCTAATATAACTCAAGACTGGATGTCACACACCAAATATTGTGAAACAATACGTCCAAAGATAAATATAACCATCTTATCTCAAATTGAATCCCCTCACCCATCTATTGCATCAAGTAAAGGTGAATTTAAACCTGGAATAATAACCTTTGAGGAATATAATGCTAGACAACCCTGCCTTATTTACACATGGGATCCACTCTTTGACCCATTATACTCACCAGATGTATACGAAAGTAAATATGACACAGGTTTTAGTCCTTCCTGGTGTGTACAACTTCCTAATGTAACAAATATAACCCCAATTAACCGGAAAAACTTAATGTGGGCATGGTCTGTACAAGCATTTTTTAAATCCAAATTTACAGAACCCAAATTTACCGTGCCTCAGGTAGAAGAAAGTCCTTTATTCAATTGCTCAAAGGTTATAACATGTAAAGAAGGACCAGGAAATCCTCCAGAAACATGGTTTTCACTCAGAATTAGAACTTTGATAAGAGATATGTGTACTTGTTGGAGATACCCTTCAAAAGGCTAGAGAAATCAGGATGAATCCTGTAACTCGACCTACAAATATCTTCTTAATCACTGCGGAGTTCCCTACACCCACTACCCAATCCACAGTACTCCAATAAATACTAAACCAAAAATCACCATCCTCGACCATGCAGACAATACTGACTGTAAAACTGCAAAATATATAGCCCCTCTAGGAATGGCTTGGGGGTGCTCTGATGGAAAGTTTTATTCACATTTGTCATTAGAGCAGCATGCTGGACTTAGGTGTGCACCTGGAATTCCCTCTCTCTGTCCCAGACGTGTCTTTACTTTTACTAAAGTGTCTAAAGAACGTCACCATCGCAGTGTTATTCCCTCTCCAAAAGCAACACAAAGACCAAAATGGGCGATTAAAGGAGTTGATTTTCCAGATTATTACACCACCGGACAAAAAGCATCCCTTTTTCTTGAGAATTTCTTTACCCCCTATGTCACCTTAAAAAGACACCAATTTGTATTAGAAGATATTACCCGGCAATTAAGTGTTTTAAGCAATTGGACACAACATGCATTTGGAGAATTAAACACTCAAGTCCAGCAAACTACTAAGATGACATTGCAAAACAGGTTAGCATTAGATATGCTACTGTTAAAAGAACAAGGTGTTTGTGGAATGTTAAATTTATCAGAAACTGAATGCTGTGTAACAATTTATAATGCTTCAACCTCCATTGAGGAGGCACGAACAACGAGAGAAATAAGTAATCACACTAGAAATTTGTTCTATGCAATGCAACCACCAGAAGTGTTAGATGGAACATGGGTTACCAACATCCTAGAGTCTTTTGGACTTATGGGATGGGGAAAATGGATAGCACAAATTGGAATAACAATTGTAATTGGAATTTTGTTCCTGATTACCGGCATTGGCCTGGTTAAATGCATGATAAACCGCTTGCTTGTTTCCTTCTCCCCCTCTGTTCGCTATATTCGCATTACCACCACCAAAGAAAACTAACTCGATGTGCCGAGAAACAATGTCAAACCACGGGGTGGAGTGTAACAGACAGATAACATACAAATGCCAAAAATTATGTTTCGCCATTGTTTCTGCCTGTCAAAAACTTCCTACCAAAACCTCTGTTTCAGTTTTCCACTAGAAGTTCTCACCAGAGTCTTCCCATGGGAGTTTTCCTGCCAAAGGATCCTGGTATTGTCCATCCTTACCATATCTCTGTGAACATCTGAACAGGGCTATGTGCCAAAACACCACAGACTACCTCCTTTGAACACTATAAAAGCTGAAGAGAAATTTGGGAAAATTAGGGAACGAGGAATGGAAGAGAGAGTTGGCCACAACTGCTGACTCGTCCTCCGCCTCACCCTCACCTTTCCTTCTGCCGCCTGGAAGCTGCCTGTCCGAAGCTGGACCCCTGCCCCCAACCCTATTTCTGAGAGGTACAGCAGGACCGAGGCCTCTGCACAAGCCTGAGACAGGGCCGGTGTAAGTGACGGCGTGAGCTGCGGAGAAGCCGACATCCTGGCTGCATTCCAGACCCCCTGCAGCTAAAGAGATAACATCACACTGAAAGCGGCACCGACCAGAGGAAAAAAAAAGGCGAAAACCACTTCTTTCTCTCCCTCTCGCCCCCCCCACTCCACAAGTCAGCTTGGACGAACAGGTAGTTCTTGGGGGTAATTTTTTCCTTTGCTTCTAAAATTAATCTTAGCATTTTCTACCCTTTTCTAATTTTTTCCTCTTTCTCTTTGTATCTCTTAGCAATTAATAAAACAGTTTTGGTCTCAACAGATAACTTGTATGAGTTTTAATTTTGCTCAAGGGAATATTCGAATATAAAAATTCTTTCTGCAATATCTTAGCAGATTGTAACAGTGGTTAGGTCAGCTTTGCATGGTTGGCTTGTCCTGGGTCCTGTCTGTTACTCACGTGCTCTTCAGTCTCCAACCCCGGAGCATCCTGTCAGTTATGTAGGGGCACTTCAGGAGATGGGGGAGGGTTCTTCCTTCTACCCCGAGCACAGACAAGCGTCCAGTCTCCTTCTTCTCGGGACTTACTTGCGTCAGTCAGCTCGAGGTTGGATTCCGGCTTACCTTCCTCTTGCGCAGCCTGAAGGCAGGCTGTCGCTCAGCCTGAGACAGCGGACAATACCACACATCAATCTCCTGCTCGCGTTCCCGGATACCGTGCTGCCTGTCGAGCTCCTCTTGTAAAAGTTACTTGTCCAAGGAGATCTTCCCGCTGGGCATGCTTGCAGCTATGACATCCACCGCTGCCTTCGGGTGCTAGGAGGACTTCCAGGTACTGGAGCTCTCGCCCTGCCCTTTGCTCATTGACCCCATCTGTCACTCCCTCACAGGGCTGCTGCTTACTCTCTCTCTCCCTCCGCCCCGCCCCCACTCTTAGTTTAAAGCCCTCCTAATGAGGTCAGCTATCCTATTGGCAAAAATAACTATGCCCCGCTTAGTGAGGTGGAACCCCTCTGTCCCAAGCAGACGCTGATCCACAAACAGGGTCCCATGCTCATAGAACCCAAAACCCTGTCGCCAGCACCAGCTCCGCAGCCAATTATTGACTCGCATTATCGGTGCCCTCCTCCTCCTGCCCTTTCCTCTCACCGGCAGGACTGAGGAGAACACCCCCTGGGCCCCCATGCCCTGGACTACCGCCCTCAGAGCTCTGGGGTCATTGCTAGGGGAAACCTGGTGTCGCAGATGTGCTCCTCCGGTTTGAACTAGCAGAACCTCGGTCCAGGCAGATGCTCAGCAAGTAGGACTATCCAAAGTTAATCCTACTGCGTGAGGCTATCGGTGACAACCCAGCACCAAAACCAGCTGTAAGTGCAGAAGACCTTTCTCTGAAGAATTATTCGAGGAGGGGGGAATTTATGTCGCTCAAGGAAGCTGTGCTGCCTGGGAAAGAACATCTTCCCACGGATAGTTTGGTGCTTTTACTTCCCTTGCCTTACAGAGAGGTTAACTTCCTGAAAGAAAGCGGCGTGTTTTCTCATGCCCAGTGTAGGTAGCGCCGTCATGTTAGTGTTCTCAACTTGCAGAAATAAATTTTCCTAAATCCTTCTGCTGCCTGGTACCTGGGGTAGCTGCGTGCAATATTCCCTCACACCAACAAACCAGTTTGGCTGCAGACTGGGCTGATAAGCGGCCAAAACTGCATGAACACAGCAGAAAATCTGACTACGAGCCAATCACTTGACGCTATCAATACGTGCAGCCATCAGAGTCCGTTGAGTCCTCCCTCCGTAGCCGCTGGCTGCACGGCAGTGATCTCCCCTCAAGTAGGGATGCCTTTCAAGGTTACCCCCCGAGGCTTGGAGATCCCTTACCTGACACCACTAGGCATCCATGGGTTGCTAAGTGACTTCTTTTTGCATGCGTGTAACATTTAAGATACGCATCGTAAGCTTACCAATAACCTTTGTATCCTATACTAACTTTAAGTGTAGTAAAGAGCAGACAATTGACCGCCAATCCATCTGTACTTATTTTATATTTTACGTACCTAACTTTACTGATTAGAACTCAGTAAACTAACTACTAGATCAGGTCGGTCCAAGTGATCTCTGACTCTTCTCCTGCCACACCTGGACAGCATCAAAAGCATCTGTGGTGGGTTGACCTTGGCTGGACGCCAGGTGCCCACCAGGCCGTTCTATCACTCCCCCTTCTCAGCTGGACAGGGGAGAGAAAAGGAGAGGGAAAACAACTCCCAGGTCGAGATAAGGCAGTTTACTAAAGCAAAAGCGCATGTTTGCGTGCGCACAAACAAAGAAGAAAAATAGTAAATGGAATTTTATCCTCTACTTCCCATCAGCAAGTGTTGTGCGGCCACTTCCCAAGAAGCAGAGCTTCAGCACACAAAGCGGTTGCTCCAAAAGGCAAACACTGTAAATGACGAATGCCCCCCGCTTCCTCCTCCTTTATTTAGCTTTTATATCTGAGCTGACATCATATGGTATGTGAAACAGGAGGCTAGGCCCAAAAGAGTTAACTAAGAAATTTGGGCCTGCTAACAAGCTATCAACATCCAAAACGATCTGTGCTTGTTCTGTTCTACTTACTGGACCAAAGCTTCAGAGAATAGTACAAGAACATGTAATAGGCCTAGAAGCAATAAATTAGAAATATAACAGGATCAGGTAGACATTTGAATAGGAGAAATAGGCCTGGAGCCAGGGCTTTTTCCAGGCTTCAGTGAGCGGGTCAAGAACAATGGAAGAGAAGAAGGGTCAAGCTGAGGAAGATGAGTTGAAGCCCCCTGCCCCATGGAGGAAGATGGGAACTACCTTCCGAAATGGGGAGCTAAGAGAAGCACCGCCCCAAGCCCCGCCTGAGCTCCACCTATACTCTGCCTATTGTTAATATGCATTGATAGATGTTGTAGTCACTTGAATATGCATTTAATCACATCTGAAAATTGTACAAAAGTGTTGATTTTCTGAGGAGCCGGTGAGCAAGTTTGTCCAGCGCGAGCTGGCTTGCTCCCAACGTTGAATAAACAAATACCTTGCTGCTTAAAGACAAAAAAGTCTCTGAGCAGTTTCTTGGACCGATTTTTCAGATTCATATAGAATATCCCTCTGGCCAGTTTGGGTCAACTGCCCTAGTTGTGTCCCCTCCCAGGACCTTGCCCACCTCCAGCCTGCTGATGCAGGGGCAGAATGTTGGAGAATCAGCAGTACCCAAAACACTGGTGTGTTATCAGCACCTTTCTAACTACCGATGCAAAGCACAGCATTGTGAGGGCTGCTATGGGGAAAATGAACTCCAGCTCAGCCACACCCAATACAGCATCATTGGTGCCCGATTCTAAGCTTTGAGTCTCCTTTGCTACTGAAATTGCAGTTAGAGAAGACGGATTGGTGCCTGCGCTTCAGTCAAAGCAACATTCGCTCCTAATCCTTCCTGACAAAAGGGTCGGGAATGACATTGCCAGCCTTACTTATTGTCCTTTTACCCTTCACATCCTCAAGGCTTTGCCTTCCCTAAGGCTCCGTTTTAATCACATTTAGCCAGACCAACCTCACATCAACTCCGTGACCTCTTTGTAGATGGCCTAGGGTTTCCAACGCACACGCACAAAGAGCATCCAACAGGGCTCTGCGCATTTTCATCCCTTTGCATGCAGGAGTTCCAGTTCTTTGCCGCTTGCATTACCAAGCAAGACAAAATAGAGACTAGATCCTTTTTCTCACGAGAACCTCTTATTGCTCAGAAAGAAGGCTTTCTCCATTGAAATTTCCCCTTCTCAAAGTGACTGGATCCCCAGATATTGCCGGGCTTTCCTATCTCCAAAACGTCCTGTTCCTACCCCAGTCACTATCAGTCTCTCAACCACCAACCCCCGTACAACTTCTTCACGGAGGAATCTGCCTTTTAGGCTTTCTGACGCCAGACTTTGGCCGGCTGCCAGTTGTCCACCCAGCTGTTCTCCCACCGCCCCTCCTCAACAGGACAGGGGGAGAAAATAGGATGAAAAAGTTCCTTCAGGACATAGCCACCTGCCGCATCAGGGGGCAGCAGGGAAATACCTGCCCCAGACAGCGTTTTGCCCTTTCTTAAATATGCTCACACAGGGCTGCCACCAGCTTTGCCGAGTTGCTCAGCTTTGGTCCTCGGCGAGTCCGATGCCTAGCTGTCGGGAACTAGCTGTGTCCAGCGCAGGGCAGACCCTGGCCTCTTCTCACAGAGGCCACCCCCTGCAGGCCGCACCTGGAGCGCTGTGTCTAGTTCCGGTCCCCACAATTCAAAAAAAAGACGCAGACAGACTGGAGACGGTCCCAAGGAGGGCCACAGAGATGATCAAAGGGTTGGAGAACCTGCCCTATGAGGAAAGCCAGAAGGAGTTGGGGCTTTTCTCCCTCGCAAAAGAGGAACATCATCACAATATTCCGCTACTTAAAAGGCAGCTACAAAGAGGACGGAGGCTCTCTCTTCACAGGGAGCCACACGCAGAAGACTCAACAGGAGGGTCTCCCTTATTCAGCAGGATGGCAAGCGGTATCACCGCCAAAAAGCTAAGACTTTGCTTCCTACAAGGCGCAGGAGACTGCTAAGCGCTTGCAGCGTCACGCTTCAAATGACCGGGCAAATCACTATCTGTCTATGGAACGCTGTTAACAGGCTGAAACGTTCCACATACTTGCACTCCCGGGAGACACCGTTTGAACTTGCAGAACTATTTCCCCTCAGTAAGACGCGCAAGACGGAGATGATATCCCCATGCTAAATCTTTATTGTGCAACTGCTGCTCAAAGCTTTTATTACCTTCCACAGACACACGTCACAAAAACTTGCACATCAACAGCGGCTAGATTGACGGGCAACAGATGAAATCCATTCAGTGGCGATTTGTACATGTGTGGCAACTCTTGCGGTGTAAAAATCTTAGCCGGGCGGCCAGCCCGACTGACGGCCACCCAGAACACGTAGATGTATGCGATACACAGACTGCCCACCCTCGGGCCCTTCGTCCACAACCATCCGGAATCCATTGGTCAGGCCCAGGTGAGCAGCATGCGTCTCGCCAACAACCATTACACGCCCAAGAAGCTGGAGAAGGAAGTACAAACCCATAAATAAAATAAAATAAAAGAAAACGGAACACACAAAGAGGGGAGAGGGCAGGAGGGGAAGGAACGAGAGCAGAGAACCACCCAGAGAAAGCAGCTAGCCAATTCCTAGCAATTCAACCCTTGCGCTTCGAATTACTGCCCGTCCGCCCGCCTGCAACCAACGTTTGCCAAGCAAAGCTACAACGACCGATTAGGAACACCGTAGGGGGAAAAAAGAGCTAGGCAGTTTTTTTCAAGCTAGACAGGAACGGACTACAAAACAGCCACAGAAGCTGACTTGGTCTCCGGGTTAAAGCCCCCGTTCTATCTTCAGGCAACATAAGCAATCCTGGCGGAAAATAAACTTTAGGCTGCCTTTTGCGCGGGTTTACAAAGTCTTTGAACTTGACTTTCATAGCTAAAAGCAAAGCATCCAGCACCTCTCAACCAGCTTTGCCCTTCCTCACCCCTCACCTGCCAAAAACCCCAAGCCCTCTTCTCCGTGTTAGAAGAAGTACTACTACTCTTGCTCTAAACCATGACAATAGGCACCAGAGCGCGCTCCAAAACAACACTGCATTTTGCACCAGAACTACATACCCAGGGATGAGCATTGCTTCAGAGCACTGCTTTTAGTCAAAAAGCTCAACTCCATTACAAGCTAGAGGCAAAAGATTATAGCGCCAGAACACCCAAAGTAGCCTACTGTGCCCTATCAGGAGGGAAAGACGGGATGGGAAGGAGTCTAGTAAATGAGGAACTAATTCCAGGTACAGTTTAGCGTACAGAAAGCTTCCACAGTACTTACAGATTCCCCAGAATCTTCTGCTTCAGATAACCCGATAACTGGCTCCTTAGGCATGACTAAGAAAAGCGTCGCAGCTTGGGGTGAAAGACCGTGGAACACGAGGCACTGGAGGAAGAGTAAACAGTTAAAACGTAACCGGCTTCAGAGAAAGGTAATGGCTTAAGCAAATCCATCTGCCCCACTGAACTCCTACAGAAGCAGATTGCCAGATACCCCAAACACAAGCCGGAACATTGACTTGTCTTGCGCGATATCAATGCTTTCTATACCCAAAATACAACGCATTTACAGAGCCCCCTCCAGAAGTGCCATTCGGCATGCAAGACCACGGGGACAAGGAGACGGGCCACTACTTGCGATTAGCGACCTCCAGTAGGTTTTAGTTCGGGCTGATCGTTTTCCTAAGTACTTTTTCTATTGGATGTGGTCCACACAGAGGCAGGAGGCGAATGGCTTAACTGAATCAGCAAAGAGTTTAGTGAAGTGGAAGAGCAGCGGTCACTCATTTCCCACAGTACAGGGAGCTCAAGCATTGAACAAACGCATAATCACAGGAAGCCTGCAAGCGCACAGTACGAGTCTGTCTTCTATATTGCGCATAAACCATATTGCTGCAAAAGCAGAAGACGTCCCTAACTGTTAACCTTCAGCATTTTAATAACAAAATTATACGGGATACTAACTTAAAGTTAACATCGCACAAGCAACGGCTGCATTGTTTTCCCCCACGCTGCTCGAAGCACCTCACTCTAGTTCCCAGCACCAGCACCCGTGAAATCCGCAAGCATGCTGTTATCACGATCCCGCTTCCCCACAGAAACAACATCTGGGAAGCTTTTGCAGCCTGCAGGATGACCGGGCTCTAGATATTGTTGGGGGGTATTTTTAAGAAAAACGAGGAAAAGCTGCAATTCTTTGCTTTAATAATCCAGTTTGGGGGTTCGGAACCGAAGCCTAGCACAGCAGAGCTGTGAAACCCCTTCGATGCTATTATGAGGCACACCGAGACCTGCATGTCTCCAATGCAGAACCAACTCGTTACGGTCACTGCTCAGACGTTCACTGTTTACAGACGCACGCACACCGCCCCCACATCCCCCCCGGAATCCCCGAGGAGATTCACTGCGTGTGCCTAAAATAAGCTTTCAGAACTATCATCCTACACGAGGTAGGACCACTCCCATCCCTTGGCAGCAAACTTTGCACGATTTGCAGTGCCAAAGGGACATCGTGCGGCAAACGTCTGCGGCTGACACCGAGCGCGTTACCGTCGGAGGCCCTTCTCTACGCGCGCACACGACACAGTGGGGCTGGGAACCGAGGCGAGCCCGGACAGCACCAGCAACCCAGTACGCGCCGCGGCAGCCGGGGGGCTGGGGGTGGGGGCGGGGCACGGAACAAGCTTTGAGGATGGTGCAGTAGAGAGCGCCACAACCCAGAGGCGCCCCATCCGTCCCCCGTCCCTCCACCCACGCGCAGCAGCAGCGCCGCCACCCGCCCTGCCGCGCCCCCGGGCACCGCGCCCCGGGTCCTCGGCTCAGGGTGCCCGCGAGCGCGGGGGGAGGGGGGGAAGGGAAGAGGAACCGCGCACAGAGCAAAGCCGCGGCTACCTCCTCGTCCTCGTTGCTGACGGTACCGGGGAAGCGCCTTGCCGATGACCTTTCCGAAGAAAGTAGTGGCGCCACCAGGCCGAGCGGCCCGCGCCCCGAGAATCTCGTCAGCAACGACAACGCCCACTGTCGTCCCCGCGCTTCCTCCACTCGGCCGGGCCCTCCGCGGCGCGCCCATTGGGCCACCGGATCGCCGCCGGCCGATCCCGCGACTCGATTGGATGGCTCGCCTGTCGTTTTCGCTTGTCCCCGCCCCCCTTGGCGGGTCCGCCCTCGTCGACCTGGCGCTTAGCGGGGCTCAGGGAGTTTGCGCGCCCTCGGGGCGCGGAGGGATCCGACCTGGGCGAGTCCGCGGAGGGATCTGCCCCGTGTAGTGCTGCGACCCTGAGGGCGGGCAACGAGGTCGCAGAAGAGCCTGGGGTAGCTTCAAGTACCATTTCTTGTTATTTGTTACTGCATCAAGTCCACCCCAAAACGTGCCTGTGGCTTTTTGGCGCTGCTCCCTCCAGTCAAATGACTGCTTTTGCCAGGGCCTGGCCTTAGCTTCTCAGGACATTTCGCAGAACCAACAGAATTTGCTCTACATTGTTCCCTGAAAGCCCCACCTCAGTTGCAGACCTTTCTAAGCGGCACGCCTCCTGGGAGAAAATACAATATGAAGCGTGCCTTCCTTCGGCACTGCTGGCTTGGGGGCCAAAAAAAGTAACCTTTACCTGATTAAAGGCCATTTAAATATTAAAACGCATGCCCCCGCGTATGCTAATAAGCTTCATGAAGTACGTAGAATCATCACAAAATATTCTGAGTTAGAAGGGACCCACGAGGATCATCGACTCCCACTCTTAAATGAATGCCCCATACAGGGATCGAACCCATCACCTTGGTGTTATTAGTGCCATGCTTTAAACCATCTGAGCTAATCTCAGAGTCAATGCTACCACATATATGACTATGTTACTCAGCTCTCCGCTTAGATCATGCTCTACAGAAGAGGAGAAGCTTCGGCTCTTTATAGGGAGGGGAGAAATTTCACCTCCTTAGGAGGAATTCCCAAAAGACCTCAGAGACAGTCGACGGGCTCCTCTCCTCTCCTTCCTCCCAAGCGGGGACGCCTTCTTGGGAAGCTTCTGGGTACGATTCGTATCATTATTACTACCCGGGTTAGCACAACAGCAACGCTACCATCAACGCTGCCTCCGAACAATCTTAAAACATCCACTGGTCAGATTATGTGACTAATACATCTGTTCTAGAGCAAGCAGCAGTCACAAGTATAGAACCATGTTGATGAGAACGCAGCTGCGATGGGCAGGGCACGTCTCCAGGATGAAGGACCACCGCCTCCCTAAGATCTTGCTTTATGGTGAACTTGCCACTGGCTGCCGCAAGAGAGGAGCCCCGAAGAAAAGATACAAGGACTCCCTGAAACAACATCTCAGCCTTGGCCATACTGATCACCATAACTGCTCTACTCTAGCCTAAAATCGAAAGGCCTGGAGAAACACCATCTATAACGCAGCTGTCTCCTTTGAGAACACACGCAGGATCACTCTCGAGGAGAAAAGGCAACGCAGAAAGAACCGCGTTCTGCAGAATATATCATCTAAAGAGTCTTTCTACTGTGCCTTTTGCAATTGGATATGTCTATCTCGTATTGGCCTCATAAGTCACCAACGTGCCTGTAACAAATGTGGATAGAGCCTTCCCAAATCTTCGTTCGCGAAGCCCAGCCATGATGATGAGCACAACAGCATTGCTGTTATTAGAGCTCTAGCGCAGCTAGTGCATTTCTCAACGGCAATTCCGAATCTGAATTTCTGTAGCTTCAATAAACTGCACTTTTCGTGAACTTGTGCTCGCGAAGGCTCTTAGAGAAGGCGACCAGACTTATAAGTGCCGAATTGGTTGCAATCGGAAATGAAGCCTAACCGCACCCAGCCCCTCTGATCTCTGAGGACCAGCTGGAACGCAAGGGGGTTATTTTCTGCCAAATTTCTGACTCTTAAGCAACAGCTTGGCCTCTAATTTTCACCCATAAGCTCTCAACCTGTTCATCGCCGTCTTTCAAAGACAGCTCTGCGCAGTCAATCCCTCTTATTTTTGGTTTACGTAGACGGCAACCCCTGCCTCTCCTTCCTTCTGACCAGTTTATAGCCATCGGTTGCAGAGCTCCAGTTGTTTGAGTCGTCCCGCCACGTTTCTGCCTTAGTGATGTGGTGGGTTGACCTTGGGTGGATGCCAGGTGCCCACCCAGCCGCTCTATTACTCCCCTTCCCAGCCGGACAAGGGAGAGCTGGGCTCGGGGGGTGGTGGAAGAGAAGGGGTTTGGGTGTGTGATGGTGAAATCTCTCCACAACGAACTGAAGGAGTAAACCCCCCCCGCTCCGGGAAGACCATGTACACACGGGACTTTACGTTAGAGGCAGCTGAGAAGGGGTCATAAACCATCAAGGACCCCCAAAGCACCCCCCCCACTCATTCCCGAGGCCTTCCACCACCAGAGGACTGCACGTGACCCATGTGAGGTAACAAATCCTGAGCCTGTCACAAGAGACTGCAAAGATTTCCCCCCACTCCCAGGGGAGGTGTCTGGCATCTCCTGAACGTATATTAATCCATTGGACTCTATGTTTTGGGGGACCCTGACCATCGAGAAGACCAGAAGAACTGGACCAAAGGGACGCTGCCGGGTTCCACGGAGTGGTGATACATTTTCTCTTTTAATCTCTCTCTGTCGCTTTCTTTCTTCCCTCCCTCCTTTTCCTATTTCTTTCCATCTCTCTTTCTCTGCCTCTTTACCATTAAAAAACCCCCCATACTACTGATTTTGGCATCTGGTCTCGTTTGCATCTTAATTCGGGCACAGGCATTTCTAACAATTTTAATAACCAGATCATAACACGACCGCATCACTTTTTTGGAGGATCAAGCCCCCGATTCCTTTGCGGCCTTTCTCAGGTATTCACCTCTTGGTTCCCGACGATACAGCAGCCCCTGTCTCTTCTCTGTTGCTCAAAACTCCATCCCCTTTCCCTGCTGAGTCTCGTTTAAAGCCCTCCTTGTAAGTCTGGCCAGCTTGTTGGCAAAGACCCTCTTGCCCCCCTTGGTGGGGTGAATCGCATCAGCTCCCAACAGACACGGCTTCTTAAAGGTAGATCCACGAACATAGAAACCAAAACCTTGAGTACGGCACCAGCTACGCAGCCAGGCATTCACCCGTTCGGTTCGTCTCCTCCTTCCCAGACCCCTTCCTCTGACGGGACTCTGATAGAGGAGACCACCACCTGTGCTCCCGATCCTTTTCACATTGCTCCAACGGAGATATAGTCTCCTGGGAGGGTTCTAAGTTGCCTCGTCAGACCCTACACAGAAGAGTAGGAGCGGATGATAATCTGCAGGGTTCACCAGGCCTGGCAGCCTCTCAGTGACACCACGAATGCGAGCTCCTGGTAGGCAGCAGACTTCTCTAGAGAAATTGCCTGGACGGCAAACGGGTGCTTCGGTGCCTCTCAGGGGGGAACCTCCAATTACTAATATCTTTACGTGCTTTTCTGGTGGCACTGGTTCTAACGCGGGCGGGTGGTTAGGTCAGCTTTGCATGGTTGGCTTGTCCTGGGTCCTGTCCGTTACTCACGTGCTCTTCAGTCTCCAACCCCGGAGCATCCTGTCAGTTATGTAGGGGCACTTCAGGAGATGGGGGAGGGTTCTTCCTTCTACCCCGAGCACAGACAAGCGTCCAGTCTCCTTCTTCTCGGGACTTACTTGCGTCAGTCAGCTCGAGGTTGGATTCCGGCTTACCTTCCTCTTGCGCAGCCTGAAGGCAGGCTGTCGCTCAGCCTGAGACAGCGGACAATACCACACATCAATCTCCTGCTCGCGTTCCCGGATACCGTGCTGCCTGTCGAGCTCCTCTTGTAAAAGTTACTTGTCCAAGGAGATCTTCCCGCTGGGCACGCTTGCAGCTATGACATCCACCGCTGCCTTCGGGTGCTAGGAGGACTTCCAGGTACTGGAGCTCTCGCCCTGCCCTTTGCTCATTGACCCCATCTGTCACTCCCTCACAGGGCTGTTGCTTACTCTCTCTCTCCCTCCGCCCCGCCCCCACTCTTAGTTTAAAGCCCTCCTAATGAGGTCAGCTATCCTATTGGCAAAAATAACTATGCCCCGCTTAGTGAGGTGGAACCCCTCTGTCCCAAGCAGACGCTGATCCACAAACAGGGTCCCATGCTCATAGAACCCAAAACCCTGTCGCCAGCACCAGCTCCGCAGCCAATTATTGACTCGCATTATCGGTGCCCTCCTCCTCCTGCCCTTTCCTCTCACCGGCAGGACTGAGGAGAACACCCCCTGGGCCCCCATGCCCTGGACTACCGCCCTCAGAGCTCTGGGGTCATTGCTAGGGGAAACCTGGTGTTGCAGATGTGCTCCTCCGGTTTGAACTAGCAGAACCTCGGTCCAGGCAGATGCTCAGCAAGTAGGACTATCCAAAGTTAATCCTACTGCGTGAGGCTATCGGTGACAACCCAGCACCAAAACCAGCTGTAAGTGCAGAAGACCTTTCTCTGAAGAATTATTCGAGGAGGGGGGAATTTATGTCGCTCAAGGAAGCTGTGCTGCCTGGGAAAGAACATCTTCCCACGGATAGTTTGGTGCTTTTACTTCCCTTGCCTTACAGAGAGGTTAACTTCCTGAAAGAAAGCGGCGTGTTTTCTCATGCCCAGTGTAGGTAGCGCCGTCATGTTAGTGTTCTCAACTTGCAGAAATAAATTTTCCTAAATCCTTCTGCTGCCTGGTACCTGGGGTAGCTGCGTGCAATATTCCCTCACACCAACAAACCAGTTTGGCTGCAGACTGGGCTGATAAGCGGCCAAAACTGCATGAACACAGCAGAAAATCTGACTACGAGCCAATCACTTGACGCTATCAATACGTGCAGCCATCAGAGTCCGTTGAGTCCTCCCTCCGTAGCCGCTGGCTGCACGGCAGTGATCTCCCCTCAAGTAGGGATGCCTTTCAAGGTTACCCCCCGAGGCTTGGAGATCCCTTACCTGACACCACTAGGCATCCATGGGTTGCTAAGTGACTTCTTTTTGCATGCGTGTAACATTTAAGATACGCATCGTAAGCTTACCAATAACCTTTGTATCCTATACTAACTTTAAGTGTAGTAAAGAGCAGACAATTGACCGCCAATCCATCTGTACTTATTTTATATTTTACGTACCTAACTTTACTGATTAGAACTCAGTAAACTAACTACTAGATCAGGTCGGTCCAAGTGATCTCTGACTCTTCTCCTGCCACACCTGGACAGCATCAAAAGCATCTGTGGTGGGTTGACCTTGGCTGGACGCCAGGTGCCCACCAGGCCGTTCTATCACTCCCCCTTCTCAGCTGGACAGGGGAGAGAAAAGGAGAGGGAAAACAACTCCCAGGTCGAGATAAGGCAGTTTACTAAAGCAAAAGCGCATGTTTGCGTGCGCGCAAACAAAGAAGAAAAATAGTAAATGGAATTTTATCCTCTACTTCCCATCAGCAAGTGTTGTGCGGCCACTTCCCAAGAAGCAGAGCTTCAGCACACAAAGCGGTTGCTCCAAAAGGCAAACACTGTAAATGACGAATGCCCCCCGCTTCCTCCTCCTTTATTTAGCTTTTATATCTGAGCTGACATCATATGGTATGTGAAACAGGAGGCTAGGCCCAAAAGAGTTAACTAAGAAATTTGGGCCTGCTAACAAGCTATCAACATCCAAAACGATCTGTGCTTGTTCTGTTCTACTTACTGGACCAAAGCTTCAGAGAATAGTACAAGAACATGTAATAGGCCTAGAAGCAATAAATTAGAAATATAACAGGATCAGGTAGACATTTGAATAGGAGAAATAGGCCTGGAGCCAGGGCTTTTTCCAGGCTTCAGTGAGCGGGTCAAGAACAATGGAAGAGAAGAAGGGTCAAGCTGAGGAAGATGAGTTGAAGCCCCCTGCCCCATGGAGGAAGATGGGAACTACCTTCCGAAATGGGGAGCTAAGAGAAGCACCGCCCCAAGCCCCGCCTGAGCTCCACCTATACTCCGCCTATTGTTAATATGCATTGATAGATGTTGTAGTCACTTGAATATGCATTTAATCACATCTGAAAATTGTACAAAAGTGTTGATTTTCTGAGGAGCCGGTGAGCAAGTTTGTCCAGCGCGAGCTGGCTTGCTCCCAACGTTGAATAAACAAATACCTTGCTGCTTAAAGACAAAAAAGTCTCTGAGCAGTTTCTTGGACCGATTTTTCAGATTCATATAGAATATCCCTCTGGTCAGTTTGGGTCAACTGCCCTAGTTGTGTCCCCTCCCAGGACCTTGCCCACCTCCAGCCTGCTGATGCAGGGGCAGAATGTTGGAGAATCAGCAGTACCCAAAACACTGGTGTGTTATCAGCACCTTTCTAACTACTGATGCAAAGCACAGCATTGTGAGGGCTGCTATGGGGAAAATGAACTCCAGCTCAGCCACACCCAATACAGCATCATTGGTGCCCGATTCTAAGCTTTGAGTCTCCTTTGCTACTGAAATTGCAGTTAGAGAAGACGGATTGGTGCCTGCGCTTCAGTCAAAGCAACATTCGCTCCTAATCCTTCCTGACAAAAGGGTCGGGAATGACATTGCCAGCCTTACTTATTGTCCTTTTACCCTTCACATCCTCAAGGCTTTGCCTTCCCTAAGGCTCCGTTTTAATCACATTTAGCCAGACCAACCTCACATCAACTCCGTGACCTCTTTGTAGATGGCCTAGGGTTTCCAACGCACACGCACAAAGAGCATCCAACAGGGCTCTGCGCATTTTCATCCCTTTGCATGCAGGAGTTCCAGTTCTTTGCCGCTTGCATTACCAAGCAAGACAAAATAGAGACTAGATCCTTTTTCTCACGAGAACCTCTTATTGCTCAGAAAGAAGGCTTTCTCCATTGAAATTTCCCCTTCTCAAAGTGACTGGATCCCCAGATATTGCCGGGCTTTCCTATCTCCAAAACGTCCTGTTCCTACCCCAGTCACTATCAGTCTCTCAACCACCAACCCCCGTACAACTTCTTCACGGAGGAATCTGCCTTTTAGGCTTTCTGACGCCAGACTTTGGCCGGCTGCCAGTTGTCCACCCAGCTGTTCTCCCACCGCCCCTCCTCAACAGGACAGGGGGAGAAAATAGGATGAAAAAGTTCCTTCAGGACATAGCCACCTGCCGCATCAGGGGGCAGCAGGGAAATACCTGCCCCAGACAGCGTTTTGCCCTTTCTTAAATATGCTCACACAGGGCTGCCACCAGCTTTGCCGAGTTGCTCAGCTTTGGTCCTCGGCGAGTCCGATGCCTAGCTGTCGGGAACTAGCTGTGTCCAGCGCAGGGCAGACCCTGGCCTCTTCTCACAGAGGCCACCCCCTGCAGGCCGCACCTGGAGCGCTGTGTCTAGTTCCGGTCCCCACAATTCAAAAAAAAGACGCAGACAGACTGGAGACGGTCCCAAGGAGGGCCACAGAGATGATCAAAGGGTTGGAGAACCTGCCCTATGAGGAAAGCCAGAAGGAGTTGGGGCTTTTCTCCCTCGCAAAAGAGGAACATCATCACAATATTCCGCTACTTAAAAGGCAGCTACAAAGAGGACGGAGGCTCTCTCTTCACAGGGAGCCACACGCAGAAGACTCAACAGGAGGGTCTCCCTTATTCAGCAGGATGGCAAGCGGTATCACCGCCAAAAAGCTAAGACTTTGCTTCCTACAAGGCGCAGGAGACTGCTAAGCACTTGCAGCGTCACGCTTCAAATGACCGGGCAAATCACTATCTGTCTATGGAACGCTGTTAACAGGCTGAAACGTTCCACATACTTGCACTCCCGGGAGACACCGTTTGAACTTGCAGAACTATTTCCCCTCAGTAAGACGCGCAAGACGGAGATGATATCCCCATGCTAAATCTTTATTGTGCAACTGCTGCTCAAAGCTTTTATTACCTTCCACAGACACACGTCACAAAAACTTGCACATCAACAGCGGCTAGATTGACGGGCAACAGATGAAATCCATTCAGTGGCGATTTGTACACGTGTGGCAACTCTTGCGGTGTAAAAATCTTAGCCGGGCGGCCAGCCCGACTGACGGCCACCCAGAACACGTAGATGTATGCGATACACAGACTGCCCACCCTCGGGCCCTTCGTCCACAACCATCCGGAATCCATTGGTCAGGCCCAGGTGAGCAGCATGCGTCTCGCCAACAACCATTACACGCCCAAGAAGCTGGAGAAGGAAGTACAAACCCATAAATAAAATAAAATAAAAGAAAACGGAACACACAAAGAGGGGAGAGGGCAGGAGGGGAAGGAACGAGAGCAGAGAACCACCCAGAGAAAGCAGCTAGCCAATTCCTAGCAATTCAACCCTTGCGCTTCGAATTACTGCCCGTCCGCCCGCCTGCAACCAACGTTTGCCAAGCAAAGCTACAACGACCGATTAGGAACACCGTAGGGGGAAAAAAGAGCTAGGCAGTTTTTTTCAAGCTAGACAGGAACGGACTACAAAACAGCCACAGAAGCTGACTTGGTCTCCGGGTTAAAGCCCCCGTTCTATCTTCAGGCAACATAAGCAATCCTGGCGGAAAATAAACTTTAGGCTGCCTTTTGCGCGGGTTTACAAAGTCTTTGAACTTGACTTTCATAGCTAAAAGCAAAGCATCCAGCACCTCTCAACCAGCTTTGCCCTTCCTCACCCCTCACCTGCCAAAAACCCCAAGCCCTCTTCTCCGTGTTAGAAGAAGTACTACTACTCTTGCTCTAAACCATGACAATAGGCACCAGAGCGCGCTCCAAAACAACACTGCATTTTGCACCAGAACTACATACCCAGGGATGAGCATTGCTTCAGAGCACTGCTTTTAGTCAAAAAGCTCAACTCCATTACAAGCTAGAGGCAAAAGATTATAGCGCC
Source organism: Pseudopipra pipra (assembly GCF_036250125.1). Taxonomy (NCBI): domain Eukaryota; kingdom Metazoa; phylum Chordata; class Aves; order Passeriformes; family Pipridae; genus Pseudopipra; species Pseudopipra pipra. Next base: position 54,724,346 of record NC_087580.1, on the reverse strand, counting down.
AGAACACCCAAAGTAGCCTACTGTGCCCTATCAGGAGGGAAAGACGGGATGGGAAGGAGTCTAGTAAATGAGGAACTAATTCCAGGTACAGTTTAGCGTACAGAAAGCTTCCACAGTACTTACAGATTCCCCAGAATCTTCTGCTTCAGATAACCCGATAACTGGCTCCTTAGGCATGACTAAGAAAAGCGTCGCAGCTTGGGGTGAAAGACCGTGGAACGCGAGGCACTGGAGGAAGAGTAAACAGTTAAAACGTAACCGGCTTCAGAGAAAGGTAATGGCTTAAGCAAATCCATCTGCCCCACTGAACTCCTACAGAAGCAGATTGCCAGATACCCCAAACACAAGCCGGAACATTGACTTGTCTTGCGCGATATCAATGCTTTCTATACCCAAAATACAACGCATTTACAGAGCCCCCTCCAGAAGTGCCATTCGGCATGCAAGACCACGGGGACAAGGAGACGGGCCACTACTTGCGATTAGCGACCTCCAGTAGGTTTTAGTTCGGGCTGATCGTTTTCCTAAGTACTTTTTCTATTGGATGTGGTCCACACAGAGGCAGGAGGCGAATGGCTTAACTGAATCAGCAAAGAGTTTAGTGAAGTGGAAGAGCAGCGGTCACTCATTTCCCACGGTACAGGGAGCTCAAGCATTGAACAAACGCATAATCACAGGAAGCCTGCAAGCGCACAGTACGAGTCTGTCTTCTATATTGCGCATAAACCATATTGCTGCAAAAGCAGAAGACGTCCCTAACTGTTAACCTTCAGCATTTTAATAACAAAATTATACGGGATACTAACTTAAAGTTAACATCGCACAAGCAACGGCTGCATTGTTTTCCCCCACGCTGCTCGAAGCACCTCACTCTAGTTCCCAGCACCAGCACCCGTGAAATCCGCAAGCATGCTGTTATCACGGTCCCGCTTCCCCACAGAAACAACATCTGGGAAGCTTTTGCAGCCTGCAGGATGACCGGGCTCTAGATATTGTTGGGGGGTATTTTTAAGAAAAACGAGGAAAAGCTGCAATTCTTTGCTTTAATAATCCAGTTTGGGGGTTCAGAACCGAAGCCTAGCACAGCAGAGCTGTGAAACCTCTTCGATGCTATTATGAGGCACATCGAGACCTGCATGTCTCCAATGCAGAACCAACTCGTTACGGTCACTGCTCAGACGTTCACTGTTTACAGACGCACGCACACCGCCCCCACATCCCCCCCGGAATCCCCGAGGAGATTCACTGCGTGTGCCTAAAATAAGCTTTCAGAACTATCATCCTACACGAGGTAGGACCACTCCCATCCCTTGGCAGCAAACTTTGCACGACTTGCAGTGCCAAAGGGACATCGTGCGGCAAACGTCTGCGGCTGACACCAAGCGCGTTACCGTCGGAGGCCCTTCTCTACGCGCGCACACGACACAGTGGGGCTGGGAACCGAGGCGAGCCCGGACAGCATCAGCAACCCAGTACGCGCCGCGGCAGCCGGGGGGCTGGGGGTGGGGCACGGAACAAGCTTTGAGGATGGTGCAGTAGAGAGCGCCACAACCCAGAGAGGCCCCGTCCGTCCCCCGTCCCTCCACCCACGCGCAGCAGCAGCGCCGCCACCCGCCCTGCCGCGCCCCCGGGCACCGCGCCCCGGGTCCTCGGCTCAGGGTGCCCGCGAGCGCGGGGGGAGGGGGGGAAGGGAAGAGGAACCGCGCACAGAGCAAAGCCGCGGCTACCTCCTCGTCCTCGTTGCTGACGGTACCGGGGAAGCGCCTTGCCGATGACCTTTCCGAAGAAAGTAGTGGCGCCACCAGGCCGAGCGGCCCGCGCCCCGAGAATCTCGTCAGCAACGACAACGCCCACTGTCGTCCCCGCGCTTCCTCCACTCGGCCGGGCCCTCCGCGGCGCGCCCATTGGGCCACCGGATCGCCGCCGGCCGATCCCGCGACTCGATTGGATGGCTCGCCTGTCGTTTTCGCTTGTCCCCGCCCCCCTTGGCGGGTCCGCCCTCGTCGACCTGGCGCTTAGCGGGGCTCAGGGAGTTTGCGCGCCCTCGGGGCGCGGAGGGATCCGACCTGGGCGAGTCCGCGGAGGGATCTGCCCCGTGTAGTGCTGCGACCCTGAGGGCGGGCAACGAGGTCGCAGAAGAGCCTGGGGTAGCTTCAAGTACCATTTCTTGTTATTTGTTACTGCATCAAGTCCACCCCAAAACGTGCCTGTGGCTTTTTGGCGCTGCTCCCTCCAGTCAAATGACTGCTTTTGCCAGGGCCTGGCCTTAGCTTCTCAGGACATTTCGCAGAACCAACAGAATTTGCTCTACATTGTTCCCTGAAAGCCCCACCTCAGTTGCAGACCTTTCTAAGCGGCACGCCTCCTGGGAGAAAATACAATATGAAGAGTGCCTTCCTTCGGCACTGCTGGCTTGGGGGCCAAAAAAAGTAACCTTTACCTGATTAAAGGCCATTTAAATATTAAAACGCATGCCCCCGCGTATGCTAATAAGCTTCATGAAGTACGTAGAATCATCACAAAATATTCTGAGTTAGAAGGGACCCACGAGGATCATCGACTCCCACTCTTAAATGAATGCCCCATACAGGGATCGAACCCATCACCTTGGTGTTATTAGCGCCATGCTTTAAACCATCTGAGCTAATCTCAGAGTCAATGCTACCACATATATGACTATGTTACTCAGCTCTCCGCTTAGATCATGCTCTACAGAAGAGGAGAAGCTTCGGCTCTTTATAGGGAGGGGAGAAATTTCACCTCCTTAGGAGGAATTCCCAAAAGACCTCAGAGACAGTCGACGGGCTCCTCTCCTCTCCTTCCTCCCAAGCGGGGACGCCTTCTTGGGAAGCTTCTGGGTACGATTCGTATCATTATTACTACCCGGGTTAGCACAACAGCAACGCTACCATCAACGCTGCCTCCGAACAATCTTAAAACATCCACTGGTCAGATTATGTGACTAATACATCTGTTCTAGAGCAAGCAGCAGTCACAAGTATAGAACCATGTTGATGAGAACGCAGCTGCGATGGGCAGGGCACGTCTCCAGGATGAAGGACCACCGCCTCCCTAAGATCTTGCTTTATGGTGAACTTGCCACTGGCTGCCGCAAGAGAGGAGCCCCGAAGAAAAGATACAAGGACTCCCTGAAACAACATCTCAGCCTTGGCCATACTGATCACCATAACTGCTCTACTCTAGCCTAAAATCGAAAGGCCTGGAGAAACACCATCTATAACGCAGCTGTCTCCTTTGAGAACACACGCAGGATCACTCTCGAGGAGAAAAGGCAACGCAGAAAGAACCGCGTTCTGCAGAATATATCATCTAAAGAGTCTTTCTACTGTGCCTTTTGCAATTGGATATGTCTATCTCGTATTGGCCTCATAAGTCACCAACGTGCCTGTAACAAATGTGGATAGAGCCTTCCCAAATCTTCGTTCGCGAAGCCCAGCCATGATGATGAGCACAACAGCATTGCTGTTATTAGAGCTCTAGCGCAGCTAGTGCATTTCTCAACGGCAATTCCGAATCTGAATTTCTGTAGCTTCAATAAACTGCACTTTTCGTGAACTTGTGCTCGCGAAGGCTCTTAGAGAAGGCGACCAGACTTATAAGTGCCGAATTGGTTGCAATCGGAAATGAAGCCTAACCGCACCCAGCCCCTCTGATCTCTGAGGACCAGCTGGAACGCAAGGGGGTTATTTTCTGCCAAATTTCTGACTCTTAAGCAACAGCTTGACCTCTAATTTTCACCCATAAGCTCTCAACCTGTTCATCGCCATCTTTCAAAGACAGCTCTGCGCAGTCAATCCCTCTTATTTTTGGTTTACGTAGACGGCAACCCCTGCCTCTCCTTCCTTCTGACCAGTTTATAGCCATCGGTTGCAGAGCTCCAGTTGTTTGAGTCGTCCCGCCACGTTTCTGCCTTAGTGATGTGGTGGGTTGACCTTGGGTGGATGCCAGGTGCCCACCCAGCCGCTCTATTACTCCCCTTCCCAGCCGGACAAGGGAGAGCTGGGCTCGGGGGGTGGTGGAAGAGAAGGGGTTTGGGTGTGTGATGGTGAAATCTCTCCACAACGAACTGAAGGAGTAAACCCCCCCCGCTCCGGGAAGACCATGTACACACGGGACTTTACGTTAGAGGCAGCTGAGAAGGGGTCATAAACCATCAAGGACCCCCAAAGCGCCCCCCCCACTCATTCCCGAGGCCTTCCACCACCAGAGGACTGCACGTGACCCATGTGAGGTAACAAATCCTGAGCCTGTCACAAGAGACTGCAAAGATTTCCCCCCACTCCCAGGGGAGGTGTCTGGCATCTCCTGAACGTATATTAATCCATTGGACTCTATGTTTTGGGGGACCCTGACCATCGAGAAGACCAGAAGAACTGGACCAAAGGGACGCTGCCGGGTTCCACGGAGTGGTGATACATTTTCTCTTTTAATCTCTCTCTGTCGCTTTCTTTCTTCCCTCCCTCCTTTTCCTATTTCTTTCCATCTCTCTTTCTCTGCCTCTTTACCATTAAAAAACCCCCCATACTACTGATTTTGGCATCTGGTCTCGTTTGCATCTTAATTCGGGCACAGGCATTTCTAACAATTTTAATAACCAGATCATAACACGACCGCATCACTTTTTGGGAGGATCAAGCCCCCGATTCCTTTGCGGCCTTTCTCAGGTATTCACCTCTTGGTTCCCGACGATACAGCAGCCCCTGTCTCTTCTCTGTTGCTCAAAACTCCATCCCCTTTCCCTGCTGAGTCTCGTTTAAAGCCCTCCTTGTAAGTCTGGCCAGCTTGTTGGCAAAGACCCTCTTGCCCCCCTTGGTGGGGTGAATCGCATCAGCTCCCAACAGACACGGCTTCTTAAAGGTAGATCCACGAACATAGAAACCAAAACCTTGAGTACGGCACCAGCTACGCAGCCAGGCATTCACCCGTTCGGTTCGTCTCCTCCTTCCCAGACCCCTTCCTCTGACGGGACTCTGATAGAGGAGACCACCACCTGTGCTCCCGATCCTTTTCACATTGCTCCAACGGAGATATAGTCTCCTGGGAGGGTTCTAAGTTGCCTCGTCAGACCCTACACAGAAGAGTAGGAGCGGATGATAATCTGCAGGGTTCACCAGGCCCGGCAGCCTCTCAGTGACACCACGAATGCGAGCTCCTGGTAGGCAGCAGACTTCTCTAGAGAAATTGCCTGGACGGCAAACGGGTGCTTCGGTGCCTCTCAGGGGGGAACCTCCAATTACTAATATCTTTACGTGCTTTTCTGGTGGCACTGGTTCTAACGCGGGCGGGTGGTTAGGTCAGCTTTGCATGGTTGGCTTGTCCTGGGTCCTGTCCGTTACTCACGTGCTCTTCAGTCTCCAACCCCGGAGCATCCTGTCAGTTATGTAGGGGCACTTCAGGAGATGGGGGAGGGTTCTTCCTTCTACCCCGAGCACAGACAAGCGTCCAGTCTCCTTCTTCTCGGGACTTACTTGCGTCAGTCAGCTCGAGGTTGGATTCCGGCTTACCTTCCTCTTGCGCAGCCTGAAGGCAGGCTGTCGCTCAGCCTGAGACAGCGGACAATACCACACATCAATCTCCTGCTCGCGTTCCCGGATACCGTGCTGCCTGTCGAGCTCCTCTTGTAAAAGTTACTTGTCCAAGGAGATCTTCCCGCTGGGCACGCTTGCAGCTATGACATCCACCGCTGCCTTCGGGTGCTAGGAGGACTTCCAGGTACTGGAGCTCTCGCCCTGCCCTTTGCTCATTGACCCCATCTGTCACTCCCTCACAGGGCTGTTGCTTACTCTCTCTCTCCCTCCGCCCCGCCCCCACTCTTAGTTTAAAGCCCTCCTAATGAGGTCAGCTATCCTATTGGCAAAAATAACTATGCCCCGCTTAGTGAGGTGGAACCCCTCTGTCCCAAGCAGACGCTGATCCACAAACAGGGTCCCATGCTCATAGAACCCAAAACCCTGTCGCCAGCACCAGCTCCGCAGCCAATTATTGACTCGCATTATCGGTGCCCTCCTCCTCCTGCCCTTTCCTCTCACCGGCAGGACTGAGGAGAACACCCCCTGGGCCCCCATGCCCTGGACTACCGCCCTCAGAGCTCTGGGGTCATTGCTAGGGGAAACCTGGTGTTGCAGATGTGCTCCTCCGGTTTGAACTAGCAGAACCTCGGTCCAGGCAGATGCTCAGCAAGTAGGACTATCCAAAGTTAATCCTACTGCGTGAGGCTATCGGTGACAACCCAGCACCAAAACCAGCTGTAAGTGCAGAAGACCTTTCTCTGAAGAATTATTCGAGGAGGGGGGAATTTATGTCGCTCAAGGAAGCTGTGCTGCCTGGGAAAGAACATCTTCCCACGGATAGTTTGGTGCTTTTACTTCCCTTGCCTTACAGAGAGGTTAACTTCCTGAAAGAAAGCGGCGTGTTTTCTCATGCCCAGTGTAGGTAGCGCCGTCATGTTAGTGTTCTCAACTTGCAGAAATAAATTTTCCTAAATCCTTCTGCTGCCTGGTACCTGGGGTAGCTGCGTGCAATATTCCCTCACACCAACAAACCAGTTTGGCTGCAGACTGGGCTGATAAGCGGCCAAAACTGCATGAACACAGCAGAAAATCTGACTACGAGCCAATCACTTGACGCTATCAATACGTGCAGCCATCAGAGTCCGTTGAGTCCTCCCTCCGTAGCCGCTGGCTGCACGGCAGTGATCTCCCCTCAAGTAGGGATGCCTTTCAAGGTTACCCCCCGAGGCTTGGAGATCCCTTACCTGACACCACTAGGCATCCATGGGTTGCTAAGTGACTTCTTTTTGCATGCGTGTAACATTTAAGATACGCATCGTAAGCTTACCAATAACCTTTGTATCCTATACTAACTTTAAGTGTAGTAAAGAGCAGACAATTGACCGCCAATCCATCTGTACTTATTTTATATTTTACGTACCTAACTTTACTGATTAGAACTCAGTAAACTAACTACTAGATCAGGTCGGTCCAAGTGATCTCTGACTCTTCTCCTGCCACACCTGGACAGCATCAAAAGCATCTGTGGTGGGTTGACCTTGGCTGGACGCCAGGTGCCCACCAGGCCGTTCTATCACTCCCCCTTCTCAGCTGGACAGGGGAGAGAAAAGGAGAGGGAAAACAACTCCCAGGTCGAGATAAGGCAGTTTACTAAAGCAAAAGCGCATGTTTGCGTGCGCACAAACAAAGAAGAAAAATAGTAAATGGAATTTTATCCTCTACTTCCCATCAGCAAGTGTTGTGCGGCCACTTCCCAAGAAGCAGAGCTTCAGCACACAAAGCGGTTGCTCCAAAAGGCAAACACTGTAAATGACGAATGCCCCCCGCTTCCTCCTCCTTTATTTAGCTTTTATATCTGAGCTGACATCATATGGTATGTGAAACAGGAGGCTAGGCCCAAAAGAGTTAACTAAGAAATTTGGGCCTGCTAACAAGCTATCAACATCCAAAACGATCTGTGCTTGTTCTGTTCTACTTACTGGACCAAAGCTTCAGAGAATAGTACAAGAACATGTAATAGGCCTAGAAGCAATAAATTAGAAATATAACAGGATCAGGTAGACATTTGAATAGGAGAAATAGGCCTGGAGCCAGGGCTTTTTCCAGGCTTCAGTGAGCGGGTCAAGAACAATGGAAGAGAAGAAGGGTCAAGCTGAGGAAGATGAGTTGAAGCCCCCTGCCCCATGGAGGAAGATGGGAACTACCTTCCGAAATGGGGAGCTAAGAGAAGCACCGCCCCAAGCCCCGCCTGAGCTCCACCTATACTCCGCCTATTGTTAATATGCATTGATAGATGTTGTAGTCACTTGAATATGCATTTAATCACATCTGAAAATTGTACAAAAGTGTTGATTTTCTGAGGAGCCGGTGAGCAAGTTTGTCCAGCGCGAGCTGGCTTGCTCCCAACGTTGAATAAACAAATACCTTGCTGCTTAAAGACAAAAAAGTCTCTGAGCAGTTTCTTGGACCGATTTTTCAGATTCATATAGAATATCCCTCTGGTCAGTTTGGGTCAACTGCCCTAGTTGTGTCCCCTCCCAGGACCTTGCCCACCTCCAGCCTGCTGATGCAGGGGCAGAATGTTGGAGAATCAGCAGTACCCAAAACACTGGTGTGTTATCAGCACCTTTCTAACTACCGATGCAAAGCACAGCATTGTGAGGGCTGCTATGGGGAAAATGAACTCCAGCTTAGCCACACCCAATACAGCATCATTGGTGCCCGATTCTAAGCTTTGAGTCTCCTTTGCTACTGAAATTGCAGTTAGAGAAGACGGATTGGTGCCTGCGCTTCAGTCAAAGCAACATTCGCTCCTAATCCTTCCTGACAAAAGGGTCGGGAATGACATTGCCAGCCTTACTTATTGTCCTTTTACCCTTCACATCCTCAAGGCTTTGCCTTCCCTAAGGCTCCGTTTTAATCACATTTAGCCAGACCAACCTCACATCAACTCCGTGACCTCTTTGTAGATGGCCTAGGGTTTCCAACGCACACGCACAAAGAGCATCCAACAGGGCTCTGCGCATTTTCATCCCTTTGCATGCAGGAGTTCCAGTTCTTTGCCGCTTGCATTACCAAGCAAGACAAAATAGAGACTAGATCCTTTTTCTCACGAGAACCTCTTATTGCTCAGAAAGAAGGCTTTCTCCATTGAAATTTCCCCTTCTCAAAGTGACTGGATCCCCAGATATTGCCGGGCTTTCCTATCTCCAAAACGTCCTGTTCCTACCCCAGTCACTATCAGTCTCTCAACCACCAACCCCCGTACAACTTCTTCACGGAGGAATCTGCCTTTTAGGCTTTCTGACGCCAGACTTTGGCCGGCTGCCAGTTGTCCACCCAGCTGTTCTCCCACCGCCCCTCCTCAACAGGACAGGGGGAGAAAATAGGATGAAAAAGTTCCTTCAGGACATAGCCACCTGCCGCATCAGGGGGCAGCAGGGAAATACCTGCCCCAGACAGCGTTTTGCCCTTTCTTAAATATGCTCACACAGGGCTGCCACCAGCTTTGCCGAGTTGCTCAGCTTTGGTCCTCGGCGAGTCCGATGCCTAGCTGTCGGGAACTAGCTGTGTCCAGCGCAGGGCAGACCCTGGCCTCTTCTCACAGAGGCCACCCCCTGCAGGCCGCACCTGGAGCGCTGTGTCTAGTTCCGGTCCCCACAATTCAAAAAAAAGACGCAGACAGACTGGAGACGGTCCCAAGGAGGGCCACAGAGATGATCAAAGGGTTGGAGAACCTGCCCTATGAGGAAAGCCAGAAGGAGTTGGGGCTTTTCTCCCTCGCAAAAGAGGAACATCATCACAATATTCCGCTACTTAAAAGGCAGCTACAAAGAGGACGGAGGCTCTCTCTTCACAGGGAGCCACACGCAGAAGACTCAACAGGAGGGTCTCCCTTATTCAGCAGGATGGCAAGCGGTATCACCGCCAAAAAGCTAAGACTTTGCTTCCTACAAGGCGCAGGAGACTGCTAAGCACTTGCAGCGTCACGCTTCAAATGACCGGGCAAATCACTATCTGTCTATGGAACGCTGTTAACAGGCTGAAACGTTCCACATACTTGCACTCCCGGGAGACACCGTTTGAACTTGCAGAACTATTTCCCCTCAGTAAGACGCGCAAGACGGAGATGATATCCCCATGCTAAATCTTTATTGTGCAACTGCTGCTCAAAGCTTTTATTACCTTCCACAGACACACGTCACAAAAACTTGCACATCAACAGCGGCTAGATTGACGGGCAACAGATGAAATCCATTCAGTGGCGATTTGTACACGTGTGGCAACTCTTGCGGTGTAAAAATCTTAGCCGGGCGGCCAGCCCGACTGATGGCCACCCAGAACACGTAGATGTATGCGATACACAGACTGCCCACCCTCGGGCCCTTCGTCCACAACCATCCGGAATCCATTGGTCAGGCCCAGGTGAGCAGCATGCGTCTCGCCAACAACCATTACACGCCCAAGAAGCTGGAGAAGGAAGTACAAACCCATAAATAAAATAAAATAAAAGAAAACGGAACACACAAAGAGGGGAGAGGGCAGGAGGGGAAGGAACGAGAGCAGAGAACCACCCAGAGAAAGCAGCTAGCCAATTCCTAGCAATTCAACCCTTGCGCTTCGAATTACTGCCCGTCCGCCCGCCTGCAACCAACGTTTGCCAAGCAAAGCTACAACGACCGATTAGGAACACCGTAGGGGGAAAAAAGAGCTAGGCAGTTTTTTTCAAGCTAGACAGGAACGGACTACAAAACAGCCACAGAAGCTGACTTGGTCTCCGGGTTAAAGCCCCCGTTCTATCTTCAGGCAACATAAGCAATCCTGGCGGAAAATAAACTTTAGGCTGCCTTTTGCGCGGGTTTACAAAGTCTTTGAACTTGACTTTCATAGCTAAAAGCAAAGCATCCAGCACCTCTCAACCAGCTTTGCCCTTCCTCACCCCTCACCTGCCAAAAACCCCAAGCCCTCTTCTCCGTGTTAGAAGAAGTACTACTACTCTTGCTCTAAACCATGACAATAGGCACCAGAGCGCACTCCAAAACAACACTGCATTTTGCACCAGAACTACATACCCAGGGATGAGCATTGCTTCAGAGCACTGCTTTTAGTCAAAAAGCTCAACTCCATTACAAGCTAGAGGCAAAAGATTATAGCGCCAGAACACCCAAAGTAGCCTACTGTGCCCTATCAGGAGGGAAAGACGGGATGGGAAGGAGTCTAGTAAATGAGGAACTAATTCCAGGTACAGTTTAGCGTACAGAAAGCTTCCACAGTACTTACAGATTCCCCAGAATCTTCTGCTTCAGATAACCCGATAACTGGCTCCTTAGGCATGACTAAGAAAAGCGTCGCAGCTTGGGGTGAAAGACCGTGGAACGCGAGGCACTGGAGGAAGAGTAAACAGTTAAAACGTAACCGGCTTCAGAGAAAGGTAATGGCTTAAGCAAATCCATCTGCCCCACTGAACTCCTACAGAAGCAGATTGCCAGATACCCCAAACACAAGCCGGAACATTGACTTGTCTTGCGCGATATCAATGCTTTCTATACCCAAAATACAACGCATTTACAGAGCCCCCTCCAGAAGTGCCATTCGGCATGCAAGACCACGGGGACAAGGAGACGGGCCACTACTTGCGATTAGCGACCTCCAGTAGGTTTTAGTTCGGGCTGATCGTTTTCCTAAGTACTTTTTCTATTGGATGTGGTCCACACAGAGGCAGGAGGCGAATGGCTTAACTGAATCAGCAAAGAGTTTAGTGAAGTGGAAGAGCAGCGGTCACTCATTTCCCACGGTACAGGGAGCTCAAGCATTGAACAAACGCATAATCACAGGAAGCCTGCAAGCGCACAGTACGAGTCTGTCTTCTATATTGCGCATAAACCATATTGCTGCAAAAGCAGAAGACGTCCCTAACTGTTAACCTTCAGCATTTTAATAACAAAATTATACGGGATACTAACTTAAAGTTAACATCGCACAAGCAACGGCTGCATTGTTTTCCCCCACGCTGCTCGAAGCACCTCACTCTAGTTCCCAGCACCAGCACCCGTGAAATCCGCAAGCATGCTGTTATCACGATCCCGCTTCCCCACAGAAACAACATCTGGGAAGCTTTTGCAGCCTGCAGGATGACCGGGCTCTAGATATTGTTGGGAGGTATTTTTAAGAAAAACGAGGAAAAGCTGCAATTCTTTGCTTTAATAATCCAGTTTGGGGGTTCGGAACCGAAGCCTAGCACAGCAGAGCTGTGAAACCCCTTCGATGCTATTATGAGGCACACCGAGACCTGCATGTCTCCAATGCAGAACCAACTCGTTACGGTCACTGCTCAGACGTTCACTGTTTACAGACGCACGCACACCGCCCCCACATCCCCCCCGGAATCCCCGAGGAGATTCACTGCGTGTGCCTAAAATAAGCTTTCAGAACTATCATCCTACACGAGGTAGGACCACTCCCATCCCTTGGCAGCAAACTTTGCACGACTTGCAGTGCCAAAGGGACATCGTGCGGCAAACGTCTGCGGCTGACACCGAGCGCGTTACCGTCGGAGGCCCTTCTCTACGCGCGCACACGACACAGTGGGGCTGGGAACCGAGGCGAGCCCGGACAGCATCAGCAACCCAGTACGCGCCGCGGCAGCCGGGGGGCTGGGGGTGGGGCACGGAACAAGCTTTGAGGATGGTGCAGTAGAGAGCGCCACAACCCAGAGAGGCCCCGTCCGTCCCCCGTCCCTCCACCCACGCGCAGCAGCAGCGCCGCCACCCGCCCTGCCGCGCCCCCGGGCACCGCGCCCCGGGTCCTCGGCTCAGGGTGCCCGCGAGCGCGGGGGGAGGGGGGGAAGGGAAGAGGAACCGCGCACAGAGCAAAGCCGCGGCTACCTCCTCGTCCTCGTTGCTGACGGTACCGGGGAAGCGCCTTGCCGATGACCTTTCCGAAGAAAGTAGTGGCGCCACCAGGCCGAGCGGCCCGCGCCCCGAGAATCTCGTCAGCAACGACAACGCCCACTGTCGTCCCCGCGCTTCCTCCACTCGGCCGGGCCCTCCGCGGCGCGCCCATTGGGCCACCGGATCGCCGCCGGCCGATCCCGCGACTCGATTGGATGGCTCGCCTGTCGTTTTCGCTTGTCCCCGCCCCCCTTGGCGGGTCCGCCCTCGTCGACCTGGCGCTTAGCGGGGCTCAGGGAGTTTGCGCGCCCTCGGGGCGCGGAGGGATCCGACCTGGGCGAGTCCGCGGAGGGATCTGCCCCGTGTAGTGCTGCGACCCTGAGGGCGGGCAACGAGGTCGCAGAAGAGCCTGGGGTAGCTTCAAGTACCATTTCTTGTTATTTGTTACTGCATCAAGTCCACCCCAAAACGTGCCTGTGGCTTTTTGGCGCTGCTCCCTCCAGTCAAATGACTGCTTTTGCCAGGGCCTGGCCTTAGCTTCTCAGGACATTTCGCAGAACCAACAGAATTTGCTCTACATTGTTCCCTGAAAGCCCCACCTCAGTTGCAGACCTTTCTAAGCGGCACGCCTCCTGGGAGAAAATACAATATGAAGAGTGCCTTCCTTCGGCACTGCTGGCTTGGGGGCCAAAAAAAGTAACCTTTACCTGATTAAAGGCCATTTAAATATTAAAACGCATGCCCCCGCGTATGCTAATAAGCTTCATGAAGTACGTAGAATCATCACAAAATATTCTGAGTTAGAAGGGACCCACGAGGATCATCGACTCCCACTCTTAAATGAATGCCCCATACAGGGATCGAACCCATCACCTTGGTGTTATTAGTGCCATGCTTTAAACCATCTGAGCTAATCTCAGAGTCAATGCTACCACATATATGACTATGTTACTCAGCTCTCCGCTTAGATCATGCTCTACAGAAGAGGAGAAGCTTCGGCTCTTTATAGGGAGGGGAGAAATTTCACCTCCTTAGGAGGAATTCCCAAAAGACCTCAGAGACAGTCGACGGGCTCCTCTCCTCTCCTTCCTCCCAAGCGGGGACGCCTTCTTGGGAAGCTTCTGGGTACGATTCGTATCATTATTACTACCCGGGTTAGCACAACAGCAACGCTACCATCAACGCTGCCTCCGAACAATCTTAAAACATCCACTGGTCAGATTATGTGACTAATACATCTGTTCTAGAGCAAGCAGCAGTCACAAGTATAGAACCATGTTGATGAGAACGCAGCTGCGATGGGCAGGGCACGTCTCCAGGATGAAGGACCACCGCCTCCCTAAGATCTTGCTTTATGGTGAACTTGCCACTGGCTGCCGCAAGAGAGGAGCCCCGAAGAAAAGATACAAGGACTCCCTGAAACAACATCTCAGCCTTGGCCATACTGATCACCATAACTGCTCTACTCTAGCCTAAAATCGAAAGGCCTGGAGAAACACCATCTATAACGCAGCTGTCTCCTTTGAGAACACACGCAGGATCACTCTCGAGGAGAAAAGGCAACGCAGAAAGAACCGCGTTCTGCAGAATATATCATCTAAAGAGTCTTTCTACTGTGCCTTTTGCAATTGGATATGTCTATCTCGTATTGGCCTCATAAGTCACCAACGTGCCTGTAACAAATGTGGATAGAGCCTTCCCAAATCTTCGTTCGCGAAGCCCAGCCATGATGATGAGCACAACAGCATTGCTGTTATTAGAGCTCTAGCGCAGCTAGTGCATTTCTCAACGGCAATTCCGAATCTGAATTTCTGTAGCTTCAATAAACTGCACTTTTCGTGAACTTGTGCTCGCGAAGGCTCTTAGAGAAGGCGACCAGACTTATAAGTGCCGAATTGGTTGCAATCGGAAATGAAGCCTAACCGCACCCAGCCCCTCTGATCTCTGAGGACCAGCTGGAACGCAAGGGGGTTATTTTCTGCCAAATTTCTGACTCTTAAGCAACAGCTTGGCCTCTAATTTTCACCCATAAGCTCTCAACCTGTTCATCGCCATCTTTCAAAGACAGCTCTGCGCAGTCAATCCCTCTTATTTTTGGTTTACGTAGACGGCAACCCCTGCCTCTCCTTCCTTCTGACCAGTTTATAGCCATCGGTTGCAGAGCTCCAGTTGTTTGAGTCGTCCCGCCACGTTTCTGCCTTAGTGATGTGGTGGGTTGACCTTGGGTGGATGCCAGGTGCCCACCCAGCCGCTCTATTACTCCCCTTCCCAGCCGGACAAGGGAGAGCTGGGCTCGGGGGGTGGTGGAAGAGAAGGGGTTTGGGTGTGTGATGGTGAAATCTCTCCACAACGAACTGAAGGAGTAAACCCCCCCCGCTCCGGGAAGACCATGTACACACGGGACTTTACGTTAGAGGCAGCTGAGAAGGGGTCATAAACCATCAAGGACCCCCAAAGCGCCCCCCCCACTCATTCCCGAGGCCTTCCACCACCAGAGGACTGCACGTGACCCATGTGAGGTAACAAATCCTGAGCCTGTCACAAGAGACTGCAAAGATTTCCCCCCACTCCCAGGGGAGGTGTCTGGCATCTCCTGAACGTATATTAATCCATTGGACTCTATGTTTTGGGGGACCCTGACCATCGAGAAGACCAGAAGAACTGGACCAAAGGGACGCTGCCGGGTTCCACGGAGTGGTGATACATTTTCTCTTTTAATCTCTCTCTGTCGCTTTCTTTCTTCCCTCCCTCCTTTTCCTATTTCTTTCCATCTCTCTTTCTCTGCCTCTTTACCATTAAAAAACCCCCCATACTACTGATTTTGGCATCTGGTCTCGTTTGCATCTTAATTCGGGCACAGGCATTTCTAACAATTTTAATAACCAGATCATAACACGACCGCATCACTTTTTGGGAGGATCAAGCCCCCGATTCCTTTGCGGCCTTTCTCAGGTATTCACCTCTTGGTTCCCGACGATACAGCAGCCCCTGTCTCTTCTCTGTTGCTCAAAACTCCATCCCCTTTCCCTGCTGAGTCTCGTTTAAAGCCCTCCTTGTAAGTCTGGCCAGCTTGTTGGCAAAGACCCTCTTGCCCCCCTTGGTGGGGTGAATCGCATCAGCTCCCAACAGACACGGCTTCTTAAAGGTAGATCCACGAACATAGAAACCAAAACCTTGAGTACGGCACCAGCTACGCAGCCAGGCATTCACCCGTTCGGTTCGTCTCCTCCTTCCCAGACCCCTTCCTCTGACGGGACTCTGATAGAGGAGACCACCACCTGTGCTCCCGATCCTTTTCACATTGCTCCAACGGAGATATAGTCTCCTGGGAGGGTTCTAAGTTGCCTCGTCAGACCCTACACAGAAGAGTAGGAGCGGATGATAATCTGCAGGGTTCACCAGGCCCGGCAGCCTCTCAGTGACACCACGAATGCGAGCTCCTGGTAGGCAGCAGACTTCTCTAGAGAAATTGCCTGGACGGCAAACGGGTGCTTCGGTGCCTCTCAGGGGGGAACCTCCAATTACTAATATCTTTACGTGCTTTTCTGGTGGCACTGGTTCTAACGCGGGCGGGTGGTTAGGTCAGCTTTGCATGGTTGGCTTGTCCTGGGTCCTGTCCGTTACTCACGTGCTCTTCAGTCTCCAACCCCGGAGCATCCTGTCAGTTATGTAGGGGCACTTCAGGAGATGGGGGAGGGTTCTTCCTTCTACCCCGAGCACAGACAAGCGTCCAGTCTCCTTCTTCTCGGGACTTACTTGCGTCAGTCAGCTCGAGGTTGGATTCCGGCTTACCTTCCTCTTGCGCAGCCTGAAGGCAGGCTGTCGCTCAGCCTGAGACAGCGGACAATACCACACATCAATCTCCTGCTCGCGTTCCCGGATACCGTGCTGCCTGTCGAGCTCCTCTTGTAAAAGTTACTTGTCCAAGGAGATCTTCCCGCTGGGCACGCTTGCAGCTATGACATCCACCGCTGCCTTCGGGTGCTAGGAGGACTTCCAGGTACTGGAGCTCTCGCCCTGCCCTTTGCTCATTGACCCCATCTGTCACTCCCTCACAGGGCTGTTGCTTACTCTCTCTCTCCCTCCGCCCCGCCCCCACTCTTAGTTTAAAGCCCTCCTAATGAGGTCAGCTATCCTATTGGCAAAAATAACTATGCCCCGCTTAGTGAGGTGGAACCCCTCTGTCCCAAGCAGACGCTGATCCACAAACAGGGTCCCATGCTCATAGAACCCAAAACCCTGTCGCCAGCACCAGCTCCGCAGCCAATTATTGACTCGCATTATCGGTGCCCTCCTCCTCCTGCCCTTTCCTCTCACCGGCAGGACTGAGGAGAACACCCCCTGGGCCCCCATGCCCTGGACTACCGCCCTCAGAGCTCTGGGGTCATTGCTAGGGGAAACCTGGTGTTGCAGATGTGCTCCTCCGGTTTGAACTAGCAGAACCTCGGTCCAGGCAGATGCTCAGCAAGTAGGACTATCCAAAGTTAATCCTACTGCGTGAGGCTATCGGTGACAACCCAGCACCAAAACCAGCTGTAAGTGCAGAAGACCTTTCTCTGAAGAATTATTCGAGGAGGGGGGAATTTATGTCGCTCAAGGAAGCTGTGCTGCCTGGGAAAGAACATCTTCCCACGGATAGTTTGGTGCTTTTACTTCCCTTGCCTTACAGAGAGGTTAACTTCCTGAAAGAAAGCGGCGTGTTTTCTCATGCCCAGTGTAGGTAGCGCCGTCATGTTAGTGTTCTCAACTTGCAGAAATAAATTTTCCTAAATCCTTCTGCTGCCTGGTACCTGGGGTAGCTGCGTGCAATATTCCCTCACACCAACAAACCAGTTTGGCTGCAGACTGGGCTGATAAGCGGCCAAAACTGCATGAACACAGCAGAAAATCTGACTACGAGCCAATCACTTGACGCTATCAATACGTGCAGCCATCAGAGTCCGTTGAGTCCTCCCTCCGTAGCCGCTGGCTGCACGGCAGTGATCTCCCCTCAAGTAGGGATGCCTTTCAAGGTTACCCCCCGAGGCTTGGAGATCCCTTACCTGACACCACTAGGCATCCATGGGTTGCTAAGTGACTTCTTTTTGCATGCGTGTAACATTTAAGATACGCATCGTAAGCTTACCAATAACCTTTGTATCCTATACTAACTTTAAGTGTAGTAAAGAGCAGACAATTGACCGCCAATCCATCTGTACTTATTTTATATTTTACGTACCTAACTTTACTGATTAGAACTCAGTAAACTAACTACTAGATCAGGTCGGTCCAAGTGATCTCTGACTCTTCTCCTGCCACACCTGGACAGCATCAAAAGCATCTGTGGTGGGTTGACCTTGGCTGGACGCCAGGTGCCCACCAGGCCGTTCTATCACTCCCCCTTCTCAGCTGGACAGGGGAGAGAAAAGGAGAGGGAAAACAACTCCCAGGTCGAGATAAGGCAGTTTACTAAAGCAAAAGCGCATGTTTGCGTGCGCACAAACAAAGAAGAAAAATAGTAAATGGAATTTTATCCTCTACTTCCCATCAGCAAGTGTTGTGCGGCCACTTCCCAAGAAGCAGAGCTTCAGCACACAAAGCGGTTGCTCCAAAAGGCAAACACTGTAAATGACGAATGCCCCCCGCTTCCTCCTCCTTTATTTAGCTTTTATATCTGAGCTGACATCATATGGTATGTGAAACAGGAGGCTAGGCCCAAAAGAGTTAACTAAGAAATTTGGGCCTGCTAACAAGCTATCAACATCCAAAACGATCTGTGCTTGTTCTGTTCTACTTACTGGACCAAAGCTTCAGAGAATAGTACAAGAACATGTAATAGGCCTAGAAGCAATAAATTAGAAATATAACAGGATCAGGTAGACATTTGAATAGGAGAAATAGGCCTGGAGCCAGGGCTTTTTCCAGGCTTCAGTGAGCGGGTCAAGAACAATGGAAGAGAAGAAGGGTCAAGCTGAGGAAGATGAGTTGAAGCCCCCTGCCCCATGGAGGAAGATGGGAACTACCTTCCGAAATGGGGAGCTAAGAGAAGCACCGCCCCAAGCCCCGCCTGAGCTCCACCTATACTCCGCCTATTGTTAATATGCATTGATAGATGTTGTAGTCACTTGAATATGCATTTAATCACATCTGAAAATTGTACAAAAGTGTTGATTTTCTGAGGAGCCGGTGAGCAAGTTTGTCCAGCGCGAGCTGGCTTGCTCCCAACGTTGAATAAACAAATACCTTGCTGCTTAAAGACAAAAAAGTCTCTGAGCAGTTTCTTGGACCGATTTTTCAGATTCATATAGAATATCCCTCTGGCCAGTTTGGGTCAACTGCCCTAGTTGTGTCCCCTCCCAGGACCTTGCCCACCTCCAGCCTACTGATGCAGGGGCAGAATGTTGGAGAATCAACAGTACCCAAAACACTGGTGTGTTATCAGCACCTTTCTAACTACCGATGCAAAGCACAGCATTGTGAGGGCTGCTATGGGGAAAATGAACTCCAGCTCAGCCACACCCAATACAGCATCATTGGTGCCCGATTCTAAGCTTTGAGTCTCCTTTGCTACTGAAATTGCAGTTAGAGAAGACGGATTGGTGCCTGCGCTTCAGTCAAAGCAACATTCGCTCCTAATCCTTCCTGACAAAAGGGTCGGGAATGACATTGCCAGCCTTACTTATTGTCCTTTTACCCTTCACATCCTCAAGGCTTTGCCTTCCCTAAGGCTCCGTTTTAATCACATTTAGCCAGACCAACCTCACATCAACTCCGTGACCTCTTTGTAGATGGCCTAGGGTTTCCAACGCACACGCACAAAGAGCATCCAACAGGGCTCTGCGCATTTTCATCCCTTTGCATGCAGGAGTTCCAGTTCCTTGCCGCTTGCATTACCAAGCAAGACAAAATAGAGACTAGATCCTTTTTCTCACGAGAACCTCTTATTGCTCAGAAAGAAGGCTTTCTCCATTGAAATTTCCCCTTCTCAAAGTGACTGGATCCCCAGATATTGCCGGGCTTTCCTATCTCCAAAACGTCCTGTTCCTACCCCAGTCACTATCAGTCTCTCAACCACCAACCCCCGTACAACTTCTTCACGGAGGAATCTGCCTTTTAGGCTTTCTGACGCCAGACTTTGGCCGGCTGCCAGTTGTCCACCCAGCTGTTCTCCCACCGCCCCTCCTCAACAGGACAGGGGGAGAAAATAGGATGAAAAAGTTCCTTCAGGACATAGCCACCTGCCGCATCAGGGGGCAGCAGGGAAATACCTGCCCCAGACAGCGTTTTGCCCTTTCTTAAATATGCTCACACAGGGCTGCCACCAGCTTTGCCGAGTTGCTCAGCTTTGGTCCTCGGCGAGTCCGATGCCTAGCTGTCGGGAACTAGCTGTGTCCAGCGCAGGGCAGACCCTGGCCTCTTCTCACAGAGGCCACCCCCTGCAGGCCGCACCTGGAGCGCTGTGTCTAGTTCCGGTCCCCACAATTCAAAAAAAAGACGCAGACAGACTGGAGACGGTCCCAAGGAGGGCCACAGAGATGATCAAAGGGTTGGAGAACCTGCCCTATGAGGAAAGCCAGAAGGAGTTGGGGCTTTTCTCCCTCGCAAAAGAGGAACATCATCACAATATTCCGCTACTTAAAAGGCAGCTACAAAGAGGACGGAGGCTCTCTCTTCACAGGGAGCCACACGCAGAAGACTCAACAGGAGGGTCTCCCTTATTCAGCAGGATGGCAAGCGGTATCACCGCCAAAAAGCTAAGACTTTGCTTCCTACAAGTCGCAGGAGACTGCTAAGCACTTGCAGCGTCACGCTTCAAATGACCGGGCAAATCACTATCTGTCTATGGAACGCTGTTAACAGGCTGAAACGTTCCACATACTTGCACTCCCGGGAGACACCGTTTGAACTTGCAGAACTATTTCCCCTCAGTAAGACGCGCAAGACGGAGATGATATCCCCATGCTAAATCTTTATTGTGCAACTGCTGCTCAAAGCTTTTATTACCTTCCACAGACACACGTCACAAAAACTTGCACATCAACAGCGGCTAGATTGACGGGCAACAGATGAAATCCATTCAGTGGCGATTTGTACACGTGTGGCAACTCTTGCGGTGTAAAAATCTTAGCCGGGCGGCCAGCCCGACTGACGGCCACCCAGAACACGTAGATGTATGCGATACACAGACTGCCCACCCTCGGGCCCTTCGTCCACAACCATCCGGAATCCATTGGTCAGGCCCAGGTGAGCAGCATGCGTCTCGCCAACAACCATTACACGCCCAAGAAGCTGGAGAAGGAAGTACAAACCCATAAATAAAATAAAATAAAAGAAAACGGAACACACAAAGAGGGGAGAGGGCAGGAGGGGAAGGAACGAGAGCAGAGAACCACCCAGAGAAAGCAGCTAGCCAATTCCTAGCAATTCAACCCTTGCGCTTCGAATTACTGCCCGTCCGCCCGCCTGCAACCAACGTTTGCCAAGCAAAGCTACAACGACCGATTAGGAACACCGTAGGGGGAAAAAAGAGCTAGGCAGTTTTTTTCAAGCTAGACAGGAACGGACTACAAAACAGCCACAGAAGCTGACTTGGTCTCCGGGTTAAAGCCCCCGTTCTATCTTTAGGCAACATAAGCAATCCTGGCGGAAAATAAACTTTAGGCTGCCTTTTGCGCGGGTTTACAAAGTCTTTGAACTTGACTTTCATAGCTAAAAGCAAAGCATCCAGCACCTCTCAACCAGCTTTGCCCTTCCTCACCCCTCACCTGCCAAAAACCCCAAGCCCTCTTCTCCGTGTTAGAAGAAGTACTACTACTCTTGCTCTAAACCATGACAATAGGCACCAGAGCGCGCTCCAAAACAACACTGCATTTTGCACCAGAACTACATACCCAGGGATGAGCATTGCTTCAGAGCACTGCTTTTAGTCAAAAAGCTCAACTCCATTACAAGCTAGAGGCAAAAGATTATAGCGCCAGAACACCCAAAGTAGCCTACTGTGCCCTATCAGGAGGGAAAGACGGGATGGGAAGGAGTCTAGTAAATGAGGAACTAATTCCAGGTACAGTTTAGCGTACAGAAAGCTTCCACAGTACTTACAGATTCCCCAGAATCTTCTGCTTCAGATAACCCGATAACTGGCTCCTTAGGCATGACTAAGAAAAGCGTCGCAGCTTGGGGTGAAAGACCGTGGAACGCGAGGCACTGGAGGAAGAGTAAACAGTTAAAACGTAACCGGCTTCAGAGAAAGGTAATGGCTTAAGCAAATCCATCTGCCCCACTGAACTCCTACAGAAGCAGATTGCCAGATACCCCAAACACAAGCCGGAACATTGACTTGTCTTGCGCGATATCAATGCTTTCTATACCCAAAATACAACGCATTTACAGAGCCCCCTCCAGAAGTGCCATTCGGCATGCAAGACCACGGGGACAAGGAGACGGGCCACTACTTGCGATTAGCGACCTCCAGTAGGTTTTAGTTCGGGCTGATCGTTTTCCTAAGTACTTTTTCTATTGGATGTGGTCCACACAGAGGCAGGAGGCGAATGGCTTAACTGAATCAGCAAAGAGTTTAGTGAAGTGGAAGAGCAGCGGTCACTCATTTCCCACGGTACAGGGAGCTCAAGCATTGAACAAACGCATAATCACAGGAAGCCTGCAAGCGCACAGTACGAGTCTGTCTTCTATATTGCGCATAAACCATATTGCTGCAAAAGCAGAAGACGTCCCTAACTGTTAACCTTCAGCATTTTAATAACAAAATTATACGGGATACTAACTTAAAGTTAACATCGCACAAGCAACGGCTGCATTGTTTTCCCCCACGCTGCTCGAAGCACCTCACTCTAGTTCCCAGCACCAGCACCCGTGAAATCCGCAAGCATGCTGTTATCACGATCCCGCTTCCCCACAGAAACAACATCTGGGAAGCTTTTGCAGCCTGCAGGATGACCGGGCTCTAGATATTGTTGGGAGGTATTTTTAAGAAAAACGAGGAAAAGCTGCAATTCTTTGCTTTAATAATCCAGTTTGGGGGTTCGGAACCGAAGCCTAGCACAGCAGAGCTGTGAAACCCCTTCGATGCTATTATGAGGCACACCGAGACCTGCATGTCTCCAATGCAGAACCAACTCGTTACGGTCACTGCTCAGACGTTCACTGTTTACAGACGCACGCACACCGCCCCCACATCCCCCCCGGAATCCCCGAGGAGATTCACTGCGTGTGCCTAAAATAAGCTTTCAGAACTATCATCCTACACGAGGTAGGACCACTCCCATCCCTTGGCAGCAAACTTTGCACGATTTGCAGTGCCAAAGGGACATCGTGCGGCAAACGTCTGCGGCTGACACCGAGCGCGTTACCATCGGAGGCCCTTCTCTACGCGCGCACACGACACAGTGGGGCTGGGAACCGAGGCGAGCCCGGACAGCACCAGCAACCCAGTACGCGCCGCGGCAGCCGGGGGGCTGGGGGTGGGGGCGGGGCACGGAACAAGCTTTGAGGATGGTGCAGTAGAGAGCGCCACAACCCAGAGGCGCCCCATCCGTCCCCCGTCCCTCCACCCACGCGCAGCAGCAGCGCCGCCACCCGCCCTGCCGCGCCCCCGGGCACCGCGCCCCGGGTCCTCGGCTCAGGGTGCCCGCGAGCGCGGGGGGAGGGGGGGAAGGGAAGAGGAACCGCGCACAGAGCAAAGCCGCGGCTACCTCCTCGTCCTCGTTGCTGACGGTACCGGGGAAGCGCCTTGCCGATGACCTTTCCTAAGAAAGTAGTGGCGCCACCAGGCCGAGCGGCCCGCGCCCCGAGAATCTCGTCAGCAACGACAACGCCCATTGTCGTCCCCGCGCTTCCTCCACTCGGCCAGGCCCTCCGCGGCGCGCCCATTGGGCCACCGGATCGCCGCCGGCCGATCCCGCGACTCGATTGGATGGCTCGCCTGTCGTTTTCGCTTGTCCCCGCCCCCCTTGGCGGGTCCGCCCTCGTCGACCTGGCGCTTAGCGGGGCTCAGGGAGTTTGCGCGCCCTCGGGCGCGGAGGGATCCGACCTGGGCGAGTCCGCGGAGGGATCTGCCCCGTGTAGTGCTGCGACCCTGAGGGCGGGCAACGAGGTCGCAGAAGAGCCTGGGGTAGCTTCAAGTACCATTTCTTGTTATTTGTTACTGCATCAAGTCCACCCCAAAACGTGCCTGTGGCTTTTTGGCGCTGCTCCCTCCAGTCAAATGACTGCTTTTGCCAGGGCCTGGCCTTAGCTTCTCAGGACATTTCGCAGAACCAACAGAATTTGCTCTACATTGTTCCCTGAAAGCCCCACCTCAGTTGCAGACCTTTCTAAGCGGCACGCCTCCTGGGAGAAAATACAGTATGAAGCGTGCCTTCCTTCGGCACTGCTGGCTTGAGGGCCAAAAAAAGTAACCTTTACCTGATTAAAGGCCATTTAAATATTAAAACGCACGCCCCCGCGTATGCTAATAAGCTTCATGAAGTACATAGAATCATCACAAAATATTCTGAGTTAGAAGGGACCCACGAGGATCATCGACTCCCACTCTTAAATGAATACCCCATACAGGGATCGAACCCATCACCTTGGTGTTATTAGCGCCATGCTTTAAACCATCTGAGCTAATCTCAGAGTCAATGCTACCACATATATGACTATGTTACTCAGCTCTCCGCTGAGTGACCCATGTGAGGTAACAAATCCTGAGCCTGTCACAAGAGACTGCAAAGATTTCCCCCCACTCCCAGGGGAGGTGTCTGGCATCTCCTGAACGTATATTAATCCATTGGACTCTATGTTTTGGGGGACCCTGACCATCGAGAAGACCAGAAGAACTGGACCAAAGGGACGCTGCTGGGTTCCACGGAGTGGTGATACGTTTTCCCTTTTAATCTCTCTCTGTCGCTTTCTTTCTTCTCCCCCTCCTTTTCCGATTTCTTTCCATCTCTCTTTCTCTGCCTCTTTACCATTAAAAAAAACCCCATACTACTGATTTTGGCATCTGGTCTCGTTTGCATCTTAATTCGGGCACAGGCATTTCTAATAATTTTAATAACCAGATCATAACACGACCGCATCACTTTTTTGGAGGATCAAGCCCCCGATTCCTTTGCGGCCTTTCTCAGGTATTCACCTTTTGGTTCCCGATGATACAGCAGCCCCTGTCTCTTCTCTGTTGCTCAAAACTCCATCCCCTTTCCCTGCTGAGTCTCGTTTAAAGCCCTCCTTGTAAGTCTGGCCAGCTTGTTGGCAAAGACCCTCTTGCCCCCCTTGGTGGGGTGAATCGCATCAGCTCCCAACAGACACGGCTTCTTAAAGGTAGATCCACGATCATAGAAACCAAAACCTTGAGTACGGCACCAGCTACACAGCCAGGCGTTCACCCGTTCGGTTCGTCTCCTCCTTCCCAGACCCCTTCCTCTGACGGGACTCTGATAGAGGAGACCACCACCTGTGCTCCCGATCCTTTTCACATTGCTCCAACGGAGATATAGTCTCCTGGGAGGGTTCTAAGTTGCCTCGTCAGACCCTACACAGAAGAGTAGGAGCGGATGATAATCTGCAGGGTTCACCAGGCCCGGCAGCCTCTCAGTGACACCACGAATGCGAGCTCCTGGTAGGCAGCAGACTTCTCTAGAGAAATTGCCTGGATGGCAAACGGGTGCTTCGGTGCCTCTCAGGGGGGAACCTCCAATTACTAATATCTTTACGTGCTTTTCTGGTGGCACTGGTTCTAACGCGGGCGGGTGGTTTTAACAGACAGATAACATACAAATGCCAAAAATTATGTTTCGCCATTGTTTCTGCCTGTCAAAAACTTCCTACCAAAACCTCTGTTTCAGTTTTCCACTAGAAGTTCTCACCAGAGTCTTCCCATGGGAGTTTTCCTGCCAAAGGATCCTGGTATTGTCCATCCTTACCATATCTCTGTGAACATCTGAACAGGGCTATGTGCCAAAACACCACAGACTACCTCCTTTGAACACTATAAAAGCTGAAGAGAAATTTGGGAAAATTAGGGAACGAGGAATGGAAGAGAGAGTTGGCCACAACCGCTGACTCGTCCTCCGCCTCACCCTCACCTTTCCTTCTGCCGCCTGGAAGCTGCCTGTCCGAAGCTGGACCCCTGCCGTCTTGGAGTGGACCAGACCTGGACCCACCGTGCTTCCTACGTGAGTTTTCCACCCCAACCCTATTTCTGAGAGGTACAGCAGGACTGAGGCCTCTGCACAAGCCTGAGACAGGGCCGGTGTAAGTGAAGGCGTGAGCTGCGGAGAAGCCTACATCCTAGCTGCATTCCAGACCCCCTGCAGCTAAAGAGATAACATCACACTGAAAGCGGCACCGACCAGAGAAAAAAAATGGCGAAAACCGCTTCTTTCTCTCCCTCTCGCCCCCCCCCCACTCCACAAGTCAGCTTGGACGAACAGGTAGTTCTTGGGGGTAATCTTTTTCCTTTGCTTCTAAAATTAATCTTAGCATTTTCTACCCTTTTCTTATTTTTTCCTCTTTCTCTTTGCATCTCTTAGCAATTAATAAAACAGTTTTGGTCTCAACAGATAACTTGTATGAGTTTTAATTTTGCTCAAGGGAATATTCAAATATAAAAATTCTTTCTGCAATATTTTAGCAGATTGTAACATTTCTATTGGTGTCACGGACAGGATTCCCTTAAGCAAAACTGTTGTGATAAACAAAGTCTCGAGTTTCTATAAGTTTCGAATAATAGTTTATTATATGGTAAAAGCAAGCAGCCGGCTGGGTGACAGAAATGAGACCAGTTTCCCAAATCTGCACACACCTACTACAGGGTACATTTAGTATTTATCTTAGCTACTTCATGCATATTAATTATATCATATACATATACATTCTACAGGTTTTTGCTAAGTATTTAATATATGGGTTTTCTTACAGCTAAAGCTAAAAGGGTTATCTCTACAACCAGTCATAATTCATGCATTCTTGGACGAACAGGCACCTAAAGATTTAAAGTTCTACTATATTTTATCCTTAGGATAGTAAGGAGGTTTTAGGCCTCTTGACCTTGTGAGGGTCTGTTTTATTTCTTTATGGGGGTGTAATTAAGTTTTACAATCCGTTTGTTTTATTTTGATGTAATCACCCATTTGTTCCACGAATCACAATTATTTATATATCACAATTCCCTCCCCCTTTTTATTATTAACTTATTGATTCGTGACTTTTTGATTTTTATAGCATTAACTTTGTATATTTTGTCTTATTTATTGTATACAGTAATAGAGTCAAAAGTTTAAAAAATGTCTTTAAGTTTCCATTTGTCGGTTTATGTCTTAATTTTCTTTTAAATTTTCTGTTGGTGATGTTGTCTACGCAGATCTTGGCGTTTTCTTGACTTTGGTGTAATGTATTTAAGGAAGTTGCTTTTTTAATTTTGATTGCAGTTCATGTAATTAGCATCACTTGATATAGATTTTTCACTGTGGCTCCAGGGATTCACCTGTAAAAGATCTTACATATATAATCTCTAGGTACAACATTATGAATTGGCCTCTCGAGGTTATAAGCTTGTTTCGAGGATTAGCTCTTTAACATTTCTAAGTTGTTTTTATAAATGTACAATATAATTTTTAATAGTACTTTTATCATGTTTCTGGCTACATTAGTTTGACAAGGATACGCCTCAGGTCAACCTGAAAAAGTGTCAGTGAGAACAAGTAAATATCTATACCCTCCTTTTTCTGGGTAGTTCTAAAAATCGATTTGCCATTTCTGTCTTGGATAATTATTTTTTCTATTTGTCTTAGTTGAATTTTGTTATGTGTCTCCTGTCTCACAATGGTATAGAGATTTCGTGTTACTATATTTTGGCTTAGATATCTGTATAGAGCTTCTGCTCCTAATGTGTTCTCTTACGTTCTGTTAAGTGTTCATGAAATAGAAGAGGATATTACTAACTTACCCTGTGGTGTCTTGACCCATTTGTTTTTCTTCTATTTTTCCTCTTAAATTCTGGATTAACTTTCAGTCTTCTTTAGAGTATCTAGGCTCTGTCTTTGACTACTGAATTTGAATTTTACTGTCAGGGATCAAATACTGGATTTTGCTTTCTTCTGCTTTTACTGCCCTTTTTACTTCCGATCATTCATGGCATTTCTTCTTTCAAGGCCAGTAACACCCTTTTTGGTAAGCCTTTCGATACATAATAGCAACTTTTCTGGCAACTGAAGTGTTATAATCTGGTTATTTTCTGAGTTAAGGTATTGACAAGGAGGGCTCTTGCCTTTATTACTTCATTTATCGTGGTTATTGCATATCTAGCTTTACGTCCTCTTTTGTAGACGAAATTTTTCTGTGAACCAGAAGTCTTTAGCATCTTTCAGGGGTTCTTCTTTCAAGTCTGGTCGGCTTGAGTACATTGCTCTTATTGTCTCTAAGCAGTCACGTGCAACTGTATTTTTGGTGGCTTCTTGAAGAAAAAGCTGGATTGATTATTTTGGTCAATCAGTGTGGCTTGGTACTTCAGAAAGCGCTGAGGTGAAAGCCAATGATTTAAATCAAGGGCTGGAGCCCTCATTAGTTTTGTTTTAGCTTATGAAAAGCTTTGTCAGTTTCTTTACTCCGAGTGTGTTGGACTCACCTTTATGAGCTCACACAGGGGCTCCACCAGAAGTCCATAGCTGTAGATCTACAAACGACATTATTTGGTCCCTCGGAGCAATGTTTGGAGCTCTTCCTTCTCTGGTGGCCAAGGAGTCCGGCAGACAGCTTCTTTCTTTGCTGTTTTTAGGGTTCGTTGTCCTGCAGCGACCTTGCAATTGAGGTAGGAGACTTGTTGCACAGCTCTTAGTACTCAACCAATCTGAGAAAGTTTAGCATGTGAACAGTTCATTCAGTACATATTATTTTGGATTTTCTTTGTCCTGCAAGGATTTTCTCATTCAAAAGCGAACAGTGATTAACTTTTCAGGGCTCCAGGCCAGGCAGAAGAAAGCCTCCTTTAGATCCAGGACAGTAAACTATTTTAGCTCTGGTGTCAATTTAGTCAGCCGTGTACATGGATCTGCAACTATGAGGTGCAAGCCCCCAGCCATCTCATTTATTGCTCTAAGATCTTGCACTATTTTATACTTCCCATGAGGTTCCTTTACTGGTAAGATGGGAATATTATATTTTGATTTATATATTTTTTAATAACTCATGTTTAATAAACTTTTCTATATTGTGTTGAATCCTTTCCTGATTCTCTATTTTAGGGGATATTGTTTAATCTTTATTGGCTGTGCCCCTAATTTAACTTTTACTTCAATTGACAATGTTATTTTTGCTCTTCTTGAAGTTTTCGAAGCTCATACTTTGATCCGTTACTACTTCATGTATGCTGCTTGAACTTTGAGTCTCTATTAGGGCAAGATTTAAAATCTCAATCAATTGCTCCTTTTTACTTTGAATTTTATTTTGTTCTGTTCAAATTTAATTTCAGCTCTCAATGGCTCTAGTAAGTCTCTTCCCAGTAAACAAACTGGTGAGTTTGGCATGTATAAGAATCTGTGGATTTCAAATTACTTTCCTAATTTGTATTTTAAAGGTTTCAAGAAATGAGCTTTTTCTGTTTGACCCATGGCTCCCCTTATCAATACAAAACTTACAGCAGTGGGTACTAAAGTTTGATTAATACTTAAAATACAGCTCTTGTATTGATTAGAATTATGCTTCCTGATTTTTGTTCTTTTAGCCTTTTTGTATTGGGGATCTTGGGGCTATTTACAGCCTTTTAGGATTCAGCACAGCCCTTCAGGATTCGGTCTAGCCCCCCCTTTCCCCCACCCCCGGGTACAAAGGAGTTAATAAATTCTCTCCCTGCTCCCTTTCCCCAGGATAGCTGTAGTAATCAGGAAGTGTAAAAGGTTGTTAAACTGCCAGGACAGAATATTTACAAATCAGAAGATAACAAAAGACGAATATAATAGTCATGGTATTATCTAGTGTTCTGACAGTATTATTCAAAATTGTACTTCAATTCTGTATATGCATCACTTTTTGGAGATTAGTATTTGTTCATTTTCGCACAAAAATCTTTTTCATCCATACCACCTCCAGTCCGAGTTTTGATGTCTTTGCTTGGTTACCAGGTCTGTCTGCTGAAATGAACTTTTTATAAAGACTTAATTTCCAATATTATTGCTAACCCATATCAAGAGTAAAGCAGTGGTTCCCCTTCTTATTTCACTATAGCCCTCCCTTTTCTCATGTTAGCTTGTTTAATGGGTGAGGATCTCTAAAAGTGCAAAACTTGAGACACAGGTAAGCAAATTAATCCATTTTATCACTTGCAAACACATATCAGCTCCTCTAAAATCAAATTTTTAACAGTAAAAACCTCACAACGCTTTCTTCTACTACATTGACAAACACAACCACAGACTCACTACAGCAGGGTTTCCAACACAGCATAAATCAATCACTTTCTCTCCTCCTCTCTCCTTATCACTGTTCAAAATCTTCTCCAAATTTAATTGCAAATATGGGTGAAGACATTCAACTGCATACATATACATACTTTTAGGACCTGGTGTTTGTTGTTCTAAAGGACAAAATATATTACAGAAATAACTTTCCTCTTCTCAAGTCACCAAAATTAAAGTTATAGACTCTCTTGTCCTGCTCCTGCAGGACACCTCTTCAGTTTTCCTCCTTCCCCCCCTCCTCCCGCTCGGGGAAGACAGAGAAGCAGCAGCCAAGAGCCGAAGCTGACAGTTCACTCCGCGGTGTCTCCGGGGTGTGTCGGGAGGGGACGCCGACTCTGCGATGGCACACAGTGCCCCCAGCTCGTGTGCCAGGGCAAGGTAGATGACTCAGCACGGGCAGGCCGCCGGCAGCCGGGCTGAGGAAGGATCTGGCGTTGGTGAGCTCGGGGGGTCCCGGCAGTGTGAGCCCGCTCCTTACAGAGAGATCTGTCTGTTTATCACAGGGTTTGGGGCACTGCTCGGACGGTTGCTGGGCTGATCCCAGCGTGGTTTACGTGGGTTGGTAGTGCAAAAGGGAAGGTCTAGTCATTCTCTCCAGTATTTGAAATAAACTGCTAAATTTAAACTTGTTTTTTTTGAGAGGTATTGTGAATTTTTTTTTTTCTTCTTTGTTTTAATCACTTTGATTGTAGTTTTACTGGCTTTATAATTTTGGGGAACTTTGGTTATATCTTTTCGATTAGATTCAGTCTTTACTATAAATTTATATTTTTCACCTTGAGGTTTCAATTCAGTTTTGTCAAGAGCTGGTTACAGTGTGTTATTCTTGCAAAATAGAGCTCTTGACACTTTTAATCTCATTTATTTTATTCAAATAGTTTCAAGTCCCTCTGTCTTTTCAGACAATTTCTTTTTAGATGACCTTTTCTTTTACAATAAAAACATTTTACTGCCTGGACTCTTGAAACAATTTGTTGGGGTCTGCTTATATATATTTTTTGGGCTTCTCTCAGTAAGTCTTTGAGCTCCCCTTTCTCCCATCCATCTAATTTCTTTAGTTCTCTTTTAATATCACTCCAGGCATAATTTATAAAGTGGACTTTCAACAATATTAGGCCAGCTGGTGTATCAGGACTAATGCCTAAATATTGCTGTAAATTTTTCTTTAGTCTTTCTAACCAGGTAATAGGGGTTTTATTTTTTTCTTGCTGATCTTTAAATGCCTTTTTGACATTTTTCTCATGGGGAACAGCCTTTCTGGTTCTTTCGGGCAAGGGAGTACAGTACTCAGTCAGGGCTGAGTTACATTCCCAATCGAGTCCTAAGAATTTGTTTAATTGTTCAGCTACTCCCAAGAGGTCTTCCATCAGTTTCCCTACTTCTTTTGTTGTTTTTAAACTTTTGTCTTCTTCACCAGAGCTTTCCTGATCTACTAAAAAGGTTCTGACGTTTCTTAGGGCTGTCTGTTTTTTTCTTTGGGCTTTAGTTCTTTTGGGACTTCCATACCCTTGATTTAACAGGGCTGTGAGGTTTACAGCTGAGGGGAGTTGTGGAGAGGGAGGGGGAGTATTTCTTGGGGCTGTGGGAACTACAACCGAGGGAGTTTGTAAACAATAAGAAGGGTTATAGGGGAGAGGTAAGTTACCTAGTAGTTCCCATTTCACTTCTTTTGATCTCTTTTCTATTGGCCTTTCTTGGGTTAACTTACTAATATTCTCAATATCTTCCCAATTTGATATCATTACCCCCAGAGGACTGGTAGGGGTAATATCCAGCAATGCCTGCTTGGGCAATGCCTGCTTGCTCCCTTTTCTCTTGGGGCTGCCTTTCTTACTGAATCCTTGCCCCATACTTTTCCGAGGTCCCTTCTAGAATCTCTCCACCGACTCTCTGGGATCCCTTCTAAACTCTCCCCACTGACACAAAGGTCTCTCCTTAAGACTTTCCACCGACCCCAGAGGTCCAATCAGCAATTCTCTCGCTCCGCCCGGTCACTGGCTGTTCGTTCGCACGGGGACAGAAGCGCAGTTCAAAGGGCTACCGCAGTCCCTTGGCAGCAAAGCTGCGTCTCATCCACTCATCCACCCCGACCTCTTACCCGCCCAACCAGGGAATACTCACAGTCCATTGTTCTTCCCTGGGTCTTCGTGCACGAGAATTATGGGCCCTTTTTGCTGCAGCAATCCGGGAGCAATCCTTGCTTTTACCATATAACCATAGAACGTGTTACTCCAGTCCTGTGGAAAATTAGACCCGAAATAGGCCGCTGAATTCAGCGGGGGCCCCCCTGTTTCGAGTACTAATTAACCCAGCAGGGATCGGAGAACATCACGTCGGGAAAGTCACCAATTGTGATAAACAAAGTCTCGAGTTTCTATAAGTTTCGAATAATAGTTTATTATATGGTAAAAGCAAGCAGCCGGCTGGGTGACAGAAATGAGACCAGTTTCCCAAATCTGCACACACCTACTACAGGGTACATTTAGTATTTATCTTAGCTACTTCATGCATATTAATTATATCATATACATATACATTCTACAGGTTTTTGCTAAGTATTTAATATATGGGTTTTCTTACAGCTAAAGCTAAAAGGGTTATCTCTACAACCAGTCATAATTCATGCATTCTTGGACGAACAGGCACCTAAAGATTTAAAGTTCTACTATATTTTATCCTTAGGATAGTAAGGAGGTTTTAGGCCTCTTGACCTTGTGAGGGTCTGTTTTATTTCTTTATGGGGGTGTAATTAAGTTTTACAATCCGTTTGTTTTATTTTGATGTAATCACCCATTTGTTCCACGAATCACAATTATTTATATATCACACTGTTTATTCCAAAACCTGATAATTGGTAATTTTTATGATCGATCATTCTGTGATAGGAAAATCAGAATAAGGTACCTTACCTCCTTACCTTACCTACCTCCCTTAACTTTCTTTTCCCTTCCTTTTTTTTTTTTTTTGACTTTATGACTGTGTGACTTAAGGACTTTGACTTTACAAGTTGTTTTTATGTTTTGTTTTGTTTTGTGAAGTTAATGTGCACATTGTGATTTAGTGCTTTCTGGGGAAAAAGGGGTGAAATTTTGGAAATTAACTTTTACGAGGGGCCCCCCAGATAAGCTCACCCCGGTTTTGGTTGTAACGTAACTTTTTTAAGAGGTAACTCTCTGGAGGAAGGAGCGAGACTTTGGGAAATTTGCTGTAACTTTTAAGAGGGGCTCTCCAGAGAAGATCGCTCCAAATTTGTGAGGTAACTTTTTTAAGATGGGCCTTTCCAGGGAGAGGAGTGAAGAACTTTGGAAATTTGCTGTAACTTTTAAGAGGTACCCCCTGGAAACGTATTCACTCCGAATTTGTGGTAACATGGAACATAATGTGCAAGCTCTTAATGATTTGCTAGATGAATTTGGTGCCAGGCCATCTCTTCCGGGAATGGAATGGGCACAAGATAATTGGTGTAATATTCAAGCAATTGTTGATCGAATCTCTACCCTGCGGGCAGGGGCGAGAAAAGGTAAAGGAAAACCTATCGTTTGTTCAATATTAGGTGCAGCTGTAATAACTGCAATTAACAACAAAGAACAACAGCAAAAAGCTCACATGAAAGTAGTTAACTCACTGCAAGAATCAATTAAGTCTTTGCAGATGCAGTTGGAGGAACAAACAGCTACAGCAACTGTCCTCCAGGAAGAGATAAGGAATGAAAGGGCTACAGCCCATGTCCTTGGAGAGGAGCTCTATGCAAGATTAATGAGAGAAGGTAAAAGAGAGTCAGAGCTGGAATCATCTAAAGAAATATACCCTCTCTCTGACTTAAAACCTTTGCGTGATCAAGTTGAAAAGCTGTCGGTGTCTCTCCGTCCCCTAATTAAAACAGAATACACATATGAGGGGTCGGATGACGATACACCTCAAATAACTACAAAAGAAATCCCTTATACAGCAACTGAATTAGCTAAGTTAAAAAAGGAATATAGCAGAACCCCTAGAGAATCTGAGACTGAGTATGTTTGGAGAGTCTCTCTTACTGGGGGTGATCAAATTTTGTTATCAGAAAAAGAGGCTGAAGGGTTTTGGGGAGCTGGAGTTTTTCTGACTACAGGAGATAATCGGGCACCCTGGTCCCTTACCCAAAGAGCAGTCTACTGGGCTGGAGGGCTCAACCCCTTGGAAAGGGGAGATCCTCTGGCTATAGTGGGAAATGTTAATCAGATTGTAGAAAGTGTTCAAAAGGCTGCTTGTTTACAAATGATGTATGACAGAGAATTAAGACCAAGACGTGAATCCCCGATGATGCTGCCTGTAGATCCTGAAAGAATGATTCCCCTTATCAGGGGACTCCCTGAGGCTATGAAGCCTATTGGCATTCACCTAAAAGGACAAATAGAAAGCCTCACCAAAGGGGACAGAACTGCAGCTGCTTTAGAAGCAGCTGTAATCCCCAGTCGTCACCTTAGAGAAAATAAGATTTGGACCTGGGGAGAAGTGGCACAAGAATTAATTAATTATGGAAGAAAATATGGTCCAGTACCCTCAATTACTACTGATACTAAATCAATTCGCCGCACAGAATGCAAAAATACTCCAGCAAACCTCAGAAAGGTAACATTCTCCTCTGGACAAGGAGGACCCACTAACACTGGGGGATACAGGGAAAAAAGGAATACCCTGTGGATTGCGGGCTTGCAAAAGGGAATCCCAAAATCCCTAATGGATGGCCAACCCACAGATAAATTAGAGATATTAATTCAAGAATGGCCAGTAAAAGAGGAATCTCTGAAAGCTGTCCCTGCTACAGCCCCTGCCCTGGAAGAGTCACAGAAAGGGGAGGGATCACAGCAAGGGGAGGTGACGGGAAACTCCTCTCTTCGTTCTCAGTAGGTAAGCTGGGGGACGAAGGTTGGTTTTACATTAGACGGCTTACCAAAAATTCTAAAGGAGATTTGTTAATAACCTTTCCTATTTGTCCCCGCAGAACTCCTGTAACTTTTTTGATAGACACTGGCGCTCAAGTATCTGCCCTGAAAATTAAAGATGCATCTGCATGTGGAATCACTCCCTCACGTAAAGGCTTATTTGTTGCAGATGCTTTCGGGAACATACAACCCCAGATAACGGCAAAGGTAAGATGCTGGTTACCAGGGGAGGAGAAAGCAGTTGAAACCTTAATGATTTTGGGTGAACTTCCTACCAATTTACTGGGACTAGACCTCCTGAAGGGAAGGTCTTGGACTGATGAGGAAGGAAACATATGGGCTTTTGGAAAAGAAATCCCACATCTGTGCTTACTAAGTTCTGCCCCTGCTCTTCCTCCCTCCCTAGTAACCAATGTCAAACCTTACCCCTTACCCTTGGGAGCAAGGGAAGGAATCACTTCAGTTATTGGAGATTTAAAAGAAAAAAGAATAGTGATTACAACACATTCTCCTTATAACTCACCTCTGTGGCCTGTTCGTAAGCCAAATGGTAATTGGAGGCTAATGGTAGACTACCGCCGCCTTAATGCAAATACGGGACCCCTTACTGCAGCAGTCCCAAATATAGCCAAGTTAATAGCAACCATCCAAGAACAAGCCCATCAAATCATGGCCACTATTGACATCAAAGATATGTTTTTTATGGTTCCCCTGCAGGAACAGGATCAAGAACGCTTTGCTTTCACATGGGAGGGCCAGCAATACACTTTTACCCGTCTCCCACAAGGATTTAAACACTCACCCACTCTAGCACATCATGCACTGGCACAGGAACTGTCACTCATTCCTCCTGCACCAGGAGTAAAAGTGTACCAATACATCGATGACATTTTAGTAGCAGGAAATGAGATTGCACCTGTGCAAACAACCCAAACAGACATTATCAGGCATCTTGAGTCCCTGGACTTACATATCCCTCCTGAAAAGGTACAGCCTCCTTCACAGGAAGTAAAATTCCTGGGAATTTGGTGGAAGGGAGGAATGGTTTGTATTCCCCCAGACACACCTGCCTAGACCAACTTAAAACACCAGAAAATAAAAAAGATTTGCAGCATGCTTTAGGCCTGCTGATTTTTTGGAGAAAACACATCCCTGATTTTTCAATAATTGCACGACCCTTACATGATTTATTGCGGAAAAAAGCAAAGTGGGATTGGACCCCCCTTCACAATGAAGCCCTACAACTCCTGATTTTTGAGGCCAACACATATGTCCTAGTTAGGACAACTGAGACCAGTTCATCATGGCATGGGTGTAACCCAAAACTGTGTATTCTATAGCCTTCCATGCCATTTCCCAGAAACTGTTGTGAATAGACTATTCGCACCCTCTGCCCATAGAGCCTGACTCCTCAGGCTATAAACTAGGTGTTAAGAGGCCTGTGAGATAGGAGGATGCTCTTGTCCTCACACCCTTTGTGGAACTCCCCGCCCTGAGGGGAGCACTGAACATTACTGCCTGAACTGGAGGATATATAATCTTGGAGTCTTGGAACATTTTTAACCACTCTGTGGGATCCAGAGAAAGACTGCAACAGCTCTTCCCCCAGCATCTCACTGCAATCACCACTTTTGACCAGACTGCAACAGCTCTCCCACCAGCAGGTTCTTCCCCTCTCCCTTTACTTTGGACTCAAGCGGGGCCCAAGGAACACCACTTTGTTCATGCCCCAGGGTACTGGGTTATACATTTGGGTTTTGTGGGTTAAGACCAATTGTTTGTTTGTATGATTGTACTTACTGTATTATTTTAGTAAATTGTTATTCTGACTTATAATCTCTCCTTTGAGTTGAGTTCATTTCCCCTGCTGGTTAACTCTAAACCAGCACAACATACCACTCATTAGGCCCCATACACCCTACTGATCCAGTACAAATTGAGTGGGGATTTGCAAGCTCCGAACTGTCCATACACTTATGGCAGAAAGGGCCTGATGGTTCCACCAGACCTATAGGGTTTTATTCACGCAGTTTCAAAGATGCTGAAAAACGATATTCTACCTGGGAAAAAGGCTTATTTGTGGTGAGTACTGCTTTTTGTGAAACAGAAAAAATTGTCCATCAGCAGCCTCTAATTTTAAGGGGACCCTTCAAGGTCATTAAACCTGTTTTGACAGGAACCCCACCCCCTGATGGGGTGGCCCAACGAGCTACTGTCTGGAAATGGTATGCTCAAATTGAACATTATTGCACCATTTTTCAAGTAACAGAGGGAGCTCGCAAATATCTTCCCTTACAAGATGAGGTAACTTTAAATAACACAGTTGATTCTCCACCTTCTGTGATTGAAGCAGCACCCCCATACTCAGAACAATTGCAGAATGTGTGTTTTACTGATGCCTCAGTTAAACGAGAAGGTAAAGTTTGGAAATATCGTGCTGTAGCTTTACAAGTACCCACAGGAGACAAAATAATAACTGAAGGAGAAGGCAGTGCACAGGTAGGAGAATTAGTAGCAGTTTGGAGTGTATTTAATCATGAAGCCGAGACCTCTCACTCTGTATATGTTTACACTGATTCTTTTGCTGTGTTCAAAGGGTGTACTGAGTGGCTCCCCTTCTGGGAGAACAATGACTGGGAAGCGAATAGAGTCTCTGTTTGGCAAAAAGAGAAATGGCAAGAAATTCTTGCTATAGCAAAGAAAGGGAATTTTTTAGTCCGATGGGTAGCCTCTCATCAAGAAAATGAAACTCCAGCTAGCCTCTGGAACAACAAAGTAGATGAACTGGCCAGATTAGCCTCTCTAAGTATAAAACCTCCCGCAGAGAACTGGGACAGATTGTTAGAATGGCTGCATTTAAAGAGACAGTACACAGGAGCACAAGACCTATACAGAGAAGCAGGAAGCAGGGGGTGGCCAGTAACTCGAGAGATGTGCCGTTCCTGCATATCCTCATGTGAACAGTGCAGAACCCGACTTGAACGTCACCCTTTAGAACAACCCCCGTTACATATCAGAGACAGAAAAGGGCTGTGGGACACATGGCAGATAGACTATATTGGACCCTTTAGAAAGTCTGAGGGAAAACTGTATGTGTTAGTAGGAGTGGAAGTCAGGTCAGGATTAGTGCAAGCAGAAGCTTTCCCTCGAGCAACCAGTACAAACACTCTAGAAGCTCTTAAAATGTGGTTCAGTTTTTTCCCAAAACCTGTATCTATCCAATCAGATAATGGGTCACACTTCACAGCTGCCATCGTCCAAGAGTGGGCCAAAGAAGAAGGAATCCAGTGGATATTTCACACACCATATTATCCACAAGCAAATGGCGTAGTAGAAAGAACAAATGGCCTGCTTAAACGATTTCTGAAACCTCAGAAATCCAACTGGACTAACCAACTATGGGATGCTGTAAAAATGGTAAATGACAGATGGGGAGTGAATGGCTGTCCCAGACTTACAGCTTTTTATCCACAGCCTCCCTCTCTGATACCAGCAACATCAAAACCTGAGAATAATCAGAAACCCTCTCACTTTCCTGGACAACCTGTATTAGTGGAACTACCTACTGTAGGAGCTGTACCGATGATACTCATCACTCCCTTAAACATATACACCTGGAAAGCAAAAGATGCTTATGGCAAAGAACACAAAATAAGCTCTCGGTGGATTGTTCCTACATTTTAATATTGGGCCCTAAAAGGGGCCAGACAGACCTTTTTCTTTTCTTTTACAGGTAACTGCCCCACGGAGAAAAGTATTCAGAACTGTGAATGAATAATCTCAGATTTGGACTATGGTTCAGTTTACTGGTAACTGTAGTTATAATGTGTTAGTTATGTTTGTATGGTTATTTACCTTGTACGTGTACTCAGCAGAACAGACTGTTAAAAATGAAAATCAAAGGAACCTTGCCTGGGAACTAGTCAAAGGGTTTGCAAAAATATGGAACATACCGATCAAGGTATATGTGTATCTTTACCCGAGTCTGCTGAACAAGGATTGCGATTTTTTATGATACCTTTGAATTTATCTTTTGTTTTTAACATGGCTAGTGTGACAGCCCCATTACCCCTACCCGAAAAGTGGACCAGCAAGACCAACGGAGCCCAACTACTCTGGAAAGGTACCCCTATAGTGCATGGTCTTTACCAAACTTACACCCCATCTCCTAATATAACTCAAGACTGGATGTCACACACCAAATATTGTGAAACAATACGTCCAAAGATAAATATAACCATCTTATCTCAAATTGAATCCCCTCACCCATCTATTGCATCAAGTAAAGGTGAATTTAAACCTGGAATAATAACCTTTGAGGAATATAATGCTAGACAACCCTGCCTTATTTACACATGGGATCCACTCTTTGACCCATTATACTCACCAGATGTATACGAAAGTAAATATGACACAGGTTTTAGTCCTTCCTGGTGTGTACAACTTCCTAATGTAACAAATATAACCCCAATTAACCGGAAAAACTTAATGTGGGCATGGTCTGTACAAGCATTTTTTAAATCCAAATTTACAGAACCCAAATTTACCGTGCCTCAGGTAGAAGAAAGTCCTTTATTCAATTGCTCAAAGGTTATAACATGTAAAGAAGGACCAGGAAATCCTCCAGAAACATGGTTTTCACTCAGAATTAGAACTTTGATAAGAGATATGTGTACTTGTTGGAGATACCCTTCAAAAGGCTAGAGAAATCAGGATGAATCCTGTAACTCGACCTACAAATATCTTCTTAATCACTGCGGAGTTCCCTACACCCACTACCCAATCCACAGTACTCCAATAAATACTAAACCAAAAATCACCATCCTCGACCATGCAGACAATACTGACTGTAAAACTGCAAAATATATAGCCCCTCTAGGAATGGCTTGGGGGTGCTCTGATGGAAAGTTTTATTCACATTTGTCATTAGAGCAGCATGCTGGACTTAGGTGTGCACCTGGAATTCCCTCTCTCTGTCCCAGACGTGTCTTTACTTTTACTAAAGTGTCTAAAGAACGTCACCATCGCAGTGTTATTCCCTCTCCAAAAGCAACACAAAGACCAAAATGGGCGATTAAAGGAGTTGATTTTCCAGATTATTACACCACCGGACAAAAAGCATCCCTTTTTCTTGAGAATTTCTTTACCCCCTATGTCACCTTAAAAAGACACCAATTTGTATTAGAAGATATTACCCGGCAATTAAGTGTTTTAAGCAATTGGACACAACATGCATTTGGAGAATTAAACACTCAAGTCCAGCAAACTACTAAGATGACATTGCAAAACAGGTTAGCATTAGATATGCTACTGTTAAAAGAACAAGGTGTTTGTGGAATGTTAAATTTATCAGAAACTGAATGCTGTGTAACAATTTATAATGCTTCAACCTCCATTGAGGAGGCACGAACAACGAGAGAAATAAGTAATCACACTAGAAATTTGTTCTATGCAATGCAACCACCAGAAGTGTTAGATGGAACATGGGTTACCAACATCCTAGAGTCTTTTGGACTTATGGGATGGGGAAAATGGATAGCACAAATTGGAATAACAATTGTAATTGGAATTTTGTTCCTGATTACCGGCATTGGCCTGGTTAAATGCATGATAAACCGCTTGCTTGTTTCCTTCTCCCCCTCTGTTCGCTATATTCGCATTACCACCACCAAAGAAAACTAACTCGATGTGCCGAGAAACAATGTCAAACCACGGGGTGGAGTGTAACAGACAGATAACATACAAATGCCAAAAATTATGTTTCGCCATTGTTTCTGCCTGTCAAAAACTTCCTACCAAAACCTCTGTTTCAGTTTTCCACTAGAAGTTCTCACCAGAGTCTTCCCATGGGAGTTTTCCTGCCAAAGGATCCTGGTATTGTCCATCCTTACCATATCTCTGTGAACATCTGAACAGGGCTATGTGCCAAAACACCACAGACTACCTCCTTTGAACACTATAAAAGCTGAAGAGAAATTTGGGAAAATTAGGGAACGAGGAATGGAAGAGAGAGTTGGCCACAACTGCTGACTCGTCCTCCGCCTCACCCTCACCTTTCCTTCTGCCGCCTGGAAGCTGCCTGTCCGAAGCTGGACCCCTGCCCCCAACCCTATTTCTGAGAGGTACAGCAGGACCGAGGCCTCTGCACAAGCCTGAGACAGGGCCGGTGTAAGTGACGGCGTGAGCTGCGGAGAAGCCGACATCCTGGCTGCATTCCAGACCCCCTGCAGCTAAAGAGATAACATCACACTGAAAGCGGCACCGACCAGAGGAAAAAAAAAGGCGAAAACCACTTCTTTCTCTCCCTCTCGCCCCCCCCACTCCACAAGTCAGCTTGGACGAACAGGTAGTTCTTGGGGGTAATTTTTTCCTTTGCTTCTAAAATTAATCTTAGCATTTTCTACCCTTTTCTAATTTTTTCCTCTTTCTCTTTGTATCTCTTAGCAATTAATAAAACAGTTTTGGTCTCAACAGATAACTTGTATGAGTTTTAATTTTGCTCAAGGGAATATTCGAATATAAAAATTCTTTCTGCAATATCTTAGCAGATTGTAACAGTGGTTAGGTCAGCTTTGCATGGTTGGCTTGTCCTGGGTCCTGTCTGTTACTCACGTGCTCTTCAGTCTCCAACCCCGGAGCATCCTGTCAGTTATGTAGGGGCACTTCAGGAGATGGGGGAGGGTTCTTCCTTCTACCCCGAGCACAGACAAGCGTCCAGTCTCCTTCTTCTCGGGACTTACTTGCGTCAGTCAGCTCGAGGTTGGATTCCGGCTTACCTTCCTCTTGCGCAGCCTGAAGGCAGGCTGTCGCTCAGCCTGAGACAGCGGACAATACCACACATCAATCTCCTGCTCGCGTTCCCGGATACCGTGCTGCCTGTCGAGCTCCTCTTGTAAAAGTTACTTGTCCAAGGAGATCTTCCCGCTGGGCACGCTTGCAGCTATGACATCCACCGCTGCCTTCGGGTGCTAGGAGGACTTCCAGGTACTGGAGCTCTCGCCCTGCCCTTTGCTCATTGACCCCATCTGTCACTCCCTCACAGGGCTGCTGCTTACTCTCTCTCTCCCTCCGCCCCGCCCCCACTCTTAGTTTAAAGCCCTCCTAATGAGGTCAGCTATCCTATTGGCAAAAATAACTATGCCCCGCTTAGTGAGGTGGAACCCCTCTGTCCCAAGCAGACGCTGATCCACAAACAGGGTCCCATGCTCATAGAACCCAAAACCCTGTCGCCAGCACCAGATCCGCAGCCAATTATTGACTCGCATTATCGGTGCCCTCCTCCTCCTGCCCTTTCCTCTCACCGGCAGGACTGAGGAGAACACCCCCTGGGCCCCCATGCCCTGGACTACCGCCCTCAGAGCTCTGGGGTCATTGCTAGGGGAAACCTGGTGTCGCAGATGTGCTCCTCCGGTTTGAACTAGCAGAACCTCGGTCCAGGCAGATGCTCAGCAAGTAGGACTATCCAAAGTTAATCCTACTGCGTGAGGCTATCGGTGACAACCCAGCACCAAAACCAGCTGTAAGTGCAGAAGACCTTTCTCTGAAGAATTATTCGAGGAGGGGGGAATTTATGTCGCTCAAGGAAGCTGTGCTGCCTGGGAAAGAACATCTTCCCACGGATAGTTTGGTGCTTTTACTTCCCTTGCCTTACAGAGAGGTTAACTTCCTGAAAGAAAGCGGCGTGTTTTCTCATGCCCAGTGTAGGTAGCGCCGTCATGTTAGTGTTCTCAACTTGCAGAAATAAATTTTCCTAAATCCTTCTGCTGCCTGGTACCTGGGGTAGCTGCGTGCAATATTCCCTCACACCAACAAACCAGTTTGGCTGCAGACTGGGCTGATAAGCGGCCAAAACTGCATGAACACAGCAGAAAATCTGACTACGAGCCAATCACTTGACGCTATCAATACGTGCAGCCATCAGAGTCCGTTGAGTCCTCCCTCCGTAGCCGCTGGCTGCACGGCAGTGATCTCCCCTCAAGTAGGGATGCCTTTCAAGGTTACCCCCCGAGGCTTGGAGATCCCTTACCTGACACCACTAGGCATCCATGGGTTGCTAAGTGACTTCTTTTTGCATGCGTGTAACATTTAAGATACGCATCGTAAGCTTACCAATAACCTTTGTATCCTATACTAACTTTAAGTGTAGTAAAGAGCAGACAATTGACCGCCAATCCATCTGTACTTATTTTATATTTTACGTACCTAACTTTACTGATTAGAACTCAGTAAACTAACTACTAGATCAGGTCGGTCCAAGTGATCTCTGACTCTTCTCCTGCCACACCTGGACAGCATCAAAAGCATCTGTGGTGGGTTGACCTTGGCTGGACGCCAGGTGCCCACCAGGCCGTTCTATCACTCCCCCTTCTCAGCTGGACAGGGGAGAGAAAAGGAGAGGGAAAACAACTCCCAGGTCGAGATAAGGCAGTTTACTAAAGCAAAAGCGCATGTTTGCGTGCGCACAAACAAAGAAGAAAAATAGTAAATGGAATTTTATCCTCTACTTCCCATCAGCAAGTGTTGTGCGGCCACTTCCCAAGAAGCAGAGCTTCAGCACACAAAGCGGTTGCTCCAAAAGGCAAACACTGTAAATGACGAATGCCCCCCGCTTCCTCCTCCTTTATTTAGCTTTTATATCTGAGCTGACATCATATGGTATGTGAAACAGGAGGCTAGGCCCAAAAGAGTTAACTAAGAAATTTGGGCCTGCTAACAAGCTATCAACATCCAAAACGATCTGTGCTTGTTCTGTTCTACTTACTGGACCAAAGCTTCAGAGAATAGTACAAGAACATGTAATAGGCCTAGAAGCAATAAATTAGAAATATAACAGGATCAGGTAGACATTTGAATAGGAGAAATAGGCCTGGAGCCAGGGCTTTTTCCAGGCTTCAGTGAGCGGGTCAAGAACAATGGAAGAGAAGAAGGGTCAAGCTGAGGAAGATGAGTTGAAGCCCCCTGCCCCATGGAGGAAGATGGGAACTACCTTCCGAAATGGGGAGCTAAGAGAAGCACCGCCCCAAGCCCCGCCTGAGCTCCACCTATACTCTGCCTATTGTTAATATGCATTGATAGATGTTGTAGTCACTTGAATATGCATTTAATCACATCTGAAAATTGTACAAAAGTGTTGATTTTCTGAGGAGCCGGTGAGCAAGTTTGTCCAGCGCGAGCTGGCTTGCTCCCAACGTTGAATAAACAAATACCTTGCTGCTTAAAGACAAAAAAGTCTCTGAGCAGTTTCTTGGACCGATTTTTCAGATTCATATAGAATATCCCTCTGGCCAGTTTGGGTCAACTGCCCTAGTTGTGTCCCCTCCCAGGACCTTGCCCACCTCCAGCCTGCTGATGCAGGGGCAGAATGTTGGAGAATCAGCAGTACCCAAAACACTGGTGTGTTATCAGCACCTTTCTAACTACCGATGCAAAGCACAGCATTGTGAGGGCTGCTATGGGGAAAATGAACTCCAGCTCAGCCACACCCAATACAGCATCATTGGTGCCCGATTCTAAGCTTTGAGTCTCCTTTGCTAC
This sequence comes from Pseudopipra pipra, assembly GCF_036250125.1. Lineage (NCBI taxonomy): Eukaryota > Metazoa > Chordata > Aves > Passeriformes > Pipridae > Pseudopipra > Pseudopipra pipra. Next base: position 54,680,037 of record NC_087580.1, on the reverse strand, counting down.
TGAAATTGCAGTTAGAGAAGACGGATTGGTGCCTGCGCTTCAGTCAAAGCAACATTCGCTCCTAATCCTTCCTGACAAAAGGGTCGGGAATGACATTGCCAGCCTTACTTATTGTCCTTTTACCCTTCACATCCTCAAGGCTTTGCCTTCCCTAAGGCTCCGTTTTAATCACATTTAGCCAGACCAACCTCACATCAACTCCGTGACCTCTTTGTAGATGGCCTAGGGTTTCCAACGCACACGCACAAAGAGCATCCAACAGGGCTCTGCGCATTTTCATCCCTTTGCATGCAGGAGTTCCAGTTCTTTGCCGCTTGCATTACCAAGCAAGACAAAATAGAGACTAGATCCTTTTTCTCACGAGAACCTCTTATTGCTCAGAAAGAAGGCTTTCTCCATTGAAATTTCCCCTTCTCAAAGTGACTGGATCCCCAGATATTGCCGGGCTTTCCTATCTCCAAAACGTCCTGTTCCTACCCCAGTCACTATCAGTCTCTCAACCACCAACCCCCGTACAACTTCTTCACGGAGGAATCTGCCTTTTAGGCTTTCTGACGCCAGACTTTGGCCGGCTGCCAGTTGTCCACCCAGCTGTTCTCCCACCGCCCCTCCTCAACAGGACAGGGGGAGAAAATAGGATGAAAAAGTTCCTTCAGGACATAGCCACCTGCCGCATCAGGGGGCAGCAGGGAAATACCTGCCCCAGACAGCGTTTTGCCCTTTCTTAAATATGCTCACACAGGGCTGCCACCAGCTTTGCCGAGTTGCTCAGCTTTGGTCCTCGGCGAGTCCGATGCCTAGCTGTCGGGAACTAGCTGTGTCCAGCGCAGGGCAGACCCTGGCCTCTTCTCACAGAGGCCACCCCCTGCAGGCCGCACCTGGAGCGCTGTGTCTAGTTCCGGTCCCCACAATTCAAAAAAAAGACGCAGACAGACTGGAGACGGTCCCAAGGAGGGCCACAGAGATGATCAAAGGGTTGGAGAACCTGCCCTATGAGGAAAGCCAGAAGGAGTTGGGGCTTTTCTCCCTCGCAAAAGAGGAACATCATCACAATATTCCGCTACTTAAAAGGCAGCTACAAAGAGGACGGAGGCTCTCTCTTCACAGGGAGCCACACGCAGAAGACTCAACAGGAGGGTCTCCCTTATTCAGCAGGATGGCAAGCGGTATCACCGCCAAAAAGCTAAGACTTTGCTTCCTACAAGGCGCAGGAGACTGCTAAGCACTTGCAGCGTCACGCTTCAAATGACCGGGCAAATCACTATCTGTCTATGGAACGCTGTTAACAGGCTGAAACGTTCCACATACTTGCACTCCCGGGAGACACCGTTTGAACTTGCAGAACTATTTCCCCTCAGTAAGACGCGCAAGACGGAGATGATATCCCCATGCTAAATCTTTATTGTGCAACTGCTGCTCAAAGCTTTTATTACCTTCCACAGACACACGTCACAAAAACTTGCACATCAACAGCGGCTAGATTGACGGGCAACAGATGAAATCCATTCAGTGGCGATTTGTACACGTGTGGCAACTCTTGCGGTGTAAAAATCTTAGCCGGGCGGCCAGCCCGACTGACGGCCACCCAGAACACGTAGATGTATGCGATACACAGACTGCCCACCCTCGGGCCCTTCGTCCACAACCATCCGGAATCCATTGGTCAGGCCCAGGTGAGCAGCATGCGTCTCGCCAACAACCATTACACGCCCAAGAAGCTGGAGAAGGAAGTACAAACCCATAAATAAAATAAAATAAAAGAAAACGGAACACACAAAGAGGGGAGAGGGCAGGAGGGGAAGGAACGAGAGCAGAGAACCACCCAGAGAAAGCAGCTAGCCAATTCCTAGCAATTCAACCCTTGCGCTTCGAATTACTGCCCGTCCGCCCGCCTGCAACCAACGTTTGCCAAGCAAAGCTACAACGACCGATTAGGAACACCGTAGGGGGAAAAAAGAGCTAGGCAGTTTTTTTCAAGCTAGACAGGAACGGACTACAAAACAGCCACAGAAGCTGACTTGGTCTCCGGGTTAAAGCCCCCGTTCTATCTTCAGGCAACATAAGCAATCCTGGCGGAAAATAAACTTTAGGCTGCCTTTTGCGCGGGTTTACAAAGTCTTTGAACTTGACTTTCATAGCTAAAAGCAAAGCATCCAGCACCTCTCAACCAGCTTTGCCCTTCCTCACCCCTCACCTGCCAAAAACCCCAAGCCCTCTTCTCCGTGTTAGAAGAAGTACTACTACTCTTGCTCTAAACCATGACAATAGGCACCAGAGCGCGCTCCAAAACAACACTGCATTTTGCACCAGAACTACATACCCAGGGATGAGCATTGCTTCAGAGCACTGCTTTTAGTCAAAAAGCTCAACTCCATTACAAGCTAGAGGCAAAAGATTATAGCGCCAGAACACCCAAAGTAGCCTACTGTGCCCTATCAGGAGGGAAAGACGGGATGGGAAGGAGTCTAGTAAATGAGGAACTAATTCCAGGTACAGTTTAGCGTACAGAAAGCTTCCACAGTACTTACAGATTCCCCAGAATCTTCTGCTTCAGATAACCCGATAACTGGCTCCTTAGGCATGACTAAGAAAAGCGTCGCAGCTTGGGGTGAAAGACCGTGGAACACGAGGCACTGGAGGAAGAGTAAACAGTTAAAACGTAACCGGCTTCAGAGAAAGGTAATGGCTTAAGCAAATCCATCTGCCCCACTGAACTCCTACAGAAGCAGATTGCCAGATACCCCAAACACAAGCCGGAACATTGACTTGTCTTGCGCGATATCAATGCTTTCTATACCCAAAATACAACGCATTTACAGAGCCCCCTCCAGAAGTGCCATTCGGCATGCAAGACCACGGGGACAAGGAGACGGGCCACTACTTGCGATTAGCGACCTCCAGTAGGTTTTAGTTCGGGCTGATCGTTTTCCTAAGTACTTTTTCTATTGGATGTGGTCCACACAGAGGCAGGAGGCGAATGGCTTAACTGAATCAGCAAAGAGTTTAGTGAAGTGGAAGAGCAGCGGTCACTCATTTCCCACAGTACAGGGAGCTCAAGCATTGAACAAACGCATAATCACAGGAAGCCTGCAAGCGCACAGTACGAGTCTGTCTTCTATATTGCGCATAAACCATATTGCTGCAAAAGCAGAAGACGTCCCTAACTGTTAACCTTCAGCATTTTAATAACAAAATTATACGGGATACTAACTTAAAGTTAACATCGCACAAGCAACGGCTGCATTGTTTTCCCCCACGCTGCTCGAAGCACCTCACTCTAGTTCCCAGCACCAGCACCCGTGAAATCCGCAAGCATGCTGTTATCACGATCCCGCTTCCCCACAGAAACAACATCTGGGAAGCTTTTGCAGCCTGCAGGATGACCGGGCTCTAGATATTGTTGGGGGGTATTTTTAAGAAAAACGAGGAAAAGCTGCAATTCTTTGCTTTAATAATCCAGTTTGGGGGTTCGGAACCGAAGCCTAGCACAGCAGAGCTGTGAAACCCCTTCGATGCTATTATGAGGCACACCGAGACCTGCATGTCTCCAATGCAGAACCAACTCGTTACGGTCACTGCTCAGACGTTCACTGTTTACAGACGCACGCACACCGCCCCCACATCCCCCCCGGAATCCCCGAGGAGATTCACTGCGTGTGCCTAAAATAAGCTTTCAGAACTATCATCCTACACGAGGTAGGACCACTCCCATCCCTTGGCAGCAAACTTTGCACGATTTGCAGTGCCAAAGGGACATCGTGCGGCAAACGTCTGCGGCTGACACCGAGCGCGTTACCGTCGGAGGCCCTTCTCTACGCGCGCACACGACACAGTGGGGCTGGGAACCGAGGCGAGCCCGGACAGCACCAGCAACCCAGTACGCGCCGCGGCAGCCGGGGGGCTGGGGGTGGGGGCGGGGCACGGAACAAGCTTTGAGGATGGTGCAGTAGAGAGCGCCACAACCCAGAGGCGCCCCATCCGTCCCCCGTCCCTCCACCCACGCGCAGCAGCAGCGCCGCCACCCGCCCTGCCGCGCCCCCGGGCACCGCGCCCCGGGTCCTCGGCTCAGGGTGCCCGCGAGCGCGGGGGGAGGGGGGGAAGGGAAGAGGAACCGCGCACAGAGCAAAGCCGCGGCTACCTCCTCGTCCTCGTTGCTGACGGTACCGGGGAAGCGCCTTGCCGATGACCTTTCCGAAGAAAGTAGTGGCGCCACCAGGCCGAGCGGCCCGCGCCCCGAGAATCTCGTCAGCAACGACAACGCCCACTGTCGTCCCCGCGCTTCCTCCACTCGGCCGGGCCCTCCGCGGCGCGCCCATTGGGCCACCGGATCGCCGCCGGCCGATCCCGCGACTCGATTGGATGGCTCGCCTGTCGTTTTCGCTTGTCCCCGCCCCCCTTGGCGGGTCCGCCCTCGTCGACCTGGCGCTTAGCGGGGCTCAGGGAGTTTGCGCGCCCTCGGGGCGCGGAGGGATCCGACCTGGGCGAGTCCGCGGAGGGATCTGCCCCGTGTAGTGCTGCGACCCTGAGGGCGGGCAACGAGGTCGCAGAAGAGCCTGGGGTAGCTTCAAGTACCATTTCTTGTTATTTGTTACTGCATCAAGTCCACCCCAAAACGTGCCTGTGGCTTTTTGGCGCTGCTCCCTCCAGTCAAATGACTGCTTTTGCCAGGGCCTGGCCTTAGCTTCTCAGGACATTTCGCAGAACCAACAGAATTTGCTCTACATTGTTCCCTGAAAGCCCCACCTCAGTTGCAGACCTTTCTAAGCGGCACGCCTCCTGGGAGAAAATACAGTATGAAGCGTGCCTTCCTTCGGCACTGCTGGCTTGAGGGCCAAAAAAAGTAACCTTTACCTGATTAAAGGCCATTTAAATATTAAAACGCACGCCCCCGCGTATGCTAATAAGCTTCATGAAGTACATAGAATCATCACAAAATATTCTGAGTTAGAAGGGACCCACGAGGATCATCGACTCCCACTCTTAAATGAATACCCCATACAGGGATCGAACCCATCACCTTGGTGTTATTAGCGCCATGCTTTAAACCATCTGAGCTAATCTCAGAGTCAATGCTACCACATATATGACTATGTTACTCAGCTCTCCGCTGAGTGACCCATGTGAGGTAACAAATCCTGAGCCTGTCACAAGAGACTGCAAAGATTTCCCCCCACTCCCAGGGGAGGTGTCTGGCATCTCCTGAACGTATATTAATCCATTGGACTCTATGTTTTGGGGGACCCTGACCATCGAGAAGACCAGAAGAACTGGACCAAAGGGACGCTGCTGGGTTCCACGGAGTGGTGATACGTTTTCCCTTTTAATCTCTCTCTGTCGCTTTCTTTCTTCTCCCCCTCCTTTTCCGATTTCTTTCCATCTCTCTTTCTCTGCCTCTTTACCATTAAAAAAAACCCCATACTACTGATTTTGGCATCTGGTCTCGTTTGCATCTTAATTCGGGCACAGGCATTTCTAATAATTTTAATAACCAGATCATAACACGACCGCATCACTTTTTTGGAGGATCAAGCCCCCGATTCCTTTGCGGCCTTTCTCAGGTATTCACCTTTTGGTTCCCGATGATACAGCAGCCCCTGTCTCTTCTCTGTTGCTCAAAACTCCATCCCCTTTCCCTGCTGAGTCTCGTTTAAAGCCCTCCTTGTAAGTCTGGCCAGCTTGTTGGCAAAGACCCTCTTGCCCCCCTTGGTGGGGTGAATCGCATCAGCTCCCAACAGACACGGCTTCTTAAAGGTAGATCCACGATCATAGAAACCAAAACCTTGAGTACGGCACCAGCTACACAGCCAGGCGTTCACCCGTTCGGTTCGTCTCCTCCTTCCCAGACCCCTTCCTCTGACGGGACTCTGATAGAGGAGACCACCACCTGTGCTCCCGATCCTTTTCACATTGCTCCAACGGAGATATAGTCTCCTGGGAGGGTTCTAAGTTGCCTCGTCAGACCCTACACAGAAGAGTAGGAGCGGATGATAATCTGCAGGGTTCACCAGGCCCGGCAGCCTCTCAGTGACACCACGAATGCGAGCTCCTGGTAGGCAGCAGACTTCTCTAGAGAAATTGCCTGGATGGCAAACGGGTGCTTCGGTGCCTCTCAGGGGGGAACCTCCAATTACTAATATCTTTACGTGCTTTTCTGGTGGCACTGGTTCTAACGCGGGCGGGTGGTTTTAACAGACAGATAACATACAAATGCCAAAAATTATGTTTCGCCATTGTTTCTGCCTGTCAAAAACTTCCTACCAAAACCTCTGTTTCAGTTTTCCACTAGAAGTTCTCACCAGAGTCTTCCCATGGGAGTTTTCCTGCCAAAGGATCCTGGTATTGTCCATCCTTACCATATCTCTGTGAACATCTGAACAGGGCTATGTGCCAAAACACCACAGACTACCTCCTTTGAACACTATAAAAGCTGAAGAGAAATTTGGGAAAATTAGGGAACGAGGAATGGAAGAGAGAGTTGGCCACAACCGCTGACTCGTCCTCCGCCTCACCCTCACCTTTCCTTCTGCCGCCTGGAAGCTGCCTGTCCGAAGCTGGACCCCTGCCGTCTTGGAGTGGACCAGACCTGGACCCACCGTGCTTCCTACGTGAGTTTTCCACCCCAACCCTATTTCTGAGAGGTACAGCAGGACTGAGGCCTCTGCACAAGCCTGAGACAGGGCCGGTGTAAGTGACGGCGTGAGCTGCGGAGAAGCCTACATCCTAGCTGCATTCCAGACCCCCTGCAGCTAAAGAGATAACATCACACTGAAAGCGGCACCAACCAGAGAAAAAAAATGGCGAAAACCGCTTCTTTCTCTCCCTCTCGCCCCCCCCCACTCCACAAGTCAGCTTGGACGAACAGGTAGTTCTTGGTGGTAATCTTTTTCCTTTGCTTCTAAAATTAATCTTAGCATTTTCTACCCTTTTCTTATTTTTTCCTCTTTCTCTTTGCATCTCTTAGCAATTAATAAAACAGTTTTGGTCTCAACAGATAACTTGTATGAGTTTTAATTTTGCTCAAGGGAATATTCAAATATAAAAATTCTTTCTGCAATATTTTAGCAGATTGTAACATTTCTATTGGTGTCACGGACAGGATTCCCTTAAGCAAAACTGTTTATTCCAAAACCTGATAATTGGTAATTTTTATGATCGATCATTCTGTGATAGGAAAATCAGAATAAGGTACCTTACCTCCTTACCTTACCTACCTCCCTTAACTTTCTTTTCCCTTCCTTTTTTTTTTTTTTTGACTTTATGACTGTGTGACTTAAGGACTTTGACTTTACAAGTTGTTTTTATGTTTTGTTTTGTTTTGTGAAGTTAATGTGCACATTGTGATTTAGTGCTTTCTGGGGAAAAAGGGGTGAAATTTTGGAAATTAACTTTTACGAGGGGCCCCCCAGATAAGCTCACCCCGGTTTTGGTTGTAACGTAACTTTTTTAAGAGGTAACTCTCTGGAGGAAGGAGCGAGACTTTGGGAAATTTGCTGTAACTTTTAAGAGGGGCTCTCCAGAGAAGATCGCTCCGAATTTGTGAGGTAACTTTTTTAAGATGGGCCTTTCCAGGGAGAGGAGTGAAGAACTTTGGAAATTTGCTGTAACTTTTAAGAGGTACCCCCTGGAAACGTATTCACTCCGAATTTGTGGTAACATGGAACATAATGTGCAAGCTCTTAATGATTTGCTAGATGAATTTGGTGCCAGGCCATCTCTTCCGGGAATGGAATGGGCACAAGATAATTGGTGTAATATTCAAGCAATTGTTGATCGAATCTCTACCCTGCGGGCAGGGGCGAGAAAAGGTAAAGGAAAACCTATCGTTTGTTCAATATTAGGTGCAGCTGTAATAACTGCAATTAACAACAAAGAACAACAGCAAAAAGCTCACATGAAAGTAGTTAACTCACTGCAAGAATCAATTAAGTCTTTGCAGATGCAGTTGGAGGAACAAACAGCTACAGCAACTGTCCTCCAGGAAGAGATAAGGAATGAAAGGGCTACAGCCCATGTCCTTGGAGAGGAGCTCTATGCAAGATTAATGAGAGAAGGTAAAAGAGAGTCAGAGCTGGAATCATCTAAAGAAATATACCCTCTCTCTGACTTAAAACCTTTGCGTGATCAAGTTGAAAAGCTGTCGGTGTCTCTCCGTCCCCTAATTAAAACAGAATACACATATGAGGGGTCGGATGACGATACACCTCAAATAACTACAAAAGAAATCCCTTATACAGCAACTGAATTAGCTAAGTTAAAAAAGGAATATAGCAGAACCCCTAGAGAATCTGAGACTGAGTATGTTTGGAGAGTCTCTCTTACTGGGGGTGATCAAATTTTGTTATCAGAAAAAGAGGCTGAAGGGTTTTGGGGAGCTGGAGTTTTTCTGACTACAGGAGATAATCGGGCACCCTGGTCCCTTACCCAAAGAGCAGTCTACTGGGCTGGAGGGCTCAACCCCTTGGAAAGGGGAGATCCTCTGGCTATAGTGGGAAATGTTAATCAGATTGTAGAAAGTGTTCAAAAGGCTGCTTGTTTACAAATGATGTATGACAGAGAATTAAGACCAAGACGTGAATCCCCGATGATGCTGCCTGTAGATCCTGAAAGAATGATTCCCCTTATCAGGGGACTCCCTGAGGCTATGAAGCCTATTGGCATTCACCTAAAAGGACAAATAGAAAGCCTCACCAAAGGGGACAGAACTGCAGCTGCTTTAGAAGCAGCTGTAATCCCCAGTCGTCACCTTAGAGAAAATAAGATTTGGACCTGGGGAGAAGTGGCACAAGAATTAATTAATTATGGAAGAAAATATGGTCCAGTACCCTCAATTACTACTGATACTAAATCAATTCGCCGCACAGAATGCAAAAATACTCCAGCAAACCTCAGAAAGGTAACATTCTCCTCTGGACAAGGAGGACCCACTAACACTGGGGGATACAGGGAAAAAAGGAATACCCTGTGGATTGCGGGCTTGCAAAAGGGAATCCCAAAATCCCTAATGGATGGCCAACCCACAGATAAATTAGAGATATTAATTCAAGAATGGCCAGTAAAAGAGGAATCTCTGAAAGCTGTCCCTGCTACAGCCCCTGCCCTGGAAGAGTCACAGAAAGGGGAGGGATCACAGCAAGGGGAGGTGACGGGAAACTCCTCTCTTCGTTCTCAGTAGGTAAGCTGGGGGACGAAGGTTGGTTTTACATTAGACGGCTTACCAAAAATTCTAAAGGAGATTTGTTAATAACCTTTCCTATTTGTCCCCGCAGAACTCCTGTAACTTTTTTGATAGACACTGGCGCTCAAGTATCTGCCCTGAAAATTAAAGATGCATCTGCATGTGGAATCACTCCCTCACGTAAAGGCTTATTTGTTGCAGATGCTTTCGGGAACATACAACCCCAGATAACGGCAAAGGTAAGATGCTGGTTACCAGGGGAGGAGAAAGCAGTTGAAACCTTAATGATTTTGGGTGAACTTCCTACCAATTTACTGGGACTAGACCTCCTGAAGGGAAGGTCTTGGACTGATGAGGAAGGAAACATATGGGCTTTTGGAAAAGAAATCCCACATCTGTGCTTACTAAGTTCTGCCCCTGCTCTTCCTCCCTCCCTAGTAACCAATGTCAAACCTTACCCCTTACCCTTGGGAGCAAGGGAAGGAATCACTTCAGTTATTGGAGATTTAAAAGAAAAAAGAATAGTGATTACAACACATTCTCCTTATAACTCACCTCTGTGGCCTGTTCGTAAGCCAAATGGTAATTGGAGGCTAATGGTAGACTACCGCCGCCTTAATGCAAATACGGGACCCCTTACTGCAGCAGTCCCAAATATAGCCAAGTTAATAGCAACCATCCAAGAACAAGCCCATCAAATCATGGCCACTATTGACATCAAAGATATGTTTTTTATGGTTCCCCTGCAGGAACAGGATCAAGAACGCTTTGCTTTCACATGGGAGGGCCAGCAATACACTTTTACCCGTCTCCCACAAGGATTTAAACACTCACCCACTCTAGCACATCATGCACTGGCACAGGAACTGTCACTCATTCCTCCTGCACCAGGAGTAAAAGTGTACCAATACATCGATGACATTTTAGTAGCAGGAAATGAGATTGCACCTGTGCAAACAACCCAAACAGACATTATCAGGCATCTTGAGTCCCTGGACTTACATATCCCTCCTGAAAAGGTACAGCCTCCTTCACAGGAAGTAAAATTCCTGGGAATTTGGTGGAAGGGAGGAATGGTTTGTATTCCCCCAGACACACCTGCCTAGACCAACTTAAAACACCAGAAAATAAAAAAGATTTGCAGCATGCTTTAGGCCTGCTGATTTTTTGGAGAAAACACATCCCTGATTTTTCAATAATTGCACGACCCTTACATGATTTATTGCGGAAAAAAGCAAAGTGGGATTGGACCCCCCTTCACAATGAAGCCCTACAACTCCTGATTTTTGAGGCCAACACATATGTCCTAGTTAGGACAACTGAGACCAGTTCATCATGGCATGGGTGTAACCCAAAACTGTGTATTCTATAGCCTTCCATGCCATTTCCCAGAAACTGTTGTGAATAGACTATTCGCACCCTCTGCCCATAGAGCCTGACTCCTCAGGCTATAAACTAGGTGTTAAGAGGCCTGTGAGATAGGAGGATGCTCTTGTCCTCACACCCTTTGTGGAACTCCCCGCCCTGAGGGGAGCACTGAACATTACTGCCTGAACTGGAGGATATATAATCTTGGAGTCTTGGAACATTTTTAACCACTCTGTGGGATCCAGAGAAAGACTGCAACAGCTCTTCCCCCAGCATCTCACTGCAATCACCACTTTTGACCAGACTGCAACAGCTCTCCCACCAGCAGGTTCTTCCCCTCTCCCTTTACTTTGGACTCAAGCGGGGCCCAAGGAACACCACTTTGTTCATGCCCCAGGGTACTGGGTTATACATTTGGGTTTTGTGGGTTAAGACCAATTGTTTGTTTGTATGATTGTACTTACTGTATTATTTTAGTAAATTGTTATTCTGACTTATAATCTCTCCTTTGAGTTGAGTTCATTTCCCCTGCTGGTTAACTCTAAACCAGCACAACATACCACTCATTAGGCCCCATACACCCTACTGATCCAGTACAAATTGAGTGGGGATTTGCAAGCTCCGAACTGTCCATACACTTATGGCAGAAAGGGCCTGATGGTTCCACCAGACCTATAGGGTTTTATTCACGCAGTTTCAAAGATGCTGAAAAACGATATTCTACCTGGGAAAAAGGCTTATTTGTGGTGAGTACTGCTTTTTGTGAAACAGAAAAAATTGTCCATCAGCAGCCTCTAATTTTAAGGGGACCCTTCAAGGTCATTAAACCTGTTTTGACAGGAACCCCACCCCCTGATGGGGTGGCCCAACGAGCTACTGTCTGGAAATGGTATGCTCAAATTGAACATTATTGCACCATTTTTCAAGTAACAGAGGGAGCTCGCAAATATCTTCCCTTACAAGATGAGGTAACTTTAAATAACACAGTTGATTCTCCACCTTCTGTGATTGAAGCAGCACCCCCATACTCAGAACAATTGCAGAATGTGTGTTTTACTGATGCCTCAGTTAAACGAGAAGGTAAAGTTTGGAAATATCGTGCTGTAGCTTTACAAGTACCCACAGGAGACAAAATAATAACTGAAGGAGAAGGCAGTGCACAGGTAGGAGAATTAGTAGCAGTTTGGAGTGTATTTAATCATGAAGCCGAGACCTCTCACTCTGTATATGTTTACACTGATTCTTTTGCTGTGTTCAAAGGGTGTACTGAGTGGCTCCCCTTCTGGGAGAACAATGACTGGGAAGCGAATAGAGTCTCTGTTTGGCAAAAAGAGAAATGGCAAGAAATTCTTGCTATAGCAAAGAAAGGGAATTTTTTAGTCCGATGGGTAGCCTCTCATCAAGAAAATGAAACTCCAGCTAGCCTCTGGAACAACAAAGTAGATGAACTGGCCAGATTAGCCTCTCTAAGTATAAAACCTCCCGCAGAGAACTGGGACAGATTGTTAGAATGGCTGCATTTAAAGAGACAGTACACAGGAGCACAAGACCTATACAGAGAAGCAGGAAGCAGGGGGTGGCCAGTAACTCGAGAGATGTGCCGTTCCTGCATATCCTCATGTGAACAGTGCAGAACCCGACTTGAACGTCACCCTTTAGAACAACCCCCGTTACATATCAGAGACAGAAAAGGGCTGTGGGACACATGGCAGATAGACTATATTGGACCCTTTAGAAAGTCTGAGGGAAAACTGTATGTGTTAGTAGGAGTGGAAGTCAGGTCAGGATTAGTGCAAGCAGAAGCTTTCCCTCGAGCAACCAGTACAAACACTCTAGAAGCTCTTAAAATGTGGTTCAGTTTTTTCCCAAAACCTGTATCTATCCAATCAGATAATGGGTCACACTTCACAGCTGCCATCGTCCAAGAGTGGGCCAAAGAAGAAGGAATCCAGTGGATATTTCACACACCATATTATCCACAAGCAAATGGCGTAGTAGAAAGAACAAATGGCCTGCTTAAACGATTTCTGAAACCTCAGAAATCCAACTGGACTAACCAACTATGGGATGCTGTAAAAATGGTAAATGACAGATGGGGAGTGAATGGCTGTCCCAGACTTACAGCTTTTTATCCACAGCCTCCCTCTCTGATACCAGCAACATCAAAACCTGAGAATAATCAGAAACCCTCTCACTTTCCTGGACAACCTGTATTAGTGGAACTACCTACTGTAGGAGCTGTACCGATGATACTCATCACTCCCTTAAACATATACACCTGGAAAGCAAAAGATGCTTATGGCAAAGAACACAAAATAAGCTCTCGGTGGATTGTTCCTACATTTTAATATTGGGCCCTAAAAGGGGCCAGACAGACCTTTTTCTTTTCTTTTACAGGTAACTGCCCCACGGAGAAAAGTATTCAGAACTGTGAATGAATAATCTCAGATTTGGACTATGGTTCAGTTTACTGGTAACTGTAGTTATAATGTGTTAGTTATGTTTGTATGGTTATTTACCTTGTACGTGTACTCAGCAGAACAGACTGTTAAAAATGAAAATCAAAGGAACCTTGCCTGGGAACTAGTCAAAGGGTTTGCAAAAATATGGAACATACCGATCAAGGTATATGTGTATCTTTACCCGAGTCTGCTGAACAAGGATTGCGATTTTTTATGATACCTTTGAATTTATCTTTTGTTTTTAACATGGCTAGTGTGACAGCCCCATTACCCCTACCTGAAAAGTGGACCAGCAAGACCAACGGAGCCCAACTACTCTGGAAAGGTACCCCTATAGTGCATGGTCTTTACCAAACTTACACCCCATCTCCTAATATAACTCAAGACTGGATGTCACACACCAAATATTGTGAAACAATACGTCCAAAGATAAATATAACCATCTTATCTCAAATTGAATCCCCTCACCCATCTATTGCATCAAGTAAAGGTGAATTTAAACCTGGAATAATAACCTTTGAGGAATATAATGCTAGACAACCCTGCCTTATTTACACATGGGATCCACTCTTTGACCCATTATACTCACCAGATGTATACGAAAGTAAATATGACACAGGTTTTAGTCCTTCCTGGTGTGTACAACTTCCTAATGTAACAAATATAACCCCAATTAACCGGAAAAACTTAATGTGGGCATGGTCTGTACAAGCATTTTTTAAATCCAAATTTACAGAACCCAAATTTACCGTGCCTCAGGTAGAAGAAAGTCCTTTATTCAATTGCTCAAAGGTTATAACATGTAAAGAAGGACCAGGAAATCCTCCAGAAACATGGTTTTCACTCAGAATTAGAACTTTGATAAGAGATATGTGTACTTGTTGGAGATACCCTTCAAAAGGCTAGAGAAATCAGGATGAATCCTGTAACTCGACCTACAAATATCTTCTTAATCACTGCGGAGTTCCCTACACCCACTACCCAATCCACAGTACTCCAATAAATACTAAACCAAAAATCACCATCCTCGACCATGCAGACAATACTGACTGTAAAACTGCAAAATATATAGCCCCTCTAGGAATGGCTTGGGGGTGCTCTGATGGAAAGTTTTATTCACATTTGTCATTAGAGCAGCATGCTGGACTTAGGTGTGCACCTGGAATTCCCTCTCTCTGTCCCAGACGTGTCTTTACTTTTACTAAAGTGTCTAAAGAACGTCACCATCGCAGTGTTATTCCCTCTCCAAAAGCAACACAAAGACCAAAATGGGCGATTAAAGGAGTTGATTTTCCAGATTATTACACCACCGGACAAAAAGCATCCCTTTTTCTTGAGAATTTCTTTACCCCCTATGTCACCTTAAAAAGACACCAATTTGTATTAGAAGATATTACCCGGCAATTAAGTGTTTTAAGCAATTGGACACAACATGCATTTGGAGAATTAAACACTCAAGTCCAGCAAACTACTAAGATGACATTGCAAAACAGGTTAGCATTAGATATGCTACTGTTAAAAGAACAAGGTGTTTGTGGAATGTTAAATTTATCAGAAACTGAATGCTGTGTAACAATTTATAATGCTTCAACCTCCATTGAGGAGGCACGAACAACGAGAGAAATAAGTAATCACACTAGAAATTTGTTCTATGCAATGCAACCACCAGAAGTGTTAGATGGAACATGGGTTACCAACATCCTAGAGTCTTTTGGACTTATGGGATGGGGAAAATGGATAGCACAAATTGGAATAACAATTGTAATTGGAATTTTGTTCCTGATTACCGGCATTGGCCTGGTTAAATGCATGATAAACCGCTTGCTTGTTTCCTTCTCCCCCTCTGTTCGCTATATTCGCATTACCACCACCAAAGAAAACTAACTCGATGTGCCGAGAAACAATGTCAAACCACGGGGTGGAGTGTAACAGACAGATAACATACAAATGCCAAAAATTATGTTTCGCCATTGTTTCTGCCTGTCAAAAACTTCCTACCAAAACCTCTGTTTCAGTTTTCCACTAGAAGTTCTCACCAGAGTCTTCCCATGGGAGTTTTCCTGCCAAAGGATCCTGGTATTGTCCATCCTTACCATATCTCTGTGAACATCTGAACAGGGCTATGTGCCAAAACACCACAGACTACCTCCTTTGAACACTATAAAAGCTGAAGAGAAATTTGGGAAAATTAGGGAACGAGGAATGGAAGAGAGAGTTGGCCACAACTGCTGACTCGTCCTCCGCCTCACCCTCACCTTTCCTTCTGCCGCCTGGAAGCTGCCTGTCCGAAGCTGGACCCCTGCCCCCAACCCTATTTCTGAGAGGTACAGCAGGACCGAGGCCTCTGCACAAGCCTGAGACAGGGCCGGTGTAAGTGACGGCGTGAGCTGCGGAGAAGCCGACATCCTGGCTGCATTCCAGACCCCCTGCAGCTAAAGAGATAACATCACACTGAAAGCGGCACCGACCAGAGGAAAAAAAAAGGCGAAAACCACTTCTTTCTCTCCCTCTCGCCCCCCCCACTCCACAAGTCAGCTTGGACGAACAGGTAGTTCTTGGGGGTAATTTTTTCCTTTGCTTCTAAAATTAATCTTAGCATTTTCTACCCTTTTCTAATTTTTTCCTCTTTCTCTTTGTATCTCTTAGCAATTAATAAAACAGTTTTGGTCTCAACAGATAACTTGTATGAGTTTTAATTTTGCTCAAGGGAATATTCGAATATAAAAATTCTTTCTGCAATATCTTAGCAGATTGTAACAGTGGTTAGGTCAGCTTTGCATGGTTGGCTTGTCCTGGGTCCTGTCTGTTACTCACGTGCTCTTCAGTCTCCAACCCCGGAGCATCCTGTCAGTTATGTAGGGGCACTTCAGGAGATGGGGGAGGGTTCTTCCTTCTACCCCGAGCACAGACAAGCGTCCAGTCTCCTTCTTCTCGGGACTTACTTGCGTCAGTCAGCTCGAGGTTGGATTCCGGCTTACCTTCCTCTTGCGCAGCCTGAAGGCAGGCTGTCGCTCAGCCTGAGACAGCGGACAATACCACACATCAATCTCCTGCTCGCGTTCCCGGATACCGTGCTGCCTGTCGAGCTCCTCTTGTAAAAGTTACTTGTCCAAGGAGATCTTCCCGCTGGGCACGCTTGCAGCTATGACATCCACCGCTGCCTTCGGGTGCTAGGAGGACTTCCAGGTACTGGAGCTCTCGCCCTGCCCTTTGCTCATTGACCCCATCTGTCACTCCCTCACAGGGCTGCTGCTTACTCTCTCTCTCCCTCCGCCCCGCCCCCACTCTTAGTTTAAAGCCCTCCTAATGAGGTCAGCTATCCTATTGGCAAAAATAACTATGCCCCGCTTAGTGAGGTGGAACCCCTCTGTCCCAAGCAGACGCTGATCCACAAACAGGGTCCCATGCTCATAGAACCCAAAACCCTGTCGCCAGCACCAGCTCCGCAGCCAATTATTGACTCGCATTATCGGTGCCCTCCTCCTCCTGCCCTTTCCTCTCACCGGCAGGACTGAGGAGAACACCCCCTGGGCCCCCATGCCCTGGACTACCGCCCTCAGAGCTCTGGGGTCATTGCTAGGGGAAACCTGGTGTCGCAGATGTGCTCCTCCGGTTTGAACTAGCAGAACCTCGGTCCAGGCAGATGCTCAGCAAGTAGGACTATCCAAAGTTAATCCTACTGCGTGAGGCTATCGGTGACAACCCAGCACCAAAACCAGCTGTAAGTGCAGAAGACCTTTCTCTGAAGAATTATTCGAGGAGGGGGGAATTTATGTCGCTCAAGGAAGCTGTGCTGCCTGGGAAAGAACATCTTCCCACGGATAGTTTGGTGCTTTTACTTCCCTTGCCTTACAGAGAGGTTAACTTCCTGAAAGAAAGCGGCGTGTTTTCTCATGCCCAGTGTAGGTAGCGCCGTCATGTTAGTGTTCTCAACTTGCAGAAATAAATTTTCCTAAATCCTTCTGCTGCCTGGTACCTGGGGTAGCTGCGTGCAATATTCCCTCACACCAACAAACCAGTTTGGCTGCAGACTGGGCTGATAAGCGGCCAAAACTGCATGAACACAGCAGAAAATCTGACTACGAGCCAATCACTTGACGCTATCAATACGTGCAGCCATCAGAGTCCGTTGAGTCCTCCCTCCGTAGCCGCTGGCTGCACGGCAGTGATCTCCCCTCAAGTAGGGATGCCTTTCAAGGTTACCCCCCGAGGCTTGGAGATCCCTTACCTGACACCACTAGGCATCCATGGGTTGCTAAGTGACTTCTTTTTGCATGCGTGTAACATTTAAGATACGCATCGTAAGCTTACCAATAACCTTTGTATCCTATACTAACTTTAAGTGTAGTAAAGAGCAGACAATTGACCGCCAATCCATCTGTACTTATTTTATATTTTACGTACCTAACTTTACTGATTAGAACTCAGTAAACTAACTACTAGATCAGGTCGGTCCAAGTGATCTCTGACTCTTCTCCTGCCACACCTGGACAGCATCAAAAGCATCTGTGGTGGGTTGACCTTGGCTGGACGCCAGGTGCCCACCAGGCCGTTCTATCACTCCCCCTTCTCAGCTGGACAGGGGAGAGAAAAGGAGAGGGAAAACAACTCCCAGGTCGAGATAAGGCAGTTTACTAAAGCAAAAGCGCATGTTTGCGTGCGCACAAACAAAGAAGAAAAATAGTAAATGGAATTTTATCCTCTACTTCCCATCAGCAAGTGTTGTGCGGCCACTTCCCAAGAAGCAGAGCTTCAGCACACAAAGCGGTTGCTCCAAAAGGCAAACACTGTAAATGACGAATGCCCCCCGCTTCCTCCTCCTTTATTTAGCTTTTATATCTGAGCTGACATCATATGGTATGTGAAACAGGAGGCTAGGCCCAAAAGAGTTAACTAAGAAATTTGGGCCTGCTAACAAGCTATCAACATCCAAAACGATCTGTGCTTGTTCTGTTCTACTTACTGGACCAAAGCTTCAGAGAATAGTACAAGAACATGTAATAGGCCTAGAAGCAATAAATTAGAAATATAACAGGATCAGGTAGACATTTGAATAGGAGAAATAGGCCTGGAGCCAGGGCTTTTTCCAGGCTTCAGTGAGCGGGTCAAGAACAATGGAAGAGAAGAAGGGTCAAGTTGAGGAAGATGAGTTGAAGCCCCCTGCCCCATGGAGGAAGATGGGAACTACCTTCCGAAATGGGGAGCTAAGAGAAGCACCGCCCCAAGCCCCGCCTGAGCTCCACCTATACTCCGCCTATTGTTAATATGCATTGATAGATGTTGTAGTCACTTGAATATGCATTTAATCACATCTGAAAATTGTACAAAAGTGTTGATTTTCTGAGGAGCCGGTGAGCAAGTTTGTCCAGCGCGAGCTGGCTTGCTCCCAACGTTGAATAAACAAATACCTTGCTGCTTAAAGACAAAAAAGTCTCTGAGCAGTTTCTTGGACCGATTTTTCAGATTCATATAGAATATCCCTCTGGCCAGTTTGGGTCAACTGCCCTAGTTGTGTCCCCTCCCAGGACCTTGCCCACCTCCAGCCTACTGATGCAGGGGCAGAATGTTGGAGAATCAGCAGTACCCAAAACACTGGTGTGTTATCAGCACCTTTCTAACTACCGATGCAAAGCACAGCATTGTGAGGGCTGCTATGGGGAAAATGAACTCCAGCTCAGCCACACCCAATACAGCATCATTGGTGCCCGATTCTAAGCTTTGAGTCTCCTTTGCTACTGAAATTGCAGTTAGAGAAGACGGATTGGTGCCTGCGCTTCAGTCAAAGCAACATTTGCTCCTAATCCTTCCTGACAAAAGGGTCGGGAATGACATTGCCAGCCTTACTTATTGTCCTTTTACCCTTCACATCCTCAAGGCTTTGCCTTCCCTAAGGCTCCGTTTTAATCACATTTAGCCAGACCAACCTCACATCAACTCCGTGACCTCTTTGTAGATGGCCTAGGGTTTCCAACGCACACGCACAAAGAGCATCCAACAGGGCTCTGCGCATTTTCATCCCTTTGCATGCAGGAGTTCCAGTTCTTTGCCGCTTGCATTACCAAGCAAGACAAAATAGAGACTAGATCCTTTTTCTCACGAGAACCTCTTATTGCTCAGAAAGAAGGCTTTCTCCATTGAAATTTCCCCTTCTCAAAGTGACTGGATCCCCAGATATTGCCGGGCTTTCCTATCTCCAAAACGTCCTGTTCCTACCCCAGTCACTATCAGTCTCTCAACCACCAACCCCCGTACAACTTCTTCACGGAGGAATCTGCCTTTTAGGCTTTCTGACGCCAGACTTTGGCCGGCTGCCAGTTGTCCACCCAGCTGTTCTCCCACCGCCCCTCCTCAACAGGACAGGGGGAGAAAATAGGATGAAAAAGTTCCTTCAGGACATAGCCACCTGCCGCATCAGGGGGCAGCAGGGAAATACCTGCCCCAGACAGCGTTTTGCCCTTTCTTAAATATGCTCACACAGGGCTGCCACCAGCTTTGCCGAGTTGCTCAGCTTTGGTCCTCGGCGAGTCCGATGCCTAGCTGTCGGGAACTAGCTGTGTCCAGCGCAGGGCAGACCCTGGCCTCTTCTCACAGAGGCCACCCCCTGCAGGCCGCACCTGGAGCGCTGTGTCTAGTTCTGGTCCCCACAATTCAAAAAAAAGACGCAGACAGACTGGAGACGGTCCCAAGGAGGGCCACAGAGATGATCAAAGGGTTGGAGAACCTGCCCTATGAGGAAAGCCAGAAGGAGTTGGGGCTTTTCTCCCTCGCAAAAGAGGAACATCATCACAATATTCCGCTACTTAAAAGGCAGCTACAAAGAGGACGGAGGCTCTCTCTTCACAGGGAGCCACACGCAGAAGACTCAACAGGAGGGTCTCCCTTATTCAGCAGGATGGCAAGTGGTATCACCGCCAAAAAGCTAAGACTTTGCTTCCTACAAGGCGCAGGAGACTGCTAAGCGCTTGCAGCGTCACGCTTCAAATGACCGGGCAAATCACTATCTGTCTATGGAACGCTGTTAACAGGCTGAAACGTTCCACATACTTGCACTCCCGGGAGACACCGTTTGAACTTGCAGAACTATTTCCCCTCAGTAAGACGCGCAAGACGGAGATGATATCCCCATGCTAAATCTTTATTGTGCAACTGCTGCTCAAAGCTTTTATTACCTTCCACAGACACACGTCACAAAAACTTGCACATCAACAGCGGCTAGATTGACGGGCAACAGATGAAATCCATTCAGTGGCGATTTGTACACGTGTGGCAACTCTTGCGGTGTAAAAATCTTAGCCGGGCGGCCAGCCTGACTGACGGCCACCCAGAACACGTAGATGTATGCGATACACAGACTGCCCACCCTCGGGCCCTTCGTCCACAACCATCCGGAATCCATTGGTCAGGCCCAGGTGAGCAGCATGCGTCTCGCCAACAACCATTACACGCCCAAGAAGCTGGAGAAGGAAGTACAAACCCATAAATAAAATAAAATAAAAGAAAACGGAACACACAAAGAGGGGAGAGGGCAGGAGGGGAAGGAACGAGAGCAGAGAACCACCCAGAGAAAGCAGCTAGCCAATTCCTAGCAATTCAACCCTTGCGCTTCGAATTACTGCCCGTCCGCCCGCCTGCAACCAACGTTTGCCAAGTAAAGCTACAACGACCGATTAGGAACACCGTAGGGGGAAAAAAGAGCTAGGCAGTTTTTTTCAAGCTAGACAGGAACGGACTACAAAACAGCCACAGAAGCTGACTTGGTCTCCGGGTTAAAGCCCCCGTTCTATCTTCAGGAAACATAAGCAATCCTGGCGGAAAATAAACTTTAGGCTGCCTTTTGCGCGGGTTTACAAAGTCTTTGAACTTGACTTTCATAGCTAAAAGCAAAGCATCCAGCACCTCTCAACCAGCTTTGCCCTTCCTCACCCCTCACCTGCCAAAAACCCCAAGCCCTCTTCTCCGTGTTAGAAGAAGTACTACTACTCTTGCTCTAAACCATGACAATAGGCACCAGAGCGCGCTCCAAAACAACACTGCATTTTGCACCAGAACTACATACCCAGGGATGAGCATTGCTTTAGAGCACTGCTTTTAGTCAAAAAGCTCAACTCCATTACAAGCTAGAGGCAAAAGATTATAGCGCCAGAACACCCAAAGTAGCCTACTGTGCCCTATCAGGAGGGAAAGACGGGATGGGAAGGAGTCTAGTAAATGAGGAACTAATTCCAGGTACAGTTTAGCGTACAGAAAGCTTCCACAGTACTTACAGATTCCCCAGAATCTTCTGCTTCAGATAACCCGATAACTGGCTCCTTAGGCATGACTAAGAAAAGCGTCGCAGCTTGGGGTGAAAGACCGTGGAACGCGAGGCACTGGAGGAAGAGTAAACAGTTAAAACGTAACCGGCTTCAGAGAAAGGTAATGGCTTAAGCAAATCCATCTGCCCCACTGAACTCCTACAGAAGCAGATTGCCAGATACCCCAAACACAAGCCGGAACATTGATTTGTCTTGCGCGATATCAATGCTTTCTATACCCAAAATACAACGCATTTACAGAGTCCGCTCCAGAAGTACCATTCCGCATGCAAAACCACAAGGACAAGGAGACGGGCCACTACTTGCGATTAGCGACCTCCAGTAGGTTTTAGTTCGGGCTGATCGTTTTCCTAAGTACTTTTTCTATTGGATGTGGTCCACACAGAGGCAGGAGGCGAATGGCTTAACTGAATCAGCAAAGAGTTTAGTGAAGTGGAAGAGCAGCGGTCACTCATTTCCCACGGTACAGGGAGCTCAAGCATTGAACAAACGCATAATCACAGGAAGCCTGCAAGCGCACAGTACGAGTCTGTCTTCTATATTGCGCATAAACCATATTGCTGCAAAAGCAAAAGACGTCCCTAACTGTTAACCTTCAGCATTTTAATAACAAAATTATACGGGATACTAACTTAAAGTTAACATCGCATAGGCAACGGCTGCATTCTTTTCCCCCACGCTGCTCGAAGCACCTCACTCTAGTTCCCAGCACCAGCACCCGTGAAATCCGCAAGCATGCTGTTATCACGGTCCCGCTTCCCCACAGAAACAACATCTGGGAAGCTTTTGCAGCCCGCAGGATGACCGGGCTCTAGATATTGTTGGGGGGTATTTTTAAGAAAAACGAGGAAAAGCTGCAATTCTTTGCTTGAATAATCCGGTTTGGGGGTTCAGAACCGAAGCCTAGCACAGCAGAGCTGTGAAACCCCTTCGATGCTATTATGAGGCACACCGAGACCTGCATGTCTCCAATGCAGAACCAACTCGTTACGGTCACTGCTCAGACGTTCACTGTTTACAGACGCACGCACACCGCCCCCACATCCCCCCCGGAATCCCCGAGGAGATTCACTGCGTGTGCCTAAAATAAGCTTTCAGAACTATCATCCTACACGAGGTAGGACCACTCCCATCCCTTGGCAGCAAACTTTGCACGACTTGCAGTGCCAAAGGGACATCGTGCGGCAAACGTCTGCGGCTGACACCGAGCGCGTTACCGTCGGAGGCCCTTCTCTACGCGCGCACACGACACAGTGGGGCTGGGAACCGAGGCGAGCCCGGACAGCACCAGCAACCCAGTACGCGCCGCGGCAGCCGGGGGGCTGGGGGTGGGGGCGGGGCACGGAACAATCTTTGAGGATGGTGCAGTAGAGAGCGCCACAACCCAGAGAGGCCCCGTCCGTCCCCCGTCCCTCCACCCACGCGCAGCAGCAGCGCCGCCACCCGCCCTGCCGCGCCCCCGGGCACCGCGCCCCGGGTCCTCGGCTCAGGGTGCCCGCGAGCGCGGGGGGAGGGGGGGAAGGGAAGAGGAACCGCGCACAGAGCAAAGCCGCGGCTACCTCCTCGTCGCTGACGGTACCGGGGAAGCGCCTTGCCGATGACCTTTCCGAAGAAAGTAGTGGCGCCACCAGGCCGGGCGGCCCGCGCCCCGAGAATCTCGTCAGCAACGACAACGCCCATTGTCGTCCCCGCGCTTCCTCCACTCGGCCGGGCCCTCCGCGGCGCGCCCATTGGGCCACCGGATCGCCGCCGGCCGATCCCGCGACTCGATTGGATGGCTCGCCTGTCGTTTTCGCTTGTCCCCGCCCCCCTTGGCGGGTCCGCCCTCGTCGACCTGGCGCTTAGCGGGGCTCAGGGAGTTTGCGCGCCCTCGGGGCGCGGAGGGATCCGACCTGGGCGAGTCCGCGGAGGGATCTGCCCCGTGTAGTGCTGCGACCCTGAGGGCGGGCAACGAGGTCGCAGAAGAGCCTGGGGTAGCTTCAAGTACCATTTCTTGTTATTTGTTACTGCATCAAGTCCACCCCAAAACGTGCCTGTGGCTTTTTGGCGCTGCTCCCTCCAGTCAAATGACTGCTTTTTCCAGGGCCTGGCCTTAGCTTCTCAGGACATTTTGCAGAACCAGCAGAATTTGCTCTACATTGTTCCCTGAAAGCCCCACCTCAGTTGCAGACCTTTCTAAGCGGCACGCCTCCTGGGAGAAAATACAATATGAAGCGTGCCTTCCTTCGGCACTGCTGGCTTGGGGGCCAAAAAAAGTAACCTTTACCTGATTAAAGGCCATTTAAATATTAAAACGCATGCCCCCGCGTATGCTAATAAGCTTCATGAAGTACGTAGAATCATCACAAAATATTCTGAGTTAGAAGGGACCCACGAGGATCATCGACTCCCACTCTTAAATGAATGCCCCATACAGGGATCGAACCCATCACCTTGGTGTTATTAGCGCCATGCTTTAAACCATCTGAGCTAATCTCAGAGTCAATGCTACCACATATATGACTATGTTACTCAGCTCTCCGCTTAGATCATGCTCTACAGAAGAGGAGAAGCTTCGGCTCTTTATAGGGAGGGGAGAAATTTCACCTCCTTAGGAGGAATTCCCAAAAGACCTCAGAGACAGTCGACGGGCTCCTCTCCTCTCCTTCCTCCCATGCAGGAATGCCTTCTTGGGAAGTTTCTGGGTATGATTCGTATTATTATTACTACCCGGGTTAGCACAACAGCATTGCTGTTTTTAGAGCTCTAGCGCAGCTAGTGCATTTCTCAACAGCAATTCCAAATCTGAATTTCTGTAGCTTCAATAAACTGCACTTTTCGTGAACCTGTGCTCACGAAGGCTCTTAGAGAAGGCGACCAGACTTATAAGTGCCAAGTTGGTTGCAATCGGAAATGAAGCCTAACCGCACCCAGCCCCTCTGATCTCTGAGGACCAGCTGGAACGCAAGGGGGTTATTTTCTGCCAAATTTCTGACTCTTAAGCAACAGCTTGGCCTCTAATTTTCACCCATAAGCTCTCAACCTGTTCATCGCCGTCTTTCAAAGACAGCTCTGCGCAGTCAATCCCTCTTATTTTTGGTTTACGTAGACGGCAACCCCTGCCTCTCCTTCCTTCTGACCAGTTTATAGCCATCGGTTGCAGAGCTCCAGTTGTTTGAGTCGTCCCACCACATTTCTGCCTTAGTGATGTGGTGGGTTGACCTTGGGTGGATGCCAGGTGCCCACCCAGCCGCTCTATTACTCCCCTTCCCAGCCGGACAAGGGAGAGCTGGGCTCGGGGGGTGGTGGAAGAGAAGGGGTTTGGGGGTGTGATGGTGAAATCTCTCCACAACAAACTGAAGGAGTAAACCCCCCCCGCTCCGGGAAGACCATGTACACACGGGACTTTACGTGAGAGGCAGCTGAGAAGGGGTCATAAACCATCAAGGACCCCCAAAGCACCCCCCCCCCCCCACTCATTCCTGAGGCCTTCCACCACCAGAAGACTGCACGTGACCCATGTGAGGTAACAAATCCTGAGCCTGTCACAAGAGACTGCAAAGATTTCCCTCCACCCCCAGGGGAGGTGTCTGGCATCTCCTGAACATATATTAATCCATTGGACTCTATGTTTTGGGGGACCCTGACCATCGAGAAGACCAGAAGAACCGGACCAAAGGACTCTGCCAGGTTCCACGGAGTGGTGATACATTTTCCCTTTTAATCTCACTCTGTCACTTTCTTTCTTACCCCCCCCCTCCTTTTCCTATTTCTTTCCATCTCTCTTTCTCTGCCTCTTTACCATTAGAAAAACCCCATACTACTGATTTTGGCATCTGGTCTCGTTTGCATCTTAATTCGGGCACAGGCATTTCTAACAATTTTAATAACCAGATCATAACACGACCGCATCACTTTTTTGGAGGATCAAGCCCCCGATTCCTTTGTGGCCTTTCTCAGGTATTCACCTTTTGGTTCCCGACGCATCAGCAGCCCCTGTCTCTTCTCTGTTGCACAAAACTCCATCCCCTTTCCTTGCTGAGTCTCGTTTAAAGCCCTCCTTGTAAGTCTGGCCAGCTTGTTGGCAAAGACACTCTTGCCCCCCTTGGTGGGGTGAATTGCATCAGCTCCCAACAGACCCGGTTTCTTAAAGGTAGATCCATGATCATAGAAGCCAAAACCTTGAGTACGGCACCAGCTACGCAGCCAGGCATTCACCCGTTCGGTTCGTCTCCTCCTTCCCAGACCCCTTCCTCTGACGGGACTCTGATAGAGGAGACCACCACCTGTGCTCCCGATCCTTTTCACATTGCTCCAACGGAGATATAGTCTCCTGGAAGGGTTCTAAGTTGCCTCATCAGACCCTACACAGAAGAGTAGGAGCGGATGATAATCTGCAGGGTTCACCAGGCCCGGCAGCCTCTCAGTGACACCACGAATGCAAGCTCCTGGTAGGCAGCAGACTTCTCTAGAGAAATCGCCCTCACAGGGCTGCTGCTTACTCTCTCTCTCCCTCCGCCCCGCCCCCACTCTTAGTTTAAAGCCCTCCTAATGAGGTCAGCTATCCTATTGGCAAAAATAACTATGCCCCGCTTAGTGAGGTGGAACCCCTCTGTCCCAAGCAGACGCTGATCCACAAACAGGGTCCCATGCTCGTAGAACCCAAAACCCTGTCACCAGCACCAGCTCCGCAGCCAATTATTGACTCACATTATCGGTGCCCTCCTCCTCCCGTCCTTTTCTCTCACCGGCAGGACTGAGGAGAACACCCCCTGGGCCCCCATGCCCTGGACTACCGCCCTCAGAGCTCTGGGGTCATTGCTAGGTTAAACCTGGTGTCACAGATGTGCTCCTCCAGTTTGAACTAACTGAACTTTGGTCCAGGCAGATGCTCAGCAAGTAGGACTATCCAAAGTTAATCCTACTGCGTGAGGCTATTGGTGACAACCCAGCACCAAAACCAGCTGTAAGTGCAGAAGACCTTTCTCTGAAGAATTATTCGAGGAGGGGGGAATTTACATCACTCAAGGAAGCTGTGCTGCCAGGGAAAGAACATCTTTCCATGGATAGTTTGGTGCTTTTACTTCCCTTGCCTTACAGAGAGGTTAACTCCCTGAAAAGATATAATTCTTACAGACAACCTTGGAGGCCCCGTGAGAGGGGGCCAGGCAAGCCATTAAAAAGGCACGGAGAGGGAAAAGCAGCGTGTTTTCTCATGCCTACTGTAGGTAGCGCCGTCATGTTAGTGTTCTCAACTTGCAGAAATAAATTTTCCTAAATCCTTCTGCTGCCTGGTATCTGGGGTAGCTGCGTGCAATATTCCCTCACACCAACATACCAGTTTGGCTGCATGAACACAGCAGAAAATCTGACTACGAGCCAATCACTTGACGCTATCAATACGTGCAGCCATCAGAGTCCGTTGAGTCCTCCCTCCGTAGCCGCTGGCTGCACGGCAGTGATCTCCCCTCAAGTAGGGATGCCTTTCAAGGTTACCCCCCGAGGCTTGGAGATCCCTTACCTGACACCACTAGGCATCCATGGGTTGCTAAGTGACTTCTTTTTGCATGCGTGTAACATTTAAGATACGCATCGTAAGCTTACCAATAACCTTTGTATCCTATACTAACTTTAAGTGTAGTAAAGAGCAGACAATTGACCGCCAATCCATCTGTACTTATTTTATATTTTACGTACCTAACTTTACTGATTAGAACTCAGTAAACTAACTACTAGATCAGGTCGGTCCAAGTGATCTCTGACTCTTCTCCTGCCACACCTGGACAGCATCAAAAGCATCTGTGGTGGGTTGACCTTGGCTGGACGCCAGGTGCCCACCAGGCCGTTCTATCACTCCCCCTTCTCAGCTGGACAGGGGAGAGAAAAGGAGAGGGAAAACAACTCCCAGGTCGAGATAAGGCAGTTTACTAAAGCAAAAGCGCATGTTTGCGTGCGCACAAACAAAGAAGAAAAATAGTAAATGGAATTTTATCCTCTACTTCCCATCAGCAAGTGTTGTGCGGCCACTTCCCAAGAAGCAGAGCTTCAGCACACAAAGCGGTTGCTCCAAAAGGCAAACACTGTAAATGACGAATGCCCCCCGCTTCCTCCTCCTTTATTTAGCTTTTATATCTGAGCTGACGTCATATGGAATGGAATATCCCTCTGGACAGTTTGGGTCAGCTGCCCTAGTTGTGTCCCCTCCCAGGACCTTGCCCACCTCCAGCCTAATGATGCAGGGGTAGAATGATGGAGAATCAGCAGTACCCAAAACACTGGTGAATTATCAACACCTTTCTAGCTGCTGATGCAAAGCACAGCACTGTGAGGGCTGCTATGGGGAAAATGAACTCCAGCTCGGCCACAACCAATACAGCATCATTGATGCCCGATTCTATGCTTTGAGTCTCCTTTGCTACTGAAATTGCAGTTAGAGAAGACGGATTGGTGCCTGCACTTCAGTCAAAGCAACATTCGCTCCTAATCCTTCCTGTCAAAAGGGTCAGGAATGACATTGCAAGCCTTACTTATTGTCCTTTTACCCTTCTGTACCAGGGTGAATTTATGCTGATACTTTTGGTCTGTGTTTGGCCCTGCCACCTGTGAAAGCTTTGCTCTTTCCTTGCCAAGTTATGGGAAAACAAGCACTGATAAACGGGAAAGTTGTCCTTGAAGAGAGCTTCTTGTATAAACTGTTTTAATTGGTATTCTGTGGTTGGCTAGTTGTACTCCAAGGTCACTTGAAGGAGACATTGAGGAGGAGGATGAGGAAAGCTCGTCCCCAGACTCAGTTATGAAAGACCCCCAAAACGTACCACGCGTGCGTGAGGGGATTTCCGAAGTTCTCACGCGTGCGCAGAAGAGATGCACTTACATAACTGGGAGGTGGGACTGCGGGCCTCGGGCTGGGCGGTGCTGGCCACACCTGGGGGATTGTGGCCACTCAATTAATTGTATAAAAAGCAGATAGTGCTTTCTTGGGGTTAGCTAACATCACACCAAGGACAACGTTGCCTTTGGCGGGGACGCCTGCCAGTTTGTGAACTTACTGACTCTCCAAGGATGCAGCTTCTGCTCTGGGTAATTATAGGCATGCTAGGTCAGTAAGATGACTTTATGGGCAACAGCTGGGTAACTGGGTAGGTTGTGCTGAGGGCTTATTTCCCTCCTCCTTCCTCCCTTTTGGGTTTGTTCGTTTTGTTGGCCACCTCTTGGTAATAAATATTGGTTTTTGTTGAGCTTGCAACGGTGTCTTGGTTTTCAAATTTCAGTATGGTTTTGAACCCTCCCTAATACATTTTTTGGTGACGAGGATTTCATATTAACTGTGAAAACCCACCGTTGCTGGGGTAAGAGTGGAGTTTGCAAGTATATAGTTTGCGGGGCTGTGCTGTCCGGTTTGTCTGAGGGGGCGGGACCCGGGGAGGAGGATTCCGCCCCAGGGGCTGTTACATCTGACATTGATGGGGAGGGGCTAGGGAGGCTAGCTACCACCCCTTGCGTTTCTCTTCTGTTGTTTCCTGTTCTCCTTTCCTTGTTGGTTTCCTGCTAGCTGTGCTGCCTGTGCCTTCCCCATTTTCTCCCTGTAGCTTTCTCTTTTCAGATCTCTCTGTGTAGGCTCGGCTGCTGGCTGGCTGATAAAAGGAAGAGGGAGAGAAAAAAGCTCCTTGTTGCGAGTGAGTCGCGGGGGGGGGGGGGACACACTATAGTTAAGGAGGATAAGCATGAGCTGGTTAGTAAAACTTTTAACCTCTCAGAAGGGGGATTCAGGAGGCGCTCCTTTGATCAAGCGTTCTGGTTGGACCGAGGAGCCCTGGAGTATTCTTTGGGGCCGCTTAGAAGCCTGTACTGGGGTCAGTCCTGAATCGTGGAGTTGCAGGAGCCCAACAGAAATAATGAAGTATTGGGTGCAGTTCGTGGAAACATCCTACACACAAAAATCACAGCGTCTAATTCATATCAGTCGCATGACAGGAGCACTCCTGTTTGCTTATTGGTAGAATAGAAGATTTAGAGAAGCAGTTGGAGCATTTGAAAACAGCTACAAAAGACAAAAGCTACATCTATAGTACAACAGCAGGCCTTGTTAGCTGCAACTAATCAGTGCAGCATCATGGAACAGAAATGTGCTACAGTGGCAGAGAAATTTGCTGTGCGTGCTGCAAGAAGGAGAAAGGGGAAGGTACGTAAAGGGAAAGACACAGGACCTCGAGTCAGGGCTATTTTAACAGATCCAGGATGGGATCCAAAAACGTGGGATGGCAACATCTGGAGTACCAGTGAGTCTGATAGTGAACAAGAGGATGCACAAAGGGATGGAGAGGAAACACCCTCGGGACCTGCAAAGGCAGCTCCTGTGGTTAAACAAAAGGGGGCCATGGATCCTGTTGCAGGGCGTTGGGCACGGATTGATACCATGGAGGATTTTACACCAGAGGATGTCAAAAATTGAATCAATCGTTATAACCAACGCCCAGGAGAGAAACCCCAACAGTGGCTAGTGCGGCTAATGGAAGAGGGAGCTGACAGTGTGGTAATCGATGGGGTAGATGCCCCACGTTTCGTAGGATTGACAGGGGATCCATATGTTCATGCTGCATTGCGCCGTGTTCCCGTGGGTCAGAACTTTACATTGATATCGGTAATTGCCACTGGATTCAGTGATAAGCACACGAATGATGGAGCGTGGCCTCCCACAACAAGTCAATGGGTCACATTACGGCAAGCTGTCCTCCTACTCGAGCAGGAGGGGATGAAACTTGCTGTTCAGTATGGTAATCCAGGAACATACCTGGATCAACCTTTCACACCAGGCATATGAAATGTATTACTTGAGGGGTGCCCATCACAATGGAGACCATATCTCATACCTATTCTGATGACAGCGCAAGGTAACCCTATTTGGGAAGTGATTGAAATGCTGGGACAGTTAGGGGATTTACCAGGGCTTCCGGGGGGTCCAGAGTAATCTGAGATATGAGGGGGCACTAAGCCTCTAAAAGAGGCACCAGTGGGGGACAAGGGGGAGCTGGGAGAACGCACCTGCCTGTTCAAGCTTCTGCTTCAACGTGGAATCCCGAAATCTGAAATTGATGGTATGCCCCTGAGTGTGCTACGACAAATGATGCAAACTGGGAAAAAGGAGGGCCAAGTTCGCAGTGTAACCCAGATGGAAACTGGAGTAGGCTCGGTTCCTGCTTTAGAAGCAATGGAACCACAATATCCCTGGAAGGACTTAGATAAGACTCTTGCTAAGTTCCACCCCAAAGCGGAATAGGGAAGTGGAAGTTCCCCAGGGCCGCAGCCTTGGCAGCTGAGGCAGCAGGGAGATAACTTTTGGTCTTGGTAACTTTAATAAGGGAAAAAGTGTTTATATAGTGTGGTTTTGGTCGGCAAGCACCAGGTGCTGTGTGCACATGGGCAATTGGATGCCTTCGCACACGTTAGATTTAGAGAAGAAGGTTAAGAATAATATTGAATTTGGCAAGGAGGGGAAAAAGGGTTGGAACTTTGAATTGATTGATTAATTTGTGCCTATGTTTGGGATCTGATTGTGTTGAAAGCCCTGTTTAGGGGGGTTGTGGTTATGTTTGTCAAGTTGGCATGGCTAATAGCATCTAATTCGTGGAATCCAACAGCCCCAGGAGCTGGTTTCTCCTCTGAGGGTGCAGAGCGGCCCCAGTTGTGCCTTCCAGAAAGGTTGGGTTTTTAGGAGCCAGCTTTGTATGGAGAAGTCAATTAGAGAATTAGCTGAAGCACTGCTTGGGATGCAGTCAAGGAGCTTTGTTTTCACGATGGTTGTGAAAAATTAGTTGCTGTGACTCTTCGGTATGTTATGCTGTGACTCTTCTGAATTAACCTGCATGGAACCAGTGATACTCTGTCCCCTGAGGGTGCTAGTGGATATGGGGTTTTATGGCCCTGGTGGGGGCAGTGAGAGAGCAGCTGCCAGCCTCAAAGTCATTGTGGGTTTAGGTTCCTGAAACTTTGGAAGCCATGTTAATTTAGGTTCACACAGTGGTAATTTTCAGTTCACGCGGTGGGCACGTGTGAGCTGGAGTCACAAACAGACACCTCAAGTAGATATTAAGTTGTTAGTATGGGAAGGAGGGGGTTGTTTGTGTTTTGTCTCCCACAGGATCCTGCTGGCTTCCAGCATGTTTGATGAAACCTTATCATGAGCGGCAAGAATTCTGGACAGAGATCAGTGAATGTTGAGCAGCACAAGACCAGCCTGACTATCACATGGAAGAAAACATATCCTAAATATGATTCATTTGTGTCTACTAACTTTTACTAACTGATGTAATGACTCAGTTATCGTGTACCTGTCTGTTGTGTCTTATTGTCCACACCTGATGTTGTGATTCGTGTAATGAACAATGCCTTTCAGGTGACCCTTGTTTATCATTTGTAGTTCTCAGTGAGCCTGGCCAGGGGCTGGGAGGATATAAACTGTTTTAACTGGTATTCTGTGATTGGCTAGTTGTCCTCCAAGGTCGCTTGAAGGAGAGATTGAGGAGGAGGATGAGGAAGGCTCGGCCTCAGACTCAATTAAGAAAGACCCCCAAAACATACTGCGCGTGCATGAGGGGATTTCCAAAGTTCTCACGTGTGCGCAGAAGAGATGCACTTACATAACTGGGAGGTGGGACTGAGGGCCTCAGGCTGGGCGGTGCTGGCCACACCTGGGGGGATGTGGCCACTCAATTAATTGTATAAAAAGCAGATAGTGCTTCCTTGGGGTTAGCTAACATCACACCAAGGACAATACTGCCTTTGGCGAGGACGCCTGCCAGTTTGTGAACTTACTGACTCTCCAAGGATGCAGCTTCTGCCATGGGTAATTATAGGCATGCTAGGTCGGTAAGATGACTTTAAGGGCAACAGCTGGGTAACTGGGTAGGTTGTGCTGAGGGCTTACTTCCCTCCTCCTTCCTCCCTTTTGGGTTTGTTCGTTTTGTTGGCCACCTCTTGGTAATAAATACTGGTTTTTGTTGAGTTTGCAACGGTGTCTTGGTTTTCCAGTTACAGTATGGTTTTGAACCCTCCCTAATACACCTTCACATCCTCAAAGCTTTGCCTTCCCTAAGGCTCCGTTTTAATCACATTAGCCAGACCAACCTCACATCAACTCCATGACCTCTTTGTACATGGCCTAGGGTTTCCAACACACACACACAAAGAGCATCCAACGGGCTCTGCGCATTTTCATCCCTTTGCGTGCAGGAGTTCCAGTTCTTTGCCGCTTGCATTACCAAGCAAGACAAAATAGAGACTAGATCCTTTTTCTCACAAGAACCTCTTATTGCTCAGAAAGAAGGCTTTCTCCACTGAAACTTCCCCCTCTCAAAGTGACTGCTTCCTACAAGGCGCAGGAGACTGCTAAGCGCTTGCAGCGTCACGCTTCAAATGACCGGGCAAATCACTATCTGTCTATGGAACGCTGTTAACAGGCTGAAACGTTCCACATACTTGCACTCCCAGGAGACACCGTTTGAACTTGCAGAACTATTTCCCCTCAGTAAGACGCGCAAGACGGAGATGATATCCCCATGCTAAATCTTTATTGTGCAACTGCTGCTCAAAGCTTTTATTACCTTCCACAGACACACGTCACAAAAACTTGCACATCAACAGCGGCTAGATTGACGGGCAACAGATGAAATCCATTCAGTGGCGATTTGTACACGTGTGGCAACTCTTGCGGTGTAAAAATCTTAGCCGGGCGGCCAGCCTGACTGACGGCCACCCAGAACACGTAGATGTATGCGATACACAGACTGCCCACCCTCGGGCCCTTCGTCCACAACCATCCGGAATCCATTGGTCAGGCCCAGGTGAGCAGCATGCGTCTCGCCAACAACCATTACACGCCCAAGAAGCTGGAGAAGGAAGTACAAACCCATAAATAAAATAAAATAAAATAAAACGGAACACACAAAGAGGGGAGAGGGCAGGAGGGGAAGGAACGAGAGCAGAGAACCACCCAGAGAAAGCAGCTAGCCAATTCCTAGCAATTCAACCCTTGCGCTTCGAATTACTGCCCGTCCGCCCGCCTGCAACCAACGTTTGCCAAGTAAAGCTACAACGACCGATTAGGAACACCGTAGGGGGAAAAAAGAGCTAGGCTTTTTTTTCAAGCTAGACAGGAACGGACTACAAAACAGCCACAGAAGCTGACTTGGTCTCCGGGTTAAAGCCCCCGTTCTATCTTCAGGCAACATAAGCAATCCTGGCGGAAAATAAACTTTAGGCTGCCTTTTGCGCGGGTTTACAAAGTCTTTGAACTTGACTTTCATAGCTAAAAGCAAAGCATCCAGCACCTCTCAACCAGCTTTGCCCTTCCTCACCCCTCACCTGCCAAAAACCCCAAGCCCTCTTCTCCGTGTTAGAAGAAGTACTACTACTCTTGCTCTAAACCATGACAATAGGCACCAGAGCGCGCTCCAAAACAACACTGCATTTTGCACCAGAACTACATACCCAGGGATGAGCATTGCTTTAGAGCACTGCTTTTAGTCAAAAAGCTCAACTCCATTACAAGCTAGAGGCAAAAGATTATAGCGCCAGAACACCCAAAGTAGCCTACTGTGCCCTATCAGGAGGGAAAGACGGGATGGGAAGGAGTCTAGTAAATGAGGAACTAATTCCAGGTACAGTTTAGCGTACAGAAAGCTTCCACAGTACTTACAGATTCCCCAGAATCTTCTGCTTCAGATAACCCGATAACTGGCTCCTTAGGCATGACTAAGAAAAGCGTCGCAGCTTGGGGTGAAAGACCGTGGAACGCGAGGCACTGGAGGAAGAGTAAACAGTTAAAACGTAACCGGCTTCAGAGAAAGGTAATGGCTTAAGCAAATCCATCTGCCCCACTGAACTCCTACAGAAGCAGATTGCCAGATACCCCAAACACAAGCCGGAACATTGACTTGTCTTGCGCGATATCAATGCTTTCTATACCCAAAATACAACGCATTTACAGAGCCCCCTCCAGAAGTGCCATTCGGCATGCAAGACCACGGGGACAAGGAGACGGGCCACTACTTGCGATTAGCGACCTCCAGTAGGTTTTAGTTCGGGCTGATCGTTTTCCTAAGTACTTTTTCTATTGGATGTGGTCCACACAGAGGCAGGAGGCGAATGGCTTAACTGAATCAGCAAAGAGTTTAGTGAAGTGGAAGAGCAGCAGTCACTCATTTCCCACGGTACAGGGAGCTCAAGCATTGAACAAACGCATAATCACAGGAAGCCTGCAAGCGCACAGTACGAGTCTGTCTTCTATATTGCGCATAAACCATATTGCTGCAAAAGCAGAAGACGTCCCTAACTGTTAACCTTCAGCATTTTAATAACAAAATTATACGGGATACTAACTTAAAGTTAACATCGCATAGGCAACGGCTGCATTGTTTTCCCCCACACTGTTCTAAGCACCTCACTCTAGTTCCTAGCAGAAGCACCCGTGAAATCCGCAAGCATGCTGTTATCACGATCCCGCTTCCCCACAGAAACAACATCTGGGAAGCTTTTGCAGCCTGCAGGATGGCCAGGTTCTAGATATTGTTGGGGGGTATTTTTAAGAAAAACGAGGAAAAGCTGCAATTCTTTGCTTTAATAATCCAGTTTGGGGGTTCAGAACCGAAGCCTAGCACAGCAGAGCTGTGAAACCTCTTCGATGCTATTATGAGGCACATCGAGACCTGCATGTCTCCAATGCAGAACCAACTCGTTACGGTCACTGCTCAGACGTTCACTGTTTACAGACGCACGCACACCGCCCCCACATCCCCCCCGGAATCCCCGAGGAGATTCACTGCGTGTGCCTAAAATAAGCTTTCAGAACTATCATCCTACACGAGGCAGGACCACTCCCATCCCTTGGCAGCAAACTTTGCACGACTTGCAGTGCCAAAGGGACATCGTGCGGTAAACGACCGCGGCTGACACCGAGCGCGTTACCGTCGGAGGCCCTTCTCTACGCGCGCACACGACACAGTGGGGCTGGGAACCGTGGCGGGCCCGGACAGCACCAGCAACCCGGTATCCATCGCGCCAGCCGGGAGTCTGGGGCTGGGGCATGGAACAAGCTTTGGGGATGGTGCAGTAGAGAGCGCCACAACCCAGAGAGGCCCCGTCCGTCCTCCGTCCCTCCACCCACGCGCAGCAGCAGCGCCGCCAACCGCCCTGCCGTGCCCCTGGGTACTGCGCCCCGGGTCCTCGGCTCAGGGTGCCCGCGAGCGCGGGGGGAGGGGGAAGGCAGGAAGGGAAGAGGAACCGCGCACAGAGCAAATCCGTGGCTACCTCCTCGTCCTCGTCGCTGATGGTACCAAGGAAGCGCCTTGCCGATGACCTTTCCGAAGAAAGTAGTGGCGCCACCAGGCCGAGCGGCCCGCGCCCCGAGAATCTCGTCAGCAACGACAACGCCCATTGTCAGCCCCCGCGCTTCCTCCACTCCACCGGGCCCTCCACGACACGCCCATTGGGCCACCGGATCGCCGCCGGCCGATCCCGCGACTCGATTGGATGGCTCGCCTGTCGTTTTCGCTTGTCCCCGCCCCCCTTGGTGGGTCCGCCCTCGTCGACCTGGCACTTAGCGGGGCTCAGGGAGTTTGCGCGCCCTTGGGGCGCGGAGGGATCCGACCTGGGCGAGTCCGCGGAGGGATCTGCCCCGTGTAGTGCTGCGACCCTGAGGGCGGGCAACGAGGTCGCAGAAGAGCCTGGGGTAGCTTCAAGTACCATTTCTTGTTATTTGTTACTGCATCAAGTCCACCCCAAAACGTGCCTGTGGCTTTTTGGCGCTGCTCCCTCCAGTCAAATGACTGCTTTTGCCAGGGCCTGGCCTTAGCTTCTCAGGACATTTCGCAGAACCAACAGAATTTGCTCTACATTGTTCCCTGAAAACCCCACCTCAGTTGCAGACCTTTCTAAGCGGCACGCCTCCTGGGAGAAAATACAGTATGAAGCATGCCTTCCTTCGGCACTGCTGGCTTGAGGGCCAAAAAAAGTAACCTTTACCTGATTAAAGGCCATTTAAATATTAAAATGCACGCCCCCGCGTATGCTAATAAGCTTCATGAAGTACGTAGAATCATCACAAAATATTCTGAGTTAGAAGGGACCCACGAGGATCATCGACTCCCACTCTTAAATGAATGCCCCATACAGGGATCGAACCCATCACCTTGGTGTTATTAGCGCCATACTTTAAACCATCTGAGCTAATCTCAGAGTCAATGCTACCACATATATGACTATGTTACTCAGCTCTGCTTAGATCATGCTCTACAGAAGAGGAGAAGCTTCGGCTCTTTATAGGGAGGGGAGAAATTTCACCTCCTTAGGAGGAATGCCCAAAAGACCTCCGAGGCAGTCGACGGGCTCCTCTCCTCTCCTTCCTCCCAAGCGGGGACGCCTTCTTGGGAAGCTTCTGGGTACGATGAGTATTATTATTACTACCCGGGTTAGCACAACAGCATTGCTGTTGTTAGAGCTCAACAGCAATTCCGAATCTGAATTTCTGTAGCTTCAATAAACCACACTATTCATGAACCTGTGCTCACGAAGGCTCTTAGAGAACGCAACCAGACTTATAAGTGCCGAATTGGTTGCAATCGGAAATGAAGCCTAACCGCACCCAGCCCCTCTGATCTCTGAGGACCAGCTGGAACGCAAGGGGGTTATTTTCTGCCAAATTTCTGACTCTTAAGCAACAGCTTGGCCTCTAATTTTCACCCATAAGCTCTCAACCTGTTCATTGCCATCTTTCAAAGACAGCTCTGCGCAGTCAATCCCTCTTATTTTTGGTTTACGTAGATGGCAACCCCCACCTCTCCTTCCTTCTGACTAGTTTATAGCCATCGGTTGCAGAGCTCCAGTTGTTTGAGTCGTCCCGCCACGTTTCTGCCTTAGTGATGTGGTGGGTTGACCTTGGGTGGATGCCAGGTGCCCACCCAGCCGCTCTATTACT
Source organism: Pseudopipra pipra (assembly GCF_036250125.1). NCBI lineage: Eukaryota > Metazoa > Chordata > Aves > Passeriformes > Pipridae > Pseudopipra > Pseudopipra pipra. The sequence continues at coordinate 54,642,768 of NC_087580.1, read as the reverse complement.
CCCCTTCCCAGCCGGACAAGGGAGAGCTGGGCTCGGGGGGTGGTGGAAGAGAAGGTGTTTGGGTGTCTGATGGTGAAATCTCTCCACAACAAACTGAATGAGTAAACCCCCCCGCTCTGGGAAAACCATGTACACACGGGACTTTACGTGAGAGGCAGCTGAGAAGGCATCATAATTTTAATAACCACATCATAACACGACCGCATCACTTTTTTGGGGGATCAAGAACCCGATTCTTTTGCGGCCTTTCTCAGGTATTCACCTCTTGGTTCCCGACGCATCAGCAGCCCCTGTCTCTTCTCTGTTGCTCAAAACTCCATCCCCTTTCCCTGCTGAGTCTCGTTTAAAGCCCTCCTTGTAAGTCTGGCCAGCTTGTTGGCAAAGACACTCTTGCCCCCCTTGGTGGGGTGAATTGCATCTGCTCCCAACAGACCCGGTTTCTTAAAGGTAGATCCACGATCATAGAAGCCAAAACCTTGAGTATGGCACCAGCTACGCAGCCAGGCATTCACCCGTTCGGTTCGTCTCTTCCTTCCCAGACCCCTTCCTCTGATGGGACTCTGATAGAGGAGACCACCACCTGTGCTCCCGATCCTTTTCACATTGCTCCAACGGAGATATAGTCTCCTGGGAGGGTTCTAAGTTGCCTCGTCAGACCCTACACAGAAGAGTAGTGAATCCGAAAAACCGGTTTGACAACCTGCTCAGAGACTTTTGATCTTTTGAGCAGCAAAGGTATTTATTAGCAGTGCTGGGAGCAAGCCAGCTGCTGCTGGAAAAACTTGCTCACCGGCTGCTCAGAAAATCAGCACTTTTATACAATTTTCAGATGTGATTAAATGCATATTCAAACGATTACAACATCTATCAATACATATTAAAAATAGGTGGAGTATAGGCGGATCTGGGGGCGATGCTTCTCTTGGCACCCCATTTCGAGGGGTCGTTCCCATCTTCATCCATAGGGCAGGGGTCTCTAACTCATCTGCCTCAGCTTGACCCTTCTTCCTTTCCATTGTTCTTGACCCGCTCACTGAAGCTTGGAAAAGGCCCTGGCTCCAAGCCTATTTCTTCTATTCAAATGTCTACCTGATCCTGCTGTATCTCTAATTTATTGCTTCTAGGCCTATTACATGTTCTTGTACTATTCTCTTAAGCTTTGGTCCAGTAAGTAGAACAGAACGGGTACAGACCATTTTGGATATTGGTAACTTGTTTGCAGACCCAAATCTCTTAGTTAACTCTTTGGGGCCTAACCTCCTATATCAGAAGGAGCGGATGATAATCTGCAGGATTCACCAGGCCCGGCAGCCTCTCAGTGACACCATGAATGCGAGCTCCTGGTAGGCAGCAGACTTCTCTAGAGAAATTGCCTGGACGGCAAACGGGTGCTTCGGTGCCTCTCAGGGGGGAACCTCCAATTACTAATATCTTTACGTGCTTTTCTGGTGGCGCTGGTTCTAATGCGGGCAGGTGGTTAGGTCAGCTTTGCATGGTTGGCTTGTCCTGGGTCCTGTCCGTTACTCACGTGCTCTTCAGTCTCCAACCCCGGAGCATCCTGTCAGTTATGTAGGGGCACTTCAGGAGATGGGGGAGGGTTCTTCCTTCTACCCCGAGCACAGACAAGCATCCAGTCTCCTTCTTCTCGGGACTTACTTGCGTCAGTCAGCTCGAGGTTGGATTCCGGCTTACCTTCCTCTTGTGCAGCCTGAAGGCAGGCTGTCGCTCAGCCTGAGACAGCGGACAATACCACACATCAATCTCCTGCTCGCGTTCCCGCATACCATGCTGCCTGTCGAGCTCCTCTTGTAAAATTACTTGTCCAAGGAGATCTTCCAGCTGGACACGCTTGCAGCTATGACATCCACTGCTGCCTTCGGGTGCTAGGGGGACTTCCAGGTACTTGAGCTCTCGCCCTGCCCTTTGCTCATTGACCCCATCTGTCACCCTCACAGGACTGCTGCTTACTCTCTCTCTCCCTCCCCCCCCCCCTTAGTTTAATGCCCTCCTAATGAGGTCAGCTATCCTATTGGCAAAAATAACTATGCCCCGCTTAGCAAAGTGGAACCCCTCTGTCCCAAGCAGACGCTGATCCACAAACAGGGTCCCATGCTCATAGAACCCAAAACCCTGTCGCCAGCACCAGATCCGCAACCAATTATTGACTTGCATTATCGGTGCCCTCCTCCTCCTGCCCTTTCCTCTCACTGGCAGGACTGAGGAGAACACCCCCTGGGCCCCCATGCCCTGGACTACCGCCCTCAGAGCTCTGGGGTCATTGCTAGGTTAAACCTGGTGTCACAGATGTGCTCCTCCAGTTTGAACTAACTGAACTTTGGTCCAGGCAGATGCTCAGCAAGTAGGACTATCCAAAGTTAATCCTACTGCGTGAGGCTATTGGTGACAACCCAGCACCAAAACCAGCTGTAAGTGCAGAAGACCTTTCTCTGAAGAATTATTCGAGGAGGGGGGAATTTACATCACTCAAGGAAGCTGTGCTGCCAGGGAAAGAACATCTTTCCATGGATAGTTTGGTGCTTTTACTTCCCTTGCCTTACAGAGAGGTTAACTCCCTGAAAAGATATAATTCTTACAGACAACCTTGGAGGCCCCGTGAGAGGGGGCCAGGCAAGCCATTAAAAAGGCACGGAGAGGGAAAAGCAGCGTGTTTTCTCATGCCTACTGTAGGTAGTGCCGTCATGTTAGTGTTCTCAACTTGCAGAAATAAATTTTCCTAAATCCTTCTGCTGCCTGGTACCTGGGGTAGCTGCGTGCAATATTCCCTCACACCAACATACCAGTTTGGCTGCATGAACACAGCAGAAAATCTGACTACGAGCCAATCACTTGACGCTATCAATACGTGCAGCCATCAGAGTCCGTTGAGTCCTCCCTCCGTAGCCGCTGGCTGCACGGCAGTGATCTCCCCTCAAGTAGGGATGCCTTTCAAGGTTACCCCCCGAGGCTTGGAGATCCCTTACCTGACACCACTAGGCATCCATGGGTTGCTAAGTGACTTCTTTTTGCATGCGTGTAACATTTAAGATACGCATCGTAAGCTTACCAATAACCTTTGTATCCTATACTAACTTTAAGTGTAGTAAAGAGCAGACAATTGACCACCAATCCATCTGTACTTATTTTATATTTTACGTACCTAACTTTACTGATTAGAACTCAGTAAACTAACTACTAGATCAGGTCGGTCCAAGTGATCTCTGACTCTTCTCCTGCCACACCTGGACAGCATCGAAACCATTTGTGGTGGATTGACCTTGGCTGGATGCCAGGTGCCCACCAGGCCGTTTGTCATAGGTTTACTTGTTCTAAAAATGCAAGCAGAAATTTTCCTTTCCCTTGTCCCACCGTAAGAGAAGGAGGTTGAACGCAGCAGGGGAAGGGGTAATTAACTATACAAAAGAAGTAGCTGGCCGACCTGCATTCCCGGCTAATAGCCTATCTGAAAAGCTTCAAGGAGGGGGGAGGAGTTTTTCACCCCCTCTCCTTACAAATGGGGAACACTCTTCTTTGTTCCTTAACAGGGGCAAGGTGTGTTGAAAAAGCTCAGAGGCCATTTTGCTCTCTTTTTGGTCATCTGTCTGTTCTCTGGACTTGGTTTGTCTACAGTCTGCTCTGTTGCCAGCCAAATCTGCTCAGATTTCATCCTAGGGTTTGTGCCTACTGATGAACAAAAGGGAGAGTCCTGTCTACAGCCAGCTGCAGACAGCGTGTGTTTAGTTGGAAAGAAACTGCCTTTGTTTCCCCTTTATTCCTCTTTCCCCTCCTTGGCGGGCGGGGGGGGAGATCTCCATTTTGGCTTCCCCTGTTATCTGGGGCCCCCTGCCGACCAACATGGAGTACTGCAGGCTCTGCTCCTCCAGTGATCAAACAGGGCCCCCTGCAGGCCCCCACGGAGCACTGCAGGCTCTGCACCTCTAGTGATCCAATAGCACTCCTACCAACTGTGATTAGAATCGCGCTAGAGGACAGAGAAGTATCCGACTGTTTCTTTTTTGAAGGGGACTTTTTGTGTACAGCATTATTGCTTAGTTGTTTTTGTGTTCTGTTACTGGTTTTGTCAATATACCTATATCCTTTAATAAAGGGTTGTTATTTTTTCCTTTTTCCATACTTCCTTGATTGGAGCCTCTTAATTTTGGATTTACAATTGCTGAGAGAGAAGAGTTTGGTCTACCTCATAACTCATCCTCCTTAGCAAAACACTCCAGTTTCTTTAAACTGCGACACCGTTCTATCACTCCCCCTTTTCAGCTCGACAGGGGAGAGAAAAGGAGAGGGAAAACAACTCCCAGGTCAAGATAAGGCAGTTTACTAAAGCAAAAGCACATGTTTGCGTGTGCACAAACAAAGAGGAAAAATAGTAAATGGAATTTTATCCTCTACTTCCCATCAGCAAGCGCTGTGCGGCCACTTCCCGGAAAGCAGGGCTTCATCACGCAAAGTGGTTGCTCCAAAAGACAAACACTGTAAATGACGAATGCCTCCGTCTTCCTCTTCCTTTACTTAGCTTTTATATCTGAGCTGACGTCATATGGTACAGAATATCTCTCTGGCCAGTTTGGGTCAACTGGCCTAGTTGTGTCCCCTCCCAGGACTTTGCCCACTCCTAGCCTACTGATGTGGGGTGTATTCATGTTTAATTAGATGCTACTACCTTTGGTCTGTGGTTGGCCCAACCACCTGTGAGTCTGTTCTTTCCCTGCCAAGTTATGAGAAAACAAGCACTGATAAATGAGAACTTCATCCTTGAAGGAAGCATCTTTTACAAACTATAATTAATTGGCACCTCACTATTGGTTGACAACCCTCCAAGGGCATTTGAAGGAGAAAGTGAAGAGCAGGAGGATGAAGTAAGCCCCCAACCACATTTAGAAAAGACCCCTCGAGGTATAGCATCCAGACGTGGGGAAATTCCAGGGTACCTATGCGTGCACAGAAGATATGCCACTTGCATAACGGGGGGAGGGACGGAAGGCCTCTAGCTGGGTGGTGCTGGCCACACCTGCCCAGGTAGATGCCACCAATTAATTGTCTAAAAAGCAGATAGCTTGTGCTGGGAGTGGAACTCAAGCTTCACATTTGTATTAGGGAGGTCCGAGATATACAGACACATGAAAAACAGACACCATTGTTAGCTCAACAAAAACCAATATTTATTACCAAAAGGTGACCAAGAAAACAAACAAACCCAAAAGGGAGGAAAGACGAGAGGAATAAGCCCCCAGCACGACCTCCCCAGTTACCCAGCTGTTGCCTATAAAGTTATCTTACTGACCTAGCATACCTATAATTACCCATAGCAGAAGCGGCATCCTCAGAGAGTCAGTAAGTTAACAAGCTGGCAAGCGTCCCTGCCAAAAGGCAACATTGTCCTTGAAGTAAAGCTAGCTCAAAGCAAGCACTATCTGCTTTTTATACAATTAATTGGGAGACCACAACCTCCCAGGTGTGGCCAGCACCGCCCAGCCAGAGGCCCTCAGTCCCACCTCCCAGTTATGTAAGTGCACCTCTTCTGCGCATGTGTGAGAACTTCGGAAATCCCCTGATGCACGCATGCGCAGTGTGTTTTGGGGGTCTATCTTAATTGAGTCTGGGGGTCGAGCCTTCCTCACTTCATCATCACTTTCTCCTCCAAATGCCCTTGACGGACAAGTAACCAATCACAGGACACCAATTAAAACAGTTGTCATGGTTTGAGATCCTCAGAATTCTAATTCCCTAGTCCTAGCCCCCTGTCACATCTCAATCCAACGTGAGATGGGTTTTTTTCCAGACAAAACACACCAGATTCGAAATGGGGGAAAGGGAATATATTACAATAACTGTACAAATAAATATTATAATACATTATACACACGATCACAGCTATCTCTACCATGACATAAGTATTTACAATGGATCAGGCAGCAGGTTTCTTCGTCTCATGCATGCAGCAGCTGATAGCTGGATTTCTGCCAACACTCACAAGGGAGGCCTCCAAGCCTCTCTCGGCCCCTTGACGCAGGCAAAGGGGTCTTCCGTGGGCTATGTTACCCCAGACAAAGGTCGTTCCACCACGGTCATATCACGAGCACAGGGGGTCTTCGTGACGGTCTGATATCTTCAGGAGATTCAAGCTCCTTGTAGGGCCTCTGTGCCCTGCCTCAGGCTGCGAGCTTCTTTGTAGCTTGCAGCAAGGGAGGGCCCCCAAGGTCACCCTCTCCGCATTCCTCTCAGAACTCTCTAGCTCCTTTCCGCAAGTGCTGTAGCACTCCAAGGCTCTTTCAAGTAAGAGTCTATCATCTTCCTCCTTTCCAGGAGGAGGTCTCCAAGGAGTTTGGTGGGTCTGGTTCAGTTCTTACCCCCAAAACTCTGTAGCTCTGCTGCTGACTCTTTTTTCTCGGCTCTCCGAGACAACTCGGTGTCTTCCTTACTCAGTTGCATGCTGTATCTGCTGCTTCTCCGGTTCAGTTCTTATCTGTCCTGGCTCTTAGCCAGAGTCTCTGGACGCTGCGTCTGCCGCTGCTGTCTCTACTCACTCACAGTGGAGAAAACTTTCTCAACTCTCACCTGCAGGCACCTAGCCCAGCTTTATGCTGTTCCAGGTCCCTGCAGGCCCCCCCGCTGGGGGCTGGGGGCCAAAGCCCCCCTGTGGGGCTCTGAGCCGCTTCCTCGTGGCTCTACAACATGGCCACCTCTCCTACAACAACCAAACTACAACTCTTCTCTTCTGTTTGCTTGTGGTATGTTTACATTTTGCAGGAGCGCCCATTGGACAAAACTTCAAAACTTCCAGGGGTTACCACCCCCTGGGGTTTTACCATTTTCTTAGCCTCGGGGAAAACAAGGTTCAAACCACTACAACAGTTTATACAAGAAGCTCTCTTCAAGGACAACTTTCCCGCTTATCAGTGCTTGTTTTCCCATAACTTGGCAGGGAAAGAGCAAAGCTTTCACAGGTGGCAGGGCCAAACACAGACCAAAAGTATCAGCATAAATTCACCCTGGTACAACATTGAAGGACAACGTTGCCCGCCATCTTGTGAGCCTGCCAAGACTCCGAGGATGCAGTTTCTGCTATGGGTAATTCTAGGCATTCTGAGGTCGGTAAGACAACTTCATAAGCAACACCTGAGTCAATGGGGGAGTTGTACTGAGGGCTTATTTTCCTCCTCCTTCTTCTTTCTCGGTTTTTCATTTTGTTGGCTACTTTTTTGTAATATTGTTCTTGTTGAGTTTTCAATGGTGTACTGGTTTCGGTTTCAGTATCCTTCCTAGTACACGGGGTCAGAATGGTTGAGAGACAGTGCTGATGCTGTGCCAGCACTGCTTAGCAGTAGTCAAAACACTGGTGTGTTAGCAACACCTTTCTAGCTACCAATGCAAAGCCAGCACTGTGAGGGCTGCTATGGGGAAAATGGACTCCATCTCAGCCACATCCAATACAATCTCAACCCCTTACTCCATATCATTTGCTTCATACTCAGATCATCCATAATTATATAGATATATATCTTCTAACAACTCCATTGTTTTTATTTGTCATTACTGAAATCTCTTCTTACCAACACTTACAACTTAAAATTCATCCTTAAACCATCTTTATACCCAAGATACAGATTTATACACTTTCATTAACTACTGTCTCTTGTCCTTTCACAGATAGATGTTTTTTTCCCATTTCATGGGCTTCCTCCACCCCTGCAGATATTCAAAAACAGGCTGTGACTTGGGTTCCATTCTATCAAGATGGTTGCCCAGGACAGGAGAAGCAGCACACGATTGTTGGGCACTTGCACTGGCTCTGCCCAGGTCATCATCACACTGTCCTTGCTCCTTGTAAACTTCACTCTTTTTTGGTTCCCGTCACTCCTGCTGCTTTACTTCCTGCTACATACAACTTACACGCAGATTATGTTTCCCCCCAAGGTTAAATCTCCTTGTGGCACACACCGGGTCTCCCCATCCTTCTGCATTACCCACCAAGTACACCCAGGTCCTCGAGCAAAGACAATGCCACAAATGGGTTTTACCTTTTCCCATGGCAGGAGAACTCCACACCGACTTCCCCAGCCACTTCCCTGTGTGTAGCATGGGGACATCCTCTCCTCCCACAGTATGGAGGTGTTTTGTTTGGGCAGGACCAGGGTGGTTAGCAGATCCTCTGGTGTTAACCAGCCAAGTGACTTCTGCTAAATTTGCATCCCAGTGCTTCCATGCCCCATTGCCTAATGCTCTTAACATAGTCTTTAGCAGTCCATTATACCTCTCAATCTTTCTAAAGGCTTGTGGGTGATAGGGGATGTGATATATCCAATCAATGCCACAGTTTCTTTGCCCAAGATTTTATGAGGTTATTTCAAAAATTTATTCTCTGCTTCAATTCTTTTGGGGGTACCATGTCACCACAAAATGTGCTTTTCAAGGCCTAAGATGGTTTTTCAAGCAGTGGCATGGTTTACAGAGTATGCTTTCCAGCCAACCAGTCGTTGCCTCCACCATGGTGGAGGTCTTCTTCCATTGCTGTAGCCACCTCCATAGGGCATTAACCACCATCCAGGTGTCAGTATAGAGTACAGGCCACTTGTCTCGTTCAGCAATCTTTAGGGCTAGTTGGATGGTTTTCACTTCTGCAAATTGGCTTGACTCACATCCTCCTTCAGTGGTCTCGACAACTTGCTGTGTGGGACTCCACACAGCAGCTTTTCAGATCTGATGGTTTCCTACCACACATGACAGGATCCATCAGTAAATAGAGCATAGCCTCTTTCATCTCCTGATAACTCATTATATGATGGTGCTTCTTGAGAATGATACACCTTCTCAGGCAATGCTCCAAAGTCTTTGCCTTCTGTCCAGAATTCCCGGGCAATCCCAGTCGAGCTCGTTGTGTGATCAATGCTACCCAGTTACTCCATGTAGCACTGGTTGCATGATTTGTCAAGGTGTAGTGGGTTTCTGTGGCTGGGTTTTGATAGTGGGGGAGCTACAGGGGTGGCTTCTGTTAGAAGCTCCTAGAAGCTTCCCCTGTTCCATGGAGTCAATGCCAGTCAGCTCCAGGATGGACTTCCCACTGCTGGCCAAGGTCAAGCCAATCAGGAGTAATAGTAACGCCTCTGCGCTAACATATTTAAGAAAAGAAGGTTGTGGCACAGAAAGAATTCCAGCCAGGGAAGAGCGGACTGAGAACATGGGAACAACAAGGTAGACACCAAGGTCAGTGCAGAAGGAGGGGAGGAGGTGCTCCAGGTGCTGGAGCTGAGGCCCCTGCAACCCATGGTGAAGATCATGTTGGAGCAGGCTGTCCCTCTGCAGCCCATGGAGGATCCCATGCTGGAGCAGGTGGATGCATGAAGGAGGCTGTGACCCTGTGGGAGGTCCAAGATTGAGCAGGGTCCTGCCAGAGACATGCAGCCTGTGGAGAAGGAAGCCCACGCTGGAGCAGGCTTTTCCCAAGTAGGACTTGTGGCCCCTTTGGGGCACCCACGCCGGTACAGTTCATTCATGAAGGACTGCATCCCATGGAGGAGTGACCCACGGGACAGCAGTTTGGGAAGAACTACTACCCAAGGGATGGACTCACGCTGGAGTCCATCAAGGACTGTCTCCCATGGGAGGGACCCCACAGGAGCAGGGGAAGGACTCCTCTCTCTGAGCAGCGGCAGAAACAACAACTGAGTGTAACCTTCATTGCCTGTTCCCCTGCACCGCTGGGGGGAGAGGAGGGAGAACATAGAAGGAAGGAGAGGTGGGGGGAAGGTGTTTTTAAGACTTTTATTTCTCACTCTTTGGCTCTTATCCTGTTAGCAATAAATTTAAGTAAGATCCCCACTTTGAGTCTGTTTTGTCTGTGAAGGTAATCAGTAAGTGATCTCTCCCAGCTGTTATCTCTACTCATGAATACTTAGCTGTTTCTTTTTTCTCCTCTGTCCAGTTGCAGAGAGAGAGTGAGAGAGCGGCTTTAGTGGGTACCCGGCATCCGGCCAGGGTCAACCCACTGCATAAGGGGATGTTTCCTTTGAACGTCCAGTGTAGCACGGGCAATCGCAGTGCCAAGAGGAGACATGCTTCTGTCCCAACAACTTCTGAGGCGTCTTGAACCCCCTCATACTCTGCTAATATCTCTTTTTCAGTTGGAGCTTAGTGGGCCTTCTGATCTCCATAACTCTGGCTGCAAAACCTTAATGGTTGACCTCAGGTTTCTCCTGATGTACTTTGCCAGAGGTTCCAGTTGAGACCATGGTCCCCAGATGCAGCATAGAGTATATTTTGCATGGCTGGTCCTGTCCAAACAGGGCCAAGAGCTACTGCACGAGCTATTTCCTGTTTGATCTGCTCAAGGGCCTGTTGTTGCTCAAGGCCCCAGTCAAAATGGCTCTTCTGCGTCACTCGATAGAGGGGGCTCACAAGCTGACTATAACCTGGAATATGCATTCTCCAGAACCCCACAAGGCCTAGGAAGGCTTGTGTTTCCTTTTTGTTAGCTGGTGGAGACATAGTTGCTTGTCAGGGGAGACAGCAGGTCTGTCAACAGTCTGGTACTTATTGACGAAGTAATCGACATAGACCAGATTATGGTATACCCCTGAAAGGAGGATGACATGGAGAATGATGGAAAATGTAAACAACTTTAGGGAAGGAAGCGAGAAGAAGGAAGACAGGACTGCAAAACGGATATCCTGAACTTTCTGCAAAGTCACCATGAGCTTGCTAGAGCTTAGTCACTATGAGTCTACAGATGCTGAATCATTGTGAGTTTGCTGCAAGGCAGCCAATCTTGATGTATGTTTATATAGAAGCACTAATTGTAGTGTAACATGTATGTTATGCCAAGAGCTATAAATGTTGGTGATCTGTTGCAATAAAGATCCCTCTCTTGTCCTATTTTTGGAAGAAGACTGTTTCTGTGTTGCTTTGGCCATCTCAACAGCGACAGTTGCTATCTTGTTAACCACATCCATGGGCACATGACGGCATCCATCCTGCCTTTTTACTCCCAAGAACTGAATCTCCTGTGCAGATCCCTTGACCTTGCTTTTCTTTATGGCAAAACCAGCTTTCAGAAGAACCTGAATCATTCTTTTTCCCTCCTCAAACACTTTTTCTGCCTTATTGCCCCACACAACGTCATCAATATATTGTAGATATTCAGGGGCATGATCCCTTTACAGTACACTTTGGATCAGTCATTGACAGATGGTAGGGCTGTGTTTCCACCCCTGGGGCAGTCAATCCCAGGTGGACACTCCTCCACATGAAAGCAAACTGTGGTCTGCACTCTGATGCCAAAGGAAGTGAGAAAAATGCATTGGCAATGCCAATTGTAGCATACCACCTGGCTGCCTTTGACTCCAGTTCCTATTGGAGCTCTAACATGTCTGGTACAGCAGCACTCAGTGGTGGCATTACTTCATTCAGGAAACGATAGTCAATTGTTAACCTCTGCCCTCCATCAGATTTTTGCACTGGCCATATGGGACTATTAAAAGGCAAGTGAGTCTTGCTGATCACTCCATGGCTCTCCTTATCCACCTTTTCTTTCTCACTACTGGGGGCAATTACTGTAGTTGTTGTTGTTTGGGTCCCTATCTCAGTCATAGTGTTCTCAAATGCAGTTTGGGTCCCTGCCTCAACCACAGTCCTCTGAGAGTACTGAACTGTGGCTCGATAGGCACAGGCCAGGCCCCAGTACAGGGCGAGAAGCTGCTGGTTTTCATTGGGGTAGGCAAGGCACTCTTCCATCAGGTGACGCATCAGTTTGTCAGGGTTAATTGCCTGTTCAGGTGTAAAGTCCCAGGCAACGGGAGGTGATAACTGCCCAAGGAACCTGCCCAAATCCTTCCACACACCCTGCCACCCAGAGACCAGCCCCTTCAGGGCTCACCTAGTTTTTCTCTCACACCAGGATGACACCAGATTCCACAAACCCCGTAGTGTACCAAGAGTATTAGTTAATAGTAGTGAACAGCTTACATTAGGATGAACAAGGACCATGGCAGCCTGCATTAGAAAACCATCCACATCGATCCTGGGTAGGGAGAGGGAGATGTATTCCCTCATCGTCCCCAGGAAATAGTTCCTCCAGCACAACAAAGCCACCAATGTCAGAGCTACTGTTTGTGTTCCTGTCATAGGTTTGAAAAGAGATGTTGGAATTTTTTCCCAAATGCCCCCCCTGCCCAATCTGTTTCTTCCGGGAGGAGGGGGGGGAAAGGACAGAGGGAAGCCGCAGGAGAGGGGAGGGGGAGCACTCTGGGGAAACAGATGTTGCCATGGGGAGGGCTGGGAGTCCTTTGTTCAGGGGCTTTTGGGTTTGGTCCAGGACTGGACAGAGCGGGAGCCCTGGTTTTGGCCACCTCTTTCTCTTTTTTCCTGAGAGGAAGTTTTTCCCCACAGGACACCTTGCGGAGGACGACTGAGAGAGAGAGACCAACCCATCTCAGAACCAGGTATTCTGCTTTCAAGACTGCCTGTGGGAAAAAGGGACTTCTTCATTGCTGGTTGTGAGCACACGTGGCTGCAAGCAGCTTTTGAACTGCCAGGACAGTCCTGCCTTTCCCCCACCCCCTCCCTGGGTTGCCACAAGTTTCTCCCTCCCCATCTGGGGAATTGGGACTTTGTTTTGTTTCTTCTGAAAGTTTTTGATTACACCATTTGTTGTTTATTCACATTTGGTTCATAAAAAGCTGTTTCTTTTCCTTTTCCACACTTCCACCTTAAGTCTCTTAATTTCTAAGTTGTAATCTTGTTAAACTAAGACATTCATTGGCGCCCAAATCGTGAGGCTTGAATAGAGGAAAGGTGGAAAAGGAATAAACCCTCTTGTTTAATCACCTGTGTATTGCATATAGAGACACCATTAGCCATCATGTGGTCCAACTTCTTTTGGCACTTGGCGGTGTATATGGTCTTTCCATTTATGGATCACTTTGTGAGAAATAGAAACCCAAAGCCGGGTGATTTCCAATTAGAATTTATTATATGATAAAAACAAATTCAGCGCTGGGTGATCGGGAGGGGTTTTAGCAACTCCCAACGCCTGTCACACCCAAAGAAGACAGTGTTCTATATTTATTCTCAGCTACTTCATGAGTATTCATTATACATAAGCATAAACATTACACATTGTTATGTCAGGAATTCAACAGATGTTTTTCTTAGACAAACATCAATATATCGTTAAGTCAGACATTCAACAGATGTTTTTCTTAAACAGGAATGTTATCTACATGCAAGCATCAATAATATATTGTCAAGTCAGACATTCAGCAGATCTTAGCTTGTTATCTATACAAAGTTATAAATTTTTAAGAAAGGTGTTATTATCTAGTTAACTAAACGAAGTCCCTTCACTATAAATCTTATACAAGGTAAAAGGGAGGTAACTTGTTTTATGTCTTTATAGGGACCCAATTAAGTTTTACAATTTGTTTTTCTTTTCTCTCTCCAGGTCATATTGACCTTACGCTGTTTTCTTTTTAATTAACTCGAATCATTTTCTCAGTTTATTACAATCCCTCCTCTCTTTCTATAAAATTATTGATTCAAGTCTTTTACTCTAATCTGGACAATATTAATTTGACATTTTCTTCATCCCGGGAAGGTGGAGTTCCGGTGACTAATAGTACTTTGGCACTTTGAGCAGTCTTTGGATCTATCAGCATTGTTGATATTTGCATTCCTTGTACGACAGAAACTATTAATCTAATGAAGCAAGGGATTAAACATGGTAAAAATATTATACTGGCTAAAGCACATAATAAAAAGAATCCTACTTTCTTCCACCAAGCTGTTCCTAACAAGTTATCTCACCATTGGCTGTCGAGCATGGAGTTCTATTTTTGTACGGGTACGTGAGTTAGTTTTCTAATACCCTTTGCGATGTCCATAACTGCCTGTCTATTATCATCAATTTGTAAGCAACAATCTGAGGTACTGAATTTACCACGCACACCTCCTTCTTCAGCTAACAGATAATCTAAGGAAACCCGATTTTGGTACACAGCTGCTCGAGTTTTTGATTGCTGACTTGTGGTTAGATCCAGAGTTTGAATTGTCTTATTGGCTACTATTTCCATGACTGCCTGAAGGCGTATAATTCTATTTAGCATGTATATGGGGTTCGATAACCCCAGGTCCCATCTTGGGCCCAAGTAACTGGTCCGTAAGTAGCAATGATCCGTTCAGGAGGCCATTCATCATCGTACCACTTTTGGGTTCCTCCAGTGTCATCCCTTTTTTCTCGGCGTATGGTTCCATAATCATCATACAAGGGTACACCTAAATTCATACCCTTTTCGGGGGGGCAGTAAGAAGAACCCTGGTTGGATTATACCTAGTGTACAGACTCCTCTCCAGTCTTTAGGGAGCTGTGTATATGCTCGCTTTCCACATATCCAAAATAATCCTTCTGGAGCTACCCATTCTAAATTTGTACTACTTGCTTGGTCTCAATATATTTTCAATTCTTTTATGCTTTCAAAAGGATTTTTCGAATTTGTTTTATTACACCACCAGCTTTGAGCTTCATCATGCCATGTACAACCTGCAGTCATATTGTTAGTCCAATATCCTAATGGTTCTTTTGGCCACCAAAATTCTCCTGTGGTATTTATAATTTTCACTGATAGGCATGGGGACTCTCCTACTTTAGTTCTATATGTTTCCCTACCTCTTCGTTCAATGCATTCTTGTCCGACTATGTCAGAAGTTAAAATCCAACCTTGGGGCCTAGATTCTGATGCTTTCTGGGAGTGATTCCATTTTAAAATTTCCCATGGAGTGAGGCCAGTCCCTTTCCAGGGCCACTCTTCTGTCATCAAAGGTCCACTACAAATCTAACACTTAGATAAATTTAAGGTTTGAATAATATGTTCCATTAGATCAATATATAGGTTAGTTCCATAACCTGGGAGTTGCCAATCTTCTGCTAGTTTGTCTTTTAATTTCTGGTATAAGTCACCTGTGTTGGAAGGCTTTCTTTGTGTGGTTCCTTTTAATGTAGTTTGCACCCTTTGTTTTATTATTTCCTCCCTTTTCAAGTCCTGCATTCCACCCCCGTCAGAAATGTCCCAATGGCCTTCTTGAGTGAAACAAATCCATTCCTCTCCCTTAGGACAACTAAGTCCCAACCTGGTTCCCCCTTTTCCTAATTTTTTTGTTACCCATAGTTGCCTAGAACCCGTGTTGCAAGTGTTCAGTTGTCTAGAGTCATAGCAGACTTTGTTGACAAATGAGTGGTAGCTTAAGCTTTGAATCATACGACCTTTATATCGTGTAATTTGGTAGCATTTGGCACATTCGTCGTGTAGGACGTGAGCCAAAAAGCAGCAGAGTATCCAAAAGGGTCCAGCATAACTTAAACCTCCACGGCCCATGCCCAAATGGGGTTGCAGCCCGTGGCTGGCTGTCAGTGGCAGGCTCAGAGGTTAACCTGGTCTTGCCCCTTTTAGGTCTTCTAATTTAATTAAGACCCAGTTTTTCTGTTTCCAGGTAAAGGTTCACTTTATCTTGCAAAAACCGTGTTCTGTCAGCAAACTTACTATTCCCACTAATTAATCATTATATAGAAATTGTTAACCATTGTGACATTCTTTACATGGGGTCTATAAAGTTAAAGTCATCTAGTGGACAGTCAATTTGGGCCGCTTCTCAAGCAAATTTCTTTGCACAGTGTCCTAATGCTGCATACCAGTCTGTTTCAAATATCTCCCAATTTACTGGTAATAACAATTCCCACCCACAGAACAGCTTATTTATCTGTACTGACTCTAATTGGTGTTGATTCCCTTGCATGTCACGACACTTAGAGCAATGTATACGTCGGTTAAAGGCTACACAGGACCATATACGGTGACAGTGCCTACACTGACACTCTACCCAACCATCGTGTTGAGACCCCGGATGCTTTATAAAGCGTATGCGACTTGGTGGTGGCAGTTCAGGAATTAGGGAATCTTCTTTCTCAAGGTCACAAGCTAACACAAGGATTGGGTTAATTAGACGATCAGTAATATATACACCTGCCCGGCCAGTCTGCCAGGGGATGGCTCCCTCTTTCCATGAAACAAACTGCCTTGTCCTAAGAATTTGTCCTGGGGATAATTGAAACCAGGATCTCAGGCTAGGTTTTACGCAGAAACTTTCAGGAAATACCTGTCGGGCTCTTAAGTCTCTTTGTTCTGGGGATAACTCATTCCAGTCCTCGATATGTCTCCTCCATTCAGGAGATGAATTCATAAATGTCTTTTCTGGAGTTTGAGTCGTAGGTCCCCAGGCGTCGACGACACAGTCCACTCCTTCAGGGGTGGTGGAGCAACAGGTCCTTTCACTGTCCACCCTCGTTCTGCTGTATGCACTGCGGTCTCTGTTGTGAACAGTACCTAGAAGGGACCTTCCCAAAATGGAGTTAAAGAAGTTTCTTTCCATCTCTTTATTAAGGCCCAATCCCCAGGGTTTATTTTATGTATCTTGAAATCTAATGGTGCTGTTTGGGCTAAGGCTCCTTGCTCTCTTATTTCTGTTAACCTTCTTGTAAGCGTTTGTATATATGGTCTTAATTTGGTGTCAATATTGTTATAGTCACCTACTGCATCTTTTAGCCAGATATAAGGCATTCCATAAAGCATTTCATATGGTGATAGACCGAGGTCTGCCCAGGGCTGCGTTCGGATATGTAGCAAGGCCAATGGTAAACATTTAACCCATGACACCTGGGTTTCAGTCATCAATTTAGTTAGGGCTTGCTTCAGGGTCTGGTTCATTCGCTCGACCCTCCCTGAACTTTGGGGGTGCCAGGGAGTATGGTGTTTCCACGTGATTCCTAATGCAATTGTTATTTCTTTAAGTATTTTTGAGGTGAAATGAGTTCCGCTGTCTGAATCTATACTATATACCATTCCATATCTGGGAATTATATTCTCAAGTAATACTTTGATTACAAAATTTGTTGTAGCCCTTCCAGTAGGTATTGCCTCTACCCAGTAGGTCAGATGGTCAGTTATTACTAATAGATATTTCCATCTATTTACAGGTGGGAGTTCTGTGAAATCCACCTGTATTCGCTCGAAGGGTCAGTATGCAATATTCCGTCCCCCTACAGGAGTATTTCTCATAACCTTTTTATTTACTTTTTGACATGTCAAGCAGTGGCTGGTAACTTGCTTAGCGATTTCAAAAATTCCTATACACCCATAACATTGTAAAAACTGATCACATAGAGCTCGTGTTCCCCAGTGAGTAGTTTGATGTAATTTCATTAATATTGCTCGTGCTATTGGTTTAGAAACTATTTTTCTCCCATCTGCTAGGATACATGCCCCCCCTTCTTGTTTCTTTGCACCTATTCGTGTTAGTTCTTTCTCTTCCCTCTGAAAATACTGGTATTTCTAAGTTTTCGGGCTGTTGTAAGTGTAATATATGTAACTTAGTTATTTCCCCCTTTTCAGCTGCGTCTTTGGCCACTTCATCTGCTAAGTTATTTCCTCGGATTATGAATGATATTCCCTTTTGGTGTCCTTTTACATGGACTACTGCTATTTCTAGGGGTTTCCTTAAAGCTTCTAATACTTGATTTATCAACTCTTCATGTATTAATGATTTACCTCTCGTGTTTATTAACCCTCTTTCTTTCCAAATTTTCCCAAATGAGTGTACGACTGCATAGACATATTTTGAATCAGTGAAAACAGTTGCCTTTTTTCCGTTTAATAATTCAAGAGCCCAGTAGAGGGCATATAACTCACACACTTGTACTGACCAGGCTGAACTAAGCTTTCCTGATTCTGCAATTGTCATGCTATTCCCATCAATTACTGCATATCCAGAAATTCTCTTCCCATCTTTGTATCGGGAGGAGCCATCAACGAAATATTTTTCTCCTTTTTCTAATTCTATTTCTTCTAAATCTTCTCTGACTTTGGTTTGTAATTGTATTAGTTCTGAACAGTCATGCTCTAATATTTGAGTCAGTTCACTTGGCTCCCCATATAGAAATTGTGCAGGGGTTTGATTGTTAGTTACTAGGAGTTCTAATTCTGGACTATGGATTAATATAGCTTCATATTTTAAAATGCGGGCATCTGTTAGCCATTTCTCTACCTTTTGATTCAGTAGTGCTCGTACAGCGTGGGGGGTGTAAACTGTAATTTTTCCTCCAAAGGTGATTTTACGGCTTTCTTCCACTAATATAACAGTGGCTGTGACAGCTTGCAGGCAATACAGGCCAACTTCTGCTGACTGGGTCTAGTAATTTTGACAGATATGCTACTGGTTTTCCGTGTCCCCCTTTTTCTTGTGTTAATATTCCATAAGCAATTCCTTGTTCTACATTTACAAACAACTGAAAGGGTTGCTTCAGTTCAGGGAGTGTTAGAACTGGAGCTCTGGTTAGAGCTCTTTTAATTTCTTCTAGCTTTTCACTATCTTTGTCATTCCACTTCACCACTTCTTGGGTAAGATTTTCATATAAAATCTTTACTAATCCACTATAACCCTCAATCCACAACCTGCAGTATCCTAATAATCCCAGTAACCTTCTTATATCTCTTTTAGTTCTTGGGGGAGTTATGGCCAATATTCCTCTCACTCTTTCAGCATCTAGTCATTCAGTTCCCTTATCTAGCCAGTGACCTAAATACTTTACCTTTTGTTCTACAAATTGTAACTTCTTTTTGGAAACTTTTAATCCTTTTTCTCCCAGGAAGTTTAAGAGTTTTATTGTGATTTCTCTGACTCCCTCTTCACTTTCCCCAGCGATTAATAAATCATCTACATATTGTATAATCTCTATTCCTGGAGGTTTAGAGAATTCTAATAGTAGTTTTTCTAGGGCCTGTCCAAACAGGTTTGGAGATTCTGTGAACCCCTGAGGAAGAACTGTCCATCTTAATTGTTGTTTCCTCTGTGTTTGCGGATCTTCCCATTCAAAGGTGAAGATATTTCTGCTTTCTTCATCTAGTGGGCAGGCCCAGAAGGCATCTTTTAAGTCGACCACACTGTATCATATATAGTTAGGCGGGATATGACTCAAAAGGGTGCATGGGTTTGGAACTACAGGGAATTTGGCAATTGTTCTTTTATTTACTTCCCTTAAGTCTTGAACTAGCCTAAAGGTACCATCCCCCTTTTTGACTGGAAGTATGGGGGTGTTATGAGGGGACATACAGACTTCTAAAGTTCCATTTGTCAGTAATTTGTCTGCAATGGGCTTAAGTTTTGCTCTTCCTTCTCGAGAAATAGGATATTGTTTTATTTGTATTGGGTGGTTGGGATCAATGATTTCTATTTTTATGGGGTCTATCTTTAATTTCCCCACTTGGTCTTCTGAGGCCCATACGCTGGGATTAATCTTTTCCTCATCTTCCTCTTTTAGAGTCATTATTTTAACTCTCATTTCTCCTTCTTCTGGCACAACTCCTATTCCCAGGGAAACTGGTAGGTCTCTTCCTAAAAGAAAGGTACTAAGAGCAAGTCTCCCACTGTAATTTTGGTTTCTCCCTCAATTTGGACTTGTTTTATTATAGGCACTGGAAATCCCTCTCCCTTTGCTCCAGTTACTCTAACTGTGTCTTTACTGGCTCTACAACCTTGAGGAATTTTGATTATATACGATTTATCTGCACCCGTATCTACAAGAAATTCATATTCTTCGTCCTGGGGGCCTAATCTCAGCTTTATCAAGGGCTTCTTATGATGTTTTTCTCCCAGGAAATAAAACCCCTGACTTCCCTAATCTCTTTCGGCTTCTTCAAACAGTTTCACATCCTTCTGTCTCTTGGGGCAGTTTCTCTTTAGGTGACCTTTTTCTCCACAATAATAACATTCAAACTCTTGGCCCCTCGAAACAGTTCGTTGGGGTTTGCCTGTATTTGGACCCCCCTTTTTCCGTTCTCCTTTAAAACTCTTCCTCTCATCTGATTTTACACCTTTATGTGATTCTCAGATGGCAGCTACTAACACTTTTGCCTTTGTTTTTGCTTTTTCATCATCTCTTCGCACATAAACCTTTTGTGCTTCTCTCAGTAAATCTTCAAGCCCCTGGTGCTGCCAATCGTCTAATTTTTCTAATTTTTTTCAGATATCGTTCCAGGAATTACCTATAAAGTGGACCTTTAGTACCACTTGTCCAGTTGGAGTTTCTGGGTCAATCCCTGAGTATTGTTGTAAGTCTTTTCTTAATGTCTCTAGCCACGCACTCGGGGTTTCATCTTTTTCCTGTTGACTTTTAAATGCCTTTGTGACATTTTGCCCAAGGGGCACATCTTCTTTAATTCCCCTTATTATTAAGGTGCGATAATCTGCCATGTGTTGTCGGTCTGCGGCAGAATTAGAGTCCCAATTGGGAGGATTAATGGGCATTTTATTGTCCCCTGGGGGGCCCAATTGATTCTCCCTGTCCCATATTCTTATCCTTGCCATCCATATTATCTGTCTCTCTTCCGGGTTGAATAGTATTCTCAGAATGGATTGCATTTCTCCCCAAGTAAATGTATTTGGTCCTAAGAATTGATCTAGTTGTTCAGCTACCCCTAAGGGGTCCTCTAATAATCTCCCCATCTCTTTCTTAAATGCCCGAACTTCACTTGAGCTTAGGGGAGCATTTACAAACCCAATTCCCCCTTGTGCTCCTCCCAAGGGCACTTCTCTAAGTGGGTATCATTCTCGTGTTGAGTGCACCCCTTCATTTTCCTCACTAGAGCTGTCTTGTTCTACTAAAAGGGCTCTAACTTCCCTTGGGGTGGTTTGTCTCTTCTTCCAAGTCTTATGTTTTTCAGGACTGTCACTCTTATGATTTTGCAGGGTAGTGGAATCTGCAGTTGAAGGAGTTTGTACAGGGGAAGAATTACTCACAGGTGCTGTGGGAACAGCAGCCGAGGGGGGCTGTAAAGAAGGTGATGGAAGGGGCTGTGGAGGGGGTTGTAAAAGGGGTTGGGAAGAAAGGTACTGTGGAGGGGGTTGTAAAAGGGGTTCATGAGGGGGTGGATTATAGGGTGGAGGTAAATTGTCTAATGGCTCCCATTTGGTTTCTGTTAATTTCTTTTCGGCTTGCTTTTCTTTCATTAACTTATAAACTTTAGTAGGTTCTGGCCAAACCTCCTCTTTCCAGCAAGCAGTATATTCACTCTCTTCAGAGTTTATTGGCTCCTTGCTGTTTACATAACTGTTGAGGGCTTGGCAGATCCAACCCTCAAATGATCCATACACAGGCCAAGAGATATCATCATCCCTTATTTTTTCTTTAGTCCACTCAATCATGCAGAACTGAATCATTTTTGATTTTTCCTTATTTTTAGTACTCTCTCTCTTTTCCCAGTTTAAGATCATTACCCCTAGAGGACTGTCTAAGGGTATATTTGGCAATGCCTGCCTGCTCCTTTCCTTCCTGAGGCAACTTAATTTACTAATTCCCTGCCCCATAGTTCTGAGGTCCCTTCTAAAGTCTTCCTGCCTTCCTACTGACCCTCTGGGATCCCTTCTAGGATTTTTCACCGACTCAGTGGTCCCTTCTGAAAAACTCCTACCGACCCCAGAGGTCCACTCATCAATTCAATCGCTTCGTCCCTTCACCTGCTGTTTCCCTCGTGGGGAGACAGAAACGAGGTCCCTCGGGACTCCGCTCTCGGTTCGCAGCTATGCTGCATCTCATTCACTCATTCACTCTGACCTCTTTATCCACCCCCTGAAGTGATACTCACAGTCCGTTGTTCTCACTCGGGTCTTCGTGCACAAGAATTATGGACCTTTTGCTGCAGCACTCCAGGAGCTTTTTAATTCCTTGTTTTTATCATATGTATGCGTTACCCTTGGTCCTTGTTGAAATACTAGGCCTGTGAATAGGCCGCTGAAAAACAGCGGACGCACTCCTATCCCAGGCACTAAATATCTCCCAAAACACAAAGGGTATCACGTCAGACAGAGTCACCAAGTTTGTGAGAAATAGAAATCCAAAACTGGGTTATTTCCAATTAGAATTTATTATATGATAAAAGCAAATTCATCGCTGGATGATCAGGGAGGGGTTTTAGCAACTCCCAACGCCTGTCACACCCAAAGAAAACAGTGTTCTATATTTATTCTCAGCTACTTCATGAATATTCATTATACATAAGCATAAACATTACACATTGTTATGTCAGGAATTCAACAGATGTTTTTCTTAGACAAGCATCAATATATTGTTGTCAGACATTCAACAGATGTTAGCTTGTTATCTATACAAAGTTATAAATTTTTAAGAAAGGTGTTATTATCTAGTTAACTAAAAGAAGTCCCTTCACTATAAATCTTATACAAGGTAAAAGGGAGGTAACTTGTTTTATGTCTTTATAGGGGCCCAATTAAGTTTTACAATTTGTTTTTCTTTTCTCTCTCCAGGTTATATTGACCTTACACTGTTTTCTTTTTAATTAGCTCGAATCATTTTCTCAGTTTATTACAACTTCTTAAAGATGGACAACATGGCTGCAATAGTTGTGGCTGCTATTAAGTTCATAAATTGGTACCAGTGGCTGAAAAATTCTGGCCCCATAGTTCTCTTTTGGAATATATATATGTGGGAAATAATTAGGACGGTTTTATTACAAGCAGGGGCTACCTTGTGCCGAGGCACCTGGGGACCATTTTGTTTGGAAGACTGGGGAGCCATCTTGTGGTCGGGAACTGGTGGACTGTTTGTGGTTCTGCTTGAAGTTACTTATTGCTGCTGCCTACCTGCTGATACATACAGTTCTGCTTGGGGTTACCTATTGCTGCTCATTGTTGCCTACTGCTGCTTATAGTTCTGCCTGCTTACTGCTACTTACTGTTACTTACTATTCTGTTTGCTTAATGTTACAGTGAGAAGGCGAGCCGGGAAGAATGTAAGGTGGTGAGACCAGTCTGGGCTCACTGCCAGGGAACCATGTGGCCAGGGACAGGGAAACAACCTGATAGGTGAATGAGGACAACTAATGGACTGCTCCAGAAGGCAAAGATTGCCTTTTAAGGAAGAAAAGAGCAAGGCCTGGCATGAGAGGAGCGAGAGAGTGATTATGCAAATCGAAGGGTCTTAAAAGAGCTCGTCCCTCCCATTCGGGTGTGCTCGAACCTGGTCACAAGTTTGGTGCACCCAGCGCGCTGTTAATAAAGTTCTTTGTTTCATTTATTTGGCCATTTCTGAAATTGTAGAGATATTTCTCACATATATACATGGATGCATTACTACCACGATCCAGGTTCCTATTTTTGGGGGTTTACTGATAATGGTACCTATTTTGGGGAGGAATGCAGGCAAATGCCTTTTCCTTACCCTTCACCCACTTCTTATATGGTCCTACCACAGTAGCTTCTGAAGGGTTGATTTTTCCCCTGGACGTTAAAGATATTCTATTTTTGATGATGTTTTTGCTGTGTTTGTTCAGTGCGGCCTGCCCAGCATTTAGACACAGGGTGAGGTTTTCTTTGGTAATTGCCCCAGGACCTACCCCCGTGTCATACGTTTACTTGTTCTAAAAAACCAAGCAGGGAATTTTTCTTTCCCCTGCATTTCTGTAAAAGAAAGATTTTGAATGGGGGAGGGTAGTTTGCCTTGGTTGACTGACCCACACAAAAGAACTAGCCAGCAGATTCACATTCCAAGCTGATGGCCCTCCGAAGACTGTGGGGAGGGGTGAGAAGTTTTTTCTTTTCCTCTCCTTGGAAATGGGAGGCACTCCACTTTTGCCCAGATGGAGAGAGGGTGTGTGTTGGAGGGGTCTGAGGTTCACTTTGTTTTACAGACTGGCCACCTGGCTGTTTCTGGCCCCGGTTTGCCTCCGCTTTCCTGCACCCTGTTCTGCCCCCAGCCCAGACCTGCTCAGACTTAATCGGAGAGGCTTGACCCACCTGCAGAGGAACCTTTGGGGGAGAAGGTCATCCTTTCCCTCCTTCACTTCCATGTTAGCAGCAGCATGTGTCCATCGACGAAAGGGGGGAAATCCCGGCCACAGCCAGCCGCAGACAGCGTGAGTTGTGTGAGAAGAGCCCCCTTTTTCCCCTTTTCCCCTTCCCCTTCTTGGTGGGGGGGAAGATCTCCATTTTTGGCTTCTCCCACATAACAGGGCCCCACACGGTGACCGCCAGAGCCCAACAGCACCCCCTGCTGACTACCACTGAGTAACTGCAGGCTCTGCACCTCCAGTGATCCAACAGCGCCCCCTGCTGACCATGGTCAGAATTGCACCAAAAGGCAGAAAGTATTGAACTGTTTCTTTTTTGAAGGGGACTTTTGGTACAGGATTATTGTTTGGCTGTTTTTGTGTTCTTTTTGTTGTTCTACCAATACACATATATCCTTTAATAAAGGGCTATTATTTTTTTCTGTCTCCATACTTCCTCAGTTGGAGCCTCTTAATTTCGGATTTACAGTTGCTTAGAGGGAGGAGTTTGGTCTTCCTCATAACTTATCCTCCTTAGCAAAACACTTCAGTCTCATTAAACTGAGATACCCAGACACTAGGGACCCTACCCAGGAACCTGCCCAGCAGCCTGCCACTGTGCAACAGCCTGCCACGGTCCAACCACCTGCCACTGTGCAACAGCCTGCCATAGACATAAAGCACTCTGATTGGATGGGAGTATGGGTGGAGATAGGCCAGGTGCTGAAGGAATACTCTCCCCCTATTGTTTGGAAGCTCTCCGCCAACCAAACATAGATCCCCTGTAAGGTTGCTGAGTGCCTGAAAAACCATGGGTCCATACATTCCAGAGATGGACAGCTTATAGCAATGTGCTGGACCTTAGCCCATGCTTACCACACCATGGTATGGACTGGGCAACACCACCTATGGTCAGAAGGGAAAGATAGTGGAGTAGAGAAACCAAAAGACATCACAAGTGCTCAGTCCCCAGTTATGCCAGAAGGGAAGTCACAGCCAGCAGCAGTGGCCCCAGTGCAGAGGAAGAAGTCTAAAGCCAAGTCAATACGTTCAGTTAATGAGGACGGGGAACCAGGGCCTTCACAGCCAATGGAGGACCCAGAGCCTGAGATCATTATCGAATCCCTGTCATATGACCAGCTCTGCAATATGTGGAACGACATTACTCAACGCCAAGATGAGCCCATTTTGACCTGGTTGATTTGAGTGTGGAGCCTTATGAGTGAAGGCTTGCCACTTGATGGCAACGAAGCAAGATATTTGGGATCTCTGGCCCAAGATATGGGTATCGAGCAAGCATTCGTGAGGGAGTCTGTCATGGTTTGAGATCCCCAAAAATCTAATTCCCTAGTCTAAGCCCCCTCCCACATCTCAACCTAATGTGGGATGATTTTTTCCAGACAAAACACGAGACTCAGAATGGGGGAAAGGGAATAGATTACATTGACTGTACAAATAAATAAATACTACAATATATTATACACACAATCTCAACTATCTCTACCATGACATAAGTATTTACAATGGATCAGATCTCTTCTCCCCTCCAAATGAAAATCCAGAAGGGAAGAAGGACAGATCCCTTTCCAGTCTTTGAGCAGCAGTATCTTCTAAGGCAGCAGGTTTTCTTCTTCTCATGCATGCAGCAGCTGATAGTTGGATTTCTGCCAGCACTCATGAGGGAGGCCTCCAAGCCTCTCTCGGCCCCTTGACGCAGGCAAAGGGGTCTTCCGTGGGCTACGTTACCGCAGACAAAGGTCGTTCCACCACGGTCATATCACGAGCACAGGGAGTCTTCGTGACGGTCTGGTATCTCCAGGGGACTCAAAGCCCCTTGCAGAGCTTCTGTGCCCTGCCTCAAGATGGCTGCGAGCTTCTTTGTAGCTTGCAGCAAGGGAGGACCCCCAAGGTCACCCTCTCTGCATTCCTCTCGGAGCTCTCTAGCTCCTTTCTGCAAGTGCTGTAGCACTCCAAGGCTCTTTCAAGTAAGAGTCCATCATCTTCCTCCTTTCCAGGAGGGGTCTCAAAGGAGTCTGGGGTCTTTTAATTCAGTTCTTACCCCAAACTCTGTAACTCTGCTGCTGACTCTCTTTTCTCGGCTCTCCGAGACAACTCGGTGTCTTCCTTACTCAGCTGCATGCTGTTTCTGCTGCTTCTCCGGTTCAGTTCTTATCAGTTGGCTTTTAGCCAGAGTCTCTGGATGCTGCGTCTCTGCTTCCGCTCTGTCTCCGCTGCCCACGGTGGAGAAACATCTCCCGGCTTAACTACCGACACTTAGTCCAGTCTAACACTGTTCCAAGTCTCCGTAGCCCCCCAGTTGGGGCTGGGGGGGGCCCAGAGGCCCCCAGAGGGCTCCTGCCCTACTACTCGTTGCTTTCACAACATGGCTACCACTTCTACAATCAAACTACAACTCACCTTCTCTTCCGTTTGCTTGTGGTATGTTTACATTTCGCAGAAGCGCAGATTGGACAAAACTTCAAAACTTCCAGGGGTTACCACCCCCTGGGGTTTTACCATTTTCTTAGCCTCTGGGGGAAAACCTGGTTCAAACCACTACAAAGTCCCTTTCTCTCTGGGAGTGACTTCTAACAGGTGTGAGAGAGAAGTTTGTTTACAGAGACTTCCTGCAGCAGCACCACTATGAGACGGCCTGGAAGACCATGGAGGAAGGTATCCAACACCCAAGAGAAATGGCAGTGTTAGAGATACTTTTTGAAAAGGATGGACAACCCAGCCACAACACTGACAACGTCAAGTGTATGTCACAGATGTGGTGGAGCCTTTCACATCAAGGACCATCCGTATACACCAATTTCTTGGCATCATTGCACTTTGGAGGAAACAGAGAGACAGCGGGCTCTGTAATGAATAAACTCAGGATGTACAACAGTGTGATCCACACACCGGTTTGGGCCCATATCTCCACTATAGAGATAATGGTTGAGAGCCTTAAGGCACTGACTACAAAAGTACAAGATGAACAGAAAAAACTTAAAGAGGAGATGAAGGAAAACAGATTCCATGTGGCACCAGTGCGAACCAGAGCCTCTGAAATCAGAGACAGAGGTTCCCCAGTTAGAGAGAGTGGACAGACCCCACGAACCAAGCTGTGGTATTTCTTAGTTGATCATGGAGAAGACATGAGAGGGTGGGACAGGAAACCTACCCATGCCCTAGCAGCCCAAGTACAAGAGTTGAAGGAGAGAGAAAAAGGGAAGCCCATGAGAGTAAGTGCAGTACTGGTATTTCATGGACAAGGATCTGACCCGCTAGAAGGTTCCTCCCAAATGCATTCACAGGGAAAGAGCTGTGATGGCCCCAGCCAAGACCAGCGTTAGAGGGGCCCTGCCTCTAGCCAGGTAGAGGCAAGGGACAACCGTGTCTATTAGACTGTGTGGATCCGATGGCCTGGCACGTCAGACCCACAAGAATACAAGGCTTTAGTTGACACTGGAGCTCAGTGCACGTTAATGCCATCAGGACATGTGGGACCAGAGATTATTTCCATTTCTAGGGTGACAGGAGGATCTCAAGAGTTGACTCTGCTGGAAGCTGAGGTGAGCTTGACCGGGAAGGACTGGCAGAAACACCCCATTGTGACTGGTCCAGATGCCCCATGTATGCTGGGCATTGACTATCTCAGGAACAGGTATTTCAAAGACCCAAAAGGACATAGATGGGCTTATGGAATAGCTGCTGTAGAGACAGAGGTGGCTAAGCAGTTGAATTCGTTACCTGGTCTCTGGGAGAACCCTTCTGCTGTGGGATCGTTGAAGGTTGAGGAACAGCAAGTGCCAATTGCCACTACAATGGTGCATCATCAGCAGTACCAAACAAACCGAGACTCTCTGATCCCCATCCATAAGATGATCTGTGAGCTGGAGAACTAAGGGGTGGTCAGCAAGACCCCCTCACCATTCATCAGCCCCATCTGGCCTATGCGTAAGTCTGATGGAGAATGGAGATTGACTGTGGACTATTGCGGCCTGAATGAAGTTACCCTGCCGCTGAGTGCCGCCATTCCAGACATGTTGGAGCTCCAGTACAAGCTGGAATCCAAGGCAGAGAGGTGGTGCGCCACTACTGACATTGCAAATGCGTTCTTCTCCATCCCCTTAGTAGCAGAGTGTAGGCCGCAGTTTGCTTTCACCTGGAGGGGTGTGCAGTACACCTGGAATCGATTGCCCCAGGGGTGGAAACACAGTCCCACCATCTGCCACGGACTGATCCAGACTACTCTAGAGAAGGGTGGAGTTCCAGAACACCTGCAGTACATTGATGATATCATTATATGGGGAGACACAGTAGAGGAGGCTTCTGAGAAAGGAGAGAAAATCATCCAGATTCTCCTGGGAGCCGGGTTTGCCATCAAAAAGAGTAAGGTCAAGGGACCTGCCTGAGAGATCCAGTTCCTGGGGGTGAAATGGCAAGATGGACGTCGTCAGATCCTGACAGAAGTCATCTATAAGATCACAGCAATGGCTCCACCGACCAGCAAGAAGGAAATGCAAGCTTTTCTGGGTGCCATAGGTTTTTGGAGGATGCACATCCCTGAGTACAGCCAAATTGTAAGCCGTCTCTATCTGGTAACCTGCAAGAAGAATGATTTCCAGTGGGGCCCTGAACAGCAGCAAGCATTCGAACAGATTAAGCAGGAGATTGCCCACACTGTAGCCCTTGGGCCAGTCAGGACAGGACCAGATGTGAAGAATGTACTCTATTCTGCAGCCAGGGATAATGGTCCCTCCTGGAGCCTCTGGCAAAAGGTGCCTGGCGAGACCTGAGGCCACCCACTTGGATTCTGGAGCCGAAGCTACAGACGATCTGAAGCCAGCTGCACCCCAACAGAGAAGGAAATCCTAGCATCTTATGAAGGAGTACAAGCTGCCTCAGAGGTGATTGGCACAGAACAGCTCCACCCAGCACCTCAATTACAAGTGCTCAGTTGGATGTTCAAGGGAAAGATGCCCTCTACACATCAAACCACTGATGCTACATGGAGTAATTGGATCTCTCTGATCACGCAGAATGCCCGTATTGGAAATCCGAATCGCCCTGGGATCCTAGAAATCATCATGAACTGGCTGGAAGGTGAGAATTTTGGTCTAGCAGATGAAGAAGAAGGAGAGCAGGTGACAAGTTGCAGAAGCTACTGAAGGAGAAGGGGAATTGAGACAATTCGCAGAGCTCAAAGCTGTCCAGTTGGCGTTGGACATTGCTGAATGAGAGAAGTGGCCAAAGCTCTACCTCTACACTGACTCGTGGATGGTGGCCAATGCTCTGTGGGGATGGTTGAACAGATGGAAGAAGGCCAATTGGAAACGTAGAGGGAAACCCATCTGGGCTGCTGATATGTGGCAAGACATTGCCACCCAGGTAGAGAAGGTGATTGTGAGAGTCCGCCATCTAGATGCCCATGTGCCCAAAAATTGAGCCAATGAGGAGCATCGCAACAATGAATAGGCAGACCGAGCTGCACAAGTCGAGGTGTCACAGGTGGATCTGGACTGGCAGCACAACGGAGAGTTGTTCCTAGCTCAATGGGCCCATGATGCCTCAGGCCATCAGGACAGAGACACCACCTACAGATGGGCACGAGACCGAGGGGTGGACTTAACCATGGACACTATTTCTCAGATTATCCATGGTTATGAGACAGTTGCTGCCATTAAACAGGCTAAGAGACTAAAGCCCCTGTGGTATGGTGGATGCTGGAGTAAGTATAGTTACAGGGAGGTGTATTAGGGAGGGTTCAAACCATACTGAATCTTGAAAACCATGACACCGTTGCAAGCTCAACAAAACTGATATTTATTACCAAGAGGTGGCCAACAAAACAAAGAAACCCAAAGGGAGGAAGCAGGAGAGAAATAAGCCTCCAGCACGACCTCCCCAGTTACCCAGCTGTTGCCCATGAAGTTATCTTACCGACCTAGCATGCCTATAATTACCCATAGCAGAAACTGCACCCTTGGAGAGTCAGTAAGTTCACAAACTGGCAGGCATCCCCGCCAAAGGCAACGTTGTCCTTGAGGTAAAGCTAACTCTCCAAACGGAAAACCTGTCTGCTATTATACAATCAATGAGCACCTCTGCCCGGGGAGGTGTGGCTAGTACCGCCCCCATCAGAGGTTCTCAATCCCACCCTCTTGGTTATGTAAGTTCATCCCTTCAGCGCATGCGTGAGAACTTCGGAAATCTCCTAACGCACGTGCAGTATGCTTTGGGGGTCTTTTCTAATTGAGTCGAGGGTCAAGTCTTCCTCCCCTCCTCTTCGATTTCTCCTTCAAATGCCCTTGGCAGACAATGAACCAATAGTAGAACACCAATTAAAATAGTTTATACAGAAGTTCTCCCTCCAAGGACGAATTCACTGTTTTATCAGTGAACTTGGCAGGGAGAATATAAACTACTACAGGTGGCTGGGGCCAAACACAGACCAAAAGTATCAGCATAAATTCACTCTGCTACAGGAGGTCTGGCAGGTTGATTACATCACACTGCCACAAACCTGCCAAGGTAAGTGCTATGTGCTCATCATGGTGGAAGTCACCACTATGGCTGGAGACGCATCCGGTACCCCACGCCACTGCCCGAAATACCATCCTGGGTCTTGAAAAGCAGGTCCTGTGGCGACACAGCACCCCAGAGCGCACTGAGTCAGGTAATGGGACCCATTTCAAGAACAGCTTAGTTACCACCTGGGCAAAACCGGGCATCGAGTGGTTGTATCACATCCCATACCATGCAGCAGTCGCCAGGAAGGTTGAACGGTGTAATGGACTATTGAAAACCACCCTGAAGGCATTGGGTGGAGGGACTTTCAAGCACCGAGATCAACACCTAGCAAAGGCCACATGGTTAGTCAACACTAGAGGCTCTGTCAGTCGAGCCGGCCCTACCCAATCAGAGTCCCTGCACATGGTAGATGGGGACAACGTAACAGTAATTCACTTGAGAGGTATGTTAGGCAAAATAGTTTGGATTAATCCTGCCTCGAGCAAAGGCAAACCCATTCGTGGCATTGTTTTTGCTCAAGGATCAGGTAGCATGTGGTGGGTAATGCTGGAAGATGGAGAAACACCGTGTATACCTCCAGGGGACCTCATTTTTGGGTGAATTTCCCATAACATTGTGCCTGCATTTGTATGTAAATATTTGTATGTAAATATTTGTATTATGTATATAGTTGGGGTAATGTATGAATGTATAAGGTTGGAAAGTTTGAATCAGATATAGTATGTTAGTATGGGAAAAAATTCAGGGGTAGATGACGTCATAGGTTTGAAAAGAGATGTTGGAATTTTTTCCCAAATGCATCCCCAGTCTTTTTCTTCCGGGATGAGGGGGAGACGGGATGGAGCAGTGACTATATATATCTTTCCATCTTTATCCTTTCTTTCACTTTCTCTCCCTTATGCATTTCCTTAAGTGTTATCCTAATGATTGCTATATTGCTATAGATGATAGATATGATAACACCCTGTAACAGGGAAGGGACTAAGTCAAGGGAAAAACACAGGTTCGGGAGATTCTGGAACGTGAGTAAACCAAACACCATTGCTAGTTGGCAAAAATAATAGCTATTTATTAGGAAAAGGTGGAAAACAAGGAAAAAGGGAGAAAACAAAACAGGCGCCTGAGGGAAAAGGATTGGGGCGGAGGAAAAAGTGCATAAAAGACCCTAGGAAGAAGGCTTTCCCCCCATACTCACCCAGGTATCACCTGTAAACAAGTCTTACCCATCCTAACCAATAATGAAGTCTCTCTGCAGCAGCTGTGGGTTCATGGGGGGTGGCAGGCTCCCACTTCAAGCAGGCGTCCCCGCTGAAAGCAACTTGGTCCATCGTGAAGAGCCGGCCCCCGCCCCCAAGAAGCGTCTCTGCTTTTTATAAAGTTTTTTGAGAGCACCTGCCCGGAGAGGTGTGGCCAGCACCGCCCCGTCAGGGCTCTGAATCCCACCCCCTTGGTTATGTAAGTGCACCCCTCCTGCGCCTGCGTGAGCACTTTGGAAAGTCCCCCACGCAGGCGCAGTGATTTGGGGGGGGGGTCTTCCCAATTGAGGCTGGGGGCTTACTTCATCACCCTCCTCATCACTTTGTCCTCCAACTGCCCCTGACGAGCAATTGACCAATCACAACAGACCAATTAAAACAGTTTACACAGAAGCTCTCCCTCCAAGGCCAAGTTCACTGCTTTATCAGAAGACTTGGCAGGAGAAAACATAAACTAACTGCAGGTGGCTAGGGCCAAACACAGACCAAAAAGTAACATCCCAACTTCGTCCCGATACACACCCAAAATGGCAACATACCTGTTTACCTTTGAAACAAAATTGTTCTAAAATAAACCCTACATGTATATGTTTTCAAACACCGATTATTCAGTGTCGTTTCAGTCTAATCCACCCCAAGGGATTTATTAATAAGAACCTGGGTTACTCCCCCCCTTTCTGGCGTGGGTCACAACATTTTTGGCATCCCAGACAAGGATCCTTTGGATGTGGTGGAGTAATTGGTGTAGTCCAAAACTGATACCAAGGGTGAGTCAAATGGTGACTGTCCCCTCATTATAAAATTATAGTGAGAATTTTTTTCCTCTCGATGTGACCCAGGCACATCAGACCTGTTGAAAGGTTTTCTGGTGTAGCCTGGACCTGTTGAAAGGTTCTCTAGCACCTGGGCCTGTTGAAAGTTTTTCCGGGAGAGAGTCAAACCGACCCTCAGAGGGTTAAGGGGGAGAAAGACATTAACCTGAGCTGGGTTAATGACTGAGTCAAAAGGAATGACACCCCGGGTTGAATTATATGGGGATTATTTCCTCCTGATGTCTGTCCTTGGATTAGGACTACTTCTTGTAGGTGCTGTTTTGGATATTGTCCTTAGAGCAACACAAAAAGAGAGGTCAACTATTCAGAAATCTGCAAGTGAAGTGATAAGATCTTTTCAGGAGTCAATGAAAGCATTGCAGGAGCAACTAGAAAAAGAATGCAGTTAACTGCTGAGTGTGAAGCAGTTTGGGGGAAAGGGAAATTAATCTGTTGCTTAGGTCAGCTCTCCAAGATGAGGAGCAAAATAAAAAGGCTTAAAAAAGCACTAGAAACAAAAAATTGTGAACGACAGGACATCAATTTAAAATACCCCAGACCAGTGGATGTTAATAAGTCCCTGTACCCCTCTGGTGAATTGGAAGACCTTAAGCAAAATTATCTGGAGGACGAAGTAATACATATGCATCCCCTCATTAAAACTGAAACCACTGGCCAAGGGGTAGCTTGGCAAACTACCACATGGACTACCCTGTACACGGGGGAAGCCCTGGCTAAACTTCAGGAAAAATACAGCCGTAAGGCCAATGAATCAGGGACTGAATATGTGTGGAGGGTATGCCTTACTGGGGGAGATCGAATTTTGTTGAGCAAAGATGAGGCCTGAGGATTTTGGGGTCCAGGGGTCTTCCTGACCACGAATGATAACCAAGCACCGTGGTCTCTGACCCAGAGAGCTGCCTACTGGGCCAGACGGGTTTGACTCTATAGAAAGGGGAGATCCATACACAATTAAAACTCCTACAATTGGCCACATTGTAGAAAGTGTACAAAAAACTGTGTGTCTCCAATTAATGCACACAAAATTATTGGACCCACAACAAAATTCCCCTATGGAACTCAAGGAGGATCCACAGAGATTTCCTGTCTTGATCTGAGGCCTGCCTGATGCACTAAAAGTTTATGGTAAACAATTACAAGAGCACATACAGGCAACTCCTAGGCCTAGAAGAAGGAGTGCACCACCAGGAATAACCTGGTTGGAGGTAGTCCAAGAATTAATTACTAGTCAGCAGTTGGGGCTCTCTGGTACAAGTGGTCTTAAGCAGAGAACACACATCAGGAGGGCAGGGAAAGTCCAAAAACCTCCTGCACCATGTATTTGTCAACAAAATGTGTCATTTAGTGGGTGAAAGAGGTACAGTTTGTGGGTGGAGGGTGTTGCAAAAGGAATTCCTAGAGAAGTAATGGACAAATTACCCACCACTAATCTGGAATGTTTGATTAAGCACTGGGACAAGATCAAAGAACACAAGTCACCTCCTAGGAGCAGCCCCCCTCAGGAGTCCAAGACTGTGATCCACTCAGCCTCCCCAGAAACCAGACTAACCAGTTTGATCAGTTCTGAGTCAAGAAACTGGACTTGCTGCTCTCAAATAAGTAAGCCAAAGAATGACCAGTGGGTTTATGAGAGAAAGCTCACTGAAAACAGCCAGGGAGATATGGTAATGACCTTTCCCCTGGGCCCTCTTAAATCCTTAGCTACCTTTGTGGTAGATACTGGTGCACAGGTGTCAGCACTCCAAATCAAAGTTGCTGCTCATTGTGGCATTATTCCAAACAAAAAGATATGGGTAACATGTTTTTGGTAAATTGCAACCCCAGTGCACAGCTTGGGTGGAATGCTGGTTACCAGGAGATGAGACAGTCACAGAAGCTGTCATGATTGTGGGGCCTGATGCCTCAGAGCTTTTTGGTTTTTTTAACTTTTGTAGATTTTAGAAGTAGTTGTGTAGTGAATGTAGATTTTAATGTAGCTGTATTATATCCCTTACCCTTAACATAGTAGTTACACATACCCAACTCTGTTATCCCATTCCATATCAATCCCTCTAAATTTCAAGGTAGAATTGTAGAAAAACACCTTAAGGACTGGACCAGAAGATATCACACAGACACAGTGACCTTCAAGCCCAGAACTTTGGAGGAACTCCAAGAACTGTGCGTGCTGCAAAGAGGATGAAGATGAGGAAGAAGGGGTCCCAAATACCCTAAACTCAATTCCTAAAGGGTGTGTCAGGGGGCAGAACTGGGGGTGGACAAATCTGGGATTGGATGGACGTTATTATAGAATCATAGAACCACTGTCTAGAGGTATGTGTTTATTCCCTGGGCCTCAGGCCTGAGATTAAAGGACCTACTCTCTTTATCTTATCTCCTACACTAAATTGGCCTGGAGTCTTTTTTCTCTGTGGTCTCTTAAGGCAACAGGCCACTACTAGCTAACATCTTGGGGTTGGATCTGTTAAAGGGACGTGTCTGGAGAGATGACAGAGGGAGGGAATGGGTGTTTGGTCTCCCATCTCCCTCTATTTGTCTGTTACAAACTGCTCCAAGCCTGCCTCCTTGCAAAATAACAAATGTAAAACCCTATCCACTCCCTTTAGGAGCACGTGAAAAAAAAACTGCAGAAATTGCAGAATTGCAGGAGCAAGGGGTAGTTGTCCCCATACACTCACCATAAAATTCTCCTGTACGGCCTGTCCATAAACCTAATGGGAGGTGGCAGCTGACAGTTAATTACCTCGATGCTAACACTGGCTCACAAATAGCTGCTGTACATAACATTGCTGAACTGATTGCCCAGATTGCCCCTGAAGAAAGGACTAAGGTATATCAATACAGTGATGATATATCGATTGGCAGCTCTGATGTCACCACAGTAGACCAGACTCAGACAAATACTATTACCCACTTGGAAAGTCTGAGACTTCAAATTCCCACAGGAAAAGTACAATTTTCCTCCTCTGAGGTTAAGTTCCTAGGTATACCGTGGAAAGGAGGAGCAGCGTGTATTCCCTCTAAAACCTTGGCCCCCCTACAGCAAATAAAGATGCTGAGGAGTAAAAAGGAGCTCCAGCATGCTTTGGGTTTATTGTTTTTTTGGAGAAAACATATTCCAGACTTCTACATTTTTGCTGCTTGTAGTGGGTTTGTAACCCTCCCTGGGAGGGAAACGGAACTAGGATAGGTCACCTGATGTATATTTTACCAATAAGGTATTCCATACCATGTTACATCAGCTCAGATATAAAGAGAAGAAAACAACTCCTTCTCTTCTCTTCTCTTCTCTTCTCTTCTCTTCTCTTCTCTTCTCTTCTCTTCTCTTCTCTTCTCTTCTCTTCTCTTCTCTTCTCTTCTCTTCTCTCTCTTCTCTTCTCTTCTCTTCTCTTCTCTTCTCTTCTCTTCTCTTCTCTTCTCTTCTCTTCTCTTCTCTTCTCTTCTCTTCTCTTCTCTTCTCTTCTCTCTTCTCTTCTCTTCTCTTCTCTTCTCTTCTCTTCTCTTCTCTTCTCTTCTCTTCTCTTCTCTTCTCTTCTCTTCTCTCTTCTCTTCTCTTCTCTTCTCTTCTCTTCTCTTCTCTTCTCTTCTCTTCTCTTCTCTTCTCTCTCTTCTCTTCTCTTCTCTTCTCTTCTCTTCTCTTCTCTTCTCTTCCAGGACAGTTGCGTGGGATAGACGGCTGTTATTCAGAGGAGGAAAACACCTTTCACGGGGAAGTAGTCTTTACTGTCAGTTTTCCCTGTGTGTATAGTGCTTATAGTTCTCTTTTTTTTCCTCTCTGTGTAAATATAAAACCACCTTTCTCAGCAGTCTCGGTTTTGCAAGTTTTTTTTCCTCTTCTTTCCCCCTTCCCTCCTCCTTTTCCCTCTGGGAGGGGTTGAGCGGAGTCTCGGTGGACACCGGGCGTTCAGCCAAGGTAACCGATAAAAAATTGGTGCCAAAACCCGGGAAGACTGTCAGGAAAGGTTGTTTATATAAACACTGCCTGACTTATCTTTTTGTTTTTGCTAACTTGGGAACATACTAATATAAAACACGGCCTTACGCCCCAGCTTTAATATTTATACCCATACTTTTACTAACAGTCTTTCTGGGATGTGGGACTTACCCTTTGAAAGACCTCCAGGGGGACGGATACGACTTTCTTTCCCTTCTTAATTTTGACATAGATGGCTTTGCAATGAAGGTGCCAATGATCTTTACTAACCCTTACTTGAGCTGTCTGGCAGTGGGACTGCTTATAACCAGCACTATAAGAACACTATGGAGATTAGGGAATGTAGTATTGTCTTTATTGCCTTGTTGCAGGACAAAACAAACTTCAAGAGAGAACTTACTGGGATGTGCCTTAAAGGGCCCAGTTCCTGGGTGGCAGGGAATGTGGATGAATTTAGGCAGGTTCTTAGGGCGCCTAACATCCCCCATTGCCTGGGACTTTACATCAAAACAAGTATTCAACCCTAACAAATTGACATGTAATTTAATGGAAGGATGCCTTGCCTACCTCGATCAAAACCAGCAACTTCTTGCCCTGTACTGGGGCCTGACCTGTGCTTATTGAGCTGCAGTTCACTACTCTAAAAAGACTATGACTGAGACAGGACCCAAACTACGACATCTGAAGTCACTATTGCCCCTGTAGTGAAAAGGAAGACATGGATAAGGAGATCTACAGGACCTACAGGCCTACCTCCATGATTAGTAAGGGAGGAAGAAGGAGAAGGATCTACCCCGCCCGCGCCTCCAAGGGGAGTGTTATAGGTTATAAATCCAGTAGGGGAATTTTTCTTCCCCTGCTCCACTGTGAGAAAATGGAGTGAGAGGGGCTCTGGGGGAAGGGTGTCAATTAGCCTTACAAAAGAATCTAGCTGGCCAGACCGCATTCCTAACGGATGGCCCATCAGAGGCTGGGGGGAGAGGGGAGGAGTCTTGGGAGGGGGTGGCTGGCTCTTCTCAGAGGGGAGTGATCAGTCTGCGGAGCTCTCTCTCTGGGACAGAGACAGGGTCTGTGTCTGGGCATTTTAGGAAAAAAGGCCTGGAAGCCGGTCTTTCTGGCTTTTCGTCCTGGTGAGGCCTGAACACCGGCCTCGATCGGCTGGCATGCTGCCTTGTGACTCCAGCCGGGGCCTACTGGGTTTTCTTGTGCTCACTGGGAGAGAAGGGAGGAGCCTTGAAACACCGTCATCTGAGAACAACAGTGAGTCCCATGGGGGAGAACTGTTTTTTCCTTCTGCCCGTCTTCCATTGGGGGAAGGGACTCCATTTTCTTTTCGGCTTCTCCCACGATCCGAGACCACCTCCCAGACCCCCCTTCCCACACGGTGACCACCAGAGCCCAACAGTGCCCCCTGCCAACCACCACAGCATACTGCAGGATCCGCACCTCTGGCGATCCAACAGCGCACCCTGCAGGTCAACACAGAGGACTGCAGGCTCTGCACCTCCAGTGATCCAACAGCGCCCCCTGCCAACCGTGATTAGAACTGTGCTAGAAGACAGAGAAGTATTCAGACTTCTTTTGTTTGAAGGGGACTTCTGGGTACAGGACTATGGTTTAGTTGTTTTTGTGTTCTGTTACTGTTCTTGCCAATATACCTTTATCTTTTAATAAAGGGTTGTTACTTCTTCTTTTTTTTTCCCCCACACTTCCTCAATTAAAGCCCCTTAATTTTTGAATTTACAATTGCTGAGAGAGAGGAGTTTGGTCTGTCTCATAATGCATCCTCTTTAGCAAACATTCCAGTCTCTTTACACTGAGACAGGGAGGCAGGACAAATAGCTAGTGATTCACTAGAGGAAGCAGAAGCAATTCCATGTGAGAGAAGCAGAGAGGAAATTAGACAGGAAAGTGAAGTTACCCAGTCCCTGAGCCCATCAGAACTTTGGGACTTGCGGAGAGATTACAGCCGCCAGCCTGGTGAACAAATTCTTACCTGGCTGCTCTGCTGCTGGGATCACGAGGCTAGTAGTCACCTGTTAGAAGGTCATGAAGCACAGCAACTAGGATCTATTGCCAGAGATTGGGAAATCAAAAAAGAAATTGGAAAGGAGAGAAGCATTTGCAGTCTTTGGGTTCAGCTCCTCTCAAGTGTGAGACAAAGGTATCCATTCAGAGAAAATCTAATGAGCTCCCCAAGAAAGTGGACTATTGCAGATGGAGGCATCCAGTACCTGCCGGAATTGGCAATGCTGGAAATCATTTACAGTGGCACATACGATCCCCTCTTCAGCAATCCAGAGGATGTCCCTTGCACGCTGCCCATGTGGAGAAAGGTAATTCAAGGTGCCCCCACATCATATGTTAACTGTCTGGTGACAATACACCATCCGAAGATGAATGAACCGTCTGTGGACACGATGTCTGCCTGGATATGGAATATAGAAAAAAGTATGGAAGCCTCCTCACTCCCATGGGCCAGCAAATTAGATTCCAAAGACAGCTCTGATCTCCGCCACCAGCACACCTACACTGAGGAGAGGTCTTACAAGTTCCCCGAATGTGAGAACTGCCGCAGAGACAGCCCAAGAGATCGGTCTCAGTCTCCTCCTGCCCCACTCAGGAGGAAAGGAAACCCCAAGAGCAGGCCACGTGGTGAACTATGGTTCTTTCTGCGTGACCAAGGGGAAGACATGAAGAAGTGGGATGGTGAATCTACCTATAAACTTGAAGCCCAGGTATGAGAATTAAGAGGAAAGAAAGCTAGTAAGAAGGCCATCCACGTAGTTGATGCAGAGGCCCCGGAAAGAGATCAGCGACCTCTGAGACGCAGAAAGACTGAGATCAATTCCTGTGATCCCAATGAGGGGACCTCTGATTGGGCAATGCAAAGGTCAGACAGTGAATACTCTGACAAGGAACAATAGAGGGGCTCTGCCTTCAGCCAGGAGAAGGAAAGGGATGATAGGGTTCACTGGACTGTGCGGGTTCAATGGTCTGGCACATCGGATCCGCAGAGATATCGAGCTCTAGTAGACGCTGGTGCACAGTGCACTTTGATGCCATCGAGGCATAAAAGCACAGAGCCCATTTGGATTTCTGGAGTAACTGGAGGAAGTCAAGAATTATCAGTGCTAGAGGCTGAAGTGAGTTTAATGGGGGACAAATGGGAAAACCACCCCATTGTGACTGGTCCAGAGGCCCCTTGCATCCTTGTCATTGATTACCTCAGGAGAGAGTATTTCAAAGATCCAAAGGGGTATCAATGGGTTTTTGGTGTAGCCACA
The DNA here is from genome assembly GCF_036250125.1 of Pseudopipra pipra. Classification (NCBI taxonomy): domain Eukaryota; kingdom Metazoa; phylum Chordata; class Aves; order Passeriformes; family Pipridae; genus Pseudopipra; species Pseudopipra pipra. The sequence continues at coordinate 54,603,042 of NC_087580.1, read as the reverse complement.
GTGGCTACAGAAAAATTTAAACAATTATCTACCCTGCCTGGCCTCTCAGAAGATCCTTCCATTGTGAGACTGTTGCAAGTCAAGGATCAACAAGTGCCCATGGCCACTACAATAGTACATAGACGACAATACTGAATGAACCAAGACTCTGTGATTCCTATCCATAAGATGATCCAAGAACTGGACAGCCAAGGGGTGGTCAGTAAGACCCACTCACCCTTCAATAGCCCCATCTGACCAGAATGTAAATCTGATGGAGGATGGAGACTAACTGTGGACTATTGTGGCTTGAATGAAGTTACCCTGCCGTTGAGTGTCACTGTGCCAGACATGTTGGAGCTCCAGTACGAACTGGAATCCAAGGTAACCAAGTGGTACGCTACCATCGATATTGCAAATGAGTTATTCTCCATCCCCTTGGCAGCAGAGTACAGGTCCCAGTTTGCCTTTACTTGGAGGGGCGTGCAGTACACCTGGAACTGACTGCCCCAGGGGTAGAAACACAGTCCCACCATCTGCCAGGGACTGATTCAGGCTACACTAGAGAAGGGTAAGGCCCCAGAACACATACAGTACATTGATGACATCATTGTATGGGGGGGACACAGCAGAGGAAATTTTTGAAAAAGGAAAGGAAATCATCCAGATTCTTCTCAAAGCCAGTTTTGCCATCAAGAAGAGTAAGGTCAAGGGACCTACCAAAGAGATTCAATTCCTAGGCATGAAATGGCAAGATGGACGCTGTCAGATTCCAATGGAAGTCATCAATAAGATAATAGTGATGGTTCCACCAACTAACAAGAAGGAAACACAAGCATTCCTGGGGGCCATAGGTTTTTGGAGGATGCATATCCCTGAGTACAGTCAAATAGTGAGCCCTCTTCACTTAGTGACTGTGCTGGTTTAAAGGTAAATCAGCAGGGGAAATGAACCCAAATCAAAAGAGAGATTATAAGTCAGAATAACAATTTAATAAAATAATACAATAAGTACGATTATACAGACAAACAATTGGTTTTAACCCACAAAACCCAAATGTACAACCCAGCACCCTGGGGCATGAACAGAGTGGTGTTCGTTGGGCCCCCTGAGTCCAAAGTAAAAGGAGAGGGGAAAACCTGTTGGTGAGAGTGCTGTTGCAGTCTGGTCAAGAGTGGTGATTGCAGTCCGGTCGAGAGTGGTGGTTGCAGTCTGGTTGAAAAGTGGTGGTTGCAGTCCAGTCGAGAGTGGTGGTCTGCAGTCTGGTTGAGAGTGGTGGTCTGCAGTCTTCCTCTGGATCCCATGAGTGGTTAAAAAAGTCCCAAGACTCCAAGCTTATATATCCTCCAGTTCAGGCAGGAATGCCCAGTACCTCCCTCAGGGCGGGGAGTTCCAGAATGGGTGTGAGGACACGAGCATCCTCCTATCTCGCAGGTCTCTTAACACCTAGTTTATAGCCTGAGGAGTCAGGCATACTGTGGGCAGATGGTGTAAATGGTCTATTGATACCAGTTTCTGGGAAATGGCATGGAAGGCTATAGAATATACAGTTTTGGGTTACACCCATACAGTGATGAACTGGTCCCAGCTGTTCTAACTAGGACAGTGACCCATAGGAAGAATGATTTCCAATGGGGTCCTGAGCAACAACAAGCCTTTAAACAGATTAAGCAGGAGATTGTACATGTCGTGGCCCTTGGACCAGTCAGAACAGAACCAAACATGAAAAATGTACTTTATTTCGCAGTCAGGGATAATGGTCCCACCTGGAGTCTCTGGCAAAAGGTGCCTATTGAGAACTGAGGCCGAGCACTAGGTTTCTGGAGCTGAAGCTACAGAGGATCTGAAGTCAACTACACCCCCATGGAAAAGGAAATCTTACCGGCTTATGAAGGAATACAAGCTGCGTCAGGTGATTGGCACAGAAGAACAGCTTCTCCTGGCACCCCGATTACCGGTGCTGAGCTGAATGTTCGAGGGAAAAGTGCCCTCTACACATCATGCCACTGATGCTACATGGAGTAAGTGGATTACTTTGATTACACAACGTGCCTGAATCAGAAACTCGAATTGTCCTGGAAGTCTAGAGATCATAACAAATTGGCCTGAAGGTAGAAACTTCAGTCTGGCAGATGAATAGGAAGAAGAACAAGTGGATCGGGCTGAGGAAGCTCCACCATAAAATCACTCACCTGAAGGAGAAACACATTATGCCCTCTTCACTGATGGTTCTTGCCGTATTGTAGGGAAGAACTGAAAGTGGAAAGCAGCTGTCTGGAGTCCCACCCGACAAGTGGTGGAAGCTACTGAAGGAGAAGGGGCATTGAGTCAATTTGCAGAACTCAAAGCTGTTCAATTGGCCCTGGACATTGCCAAACAAGAGAAATGGCCAAGGCTTTACCTCTACACCGACTCGTGGATGATAGCCGATGCTCTGTGGGGCTGGCTGGATCGGTGGAAGAAGATTAATTGGAAGCGTAGAGGAAAACCCATCTGGGTTGCTGATTTGTGGCAAGACATTGCTGCTCAGGTTGACAAGCTGGCTGTGAGAGTCCTCCATGTAGATGTCCATGTGCCCAAAAATCGAGCTAATGAGGAACATCACAACAACAAACAAGCAGACCGAGCTGGACAGGTCGAAGTGTCACAAGTAGACCTAGACTGGCAGCAGAAGGGAGAGTTGTTCCTAGCTTGATGAGCCCATGATGCTTCAGGTCACCAAGGCAGAGATGTCACCTATAGATGGGCACGAGATCGAGGGGTGGATCTAACCATAGACACTATTTTCTGGGTTATCCATTGTCAGGGTTGAGTGACTACAAATGCTGAATCATGGTGAGTTGCTACAGGGCAGCCAATCCTAATCATAATCATGGCTGGGCTTCGCGAACAAAGATTTGGGAAAGGTCTCTACCCACGTTTGTCACAAGCGCGCTGGTGGCTAAAAAGTCCAATACGAGACAGGCATGTCCGGTTGCAAAAGGCACAGCAGAAAGACTCCTTAGGTGGTAAATTCTGCAAGGCACGATTCTTTCTGCGTTGCCTTTTCTCCTCAAGGGTGATCTTGCATGCTTTCTCAAAGGCATCAGGAGCGTTAGAGACAGTGTCTCTCCAGACCTCATGGTTAGAGGCCAGAGTAGACCAGTTATGTTGATCAATATGGCCAAGGCTCAGATGTTGTTTCAGGGAGTCCTTGTATCTCTTCTTCAGGGCTCCTCTCATGCGGCAGCTGGTGGCAAGTTCACCATAAAGCAGGATCTTAGGGAGGCGGTGGTCCTTCATCCTGGAGACATGCCCTGCCCAGTGCAGCTGTGTTCTCAGCAACTTGGCCTCAATACTTGTGACTGCTGCTTGTTCTAGAACAGATGTATTAGTCACATAATCTGACCAGTGGATGCTTAGGATTGTGCGGAGACAGCGTTGATGGAAGCATTCTAGGAGTCGCAGGTGGTGGCGGTAGATGACCCATGACTCAGATCCATAAGAGAGTAGTCAGCACTATGGCTCTGTTTATAAAGGAACACCAATTATAAGGCAACATGTATGTTACACCGAGGAGTATAAATGTCAGAGATCGGTTGCAATAAAGATCCTGTCCTGTTCTATCCCTCTCCTGTCTTATTGCTTGGAACTAGACTGTCTGTGTATTTTTTATTATTGACTTCCGCAACAATGACAAATGGTGACCTCTGGATGTGATACGTGATCAGCGTGATCTCCAAAAGTTTTACTGATGATCTCGGCAGATGATCTCCTAGAGAGTTCATCTGGGACTTCCGAGGTACTCTCCAAGAGAGAGGTGATCCGTGGGGCGAGGTACGGGTGGTGGCGGAGCTTGGCGTAGCTAAAGAGCAGCGGGGATCGCTGCCAAGTCCGGACGAAGAAAAATAGACACCTGGTACAAAGTGAGCCGCCAAGACTGGGGATTCTGATAAGGGAAATCAGATCTCTACTATCCTCCTAGAAGCATCTTTTAAAGAATAAATGTGTAACTGAAACTACTACATCAGTGGCGTTTAGTGTGTTTGCCTGGCGCTTGTTCTGTGAGACTTTGAAAGATTTGGAAGCGGGCGGGAGGCAGCAATCCATGCAATGATTCACATAAGAACTAAACTCTGAGACGCAGCTGCCCAGGAAGATAAGCAGGTTGCCAGTGTACTGAACCGTAGCGAACTGTCTTTGAAACTTTAAAAGAGCACGCTTTTAAAAAAGTCACCACCCTCCAAGACAGAAAATGTAGAAAAACCTAACAATTCACTCCCGGAGGCAGAAAAGGAGGGGCCCCTCCCCTCCATTGCCGCTGATGTGGGAATTTTCAGCTGCGTAGTCGCATAATGGCGTTGGCGCCCTGCCGAAAGGAGAGGAGTGCATCGCTGCCCGGCCCACAGTGCACCGACCAAACCGTGTGAATTCGAGCTGTGGCCGCTGCCACCCCGTGCGGAGTCGTGGTACAAACACCAGAGAGCCACTATGGCCAGAAGACCCTAACGGCATAGCAGAGTGGAGCGAGGTAGCGCCGCGCGAGTAAGGCAAGAGTGCCCGAGAGCAGGCAGGAGAGCAGCCCGGCAGCAGCGGTGCAAGAAAAAACCAGGAGCGGCCCCAGAGGGAAACAAGAACAGAGCAGCCCCAGAAAAGTGCCACTTCTTGTTGAGAGGGGGAGAGGGGGAGAGCTGTTTCTTCCCCCCTCTTTCTCACTCTCTCTCTCTCTGGGTCTCCGAGCCCTCACACATGCCAACAGAGCTATGGCATGACAGAAGGGGAGAACTTAGATGCGGAGGAAGAGAGAGAAGTGAAGAGAATTTAAATGCATGAATTTTCTGCAGAGTAAATTAAAAAACAGAATTTTAGCAACAAGTAAACCCCTGACAAAGTTTTTGCCAGGAGAAAAAAGAAAAAAGAAAGGTAACCCCCCCCTTGCAAAATTCAACCTTACCGGGGGAGACATAAAGTATTCACACAATAGAGATACTTTGTTGCTTAGCAACCAAACGGGAGGCTTAAACCTCCCCCAGCCAAACCCACGAGTTTAAAATACCGGTTTCTCGGAGTTAGGGAGGGAGTAAAACCTTCCTACTTTATAGAAACTGAACCTTTGCCACCTTCTGATTGGAGAAAGAAATTATCTTATCTTGTAGTCAAAGGGGGGGGGAGTGAGGAAAGACAGGTTCATAAGATGGTCTTACTAACTGGGTTTTTTGGAAGTTATTTATCTAAATAGCCAAAATAGTTTTAAGATGAATGCATAAACGTAATGGAGAACTAGAGTTTTTGAAATATTTTGTAGTAACTACTATCAAGTTTTCTTTGAAGTCTAAAAGCCCATTAGCATGGGGAAGTGTGTGTTTTACTTTAAAAGAGTATATATTTACCTTTAAACTATGACTGTTTGTATGTATTTGGGTTTTGAATTGAACATGAAGCAGAAATATGTTTGTGTTTTCCAAGTTATACTTTCATAAAAACAGAAATGCATAATTACATCTTACTCATCTCAGAGGAAAACACAAGAATGATAATTTCTTAGCTCGTAAAACACAGTGACGTGAAACTCAAAAGTATGTTTGTGTGAAAGTATGTTTGACAGTGGCCACTGTGAGAGTTTGTATGTGTGTATGTTTTGGTTTTGCTCACAAATACACAAACACCCTTAAACTGGAAAAGAGAAGACACATAACCCTAAATTGAATGGAATTCCATTTGCAGAAGTGTTTTTAGATTGGATAAAAGCTCTCAAAAACAAACCCTAAAGTCATCAAGTTATTAAGTTTGGTTCAAAACTATTTACTTATAAGTCAGTTTTAATAAAGTGTTAAAAGAATAACTTAAATAAAGTTAATTTCTCATAGAGAATAATAAGAATAAGTAGTTTGTTTAAGCTAACTAAACATGTTTTATATTGATCCATGGTTATTTAGTCTAACATTGTTTAAAATTCTTTCTTTTTGCATTCGTTCCTTGTTTACCTTTCTATATCTAACAAATATTTGATAGTCTTTTTTGATAGGTTAAATGTTTTTAATGTTAGTGCTAAATTTGAGAAGATGGTCATTGTACCTTTTTTGAAGTTTTATGCATTTTACTATGTGTCCCCTGTTTGATATCTTGTGTTCAACGAGTAATTAGTCAGTTTCTCCCAAACCTTGTTTTTCAACTTAAAAACAAAAAAAGAGGAATTGTCGGGGTTGAGTGACTACAAATGCTGTCATGGTGAGTTGCTACAGGGCAGCCAATCCTAAGGTATGTTTATAAAGGAACACCAATTATAAGGCAACATGTATGTTACACCGAGGAGTATAAATGTCAGAGATCGGTTGCAATAAAGATCCTGTCCTGTTCTATCTCTCTCCTGTCTTATTGCTTGGAACTAGACTGTCTGTGTATTTTTTATTATTGACTGCTGCAACAATGACAATCCATGATTGTGAGACATGCGTTGCCATTAAACAAGCAAAAAGAGTGAAGCCCCTATGGTATGGTGGATGTTGGGATAAATATAGATACGGGGAGGCTTGGCAGGTTGACTATATCACACTGCCACAGACCTGCCAAGGTAAGCACTATGTGCTCACCATGGTGGAAGCCACCACTGGATGGTTAGAGACTTATCCAGTGCCTCATGCAACTGCCCAAAATACTATTCTGGGTCTTGAAAAACAAGTACTGTGGCAACACAGCACCCCAGAGTGAATTGAATCAGTCAATGGGACTCATTTCAAGAACATTTTAGTTACTACTTGGGCAAGGGAGCATGGCATTGAGTGGATATCCCATCCCATATCATGCACCAGCTGCTGGGAAAGTTGAGCGGTGTAATGGACTGCTGAAAACTATTCTGAAGTCATTAGGTGGGGGGACTTTTAAGAACTGGGATCAGCATCTAGCAAAGGCTATGTGGCTGGTCAACACTAGAGGCTCCATCAATCGAGCCAGCCCTGCCCAATCAGAGTCCCCTCACACTGTGGATGGAGAAAAAGTCCCAGTAATTCACTTGAGAGGTATGTTAGGTAAAGCTGTTTGGGTTAACCCTCCCTCAAGCAAAGGCAAATCCATTCATGGGATTGTCTTTGCTCAAGGACCAGGATATACTTTGTGGATAATGAGAGAAGATGGAGAAACCCAGTGTGTGCCTCAAGGAGATTTAACCTTGGGGAAAAAACACTAATTCATATTCTGAGTTGTATGTTGCAGGAAATAAGTCACCAGATGAGAAAGACCCGAACTAAGCTGATGCTGCTGCTCAACAATAAGACAACCATATGTGATAAATAAGTAATTGTGATTCGTGAAACAAATGGGTGATTACATCAAAATAAAACAAACGAATTGTAAAACTTAATTACACCCCCATAAAGAAATAAAACAGACCCTTACAATGTCAAGAAGCCCTAAAACCTCCCTACTATCCTAAGAATAAAATATGGTAGAACTTTAAATCTTTAGGCGCCTGTTCGTCCAAGAATGCATGAATTATGACCGGTTGTAGAGATAACCCTTTTAGCTTTAGCTGTAAGAAAACCCATCTATTAAATACTTAGCAAAAACCTGTAGAATGTATATGTATATGATATAATTAATATGCATGAAGTAGCTAAGATAAATACTAAATGTACCCTGTAGTAGGCATGCAGATTTGGGAAACTGGTCCCCATTTCTGTCATCCAGCCAGCTGCTTGCTTTTACCATATAATAAACTCTTATTCAAAAACTTATAGAAACTCGAGACTCTGTTTATCACAATTGGTGACCCCGATGTGATGTTCTCTGAGCCCTTCTGGGTTAATTAGTACTAGAAACAGGGGGGTCCCCGCTGAATTCAGCAGCCTATTTCGGGTCTAATTTTCCACAGGACTGTAGTAACACGTTATATGGTTATATGGTAAAAGCAAGGATTGCTCCCAGATTGCTGCAGCAAAAGGGCCCATAATTCTCGTGCACGAAGACCCAGGGAAGAACAACGGACTGTGAGTATTCCCTGGTTGGGCGGATAAAAGAGGTCAGAGTGAATGAGTGAATGAGATGCAGCTTTGCTGCGAAGTGAATGCGGTAGCCCTTTTAACTGTGTTTCTGTCTCCATGCGAACAGAACAGCCAATGACCGGGCGAAGTGAGAGAATTGGTGATTGGACCTCTGGGGTCAGTGGAAAAGTCTTAAGGAGGGACCTTTGTGTCAGTGGGGAGAGTTTAGAAGGGATCCCAGAGAGTCGGTGGAGAGATTCTAGAAGGGACCTCGGAAAACTATGGGGCAAGGATTCAGTAAGAAAGGTAGCCCCAAGAGAAAAGGGAGCAAGCAGGCATTGCCCAAGCAGGCATTGCTGGATATTACCCCTACCAGTCCTTTGGGGGTAATGATATCAAATTGGGAAGATACTGAGAATATTGGTAAGTTAACCAAAGAAAGGCCAACAGAAAAGAGATCAAAAGAAACGAAATGGGAACTATTAGGTAGCTTACCTCTCCCCTATAACCCTTCTTATCTTTTACAAACTCCCTCGGTTGTAGTTCCCACAGCCCCAAGAAATACTCCCCCTCCCTCTCCACAACTCCCCTCAGCTGTAAACCTCACGGCCCTGTTAAATCAGGGGTATGGAAGTCCCAAAAGAACTAAAGCCCAAAGAAAAAAACAGACAGCCCTAAGAAATGTCAGAGCCTTTTTAGTAGATCAAGAAAGCTCTGATGAAGAAGAAAAAAGTTTAAAAACAACGAAAGAAATAGGGAAACTGCTAGAAGACCTCTTGGGAGTAGTTGAACAATTAAACAAATTCTTAGGACTCGATTGGGAATGTAACTCAGCCCTGACTGAGTACTGTACTTCCTTGACCCAAAGAACCAAAAAAGCTGTTCCCCATGAGAAAAATGTCAAAAAGGCATTTAAAGATCAGCAAGAAAAAAATAAAGCCCCTATTACCTGGTTAGAAAGACTAAAGAAAAATTTACAGCAATATTTAGGCATTAGTCCTGATACACCAGCTGGCCTAATATTGTTGAAAGTCCACTTTATAAATTATGCCTGGAGTGATATTAGAAGAGAACTAAAAAAATTAGATGGATGGGAAAAAGGGGAGCTCAAGGACTTACTGAGAGAAGCCCAAAAAGTATATATGAGCAGACCCCAACAAATTGTTTCAAGAGTCCAGGCAGTAAAATGTTTTTATTGTGAAAGAAAAGGTCATCTAAGAAGAAATTGTCTGAAACGACAGAGAGACTTGAAACTATTTGAATAAAATAAATGAGATTAAAAGTGTCAAGAGCTCTATTTTCCAAGAATAACACACTGTAACCAGCTCTTGACAAAACTGAATTAAAACATCAAGGTGAAAAATATAAATTCATAGTAAAGACTGAATCTAATCAAAAATATATAACCAAAGTTCCCCAAAATTATAAAGTCAGTAAAACTACAATCAAAGTGATTAGAACAAAGAAAAAAATTCACAATACCTCTCGAAAAACAAGTTTAAATTTAGCAGTTTATTTCAAGCACTGGAGAGAATGACTAGACCTCCCCTTTTGCACTACCAGCCCATGCGAAACATGCTGGGATCAACCTAGCAACCCGTCCGAGCAGTGCCCCAAACCCTGTGATAAACAGACAGATCTCTGTAAGGAGCGGGCTCACACTGCCAGTGCCCCCCCGCGCTCACCAACGCCAGACCCCTCCTCAGCCTGGCTGACAGCGTCCTGCCCGTGCTGTCATCTACCTTGCCCTGGCACACGAGCTGGGGGCACTGTGTGCCATCGCAGAGTCGGCGTCCCCTCCCGACACACCCTGGAGGCACCGCGGAATGAAGTGCCAGCTTTGGCTCTTGACTGCTTTTTCTCTGTCTTCCCCGAGTGGGAGGAGGGGGAAAGGGGGGAAACTGAAGCGGTGTCCTGCAGGAGCAGGACGAGGGAGTCTATAACTTTAATTTTGGTGACTTGAGAAGAGGAAAGTTATTTCTGTAATATATTTTGTCCTTTAGAACAACAAACACCAGGCCCTAAAAGTATGTATATGTATGCAGTTGAATGTCTTCACCCATATTTGCAGTTAAATTTGGAGAAGGTTTTGAACAGTGATAAAGAGAGAGGAGGAAGAAGAGAGAAAGTGATTAATTTATGCTGTGTTGGAAGCCCTGCTGCAGTGGGTCTGTGGTTGTGTTTGTCAATGTAGTAGAAGAAAGCATTGTGAAGTTTTTACTGTTAAAAATTTGATTTTAGAAGAGCTGGTATGTGTTCACAAGTGATAAATAAAGTGATAAATAAAGTGATAAAGTGATTATTTTGCTTACCTGTGTCTCAAGTTTGGCACTTTTAGAGATCCTCACAAACCTGACAAAATGCCAGATTGTTCGTTGCCTTGGGAAATGTACATGAAAATAGTTTTAATGAATATTCTGTGTTGAAAATCATGTTTTTGAAACAGGGGAGGAGGGGAGTCACTGCTTTTACAGTGATTGGCAAGACAGTTATTTCGGTTACTGAGAGCAACCTACTCTCCCCTGGATGAGCAGCTCCTGTGACCCCTCCCCTCACCCATTAAACAAGCTAACACAAGAAAGGGGAGGCTGTGGTAAAATAAGAAGGGGAACCACTGCTTTACTCTCGATATGGGTTAGCAATATATTGAAAATTAACTATTTATAAAAAGTTCATTTCAGCAGACAGACCTGGTAACCAAGCAAAGACACCAAAACTCGGATTGGAGGTGGTATGGATGAAAAAGATTTTTGTGCGAAAATGAACAAATACCAATCTCCAAAAAGTGATGCATATACAAAATCGGACTGAAATTTTGAATAATACTATCAAAACACTGGATAATACCATGACTATTATATTTGTCTTTTGTTATCTTCTGATTTGTAAATATTCTGTCCTAAAAGTTTAACAACCTTTTATACTTCCTGATTACTACAGCTATCCTGGGGAAAGGGGAGCAGGGAGAGAATTTATTAACTCCTTTGTACCCAGGGGGGAAGGGGGGGCTAGATCGAATCCTAAGGGGGCTGTGCTAAGTCTTAAAAGGCTATAAATAGCCCCAAGATCCCCAATACAAAAAGACTAAAAGAACAAAAATCAGGAAGCATAATTCTAATAAATACAAGAGCTGCATTTTAGGTATTAATCAAACTTTAGTACCCACTGCTGTAAGTTTTGTATTGATAAGGGGAGCCACGGGTCAAACAGAAAAAGCTCATTTCTTGAAACCTTTAAAATACAAATTAGAAAAGCAATTTGAAATCCACAGATTCTTATACATGCCAAACTCACCAGTTTGTTTACTGGGAAGAGACTTACAAGAGCCATTGAAAGCTGAAATTAAATTTGAACAGAACAAAATAAAATTCAAAGTAAAAAGGAGCAATTGATTGAGATTTTAAATCTTGCCCTAATAGAGACTCAAAGTTCAAGCAGCATACATGAAGAAGTAACGGATCAAAGTATGAGCTTCAGAAACTCCAACAAGAGCAAAAATAACATTGTCAATTGAAGTAAAAGTTAAATTAAGGGCACAGCCAATAAAGATTAAACAATATCCCCTAAAAATAGAGAATTAGGAAAGGATTCAGCACAATATAGAAAAATTTATTAAACATGAGTTATTAAAAAATATAAATCAAAATATAATACTCCCATCTTACCAGTAAAGAAACCTGATGGGAAGTATAAGATAGTGCAAGATCTTAGAGCAATAAATAAGATAACTAAAGGCTTGCACCCCATAGTAGCAAATCCATATACACTGCTGACTAAATTAACACCAGAGCTAAAATAGTTTACTGTCCTGGATCTAAAAGATGCCTTCTTCTGCCTGCCCTGGAGCCCTGAAAGTTAATCGCTATTCGCTTTTAAATGAGAAAATCCTCGCACGAGAAAGAAAATCCACAATAATATGTATTGAATGAACTGTTAACATACTAAACTGTCTCAGATTAATTGAGTACTGAGTCTCTCCACAGAAAGCTCAAGTTGCTATACAACAAGTCTCCTACCTCTGTTGTGGTTTGGACCTTGTTTTTCCCCCAGAGGCTGAGAAAAGTGGTAGACCCCAAGGGGTGGAAACCCCTGAAGTTTTGAAGTTCTGCCCAATGGGCGCTCCTGCAGAAATGTAAACATATCACAACCAGACCGGAAGAGAAGAGTTGTAGTTTGGGTTGTTGTGGAGTGGTGGCCATGTTGTGAGCCACGAGGTAGGGGCTCTGAGCCCCTCCGGCCCTCTGGGCCCTCCCAGCCCCGGCTGGGGGGCTGCAGGGACCTGGAACAGCATAAAGCTGGGCTAGGTGCCTGTAGTTATGCCAGGAGAATGTTTTCTCCATGGGCACAGAACAGCAGCCGGGACTGACCAGAGAAACGGTGGCAGAGAGCCAGAGATAAGACCTGAACTGAAGAAGCAGCAGAAACAACATGCAGCACCGGAGAGAAGACTCCTGGAAAGGGAGGAGAAGAAGAGAGCAGCAGAGAGACAGAGTTTGGGGTAAGAGACTGTACCAGATCCCCCAAAACTCCCTTGGAGACCCTCTTGGAGAAGAGGGACATGGACTCCTATTTTAGAGGAGCCTTGGAGTATGCAGCATGAGAGAGAGAGAGGAGCTGAGAAGCTCAGGGCGTCCCGGAGCTGGACCAGGACGGCCAGATGGAATGCAGGGGGAGTTGACCTTGGCTTCCCCCCCTTGCACTGCTGCCACGGTGGCAGCCGGAGAGACAGGGCACAGAGGCCCTGCAAGCAAGGAGCTTGAGTCTCCTGAAGATACCAGACCGTCACGAAGACTCCCCTGTGTCTTCGTGATATGACGTGGTGATACGACCTTGTCTGGGGTTACGAAGCCCACGGAAGACCCCTCGGTTGAGGCGATGGGGCCGAGGGAAGTTGGATACCTCCCTCGTTGAGTGCTGGCAGAAAGCCAGCTATCAGCTGCTACATGTGGAGAAGACAGACAGACTGCTGCTTCAGAGGAGCTGCTGCTTAAGGACTGGAAGGGATCTGTCCTTCTTTCCCTCCTGGACTTTTATTTGGAGGAGAGAAGAGATCTGGTCCATTGTAAATACTATATGTCATGGTAGAGATAGTTTGTGATCATGTGTATAATGTGATGTTTATATTTATTTGTACAGTCATTGTAATATATTTCCCTTTCCCCCACTTTGAGTCTGGCGTGTTTTGTCTGGAAAAAACCCATCTCACATTAGGTTGAGATGTGGGAGGGGGGATGGAGCTAGGGAATTGGATTTTGGGGCTATCTCAAACCATGACAACCTCGATTACAAAATCGCTGCAAGACAACGAACCCTAGAAACAGCAAAGAAAAAAGCTATCTGCCAGACTCCCCAGCCACAGACAAAGGAAGAGCTCCAAACATTACTCAGAATGATCGAATGATGTCATTTATAGATCTACAGCTATGGACTTGTGGTAAAGCCCCTGTGTTAACTCATAAAGGTGAGTCCAACATACTCACTTGGAGTAAAGAAACTGATAAAGCTTTTCATAAGCTAAAACAGAACTGATGAGGGTTCCAGCTCTTGATTTAAATAATTGCCTTTCACCTCAGCGCTTTCTGAAATACCAAGCCATACTGATTGAACAAAATAATCACTAATATTGTCAATCCAGCTTTTTCTTCAAGAAGCCACCAAAAATACAGTTGCACATGACTGCTTAGAGACAATAAGAGCAACATACTGCAGTTGACCAGACCTGAAAGAAGAACCCCTGAAAGATGCAAAAAACTTCTGGTTCACAGAAAAAATTTCGTCTAGAAAAGAGGACGTAAAGCTAGACATGCAATAACCATGATAAATGAAGTAATAAAGGCAAGAGCCCTCCCTGTCAATACCTTAACTCGAAAAACAGAGATTATAACACTTCAATTGCCAGAAAAGTTGCTATTATGCATTGAAAAGTTCACCAAAAAAAAAAAAAAAAGGGTGTGTCTCAGTCTGATGAGACTGGACTGTTTGCTAAAGAGGATGAGTTATGAGGTAGACCAAACTCCTCTCTCTCTGCAATTGTAATGTCAAATTAAGGGGCTTTACTCGAGGAAAATGTGGAAAAAACAGAAGAAATAACAACCCTTTATTAAAAGATATATGTATGTTGGCAAAAACAGTAACAAAACCAACAACAACAACAACAACAAGTCTAAATGAATACTTCTCTGTCCTTTAGCACAGTCCTAATTGTGGTCTGCAGGGGGCGCTGTTGGATTGCTGGAAGGTGCAGGGTCTGCAACGCCCTGTTGTGGCCTGCAGGGGGCGCTGTGGGACCGCTGGAAGGTGTAGGACCTGCAGTACCTGGTCGTGGTCGGCAGGGGCCACTGTGGGATCGCTGGAAGGTGTAGGACCTGCAGTGCCTGGTCGTGGTCGGCAGGGGGCGCTGTGGGCTCCGGCAGTCACCCGCGGGAAGAGGGGGCTGGAGAGAGCGGTCCCGGACCGCGTGGGGAAGCCGAGAAGGAGATGGGGGGGTCCTCGCCTCTGTGGGGACGAAAAGGAAGGCAGGCAGTACACTCCCACGGGAACTCACCGTTGTCTCAAGTGGCGGGGACTCACTGCAGTCTCAGGTGGTGGTGTCTCAGAAAAACTCCCCCTCCTCTCCCGTGGGCAAGCAAACTCTCCAATGAGGCACAGCAGCTCCGGGGAGCGGGACAGTCAGGCAGGTCGAAGCCAGCAGGAATGAGGAGTCGAGCTCACCAGGATGAACAGCCAAAAAAGGAAACTAGACCTCCGGTCCCCCTCCCCAAAATGCCTGTCTGCACCCAGGGAGCCAGCCACGCAGTCTGCCCCTCACCTCCTCTTCTATTTTATGAGCACTTATCATAACAGAACACAAGAAAACATATTAGGAGCAGAAGCTCTATACAAATATCTAAGTCAAAATATAGTAACACGAAATGTCTATACCAGTGTGAGATAGGAGACGCATAGCAAAATTCAACTAAGACAAATAGAAAAAAAAAATAATTATCCAAGACAAGAATGGCAAATCGATTTTTAGAACTACCCAGAAAAAGAGGGGTATAGATATTTGCTTGGTCTCACTGACACTTTTTCAGGGGTACCTGAGGCGTATCCTTGTCAAACTAATCTAGCCAGAAATATGATAAAAGTACTGTTAAAAATTACATTGTACATTTATAAAAAACAACTTAAAAATGTTAAAGAGCTAATTCTCGAAACAAGCTTGTAACCTCGAGAGGCCAATTCATAATGTTATACCTTGAGATTATATATATGTAAGATCTTTTACAGGTGAAGCCCTGGAGTCAAAGTGAAAAATCTATATCAAGTGCTGCTAATTACACAAACTGCAATCAAAATTAAAAAAAAAGCAACTTAAATACATTACACCAAAGTCAAGAAAATGCCAAGATCTGCGTAGACAACATCGTCAACAGAAAATTTAAAATAAAATTAAGACATAAACCGACGAATAGAAACTTAAAGACATTTTTGAAACTTTTGACTCTATTACTGTACACAATAACTAAGACAAAATATACAAAATTAATATTATAAAAATCAGAAATCGCGAATCAATAAGTTAATAAAAAAAAAGGAGGGAATTGTGATAAATAAATAATTGTGATTCGTGAAACAAATAGGTGATTACATAAAAAAAAAACAAACGGATTGTAAAACTTAATTACACCCCCATAAAGAAATAAAACAGACTCTTACAACGTCAAGAAGCCCTAAAACCTCCCTACTATCCTAAGAATAAAATATGGTAGAACTTCAAATCTTTAGGCACCTGTTCGTCCAAGAATGCATGAATTATGACCAGTTGTAGAGATAACCCTTTTAGCTTTAGCTGTAAGAAAACCCATCTATTAAATACTTAGCAAAAACCTGTAGAATGTATATGTATATGATATAATTAATATGCATGAAGTAGCTAAGATAAATACTAAATATACTCTGTAGTAGGCGTGCAGATTTGGGAAACTGGTCCCCGTTTCTGTCATCCAGCCGGCTGCTTGCTTTTACCATATAATAAACTCTTATTCAAAAACTTAGAGAAACTTGAGACTTTGTTTATCACAAGTAGAAGACAAGCATGGGATATAGGCGAATATGGGATATGAGTGTGATGTAAATTGGTATGGAATAAGGGGTGGAGATTGTAGTGGGTTTGTAATCCTCCCTGGGAGTGAAACGGAACTAGGATAGGTCACCTGATGTATATTTTACCAATAAGGTATTCCATACCATGTTACATCAGCTCAGATATAAAGAGAAGAAAACAACTCCTTCTCTTCTCTTCTCTTCTCTTCTCTTCTCTTCTCTTCTCTTCTCTTCTCTTCTCTTCTCTTCTCTTCTCTTCTCTTCTCTTCTCTTCTCTTCTCTTCTCTTCTCTTCTCTTCTCTTCTCTTCTCTTCTCTTCTCTTCTCTTCTCTTCTCTTCTCTTCCGGGACAGTTGCACGGGATAGACAGATGTTATTCAGAGGAGGAAAACACCTTTCACGGGGAAGTAGTCATTACTGTCAGTTTTCCCTGAGTGTATAGCGCTTATAGTTCTCTTTTTTTTCCCTCTCTGTGTAAATATAAAACCGCCTTTCTCAGCAGTCTCGGTTCTGCAAGTTTTTTTTTCCTCTTCTTTCCCCCCTTCCCTCCTCCTTTTCCCTCTGGAGGGGGGGTTGGGCAGAATCTCAGTGGACACCGGGCGTTCAGTCAAGGTAACTGATAAAACTGCTCTAGTGGCATCATGCCAGATAAGGAGCTGGATAAATAGATAGTTCCTTCTTTTTAATAATTGGTCCATAGTGGGCCAGATTTCCTCTTTTAGCAGGAACCTGCCAGCAGATGAGATCAAACTGCGTGAGACCGATAAAGCTTTCAATTGCTGCAATGGGCAGAAAAGATAACTGCCCCCACAATTGCTTCTGTTATCAGTTTACAAGTATCCCATGAGAAAACAAAGTGGCAACAGGACTGGAGAGTTATACTGTTCTTTGCCTCACTGATCATTTGCATGTGTTTTTGTCTTAATAGTTTTGTGATATACATATCTGTACGTATTGTGGTATCAGTAGTTTTGCAATATGTGAAAATTTACCACAAACATTGTTTTAAGGTGTTTGTCTCTTCTACTCCCAAAATTGCTTGTATTATCAGTTCATCAATAATTGTTAATTTGTTTGTGTTTTATCATGAGCAACTCATTGGTAAGATTGTATAAGACAAGCCATTTTATGTATTGCTAGTTTAATTTTTGCCAAATTTATTTTGTCTTTTTATTGAAAAAAATGGCTTGGGAAAAGCTTTTACTTTTTATCTTATGTATGTATAATTCTGTCTCAATCGATTGAGAATCAAGGAACTCAGCCAAATTTAGCCTGGGAGTTAGTACAAGAATTTATGCATATTTGGAATGTTGCCTTAGAGTTTTTGATTTTTTAAATTTTTATAGACTTTAGAAGTAGTTATGTAGTGAATGTAGATTTTAAAGTACCTGTATTATATCCCTCACCCTTTAGCACAGTAGTTTACACATTTTCCCAACACTGTTACCCCATTCCATATCACTCCCTCAAAATTCCGTTAATTCTGTTAGCTTGTTTAGACTTCCATCAAGGTAGTCCTTCATTCTGTTTAAGAACATCTGCACCCTGGCCTGGACAACAAGATATCACACAGGCAAAGCGACCTTCAAACCCAGGACTTTGGAGGGCCTCCAAGGACTGTACGTGCTGTGATGAAGAGGAAGATGACGAAAGAGGGGTCCCAAACTCCCCCAGACTCAGTTCCCGAAGGGGTGTGTGGAGGGGTGGAACGGGGCAGAACTGGGGGGTGGATGAGCGGGGATTGGATGGACATCATTATAAAATTGTAGCACCTGGGTTGAAAGCGGGCGCGCGATGGTTTTGTATTCCTGGCGCCTGGAGGCTCATTAAAACTTCCGCTTTCTTATCTTATCTCCTACCTAATTGGGCCTGGAGTGTTTTTTACTCGGTCTTTTAGGCATCAGAATAATACAAATATGTATTACATGCATTAACCTTCTGCCTTGGAAGGCATCAAATTTATGATAATTTGGCTAAATTTCTCAAAAATATTAAGTGAAACTAAACCTGGACAAAACAAAGTGTCACCCGAAGAGAATACAAGAAAGCCTTTTACCAGCTCCCAAGTAACTCAATGTATTTGCATAAGAACTGATGTGTAATTTCATGTCTAATTTCAAGACACATTGGCCCCTCTAATAGACACAGTATTGTAGAATCCCTCACACCCACTACCCATTAAAGGAGACCCCGATTACTCACGGGGTGAGGACAGTTGCTAATGAAAATTAGGTTTGTGTCAGTATTAAATCCTAATGTTTGTAACTTTGTTAATAATAGGAAATTTGACTTTAGCTATTCAGATCCTGTTATGTCCCATATGCCTACTATTTTACCGAAGGGTTTTTGGAAATTGCATTGCATTGGGAAAAAAATATATGAAAGGCACCGCCCACAAAGAAGATTCATAGTGAATAACGAAAGAAGAGAAATTATTGAATGCATAAATCACAGGGTGGTGTCAGAGACTGAAATGGTTAATGATTTATGCATTCTAGGATCGCCAGGGGACTTTTGCAGGCTGAGAAGAGGTGGTTGCTCACCTAGCGGGGCCCATCCCCCTGCCAGTGCTGTTGAGGGGTTGAGTCCTGAAAGGCAGAAAAAACCCTTTTACCATGCCCCTATGGTAATCCCCCATCTCTTGGAATGTATAAGCCATACCTAGCTTCTACAAAATTCCCCCACCCCCATCGAAGCAGGAATGCATTCTAGGTACCTTAGTGAGTATACACAGGCAGAACAATAGACATCACCTATGGCGAATATGGGTGCTGAAAGAAATGAGGCTGCACACCACACAGAGTTCGATTTCGGGACTTGTCCGCTGATCTTTCCAGCGTTCCCCTTTTATTAGGGTTCCTGTGTAAACAGCACGTGGTGTTTTTCTTTTAGTTAACTGGAATTCCCAGGATCGTCCTAAACCAGTGGCTTGATCCCACACATTCACCTCGCATCATGTGGTGGCTGTGTTCAGCCATGAGAGAAAAACACACACTATCCTGCCAACGGTTCAAAGTGGTTTTTGCTTTGAGAACACAGTACTCTCTTGAACAAAAACATCAATCAAGGCCAAAACACTCCTTTCGGATCCTAATTTACTGAATGCAGATGCTGCCAGCTTAACTGGTTCCCACATCTCCCCCTTTTTGTTTTGACACACAGGGTTCACTGCGAAGAGGGTCACGATCCGGGCTTCTTGTCTTCGGGCTTGTCCGATGTGCTTCCAGAGGACTTAAAATATTAAAAACAGACAAATTATTAAAAAATCTGCTATTGATGCTGACATATTACCCAATACACTGGCCACTGTATGCATGGCCTGCACTGAATGGGCCAATGCAGCAGTAGCCATGGCTGCGGTAGCTGCCATGATTGCTGCAGAGATGATAAAAGCAATTAGCCATCCACTTATGATTTCTTGATTGTGTTAACAGTTTCATTAATTTACTGTATACTGCATCATCCTCCCAGCTTCTAGTTAGGTTCACTGGGAGGCACAGTTCGGCTCTTCTGTGCATGGGAATTATTAAAGATAAATTGAGAGTGGATACAGTTTGATTTGTGATACAACTAAAATAGTAAGGATTACTTACAGTGATGTTAAAGGTATTGTTAGTAACACTAATCACAACATCAGGTGCGGCCAACAAGGCATATGAGCGAGAGGTACACACCATGACTGAGTCATTATGCAAGTGAGTAGACACAATGAATTATCCCTAGAATATTTTCTTCCATGTGACATTCGGGTAGGCCTTATGCAGTTCAGCATTCATCGGTCTCCTTCTGAGATTCTTGAGGGACAGCCTCTGTATCTGTGGAATCGGACTGTGTCTCGGGTCCACTCATGATAAGGTTTCATCAAACGTGCTGGAAGCCAGCAGGGTCCTGTGGGAGACAAAACACAAGCATACCCCCTTCCCCATAGTAACAATTCGATAGGACCTTGTCATTAGGTATCTTCTTGTGGGGTTTTGTACAATACTTATTGATCTAAATTCAAAAACTTAAGGGTAAATACAGCTTTATCTACTTGGGGTGTCATATTCCCCTTTTTTTGTTTTAAAAGTATGGTATTTAATACAGAGCACACATTTCTTGCACCTTGGATAGTTAAGGTTTTTGTTTTGTTCTTTTTTTTCTCTGTTTTTTCTTTTTTCTCTATTTTTTCTTTTTTCTCTATTTTTTCTTTTGTTTTTTTCTCTTCCTCCTTTTTTCTTTTTTTTTTCCTTTTTCTCTTTTTTTTTCTTTGTTACATTGTTTTCTATCAGTTGTATTTTCAAGGAAGAAACATATCAAAACAACCTCCATGTACATATTTCAAGACAACAAATAATCTGGCATTGTTCTAGGTTCGTGAGGATTCCCAAAATCACAAACACTGAGACACAAAGGGTGTAAGCAAAGCAGCTTTATCCTATTACTTGCAATAGCAATTAATACATACCGACCTCTGAATTTCTGTAAAGCCACTGAGCAGGAGGAGCACGGTACTCGGCAGGAGGGGCAGGCAGGCAATGCACCTTCAGGGCGTCTCCTGGATCAAAGCAGTGTGCATATTGTCCTCTCCCCGCCCCTCGTCCAATCCAGAACCACCTCCTATATCCCCCTCACATGAGTGGAATTTTCAAATTGTGACATCGGTTCACGCGTGGCCAGCGCGCGAAGTGAGACCACAATGGCTTATGATACCAACTCTGTGCCAACAATGGCTCTGTTGTTTCTTTTCCAAAAGTTAAGTTCCCAACGGTGAAACCATACAATATTTTCCCATGCCACATTGATGAGCACAACCACGGACCAGCTATGGCAGGGTCTCAGACACGACTCAGGTCCCTGACACAGGCATAAATCAATCAATCAATCTGAAGTTCTAACTTTTTTTTTCTTCATCAATTTTAGTATTATTCTTAACCTTTTTCTTTAAATCTCGACTATGGCATGTGTGTGAGGGCATCTAATTGTACTCATGTACCTAGGACTAGGTGTTAGTTGGTTTAAAGCACAAAACACACTGTATAAATAACTTCCCTTTTTAAAGTTACCAAGAACAAAGTTATAGGCACTTAAATTATCAAATAGATTCAATGGTTCCAATGCTGCGTCCATTCTTCAGATGATTCATGCATCCAAGCTCCCCTCATTTGTTTTTTTCTCTTTTTCTTTCTCCTTCCTTTCTTTCTCTCCTTCCTCCTCTTCTTTCGGTTTCATAGTTGAAGTTTAGTTCTGACACATTGGCATGTTGGAGGGCTCGGAGAGAGAGGGGGGGCTGCCACAGCAGCACACAGCGAGGCGCGGGGGGGAAGCAGCCGGGCACTGATTTTTTCTGGCTGCCGCTGCCACCACCACCACCGCTGCTTGGGTTCCCCTGCCATCGGGGTACCCCTGTGGCATCCTACACGGTGGCCCCAGGCAGTGGGGTGGTAGTGGGGGGAGTGTTGAAGTGTCGGGCAGCGCTGATTCCTCCGACTGCCCCTGTTGCCGCTCGGGCCCAGCGAGGCCCCGGCACGGCGGGCCGCAGCCAAAAGCAGCCACGTTTCGCAAAAAGCGTCATGATTAAGGACAGGGGGACAAAACCACCGTGGAAGGTAAATTAGCATGATTAAAGATAGAAGTCAGACCCCCTCACCAGAAGTCCTAAAGCCCCTGTCAGCAGGGGATATAAATAGGCTGATCAGCAGAGCAGATAGAAACGGCAGGTAATACATCTTCCTTCTCCCAGAAGAAGTCATCCAACAAGTCTAAAAGAGTGCATTTCCAAGGTGTCTAAATTTATATATAATATTCTCATCATTGTTCCTTTGTCCCTATATCAGGCTCTGTTACCCTCAGTGGTTGCATAAAAGTAAATGTTCATTGCTCATCCATATTGCTCATTCATAACCTTATGTCCTGCTACATTCAAGACCTGTTGCAAAATCTTCAAATAAAGTCTGTGTTCTTGGGAAATTCCCTGCCCCATTATTACTACACGACTCTGCAGAGAGAAAAACACACGCTATCATGCCGACAGTTCAAAGTGGTTTTTGCTTTGAGAACACAGCACTGTAACAAAAACATCAGTCAAGGCCAAAACACTCCTTTCGGATCCTAATTTACTGAATGCAGGTGTTGCTGGCTTAACTGGTTCCCACAGCCACCTACCTCAACCATTCAGTAAACAAACACCGCACCAGTGCAGTTTCCATCTCCTTCAGGTAAATCATTTCCATCTCCTCCCGGGGACAACTAAACAAAGGTGAAGTCCTTGGCTTACCTACATGTCTGCATCACCAAACTTCACCCCATCGCTTGGGGATATCGAAGAGATGAAGAAGCCTTTCAGTGGGCACCTCAGATGCCTCAGGAATGAAAGAAAGAATTATTCTCCCTCACCTTCACAGATTATTCTGAGTTGGAAGGGACCTACAAGGATCATTGAGTCCAACTCTTAAGTGAATGGCCCATGCAGGGATCAAACCCACAACCTCAATGTTATCAGCACCATGATCTAACCAGTTGAGCTACCGTATTTTTACACTCTTCAACAATGTGGTCCCTCCCGTGAAGGTGCTCCACAGGTATAAGCTCCTGCTGAGAGTAACTCACAGGATCCCCACAGGGTCCACTGGATCAAGCCTGTTCTAAATAACCTGCACATGCGAACTTTTTTTCAGAACTAGGAGCAAATAACCTAGTGTTCGAGGGCAACAACAGACCACCCTGCTTTCCCATGCCCATCTCCCTTTTTTAATAGCTGTTAAAGCAAGATGAAGTTTGCTGTCTCCCTGTGATGCAGTTTTGGCTTGGGTCTGACTGGGATGGAAGTAACTTTCCCCATAGCAGCCCTCATAGTGATGTACTTTGCAGTTGCAGCTAGAAGGGTGTTGACAACACACCAGTGTTTCGGCTACTGCAGAGCACTGCTCCCACAGCACGAAGGCTGTCTTTCCAACCATCCCCACTCCCACAGTCCAGTAAGCTGGGGATGAGCAAGAGGTTGGGAGGGGACAGAGCCAGGACAGTTGACCCAAACTGACAAAAGAGAGATTCCACTGTGCTATGGAAGCACCACAGCAACCAGTCAGACCAGTTGTTTTCTCCTACCATATCCCTCCTCACCAGAAAAGAGATATCAAGGGGGCCTTATCACACAGCCACTGATAAAGACCTCCAAAGGGAGTCAGATGCTTCCAACACATTGCACTGTGACGAAACCATCATTACATGGCATGTCTGTAGCGTCACATATGGTATCTTCTAAACCCTTAGCAGCAGTCTACATGGGCTTCCTGTACACTGTCAAAAAGCTAAGACTGCTTCCCACAAGGGGCAGGAGACTGCTAAGTGCTTGCAGCGTCACGCTTCAAATGACTGGGCAAATCACTATCTGTCTATGGAACGCCATTAACAGGCTGAAACGTTCCACATACTTGCACTCCCAGGAGACACCGTTTGAACTTGCAGAACTATTTCCCCTCAGTAAGACGCGCAAGACGGAGATGATATCCCCATGCTAAATCTTTATTGTGCAACTGCTGCTCAAAGCTTTTATTACCTTCCACAGACACACGTCACAAAAACTTGCACATCAACAGCGGCTAGATTGACGGGCAACAGATGAAATCCATTCAGTGGCGATTTGTACACGTGTGGCAACTCTTGTGGTGCAAAAATCTTAGTCGGGCGGCCAGCCCGACTGCTGGTCACCCAGAACACGTAGATGTATGCGATACACAGACTGCCCACCCTCGGGCCCTTCGTCCACAACCATCCGGAATCCATTGGTCAGGCCCAGGTGAGCAGCATGCGTCTCGCCAACAACCATTACACGCCCAAGAAGCTGGAGAAGGAAGTACAAACCCATAAATAAAATAAAATAAAATGGAACACACAAAGAGGAGAGAGGGCAGGAGGGGAAGGAATGAGAGCAGAGAACCACTCAGAGAAAGCAGCTAGCCAATTCCTAGCAATTCAACCCTTGCGCTTCGAATTACTGCCCGTCCGCCCGCCTGCAACCAACGTTTGCCAAGTAAAGCTACAACGACCGATTAGGAACACCGTAGGGGGAAAAAAGAGCTAGGCAGTTTTTTTCAAGCTAGACAGGAACGGACTACAAAACAGCCACAGAAGCTGACTTGGTCTCCGGGTTAAAGCCCCCGTTCTATCTTCAGGAAACATAAGCAATCCTGGCGGAAAATAAACTTTAGGCTGCCTTTTGCATGGGTTTACAAAGTCTTTGAACTTGACTTTCATAGCTAAAAGCAAAGCATCCAGCACCTCTCAACCAGCTTTGCCCTTCCTCACCCCTCACCTGCCAAAACCCCCAAGCCCTCTTCTCCGTGTTGAAAGTACTACTACTCTTGCTCTAAACCATGACAATAGGCACCAGAGTGCGCTCCAAAACAACACTGCATTTTGCACCAGAACTACATACCCAGGGATGAGCATTGCTTCAGAGCACTGCTTTTAGTCAAAAAGCTCAACTCCATTACAAGCTAGAGGCAAAAGATTATAGCGCCAGAACACCCAAAGTAGCCTACTGTGCCCTATCAGGAGGGAAAGACGGGATGGGAAGGAGTCTAGTAAATGAGGAACTAATTCCAGGTACAGTTTAGCGTACAGAAAGCTTCCACAGTACTTACAGATTCCCCAGAATCTTCTGCTTCAGATAACCCGATAACTGGCTCCTTAGGCATGACTAGGAAAAGTGTCGCAGCTTGGGGTGAAAGACCGTGGAACGCGAGGCACTGGAGGAAGAGTAAACAGTTAAAACGTAACCGGCTTCAGAGAAAGGTAATGGCTTAAGAAATCCATCTGCCCCACTGAACTACAGAAGCAGATTGCCAGATACCCCAAACACAAGCCGGAACGTTGACTTTACTTGCACGATATCAATGCTTTCTATACCCAAAATACAACGTATTTACAGAGCCCCCTCCAGAAGTGCCATTTGGCATGCAAGACCACGGGGACAAGGAGACGGGCCACTACTTGCGATTAGCGACCTCCAGTAGGTTTTAGTTCGGGCTGATTGTTTTCCTAAGTACTTTTTCTATTGGATGTGGTCCACACAGAGGCGGGAGGCAAATGGCTTAACTGAATCAGCAAAGAGTTTAGTGAAGTGGAAGAGCAGCGGTCACTCATTTCCCACGGTACAGGGAGCTCAAGCATTGAACAAACGCATAATCACAGGAAGCCTGCAAGCGCACAGTACGAGTCTGTCTTCTATATTGCGCATAAACCATATTGCTGCAAAAGCAAAAGACGTCCCTAACTGTTAACCTTCAGCATTTTAATAACAAAATTATACGGGATACTAACTTAAAGTTAACATCGCATAGGCAACGGCTGCATTCTTTTCCCCCACGCTGCTCGAAGCACCTCACTCTAGTTCCCAGCACCAGCACCCGTGAAATCCGCAAGCATGCTGTTATCACGGTCCCGCTTCCCCACAGAAACAACATCTGGGAAGCTTTTGCAGCCTGCAGGATGATGAGGTTCTAGATATTGTTTGGGGGTATTTTTAAGAAAAACGGGAAAAAGCTGCAATTCTTTGCTTTAATAATCCAGTTTGGGGGTTCAGAACCGAAGCCTAGCACAGCAGAGCTGTGAAACCTCTTCGATGCTATTACGAGGCACATCGAGACCTGCATGTCTCCAATGCAGAACCAACTCATTACGGTCACTGCTCAGATGTTCACTGTTTACAGACACACACACACACACACACAGACACACACCCCCCGCATCTCCCCCGGAATCCCCGAGGATATTGACTGCGTGTGCCTAAAATAAGCTTTCAGAACTATCATCCTACACGAGGTAGGACCACCCCCATCCCTCGGCAGCAAACTTTGCACGACTTGCAGTGCCAAAGGGACATCGTGCGGCAAACGTCTGCGGCTGACACCAAGCGCGTTACCGTCGGAGGCCCTTCTCTACGCGCGCACACGACACAGTGGGGCTGGGAACCGAGGCGAGCCCGGACAGCACCAGCAACCCAATACGCGCCGCGGCAGCCGGGGGGGTGGGGGTGGGGGCGGGGCACGGAACAAGCTTTGGGGATGGTGCAGTAGAGAGCGCCACAACCCAGAGAGGCCCCGTCCGTCCCCCGTCCCTCCACCCACGCGCAGCAGCAGCGCCGCCACCCGCCCTGCCGCGCCCCCGGGCACCGCGCCCCGAGTCCTCGGCTCAGGGTGCCCGCGAGCGCGGGGGGAGGGGGGGAAGGGAAGAGGAACCGCGCACAGAGCAAAGCCGCGGCTACCTCCTCGTCCTCGTCGCTGACGGTACCGGGGAAGCGCCTTGCCGATGACCTTTCCGAAGAAAGTAGTGGTGCCACCAGACCGGGCGGCCCGCGCCCCGAGAATCTCGTCAGCAACGACAACGCCCGTTGTCGCCCCCGCGCTTCCTCCACTCGGCCGGGCCCTCCGCGGCGCGCCCATTGGACCACCGGATCGCCGCCGGCCGATCCCGCGACTCGATTGGATGGTTAGTCTGTCGTTTTCGCTTGTCCCCGCCCCCTTGGCGGGTCCGCCCTCGTCGACCTGGCGCTTAGCGGGGCTCAGGGAGTTTGCGCGCCCTCGGGGCGCGGAGGGATCCGACCTGGGCGAGTCCGCGGAGGGATCTGCCCTGTATAGTGCTGCGACCCTGAGGGCGGGCAACGAGGTCGCAGAAGAGGCTGGGGTAGCTAGAAGTACCATTTCTTGTTATTTGTTACTGCATCAAGTCCACCCCAAACGTGCCTGTGGCTTTTTGGTGCTGCTCCCTCCAGTCAAATGACTGCTTTTACCAGGGCCTGGCAAAAGGCCTGGCCTTAGCTTCTCAGGGCATTTCACAGAACCAACAGAATTTGCTCTACATTGTTCCCTGAAAGCCGCACTTCAATTGCAGACTTTTCTAAGCGGCACGCCTCCTGGGAGAAAATACAGTAGGAAGGCTGCGTTTGGCACTGCTGGCTTGAGGGCTGGAGGGCAGATCAAGATAGGATTTGCACTAAACTGGGTGGGAGGCTTTTAGAAAAAGAGATAGTGTCCCCAAAGCTGACCAAGGGTGGTCTGTGGTGTCCTGTGCCCCCAGGGACAGCGAGCACTTTGAGCAGTCTACCCAATCGCCTCCTAACATATATAAACCCTGCTTTCCCGTATATCAGGCTAAATGAACTCCAGCTCAGCCACACCCAATACAGCATCATTGGTGCCCGATTCTAAGCTTTGGGTCTCCTTTGCTACTGAAATTGCAGTTAGAGAAGACAGATTTGTACCTGCACTTCAGTCAAATCAGCATTTGCTCCTAATCCATCCTGACAAAAGGGTCGAGAATGACATTGTCATCCTTACTTATTGTCCTTTTACCCTTCATATCCTCAAGGCTTTGCCTTCCCTAAGGTTCTGTTTTAATCATGTTTTGCCAGACCAACCTTACATCTACTCCATGACCTCTTTGTAGATGGTCCTGGGTTTCCAACACACACACAAAGAGCACCTGATGCCTCAGAGCTTTTTGTTTTTTTAAAATTTTTTTAGATTTTAGAAGTAAATGTGTAGTGAATGCAGATTTTAATGTAGCTGTATTATATTGACAGTCCCTTACCCTGTAGCTTAATGTTTACACATACCCAACCCTACTACCCCATTTCATATCAATCCCTCTAAAATTCCGTTAGTGTGTTTAGTCTTCTTTTCAAGGTACAATTGTAGAAAAACACCTTAAGGCCTGGACCAGAAGATATCATACAGACACAGTGACCTTCAAGCCCAGAACTTTGGAGGAACTCCAAGGACTGTACGTGTTGCGAAGAAGATGAAGAGGAGGAAGAAGGGGTCCCAAACACCCCCAGACCCAATTCCTGAAGGGGCGTGTCAGGGGGCAGAATGGGGCAGAACCAGGGGTGGACAAATCTGGGATTGGATGGACCTTATTATAAAATCATAGAACCACTGTCTGAGCGCGCGCATGTGGTATGTATTCCTCTAGGGCTACGGACTCATTAAAGGACCTGCTCTTTTTATCTTATACGCTAAATTGGCCTGGAGTCTTTTTTCTCTGTGGTCTTTTAGGCAACAGTTTTGGCATTCCGAAAGGCGGAAAAGTGGGACCTGTGACTCCTCCAGATCGGAAAACATGCCCTAACCTGAAGTTGGTGGTGACGTTCAGGGAGGGAACTCACGTGGTACTCCTGAGGTCTCGAGTTCAAGTCTGGCGCCAGGAAACTTTTTCCTGCCTGGTAGTTGTCATCATGGGTTGTGTCGAGTCCTGAGAGGAGGAGATCCCCAAAGGATCTCCTTTAGCCTTGGTTTTGCGGCACTGGAGGCATTTGACTGGCTCTGAAACATCTTTACAGAGGCAGGAGTTATGCAGGCTCTCTATAAATATGTCGCCTTTGCATGGTCTGCTTGAAGGGGAGACTTGGTTGAAGTTTGGCTCTTTTCAAATGAATACAGTGTTACAGCTTATGTCAACCCTTCATAAGGAGGAGCGATGGAACAAAGTAGTGTATGCTGAACTGTTTTTGGCTTTTTTAAACCGTCCAGGGCTGGTAAAGGAGGTAAAAGAGGACAATTTATTGTCCTCATCCTCAAAACAGCAAGAGAGGGACAGAGAAAGGGGAAGAAGAAAAAACTTCCCTTTCCCCATCCTTATCTCCCTTGAGCAGGCAAACGCACAGCAAAATGAGAACAAGACCTACTGACCTATAAAGCTTAATTTCTTTATGGGAGATCCAGAAAATTAGAAAAATAGTGCTCGTAAATATAGAGATGATCCGGTTGGGGTAGCGAAGAAGTTTAAAGCATATATTAAAACTTTAGGTCTGGACTGGGAAAATATTGATTTGATGCTAGATGCTTTTAACTGAAACTGAAAAGGAATTAGTATTAAAGGCAACCAGGGCATACGCCCAAACTATGTTAAAGTCTGATAAGAATAACCATTACCAACTTCTTCAGACGTACCGGGGAGTTTGCACTCCAGAGACCCCCTGGTTTTAATGGAACTGGGGAAAGACAAACATAAAATATTTTTGTGGTGGACACTAGTGCATCATGTTCTGCGATAAATCAAGAACTAAATGTTATGAATAACGTACTTTTGAATATTATAAAAGAAACTAGTCAAGATCAGGAGGTATTGCTTATGAAACATTTTAAGTATGCACAAATTCCTTTATATGCTTCATACACCTATATTGCTTTCAAGACAAGATTTATTAGGAAAATTGAATGCAAAAATTGAGTTAAAAATAGGGAGATACAAATCAAAGTAAGAGAAAATAAACTAATTGAGATCTTAAGTCTTGCTTTAATTCAGCTACAAATATCTGGAGAAGTGCTGTCATCAAGCCTTAATCAAGTTTTACCCTGGAGTTTGGGCCGATGGGACCCCAGAAAGAGCTAAAACTGCACAAAACAGTAAGGCTAAAACCCAGAACACAGCCGGTAAGAAACAAACAATATCCTCTATCTCCACCTAATGGTAGTAAACCCATATACACTTTTGACCAAACTAAAAATAAATGTTTCTGTTCTAGACTTAAAAGATGCCTTTTTCTGCTTGCCTTTGGACTCTAAAAGTCAAAAATTGTTCGCCTTTGAGTGGGAAAATCTGGACAAAAGTCGCCGATCCCAGCTCACCTGGGCCGTATTATCTCAAAGATTTAAATATAGCCCCACAAGCTTCGCAACTTGCAAAAGATCTTGAAGAATGAACTGCACCGTCAGACAGCGGAGTCCTCCTGCAATATGTGAACGACTTGTTAATTGACACCAGGACCCAGGACGAATGTGAAAGCTGGACTGTAATTTTATTAAACTTTCTAAGGCTGTAAGGGTACGAAGTATCCAAAATAAAACCCAGATTGTCAAAAGAAGTCATTTACCTAGAATATGAAATCTCAAGAGGACAACTTCAACTAGGACCAGAGAGGAAAGAAGCCATCTATAAAATACCTTTGCCCCAGACTCCAAAAGAACTTTGCACATTTTTAGGAATAACTGGCTGGTGTAGGCTTTGGATCTACAAATATGGATTGATAGTCAAACCCGTATACCAGATTCTACAAGATGAGATTAAACAATTAGTGTGGACTGGAGAAGCTAGGCAAGCTTTCCATCAACTTAAGAAGGAACTGATACAAGCACCTGCACTAGGCCTTCCAAATGTGACTAAACCTTTTTTGCTTTTCTCACATGAAAGGCAAGGGATTGCACTGGGAGTCCTAGCCCAACGAATAAGAACATATCGATGAACAGTGGCATACTTCTCTAAACAATTAGATGAAGTAAGCAAAGGATGGCCAGGATGCTTGAAGGCAGTAACAACAGTAGTGCTAAACATACAAAAACCACAAAAAGTTTACAATGACTGTTCTAATATCACATGTGGTTTCAGCAGTGCTAGAACAGAGAGTCACTGCCTCTCACCCTCCAGATTTAACATCAACAATCCAGTCACCTTTTTGTCCAGTTCAACAACTATGTACATCATGGCTGCATACAAAAAATTGAGGCAACATGTTCCAGTCAACGGGACTTAAAAGATACACCGCTGCCTGAGGTAGAAACGTGGTTTACCAACGAAAACAACCATGTGAAAAACGGAACCCGCAAGGCAGGTGCATGCCCACGGGGCAGTATGAAAAGAAGATTGCTCTCATCACAAGGAAAACAGATAAAGCACGCTGAAGAAATCTTAAAGCTCTGTTCAATTACCAAAAAAGCTTGCCATTATGCATCACAGAGGACATCAAAAAGGTAATACAGACCAGGAAAAAGGCAATCAATTAGCAGACCGAGTGGGAAAAAGGCAGCAGAAAACAGCCAGGTAGGATTTGCATCCTTAATTCCAGATGGCAAAATCATAGAGGTAAGCTCTAATGTATCATATTCAAAAGAAAATTTAAAATTAATAAAAGATCAACAAGGTCAACTCAAAGGTAATATGTACCACTTAAAAACAGGACAAGTCATGGCTAGGCTTCGCGAACAAAGATTTGGGAAGGGCTCTACCCACGTTTGTTGCAAGTGCGTTGGTGGCTAAAAAGGCCAATACGAGATAGGCATGTCTGGTTGCAAAAGCCACAGCAGAAAGACTCCTTAGATGGTATATTCTGCAAGGCACGATTCTTTCTGCGTTGTCTTTTCTCCTCAAGGGTGATCCTGCGTGCTTTCTCAAAAGCATCTGCAGTGTTATAGATGGTGTGTCTCCAGGCCTCCCGATTGGAGGCCAGAGTAGACCAGTTATGTTGATCAATATGGCCAAGGCTCAGATGTTGTTTCAGGGAGTCCTCGTATCTTCTCTTTGGGGCTCCTCTCTTGCGGCAGCCGGTGGCAAGTTCACCATAAAGCAAGATCTTAGGGAGGCAGTGGTCCTTCATCCTGGAGACGTGCCCTGCCCAAAGCAGCTGTGTTCTCAGCAACTTGGCCTCAATACTTGTGACTGCTGCTTGTTCTAGAACAGATGTATTGGTCACATAATCAGACCAGTGGATGTTTAGGATTGTGAGGAGACAGCGTTGATGGAAGCGTTCTAAGAGACGCAGGTGGTGGCGGTAGATGACCCATGATTCAGATCCGTATAAGAGAGTAGACAGCACTATGGCTCTGTAAACACTGATCTTTGTACTTTTCTTCAGGTGTTTATTTCACGAAACTCTTTTATGAAGCTTTCCGAAGGCACTATATGCCTTTGCTAACCTGTTGTCTATCTCTCTGTCAATCTTACCATCTGAGGAGATGAGGCTACCTAGGTAATGAAACTGCTGAACTGATTTGAGCTCTGATTCGCCAATGGTGATATGGGGATGAAGGAAGACTTCCTGAGGTGCTGGTTGATGGAGAACTTCTGTCTTCTTTAAGCTGACTTCCAGCCCAAAGAGCTCAGCAGCATCTGCAAAGCAGGATGTTAATCGCTGCAGAGATCCTTCTGTGTGGGCAACAAGGGCGGCGTCATCAGCATAAAGCAGCTCCCGGACAAGATGGTTTAAGGTCTTGGTGTGGGCCTTCAGTCACCTTAGGTTGAATAGGCTTTCATCAGTACGGTATCGAATATACCATCCTGATCCTCGAGATCTGCCATGGCCCTTTGGAGCATCATGCTGAAAAAGATTGTGAATAGGGTTGGTGCGAGAACGCAGCCTTGTTTCACACCATTAGTTATTAGAAAGGGCTCAGAAAGTGCATTGCCATATCTGACTTGGCCATGCTGATCCTCATGGAGTGAGATGATCATTTTAAGGAACTTGGGGGGACAACCTAAATGTTCCAGACCTTTTCTGCTCACAGTATCAAAAGCCTTGGTGAGGTCGACAAAGGCTACATAGAGTCCTTTATTCTGTTCCCTACACTTCTCTTGCAGTTGTCTGAGGACAAATACCATGTCTGTGGTACTCCTGTTGGCTCTGAAACCACACTGGCTTTCAGGTAGAATTCCTTCTGCTCTAGCGGGTATTAGTCTGTTCAAGAGTATTCTTGCCAGGATTTTGCCAGCAATGGAGAGCAGAGTAATACCACGGTAATTTGAACAGTCTGATTTAATTCCTTTCTTCTTATACAAAGTGATGATGACTGCATCTCGAAGGTCTGATGGGAGTTCGCCTAGTTCCCAACAGCGCACCACAAACTCATGAAATTTAGCATGGAGTGCAAGGCCCCCATGTTTCCAGACTTCGGGTGGAATTCCGTCAACACCAGCTGCCCTGCCGATTTTCACCTGCTGTATGGCCTTGAGGGTTTCTCCTAAAGTGGGGGCAGTATCCAATTCGTACTTCACCGGTTGTTGTGTGATGGACTGAATTGCTGAGTCTTGGACTACACGGTTGGTACTGAAAAGAGTCTGAAAGTGTTCAGACCATCGATTCAGAATGGAGGTTTTATCTGTTAGAAACGTTTGCCCATCAGTGCTGCGTAGAGGGCTTTGGACTTGATATGTAGGCCTGTATGCTGTTTTCAGGGCCTCATAGAATCCTTTGTGATCTCCCTAATCTGCGCATAATTGAGTTTTTTCAGCTAGATCAATCCACCACTTGTTCTGGATGTCACGGAGTTTCTGTTGGAGCTTGCTGTATGCAAGATGAAAGGCTATTTTTCTTGCATGACAGGATGGCAGTGCAAGGTGTGCTTGGTGGGCGGTTCTTTTCTTCCTCAACAAATCTGTGATTTCTTGATTGTTTTCATCAAACCAGTCCTTGTTCTTCTTGAGGGAGAACCCTAAGGATTCTTCAGAGGATTGCAGGTGAAGCCAGGCAAGGCCTAGAAAGTAAATGTAATATAGCAATACGAAAAGTAGAGAATTAAATTCAAAATATAGATTTTAAGCAAAGGCACAGAAAACTTGATCTTAGAAACAGCGGAGGCAATAATTCATTAAGGTATGTAGAACACACTGACACGAAAGAACAGAAGTATGTGTGCTCAAGAAAACAAGGACTGATAAAGAGGGAAAGTGAGTCAAAACATAGGTACACCTTGCCAAGATACCAGGAACTTCTGCCAGATACACTAGAAAGGCAGCCAAAGTAGGAAAGTTCACAAAGTTCATGAAGAGGATGGAGGCTGGGCCGGGGGCTCATAAGGATGAAGAACAGGAACGACCCTCCTAGATTCTCCCCAAATTGAAGACCACACCCCAGACTCCACCTAGACTCCGCCTATTATGAATATTATAACTAGATGTTGCAATTATATTAATATGTATGTGAAAATGTTGAAATCACCTGTAAAAATGGTATATAATCCTGTCTTTTCACTGAAGAGGCAGAGCAGTTTGTCCAGTGCGAGCTGGCGGCTCTCCAACGTTGCCTTAAATAAATACCTCACCGCTTTGTTGCCGTGGGAGTTAGGTGCTGAAAAAATCTCCCGGAGCAGTTAATTAGGGGTGAGATAAGAAGGGGTTTATTATGCCAAGGCAAAGATGTTACAAGACGCGCGCAGGCCGTGCCTGAGATGTTACATTTTATAATACCATCCATCCAATCCCAGATGTGTCCACCCTGTGGCCTTTTCTCTGGACCGCCCTGGGTCCACCCCCTGAAAATGGGTCTGAGGTGTATTTTGGGACCCTCTGTTCATCCCATCTTCATCTTCATCAGAGCACAAAGGGTACATGGTCACCCAGTTTTTGACCATGTTCTGTGGTTTAGGCCAAGATACAAGCATTCTCCAAACAATCTGGGCCTTGCCTTGACAAAAGACTAAACATTTCTGCTGTATTTGGGGGTAGGAGTGATATAGGGAGCATAGAATGGGGTAAGAGGGTTAAGGAATGTGTAAACAAGGGTGCTACAGGGAAAGGGACAAGGGAGGGAGTGAGGGATGCTGCTTTTAGAGTCTACTTCCACTACTTATAAAACTTACAAGTATTAGAAAAATAAAAAACCATTGGGGCTTAAGGCATCAGTCCCCCCTTTAGAGATTAAACAAGGTTCAAAGATTTTGTTCAATCTCTACTATTTATACATAGCACTAACCATATAACAAGCTATGCAGTTTTTATACTAACATGAGTGGCTGTTCTATTCATATTCGGCTTGGTAACTATGAAGTAAGTTTGTGGAAATGAACTTAATGAAACATCTCTAAGAATTACCCAATATGTAATTTAAACTTGTTGCCAAATTTTAGTCATATCTATAGTGCAAATTCAGCACTCAACTTATAAAGAATGTTTGGTGCATTTTGCTAAAGCCAAATGTAAATTTAGGTTTTAAATTTAATTCATAGTTCCTGGCAATACTAAGCAATACAAACAAGAGAGGCAAACTTAAACACTATTTTAACAGTTCTTGTAACAGTCTTTGCTGCTTTACTCATCTCAGGAACAGAGGTTTTCTTCTTCCTGGGTGAAATTGAGGGTCTTTGATGATAACTTTGTCCACGTTGGAGATGGTCTGCTGGACTTGAAAACAGTTCTTTCCATTTGGCTTGCAGGAGTTTCAGTCTCATAACTTAACATAAACTCAGTCCTTGGGTTGGAACAGATGAGCAGGAGTGTCCAGCCTCACAGGCTTAGATGACATGATGAATTTTGCAGTTCCTGCAAAGCAGATCTTAAAACATTAAACAATTCTACAGACAAACCTCTTTATGCAACTAGGGAGTCGATGAAGTGCGACTCTCTGTCTGATGACAATTTCACAGGAATTTTGGATCTTGGAATTCCTGTATTTCAATCTTCTGAGAGGGGAGCTTGTGCTTTTATCACATAAAGCGATTAACTGCCAGTCACAGATCTAATAGGCCAGTCAAGAGCTTACTTGAAGCAGACTGCGTCTGGATGCAAACAGAACCCTGGCAGTGCCAGTAGCTCACCACAGAGAGTTTATACTCTCTGGACAAATTTTAGGCCTTACCGGGGGCAGGTTGTCCTGTTCCAACCTGTCCCAGACTGCAGTCAATCATCTTTACCTCATGGAGTAGTCTTACAGGGACTCCTTGCCTCCATGGATAAAAGCTGCCTCACCTGTTAAAATAGGTGCATTTATAGATATATGAATATCAACAAAGTAATAAAGCTAAGAAAGCATTCTCAGCAAACTATTTAAGCAACTTAAACCTATTATTCCAACAACGATGTTACCGGATTGTCTCAAGGATTGTAAGCAATGGTGCAAACCATATTTTTAGGGCTTTATTGGAGAGTCCACAGAACTAATGCTGTTGCAGTGCTGTAAATTCCTGGTTAGCAGTCAGAACTAGGATCCCCATGATGTAGTGTTGAACATGCTAGAGCAGTACTGAAAATACAAGAATATTAGTCATTACTAGCTAAGTACTTAGAAATAGAAAACATTATTTATGCCACTGGTAAAGACATAGCAAACATTTCAAATCCTTCATAGCTCTGTACTTCGTCTCATTTAAAAAGATTTAATAGAACTGGAAAAGGTGGAGAAGTTGACAAAATATATCTGGAGCTATTGAACAGTTTATAAAATAAGATTCATTATATCAGGATTTTCTCATAAGTACAACACCACTGTGAAATTCCCTGCTCTAGAGAATATTGGGGTTCTGTGATAAGTGAGAAAAGGCCATAGAAGGTTCATGCAGAGTGTGTTTCTCAGAAGCTGTTCGGCGTGGCTGGGAAAAGGCAGCTCCTGGCTTCAGATGGCTTTACCCGCTGCTTTACAGAAGCTGCAATGGTGTCCAGGTAAAGGGTCACTCTGTGCTTTCTCGGCTCTGTTGCCTTTCACTACAGAATTGATGCCACTTTTTTATCCATCCTTGGTCTTAGTGTAGGACTTCTTATGCAAATTCAGGTTCACATACATTCCTAGATGACACTAGACAAAAAGTATCTTAAAAACATAAATAGATAAACATGATTCCACAATCACATGAAAATTCTATGGACCTCTCATCAAACCGCTTTTAGAAGAAATTCTTCCACAAGCTGCAGTAGTCAGAGAGACATAGATGTTTACAAATTGTCGTTGGAACAAGATATGTGCACGTATAAACATTGCAAGCTTTAAAGCAATTCATGTGGCAAAAGCAAAAGCAATATAAGCTTTTAATTCTTAGCGATTAAGCTAACAATAAGCGAAGTTTAAAATAATATAAAATAGAAAGTAACAAAAGAAACACTAATTACAATATATGTATATGTTTCTGTACCACCTTTAGTGCAAGTTGATTTTCAGTTGTGTCAGAAGGCTTTTACCTACTCATTCTTGGTCTGGTGTATTTCATTTGCAGTTGAGACATTTGTCTACTACTGCATAAAAGTTGTTCTCATGGCTCTCAGCTTGAATTTTAGTGGTACAGCTTCAGGTCTGCTTGCTGGAACAAACTGTCTATGAACAGTTAGCTTCTGACACATTATCAGTCTATATTTAAAACAGAACAGTATTCTCCCCTTACTGGGATAGAGTGGAAATATTTTTCACAGGTTGTGAGCCTGTGACAGTTTTAAAAGACAGGGGATGCAAGGGTTAGTAGATAGTTTCTTTCAGATCTAGATAGCTCTCATAGTTTTCAAAGCATCACCTTATTATCTTATGACATATATTGCACCGGCGGGTTTTAGTTTTTGTGTTTGCGGGGAATTTACACTGACTTTGTCTTCCCCCCCCCCTTTCAGTCTGATGGGAGGGTACGGATTATGCAGGTTTGGGAGGGCTGGAGGGGGAGCGACAGCTCCGTCTCCGCCCCTAATGGCGGAGCCAGAGGGTCCCGCGTTAGGCTGGGCTGGGACTCCAGCCACAGACACCGTTCTAGGCTCTCCTGCAGCCTCTGCATCCCTAGTCGGTCTCCTGCTCGCAGCTGCCAAGGTGCCATAAATTGCTCTGCCTGTGTTGGTCGCAGCCAGGAAATAATTTGCTTGTGCGCTCGCTGCGGTCCCCGCTCCGTCTGCAAAGGCGGCAGCAGCTCCTGTATCAAACCCAGATTTTGCCTGTCCCGCAGTTGGACCCATTCTTTCTGTGCTCGCTACAGCTTTAAACTTCGGGATCGCTCTCTGCCCCAGTCTCGCTTTCTCTGTCACACACATTCTCACTGCATCAGGCAACACCTTTTTCTTCACGGCGCCAGCCAGTTCCGTTGCCGCGGCAACGGTTGTTCTTATAATCGCCTCACCGCCTACCGTACTAGCTTTCTGCTTTCTGTTTTGATATCCTGCCCAAGCTATCTCTAATAATTTCCTCTTTATATCGTTTGTGGACTGTCCCACAAACAGGTATACCAGGTGTTTCTTTCTCATATTTGATTCTATGTGTATGTCAGTATATTTCCCGATGACATCCTTTAATCTGTTCAGAAAGTCTGTGGGTGATTCATTTATGTCTTGTCTAACCTCGTACATTTTGGACCAGTTTATTGCCTTCGGAACTCCATAAATTACCCAGTCTCGATAACGTGTCAATGCTTCTAAATTTGCTGGTATGTCAGGATCCCATTCGGGATCCTCGGGGGGGAAGATATCTTTTATATCTTCGCCTGGAAACTGCCCAGAGGTTTTTAGCGTCTCTATTGCAGTTCGAGCAGCTCTTTTTACCATCTCCTTCTCTGTTTGGTCTAATAAAGTATCCATCATAACCTCCAGATCACACCAGTCAGGATTCTGAGTTTTAATTGCTCTCTGGACATAGTTTGCCACTTTGTCTGGATTATCTCTATATGCCCCTACAGAATCTTTCCATTGCTGTAACTCAACCAGTGAGAAAGGAACCTTTATTAATACCGTGCCCTGATTGGTTACAGCTTGTCTTAAGGGGGCTTCTAACGGTGGCTTGTCCTTTGCTCTGGTTCTACCTGCAATCGGGTGGGGGCAGCTAACGCTTCATGGGTCCTCTTCCCCATTGTTTTTGGTTTTACTACAGGCGGGTCTACTTCTCCTTCTCCCGAGCTGTAACTTGATTCACCCCCTGCTTCCGTGTCCTTATCAAACGGTGGTAAACCTCGCTTCTGCCTTCTCTCAGCAGCTGAAACTGACTTGCCCTGTCTATGCGTCTCTGTTCCCTCTTCATGAGAGGCGGAGATTGGAAACTCCTTTGGCTCTTCTTTTCTTCCCCCTCCCACAAAGGTGGAATGGCCCCCCTCGGCAGGGGGAGGCGTGGGAAAGGGGCCGGCTCAAGCCCCACCCCCCTGTTCAGTCACTACAGAGGCCCCGCCTGTTGGCACCGCCCCTGCCCCTCCCGGAATTCCAGGGGTTGTTCCTGCTACCACTCCTGGGGCCTCTCCCCCTGCTGCCGCTGCAGCCGGGGCTGACCCCAGGCCTGTTACTCCCACAGTGCCTGCTCCTGTACTCGTTGCCATGGCAACAGATCCTGTACTAATCGTGCCCGGAGCGGCTCCTGCCACCCCCGAGCCAACTCCTCCAGAGGTCCCAACTTGTCCAATTCCCCCCAGCGCAGCCATACCCGCACCAGGGGCCCCCCCCACGGCTCCCACCTGCCCAGCCGGAGCTGGTCCAGGAGCCGCTACCCTGGCAGCTCCAGCCCCCCCCCCGCTGCCGCTGCAGCAGGGAGTCCAATTTGTGGAGCTCCCGGGCTACTTTCTCTCCTGTCCGGTGATATCAACATATCTAAATCATCTTCTCCGGTGTTCTTAAATAGGATTTGTGGGACAGGAGCAGCCTCAACTCGATCTTTCTTTTTCCCTCTTCCTAAAGCCATTTCTGATTTTTCCGTCTCTCCTGAACTTTTGTTCTTCTTATCTCCTACACCCAATTCAGGGCGTGTTAATAGAAACAAAAACAGCTCTGCATATCGAATTTCCTGCCGCCTCTGTTCTACATGAAGAAGCGAGATTAATCGAAACACTGTGTGTAGTTCTAACGGACCAAATTCCAGCCACGCCACCCCTCTCATTTGTCCAAACAACAGCCAGGCATCTACAGACAGCCTACACAGTTCTTCCTTCTTTAAAGTTGTTTCAGAACCAGTTAAAGTCTTCCAATGTTTGAAAACCAGACTCAGGGGGGATTCTTTAGGGATCTTAAATTTTGAATCCACACAACCCATGCTTGCAAAACAAAAACCACAGCCACACACTGGGATTCAAACTTGTTACCTTAGGGTTACAGAGCCATTCCTGTAACCTCTCAGCTACTTAACCACTAGTGAGCCAACCCTGGCTCCAGAGCCCCACCCGGTTCCTCACAGTCAGAGCACACCGGAGGGCATCTCCTCCACCCGAAACAAACAAACAGCCCTAGGCTGAATCTGCTCTGATCTGGACTGGCGAAAAACCCTTTCGCCACCTGGAAAGCGACTTTCGCGACTATCTGGGCCCAAGTCTTCAAGTTAACTTTCCAGTAACCCGTGTTCCCTATCTCCCGGAACACAAAACACAAAACTTTCCCACAGCTGCTAACCAACTAGGTACCTTTTCCCTTATTCGCTCTTTTCTTATCTCACCTCTATGCTCCGTGCTTGCTTCCATGGGTTCTGTGGAGCTGGGCTTCTCAGACCGGGGTGGAAATTATCTCAGATAAAAGCCGGCTTGTTGAGGAATTCCTGCAAGATGAAAGTTTCCAGTCTGAAGAAGTCCCGGTCCAGGTTTCCCCCTACGGGCCACCAACTGTTGCCGTGGGAGTTAGGTGCTGAAAAAATCTCCTGGAGCAGTTAATTAGGGGTGAGATAAGAAAGGGTTTATTATGCCAAGGCAAAGATGTTACAAGACGCGCGCAGGCCGTGCCTGAGATGTTACATTTTATAATACCATCCATCCAATCCCAGACGTGTCCACCCTGTGGCCTTTTCTCTGGACCGCCCCGGGTCCACCCCCTGAAAATGGGTCTGGGGTGTATTTTGGGACCCTCTGTTCATCCCATCTTCATCTTCATCAGAGCACAAAGGGTACATAGTCACCCAGTTTTTGACCGTGTTCTGTGGTTTAGGCCAAGATACAAGCATTCTCCAAACAATCTGGGCCTTGCCTTGACAAAAGACAACATTTCTGCTGTATTTGGGGGTAGGAGTGATATAGGGAGCATAGAATGGGGTAAGAGGGTTAAGGAATGTGTAAACAAGGGTGCTACAGGGAAAGAGACAAGGGAGGGAGTGAGGGATGCTGCTTTTAGAGTCTACTTCCACTACTTATAAAACTTACAAGTATTAGAAAAATAAAAAACCATTAGGGGCTTAAGGCATCAGCTTAAAGACTAAAACTTTGTCATTGAGCAGTTCTCTGCGCCTTTTTGGGGGCAAAATTTTGGCATCTTTTCTGGCGAGCCAGGCAGCAGGGGTATACTCCACAGGACGCCGATCCAGGGGGCTCAGGGACACTCTCGGGACCCCCTTTGACTGAATTTTGTCAGCAGAGTCTCCCAGACCCCTTGACTCCACGTCCCGGCGGACAGAACCTCCTCCTCCAAATTAAGAGGTATGTATACTTTTGTATTGTAGTTTATAGGGAAAAGCGCTTTATTGTTTGAAGGGGACAGGACGCTGTCGCCCAAAAGGGAACCGGAGGGACGCCTCAGCATTAACCCTAAAAACTGGGTTAGAGTCCCAGGTATTAAGAACAGCAGGTTAGAGTCCTGCAAGAACTGGGTTAGAGTCCCAGGTATTAAGAACAGCAGGTTAGAGTCCTGCAAGAGCCGGGTTAGAGTCCCAGGGAAATTACGTCGTCATGCTTGTCTTTTATGTTTAGAACCTGTCTCATTTTGCTTTGATTTTATTTGAATTGTTTTAAGCATTGAGAATGTTTCCTTTTGATTTTCTTGAGATAGGAGGCTTTAGGACCCAGGGGAACCTCTGGTCCTGCTAAAGACTCTCTGGAATGCTGTAGTTAGAGATAAGGTGCTGCAGTGTTTCCAACTGCTATTGCTCATGCTAACAATTAACAGAAACTTAGAAGAAGTACAGTGAAGAATTTTACTGCTTGTGACATTCCTGATTGTTATTTGTGAAATTTTGCTTGTGTATGTGATAAACTGCATCACAGAGTGTTTAATTTGCCATGAGTTATGTTGTTAAATAGCACATTTTATGAAATGTTTCGGAGCTCTACATGGGAAGTGATTTACCTTTTGTGCTTTTGTGTATTGTCTGGCAATATGTTTCTTAAAAGTGCTTTTGCTTTGTGTTGTTTCGTTCGCTTTCTGTTTTGTGTGGAATATTGTTCCGTGATGTATTTAAAGTTGCGTCTAACTTAAAGATTTGGGAGACTAATGGTCCTTAACTTTTCCTTTTGAACTCTTTCAAGATCTGGGAGTGTTTCTTTTGGTTTTCTTGAGACAAGGGGCTCTAGGACCCAGAGAAGCCTCTAGTCCTACTGAAGAATTCCTGGAATGCGATAGCTAGAGATAATGTACTGTGAATTTCTTTGTAATGTTTCATTTTTATATGCTGCTTTTTACTTGCTGTTCTGGTCTGTGTTAAAATTGTAGTTTGTTTGGTTCTGCTCTTAAGTGGTAATGCAATAGAAAACTTTAAAGAACTTAAAAGTGTGCAAATGTGTGTGTGCATGAGTGTCTGAGATGCAGCATCACTGTGAAGTGATTGCAGAACCAGAAACAGATAAAGCAGCTGGATGCTGTATGTATGAAGTGCTGAGATAAAGTAAAAGGTATTTTAAGACAGTGGAACGGATTAGGAAAAGTGTGAGCTTACTGTGATAGTGTAAAAGAATTTATCAGACAATCAATTTAGAGAAGAGACGAACTAGAGTACAACCCTCTAGTGATTAAAAAATATTTGTAACTGGAAACTGGTTTAGGAACATGACCCCTGGATCAGCTGGTATATTATTGACGCTCAGATAGTTGGAAGATCCAGGGAGAATCTTTCCTTGAAAGATTAATATCTGTCAGCAACAACCAGTACATTGTAAATAAATATTCTATGCATGACGTGGTGGAATAGATTGAAAAATACCTTTAGACGGGAACCGAAAATTCATAAGAAACCAACTCAAATAGAAGGTGCAGATTGAGATTTAGCAAAGGCAAGGGTAGAACAAGAAATCCAACGGGGAGAAGCACTCGAGGAACTACAAGAGGTATTAAATAAATTCAAAAGGCACCTAGAATACAAGGGGTACGATTATTCCGTAATCCAAGACTTTAATAGCTGAGAACCTGTGTGGGCTTTCGATCTTTATACAGGGTGGTATCTTACTGATGCCCGAGTAAAGAGTGATATCACACAACCCTCAGATAAGTACATATTAAGCTCCTATAATAATGGGGAGCCAACAAAGTAAAGATGTATACTTAAAAACCCCCTTAGGATGTATTCTGAAACACTGGAAAGAATTGGGTGGAATTCCAGGGGGCAACTTAAATAAAAAGACATTATAAAAATATTGCCAAGACTGGTGGCCATTGCACACTCTAGATGATGGAGGGAAGTGGCTTCCCGAAGAAAGCATTAATTATAATACAACCTTACAACTCATATTGTTCCTTCGTAGATTACAAAAGTGGGATGAAGTGATGCATGTATTCTCAGTTTTAAATCAAGAACTAGTGCCTAAGAGTGATGAATTTGTACAAATCGTGGGAGCAACAGGCCAACCAGAAAAGGCTTATTTTCTAAAACCTATCAAATACAAAATTCGGAAAAAAATGAGAATTCACCAATTTTTACCCAATTCTCCGAAGTCTTTACTGGGTAGAGATTTACTAGAAAATCTGGGAGTTGTAATTAAATTCGACAAAGGCAAACTTGAATTAACAATTAATAGCAACCTTAAGTTTAGCCATAAGCTGCATGAAACCAGAACATAGCAAGCAAAACATTGACTGAATCCTTAGTAAAGTATACCCCTATGGGATTGAAAGATAGAAAAAGAATTAAACCGATAATAGAGACATTTTTAAAATTGGAGTTATTAGTAGAATGTGAATCAGATTTCCTAATCCCTATACATTTTTTTGATGAAACTAAAAGACAGTCTGACTTGGTTTACAGTGTTAGATTTGAATGATGCATTCTTCTGCCTTACCCTAACATCAGAAAGCCAAAAGGTTTTTGCCTTCGAATGGGAATCTGTTAGCAAAGAGAGAAAGACTCAATTAACCTGGACAGTGTTACCTCAGGGCTATAAAAACAGTCCAACAATTTTTGGGAACCAATTAGCCAAGGAATTAGAACAATGGGAAAGGCCACAGGGAAATGGTACTCTCCTACAATACATGGATGATCTACTAATAGCAATTGAAACAGAAGAAGAATGTGTTAACTGGACTATTTCTCTGTTGAATTTCCTGGGTTTAAGTGGATATCGAGTCTCTCAACAGAAAGCGCAGCTGGTGCAAGAAAAAGTGGTGTACCTGGGATATGAGATTTCCAGAGGACAACGATCCCTAGGAACAGCAAGAAAAGAAGCCATCTGCCTGATGCCCAGACCGGAGACGGTGAGAGACCTACGAGCCTTCCTGGGAATGACAGGTCGGTGCCGCCTATGGATTTATCAATACGGGATACTTGTTAAACCACTGTATGATTTGCTGAAAGAGGCTAAGAGTATCCTAGTCTGGACTCCCAAAGCAGAGGGAGCTTTTAAGAAACTGAAACATGAAAGCCCCAGCCCTGGGCCTGCCCAATGTAACAAAACCATTTTGACTGTTCTCTCATGAACGGCAAGGAATGGCTTTAGGAGTCTTGGCACAACAATTAGGACCACACAAAAGAGCTGTAGCTTATTTCTCCAAAGAGTTGGATGAGGTAAGCAAAGGATGGCCCAGCTGTCTGAGAGCAGTGGCCGCAGTCATCATAAACATAGAAGAGGCCAGAAAACTCACATTGGGCCAGAAAATGACTGTTAGTGTCCCACACTGTATCCGCAGTACTCGAACAGAAAGGGGGCCATTGGTTGTCACCTTCCAGATTCCTAAAGTACCAAGCAATACTAGCCGAGTCAGATGATGTAACCATCCAAGTCACTAACACTGTGAATCCAGCCTCATTTCTAGAAGGAAGAATGCCTGCAGAACCACTCGAGCATGACTGCCTGGAGACCATCGAAGCTGTCTACTCCAGCTGCCCAGATCTCAAAGAAGAACCGCTTGAAGATGCAGACAATTGGTTCTCCGACGACAGCAGCTTCATGAAACAGGGAGTAAGGATGGCAGGTTATGCAGTAACCACAATGGAAAAGGTAATCGAATCAAATCCTTTACCTGCAGGGACTTCAGCCCAGAAGGCAGAATTGATAGCTCTTACCCGAGCTCTGGAATTGGCAGAAGGCATACGGATAAATAT
Organism: Pseudopipra pipra; assembly: GCF_036250125.1. Lineage (NCBI taxonomy): Eukaryota > Metazoa > Chordata > Aves > Passeriformes > Pipridae > Pseudopipra > Pseudopipra pipra. Next base: position 54,558,397 of record NC_087580.1, on the reverse strand, counting down.
CTGGACAGATTCGAAATATGCCTTCTCCGTTGTACATGCTCATGGAGCAATTTGGAAAGAAAGAGGACTGCTAACTGCCCAGGGGAAAACCGTCAAACATGCAGAGGAAGTTCTACAATTGTTAGAAGCAGTCCGGCTCCCAGCACAAGTGGCCATAATGCATTGCAAGGGGCACCTGAAAGGTAACACTGTTCCAGAAATAGGGAATAGGAAAGCTGACGCAGAAGCTAAATTAGCTGCTGCGAGAACTGGGGAAGTGAACATAGCAGCTTTAGTACCAGGGGAACTTGACACTAACTTCCAACCAGATTATCAAGAATCAGATCATAGGTGGATTCAAAAGAACAAAGGCAAATTGTTAGACAATGGATGGGGACAGTTAGAAATGAGACAATTAATAATACCAGGAAAATTATTGTGGCAATTTGTAAAAACAGAACACGAAAAGGCCCACTTTATCAGTATTTACAAGCCAGAATAGCAGGACCAAAATTGTTCACCACCATAAAGCAAATCACATTCCGATGTGAACGATGCTTGAAGAACAACCCAAATACAGGAACCAAAATACATCACGGAGCAATAAACCGAGGCAAATTCCCAGGTGAAATATGGCAAATTGATTTTTCTGAACTTCCAGGAAAAGGGGGGTATCGATATTTATTAGTATTGACTGACACATTTTCTGGGTGGCCTGAAGCATTCCCCTGCAGGACAAACAAAGAGAGAAAGGTAACTAAAGTTTTGTTAAACTAAATCATACCACGGTTTGGGGAACCAAGAAGTATCTCTTCAGACAGAGGTTCACATTTTTGTGCAAAAATTGTGAGAGCAATAAGCAAAGCATTGCAGATCAAATGGCAATTGCACACGCCCTACAGGCCGCAGGTCAGTGGACAAGTAGAAAAGATGAATCATCTTATCAAACAACAAATTGCTAAAATATGTCAAGAGACTAACTTAAAATGGTACCAAGCTTTGCCTATTGCTCTGATCAGATTGAGGGTTAAACCTTGATCAAAAGAAAAACTAAGCCCATTTGAAATACTGTACGGTCGACCATATGCTATGCAAATTGTAAATAGCGATGCTGTAGATCAGATAGGTAACCCGTATATATATGATTATGTAATTGTTGTAGGAAAACATTTTGATAAAAATACTGCTGTAGTAGTAGAGCACCAGCCCAAACAGCCTGATTGTAAACTGCATCCGTTTAACCCCGGTGATTGGGTGTATGTTAAGAATCTTTTAGGAAAACCCCTACAAGAGAAGTGGGAGAGACCTTTCCAAGTGCTGCTGACCACCTTCACCGCGGTTCAGATAAAGGAGCGACCCACATGGATCCACTATTCTCGAGTTAAGAAAGCTCCAGAGGACAAGCAAGAAGACCCGACATAATGAATCCAGCCCTCTCTCTAATCCTCTCAGTGCTGACCATTGGACTCTCGATAAGTACTATTGGACTTGCGACTCATACTGCTGAAGATTTTCTTAAAATTGCAGACTACACTGGGAATATTAGCAGAGATAGCACTTACTATTCAGTGCACCCAAACACAACAATGGGCACAGTCAATGGCAGCAAGAATCTTGAGAGAAGGAGTGTCAGGTACACTACCTCAAGAAATAAGAGAAATGATACTAAGAAATAGCTCTACCAGTCAATTTGAGAAAGATCACCAAGCTTGGTAGCAATTAGTAAATTTTACTTATAATCCACACTACGAGCACATTGAAGCCTATACATCAAAATGTTGTTGTCAAACCTGTGGATCATAATGTTTGGGCTAGTTATGATAATGCTAAGAATAAATGGCAATCAGTTAGCACAGAAGCATGTATCCCTAAAGGACAATTAAGATATATCTGCGAAAATGCCATAGTAGAAGCAGAAGATTTATGCTTAGATGCTGAAAACAGTGTATGTACTTTTGAAATACTTCCTCACAATAGAGCTCAATCACAAGTATTTTATGTAGGTAATGGATGTGCATGGGTAAGGTGGCGCAGGTCAGTGTAAAATTTATCTTTTTCAGCAGGGTCAACTTGGAGAGTTGGGGCATATATACTAAAGAGGACAACGTGTTGATTGTTGTGGAGTGGAAGGCGTAGGGAGATAATGTGGTCAGTGACCTGTCGGCAGATTTTCGAGTTTTGGAACAATAGAGTTTTTGATCATGAAGCCAACTACAGAGATACGCTTTTCGGTTCTGGGCTTACCTGACCAAAAGAGTGTGTAACCAGCACCATGTTCTCTGAGGCTGCCTTCCTCGTGAAGGCGAACTTCACTGAGAGCAGCAATGTCAATGTTAAGACTAGTCAGTTCATGGGCGATTAGGGCAGAACGACGCTCAGGGCGTCAGCTATCCGCAGAATCGAGCATGGTTCTGATATTCCAACATGCTAGAGTTAATTTAGGTACACCTTTGGAGGCAGGTGCATGCCTTTGTCTTTTGATCTTTGTGCGACCACATTGAAAGAAGATGCCCGTTGGCCTGCGGTTAACCAACCAGGTGAAGGTGGAGATGAGCTTTGGTTAGACCACCTTTTCTAGGCCCCTCTCCGAGTGGAGCAAGCAGTGCTGTCCTTGAAAAGGCTGCTTGGTCGTTCAGGGTGCTGCCCAAAAAGACTGTCATCTCCGGTCAGTCTCAAATGACCAATATCCTGAACCGCCTGCATGCAGGGTTGGGTCTGCAGCTTCCAGTGCACCTTTTACCTGCCGTTTCAACCCTCGCCCGTTGCTACAGGACTTTTTGCATGTCAGTAAAGCCTTCAAGCCTGTGCAATGGATTTTTTAGGTGAGATGCAGTATGCGCAGAACTGAACCCACCCTTTAATCCTAAGGTTCATCTGCCAGGGCCGAGCAAGCTTGGACAGTGGCAGCGAGGTCCTCAGGATGTAGGTTTAATTAGAGTGGTGGTTGGACTAGATGACCTTTAAAAGGTCCCTTCCAACTCAAACTATTCTGTGATTCTATAATATTGAAAACAAAAGGGAATAACAGCAAAGACATTCTGCTGGCAACCACTGTTGCTCAGATCTGTTCCACTAGCTGTCAGAGCTTTTCCTTTACTGTTGCACCAGACGATTCCCACCACTCAGGAATGACTGGAAATTTTTGCCAAAACCCCCCTTCTTTGTAGCTACTCTCAGAGGTTTATAATTTATCACTGTAAGACATTTTATTTTCAAGATATTTATAGTGGCAAACTGGATTTAATATGCAGGTATATGCCTATCAGGATTTAAACAAAAAAATATACTAACTCATTTGGGTCAGAGGACAGATTTTGATTTGTTCTTTCATTTTTTTATTTTGACCCATTTTAGATCTGAAGTAAACTGAGAGGTTTCCTGGAAAGTGAAACTTTTTACATATCTCCCATGCCACTTTCTCAGTGTCATGGTGTTACAATCTGCTTAAATATTGCAGAAAGAAATTTAGATTCGAATATTCCCTTGAGCAAAATTAAAACTTATACAAGTTATCTGTTGATACCAAAACTGTTTTTATTAATTGCTAAGAGATGCAAAGAGAAAGAGGACAAAATAAGAAAAGGTTGGAAAATGCTAAGATTACTTTTAGAAGCAGAGAAAAGATACCACCAAATTCTACCTTTCTGTCCGAGCTGGTCTGTGGGGTGGGGGTGGAGAGAGAGAGAGAGGTAGTTTTCTGCCTTTTTTTTCCTCTGTCTCTGCCACTTTCGATGTTATCTCTTTAGCTGCAGGGGGTGTTAGTTCTCTGGAATGCAACCAGGCTGTGGGCCTCGCCGCCTCTCATGCCGGGCCGTATCCCAGGCCGTGCGGAGGTCTCGGTCTGCACCTCTCAGCCCTCAGAAATATGGTCAGGGTGGAAAAACTCACGCAGGTAGCACGGTGGGTCTCAGTCCACTTCAAGACAGCAGAGGTCCAGTCTCTGGTGACGGCAGGCAGCTTACGGTGGCAGAAGAAAAGGTGAGGGCGAGGTGGAGGAGACATCCTTAGCTGCTATAGCTAATCCTCTCTCCCACTCCTCTTTCCCTGCTTTTCCCAAATTTTTCCTTGTCTTTTATAGTGTTCAAAGGAGGTTGTGTGTGGTTTCTTGGCACATAACCCTATTCAGATGTTCGCATAGATATGATAACCACGAACAATAACAGGATCCTTTGGCAGGAAAACTCCAGTGGGAAAATTCTGGTGAGAACTTCTGGTGGAAAACTGACACATCAAACAAAACATCAAAACAAAACATCAGTGTGTTATCAACATTATTCTCATTCTGAATTGAAAAAACAGCACTGTACCAGCTACTGAGAAGAAATTAACTCTATCCCAGCTGAAATGAGGACAATATCTGATGACGGCCAAGAATGCACCCAGACAGCAGGGAAAGGCACACGGCTACTTTATTTACATTAAGCTTAGACTTATATTCTTTTTCTCTGTCCACGCGCAAGCATATTATATTTCATTGGTCAGGTACTTCTATTCATGCACCTAAACTCGTCTTTTGATAGGTGGTCGACAGTTCTTCACGTACTGGCAAATCTCAAAAACAGCACCTGTTATTTACAGCAGTTCTGCTCCTTTTCTACTTTCCCATCCTGGATTGTTTACGTTCTTTACAACTTCAGAGCTGCAACTGCTCAAATTCAAGGCCTACCATCCAGTCGTTTCCCACAAATATCCACCCCTTATTCCATACTATTTACATCATTCCAAGTCTCACATTTGACACAGCCAGTCAAAGGAGGTGATTGTCCCACTCTACTCTGCACTTGTGCAGCCTTACCTCAAGTACTGTGTGCAGTTTTGGGCACCACAATATAAAAAAGACATTAAGCCATTAGAGACAGTCCAAAGGAGGACCACGAGGATGGTGAAGGGTCTGGAGGGGAAGCCTTATGAGCAGCAGCTGAGGTCACTTTGTTCAACCTAGAGAAGAGAAGACTGAGGGGAGACCTCATTGCGGTCTTCAACATCCTCACAAGGGAAAACAGAGGGGCAAGTACCGATCTCTTCACTCTTGTGACCAGTGACAGGGCTTGAGGAAACAGCATGAAGCTGAGTCAGGGGAAATTTAGGTTAGATATCAGGAAAAGATTTTTCACCCAGAGGGTGGCTGTAACAGGGAAGGATGCTGAAACTGAAACCATACACCGTTGAAAGCTCAACAACAACAATATTTATTACCAAGATGTGGTCAACAAAATGAAAACCTGAGAGAGAGGAAGGAGGAAGAAAATAAGCCCTCAGTACGACTCCCCCTCTCACCCAGATGTTGCTTATGAAGTTTTCTTACCGACCCCAGAATGCCTAGAATTACCCATAGCAGGAGGTGCATTCCCAGAGAGAGTAGGCTCACAAATTGGCAGGTGTCCCCGCCAAAAGGCGTGTCCTTGATGTGAAGTTTGCTTCCCTCCCAAAAACGAGCTATCTGCTTTCATACAATCAACTGATTATGTCTGCTGTTATGGGTTATACATCTGAAAGAGGAATTTTCCCTTCCCCTGCTTTCCCTGTAAGAGAAACAGAGTTCGAAGGGGGAAGGGAATCAATTATCCTTACAAAGGAAGTGGCTGGCCTGGTTAATGGCCCATTGACTGCTGGAGTGAGGGGGGGGATGGTTGGGCAGACGGGAGGACAGGTTAGATGGCAGAGTGCTCGGGCCAGGACAGAGACGGGGACTGTATTCAGGCATTTCTAGAGAAAAAGCCTGGGAGCCAGCTCTCTTTTCCTGGTTCTTTCGTCTTGGTGAGACCTGACCACCGGCCCTGCGCCACGAGTGCCTCGTGACTCCCGCCGGGACCAACGAGTCGTTTCTTCTTCTTTTCATCGGAGAGGTCTGTGCTTGCTGGGAGAAAGAGGGGAGAGCCTTGGAACACTACCATCTGGGAACAGTGAGTCCTCTTGGGGGGTGAACTTTTTTTCCTTACCCCTTCCTTCCATTGAGGAAAGGGGCCCCCTATTCCCTTCTTGGCTTCTCCTGCAGGCCGGGACTGCTCCCTCCAGACCCCTCTTCCCACGTGGTGACTTCTGGAACCCAACAGCGTCCCCTGCTGACCATGACAGGGTACTGCAGGTCCTACAGCTTCAGCGATCCCACAGCGCCCCCTGCTGACCACGACAGGGTACTGCAGGCTCTACACCTCTGGTGATCCAACAGCGCCCCTGCAGGCAACGATTAGGACTGCGCTAAGGGACAAAGAAGTATTCCTTAAGACTTTTTTTTTGTGTTTTGTTACTGTTGTTGCCAATATATATATCTTTTAATAAAGGGTTGTTATTTCTTCTGGTTTTTTCCATACTTCCTCGATTAAAGCCCCTTAATTTTGGATTCACAATTGCTGAGAGAGAGGAGTTTGGTCTATTTCATAACTCATCCTCTTTAGCAAACATTCTAGTCTCTTCAGACTTAGACATCTGCCTAGACAGGTGTGGCCAGCACCGCCCAGCTAGAGGCCTTCAGTCCCTCCCTCCATTATGTAAGTGGTACCTCTTCTGCGCATGCGTGGGTACTCTGGAATGCCCCCGCACCTGCGTTCTGCACATCAGGAGGTCTTTCCTAAAAGAGTCTGGGGGCTTCATCATCCTCCACTTTCTCCTACAAATGCCCTTGAAAGGCCATCAGCCAATAGTGAGGTACCAATTAAATATGGTTTATACAAGATGCTCCCTTCAAGGACGAAAGTTCTCATTTACCAGTGCTTGTTTTCTCCTAACTTGGCAGGAAATGAATAAACTCTCATAGGTGGCTGGGTCAACCACAGACCAAAAAATAGCAACATCTAATTAAGCACGAATACAGTGGCTGAGCACTGAAACAGGCTCCCCAGGAAAGTTGTCACAGCACCAAGCCTGTCTGAGTTCAAGAAGTGTTTGGACAACACTCTCAGGCACATGGTGTGATTCTTGGGGTGTCCTGCACAGGGCCAGGAGTTGGACTCGATGATCGTGATGGGTCCCTTCCAACTAAGCATATTCTACGATTCTATGACTTCCCAATACCCCATTACTTTCCCTATTTATCTATTTTGATAGATATACATACAGACATCATTTCCTTAGTCTACGGAAAACCTCTGTCAAATATTCATGAAGTGTCTACAAAAATGTTTGCTGAATTCATTAAGTCCATGGCTTTGGCCTCCATCCTTGGTAACAGTCTTTCAAACAGGAAAGATGGTGTGAGGTGTTGGATTGTTGCATGTTGCACATTTGAGTCAGTTCTGATTCCAGTATTGCTGTGCTTGTTCAGTTTTATCAAAGTTCATTCTTCATTGGTGTGATGACCAGAGGGAAGTCAGGTTCAGATCCCTAGAACACTTGCCATGAGGTGCTCAGTGATATGCCCACTCAATGCCATGTTCTTTGGCCCAAGTGTCTATGATGTTTTGGAAATGAGTTCCACTGTCTGATTCAATTCTTTCTGAAGTACTGTGTTGCCATAAGACTTGCTTTTCAAGGCCCAGGATAGTGTTCCGGGAGGTGGCATGGGGCACAGGATATGTTTCAAGCCATCCGGTGGTTGCTTATACCATCGTAAACACATGGTCCTTGCATTGGTGGGTTTGCAGGAGTGTGACATGGTCCGTCTGTCAGGCCTCTTGATACAAAGTACTCAAACTCAACAGCATGATACTGTTAAGCCAACATTCCTTTTATTCGATGTCGGAGTAGTGTTGGGGGTAATTCCTCCATAAACACTCCATCAAAACAAAGATTTTGTGAGCTTTTATACACTTTAACATCTCAAGCCTCTCTCCGACAGTCAATCATCTTATTGTTACAAGGCATCAACATCAATCTTTAGTTAAAGATAATCTAAATTTCTTCTGCTTAAACAATTCTTGGCTGATTTAGTTTTCCCTACTTAAACAATCCTTTATTGTTTTATCACTCTAGGGTGTGACAGTCACTGAGTACAGCTGCATGCTTTCCTAATCTATCATTAAGCAATGTTTAAGTAAGAACTGCAGTTACAAAATTTAAGCTATGGGGCCAAACTACAAGATTCTTAGGATTCTTAGGTTGTACTTGGGTGTGATGGGAACAGTTCCAGGCGTGGAGAAAAACATACAACAATTGACAGGATTTTATTATATGGACCTTACAGTTATTATATGGACTTTACTGTTATTATATGGTTTCATTGTATTCACACTACACAGTGCACAGCCTGGACATGCCCAGGCTTGCCATGAGTTTGCCTGCTCCCTGCTTCCCGAAGAACGTGGCGAGCGAGCGCGGGACCTGGCGTCGTGTGCAGAAACAGCATGCAAAGATTTCGCTCACGCCCCTTTGGTCCCACCCCCCAGCCTGCCTCCGCATCTGTCCCTGTACGCCCCTGGCACGCCCACGGACCCTCCCACCAGAACACCCTCTCCCTCCAACACTGCCTCTACCCCCACGTCATCGCCCTCCCAGGATAGACGGAAACTAAGGGGCAGCTCCAGGCGCGACGGGGGCAGGAGCCGGGTCCGGAGCGGGGCCGGGGCCTCTTCCGACAATAACATCAGGGGAGATGGCTGCCCGCATGAAACCTTTGTTACCGAAGCCCCCTGCAGGTGCCGGACAACAAAAACACCCCTGCCCTCTAACGGTATTTGGAAAGCCTTTAGGACAGAGGCTGCACAGGTTAACGACGCCAAGTTTTTAAAAGCCTTTCCAATTTATCTAGAGGAGGGTCATGCTCCAGAATGGCATCCAGTGTCATACCCTGTGTTGAAAGACATCAAAAAAGCAATTGTGCAGTACAGTTTAGGTTCACCTTATACCGTTGGACTTTTTAAATTGTTTTTCCTGGCCTGCCATTTAATACCGTATGATATCAAAGCGGTAATTAATGGACTGTTATCGACTGTGCAAGCATCTGTTTTTGAAGCAGAATGGAAATGGCTTATAGTTAAATATGCCAATGAAAAGATGGAAAGGTGTGGTATTCCAATAAGCAGGACCATTGACATGTTGTATGGAGAGGGTAGCTACGCCAGTTGACAAGACCAGTCTCTTGTGGATTTAAAATATCTGGACATTACAAAAGAACTGGCAATGGAAGCCTTTAAAAAGGTTGCTGATGCATATGTCCAAACACCTTCATTCACCCTAATTCATCAGGACCCAAAAGAACCTTTTGTGGACTTTATAACCAGGCTAAAAGAAGCTATAGCACGCCAAGTCCAGCAGAAAGAAAGCCAAGACATTCTGTTTAATAAGCTTGTGGTTGGAAAAGCTAACGAGGATTGCCAACAAGCTTTAAAAATGCTAAAAGATCCCACACTTCTGGAGATGATAGAAGCTTGCAAGAATGTCGGGTCTAATTCTCATAAAGCAAGACTAATAGATAAAACCTTAGCTGGGCCACAAACCTGTTTTCACTGTGTCGAGACAGGACATATAAAAAAGAACTGCCCACGATTAACGACAAAATTTGAGTTTCCAAAGACACCGTGCAAGTGATGTGGCAAAGGCAGACACTGGACTAAGGATTGCCGCTCCCTCACTAACATCTACAGAGAACTGCTGCCCCCAAAAAGTCACCCGACTTAAGGAGAAAAGTGACTTTTAATTCAATGCCAAATCTTAAACAGTGCACCTGTGAACTGTCAGGAAACAAGGCAGCAAGCTCCAGGGGTGGCGTGATAACACAAACACCCCCTCAACTGCGTTCCATCCTGCGAAACCCATCCCTTCAGCAGGTGCCAGGAAACCACAGCAATTAGAATGAATCATGTTAAACCTACCATTCCCTGCAGTTCAACTTAAATCAGATGAACAGATTATGATCTCATAGTCCACAGAAGACCACTATCACTAAGCTTTTAGACACCATAGAGCAGTGGCATCTTGGGCTGGAAACAATTTTTTAGGGGAGGAGTCACTCAGCAGATGCAGTTGTCCAAACTGATTTGGAAGATGCAGATTTGTCCTCCCCCAAGTCCATTTAAACAAACCCTTTTTAACTTGCTTTGAAATTTGGCTTTCTCTGTTTGTATTGTTATTAACTATTTCTTGTGTCACAGCATGCTGTCCGTGCATCAAACAAGAAAGGGTGAGATGTGATGGGAACAGTTCCAGGCGTGGAGAAAAACATACAACAATTGACAGGATTTTATTATATGGACCTTACAGTTATTATATGGACTTTACTGTTATTATGTGGTTTCATTGTATTCACACTACACAGTGCACAGCCTGGACATGCCCAGGCTTGCCATGAGTTTGCCTGCTCCCTGCTTCCCTCGCTTCTCCCCCTTTTGCCCGTGTCCCTATCCTGGTTTGTCCCCCTGCTTGTCTGTCTCATGCTCCACCCTATGTTCTGGCCCTTTCCCCTCCCGAGCTGATAAAAGACCATGTGCACGCGTGAATAAAGCATTCTACTTGCACCCTCCCTCGTGCCCCGGACCCATGCTGTGCCATGGTCCCATCCTCCCCTTTCAGACCGTGGCACTTGGGGTCATCATTATAATCATAATCTTTCACTCTCCGTACTAAATTTCAGTCATTGTCCTCCATACCACAGAAGCTTTACCTGCTTACCCTGCTTAATTGCAGCACATTTCACATTCATGGATAACCTGTGTGTGTAAGTTTGGCCTGGTTCTCTCACCAAGTCCAAGCTGTCTCCTCCCCCCTCCCACTCTCTCAAGCAAGGGAAAAAAAACAAACCACAGAAAAACCGAAAGAAGTCTGAACAAAACAAAATTATATCAAAAATATATATTTACAATCATATATACAATTTGAATATATTGTACACATGATAGGGAGCTCCTGGGGGGGAAAAGGAAAAGGGAGGGGGAAACAAGGATAAAAAACACTAAAAAAACCCTCCAAATATCCTCCAAATATCCCATTAATAGAGAGCTAGAGAATAAATACAAAAAAATGAATAAATACTTCCCTGAACGAGACAGCAGAACCGTGCGAAGCACCAACCAACTCCCCACACCTCCTGAAGGGAATGGAGATAACGGCAGGTCGGAGCAGGCAGGCCCTGGCCTATACAAGCAAAGACCATCTGCGGAGAGATCTGTCACCTTCAGCCACCGGAAGAGAGAAGAGAGTGAACTCTCTTATCTCTGCCTTATTTATATGTTGTGTTACGCTAAAGGATGATATGGAATACTTCCTTAGATTTCTGACCCCGTTGCTAAGGAAGGCCTAAAAAATCCAAAAGCCAATCCACTACACTGTGCGATAGTGTCCACAGTTGAGTCCACCCCTCGATCATGAGCCCACCTATATGTTGCATCTCTTCCTTGATGGCCTGTGGTGTCATTGGCTCACCGAGCTAAAAATAACTCACCGTTGTGTTTCCAGTCCAAATCCACTGGCACCTCTTCAGTCTTAGTAACCTGATCCACCTTGCTGGTTGTTTTGATGTTCTTCAGTGGCCCGACTATTGGGTACATGAGCATTCACATGACATACTTTCACAACCAGGTTCTCCACCCAGGCAGCAATATCTTGCCACAATGCAGCAGCCCAGATGGGTTTACCCCTGCACTGCCAGTTATTCTGTTTCCACTGCTGCAACCACCCCCAAAAGGCATTTGCCATCATCCATGAATCAGTATAAAGTATTGGACATTTTTCTTGTTCAGCAATGTCTAAGGTCAACTGGATGGCTTTCATGTCTGCAAACTGACTCAATTCACCTTCTCCTTCAACATTTTCTGCAATTTGTCTTAGGGGACTCCATACAGCTGCTTTCCATCTCCGATGCTTTCTCACAAGATGGCAGGATCCATCAGTATACAAGGCATATTGCTTCTCACTTTCTGGTAATTTATTATATAGTGGGACCTCCTCACCACTATTATCTCCTCCTCTGGTGACACTTCAAAATCTTTACCTTATGGCCAGTCCGTGACGACTTCTAAGATTCCTGGAGGACTGGGGTTTCCTATCTGAGCTCATTGTGTGATCAGTGCCACCTACTTACTACTCCATGTAGCATCAGTTGCATGATGACCCTCCCTTTGAATATCCAATCACCTCTGAAGCAACTCAAACCCCATCATAAGCTGCCGGTATCTCCTTTTCAGTTGGAGTATAAGTGGGCTTCAGATCCACTGTATACCTGAATCCAGAAACCTAGAGGTCGACCTCGAGTCTCCCTGGTGCTTTCTGCCAGAGGCCCCAGGAAAGGCCATTCACCCTGCTGCAGTATAAAGCATATTTTTTGCATCTTACCATGTTCAGACTGGCTCTAGGGCTACAGCATGAACTATCTTCTGCTTGATTTGTTCAAAGGTTTGTTGTTGCCTAGGGCCCCATTTGAGATCGTTCTTCTTCTGGGTCACTTGACAGAGAGGGCTGACAAATTGGAATGTGCGTTCTCCAAAATCCCACAACATCTAAAAAAGCTTGTGTTTCTTTCTTGTTAATTGGTGGGGACATCACTGTTATCTTATCAATAATGTCCATTGGGATCTGACAACCTCCATCTTGCCATTTTATTCCTAAAACATGGATCTCCTGTACGGGTCCCTTTACCTTACTTTGTTTCATGGCAAAAACAGCTTTCAGAAGGATTCAGATTATTTTCTTCTCTTTCTAAAAAACTTATTCAGCTGTATTGCTTCACATTATGATGTCATCATTGTATTGCAGGTGTTTCAGAACTTCCCCCTGTTCCAACACAGTTTGGATCAGTCCATGGCAGATGTTAGGGCTATGCTTCCACCCCTGGGGCAGTCAATTCCAGGTATACAGGATGCTCCTTCAAGTGAAAGCAAACTGTGGCCTACAGTCTGCTGCCAAAGGGATTGAGAAAAATGCATTAGCGATATCAATTGTGGCACCACTCAGCCGCCTTTGACTCCAGTTTGTATTGAAATTCCAACATGTCCTGTATGGCAGCACTCAGTGGTGGTTTGACTACATTCAGGCCTTGATAGTCTACTGTTAGTCTCCATTCTTCATTAGACTTTCACACTCACCATATAGAGATGTTAAAGGGTGAGTGGGTCCTGCTGATCACTCCTTGGCTGTCCAGTTGATGAATTAGTTTATGGATGGGAATTATAGAATCTTAGTTGGTGAAATATTGCCGCTGGTGCACCATTGTGGTAGCAATTGGCACATGCTGTTTTTCAGCCTTCAGCAACCCTACAACAAAAGGGTCATCTGAGAGACCAGGCTGTGAGGAATTGGATTTTTTAATTGCCTTAAAACAATGCTACTGTGCAAAGAAGGCTCCTGCCAGGAGATTGAAGATAAAGGTTGAGAGGAGGAGGCCATAGCCCACAAACTCTTAGATTTGTGGAGGCCCAGGGACTAGTCTCTGGGTGTGTTTTGCTTATCTCCTATGAGCCAGGCCATGTCAAAGGAGGCCCTTTGTGCACACACCCACCACCTCCCCAGAGAAGGCCTCACTTTTAGCAGGGGTGCCTCCAAACAACCTCCCTCCCCAAGCCTAAGTGACTCTGCAAAACCAGCAGAAAAAACAGCATAACTGCAAAAACAGCACAGAGGAGGCACCAGGAGAGTTTCTGAGGGTATATAAACCCAATCAACTTTATGTTTGGAGGGCTTCTTTCCCCCACCACTGCCTTACGGACCAAGACACCAGCAACAACAGCAACAACAGCAACAACCACCAAGTTCATCAGAAACCTCTGGGTGGTGACTATAAACTCTTACTTTTTCTCTCTCTTTCTCTTCTCTTTTCCCTTACACATTTTCTTGGGTGATGTCTTTCTGTTTTTATATTACCATATTACTAGAGATAATAACAATCAAAACAGCTACATACCTGTTTTCCTTTGCAACCAAATTGTTCTAAAATAAGCCATATATATATATATATGCACTGTTCATCTAGTATCGATTTACTTTAATTCACTCCAAGAGATTTATTAGCAAAAACAAAAGTTACTTTTGCCTTGCAGGGCAGACCGTAACACAGACAAAGTGCTTAATTTCCTCCATCTCCAGGGTAGCTATACTGAAAGCCTACTGATACCCTTTTGGATTCTTGAAATATCCTCTCCTGATATAATCTATGCCAAGGATGCACGGAGCCTCTGGTCCAGTCAAAATACGGTGCTTTTGCCACTCATTCCCAGTCAGGCTAATCTCAGCCTTCAATACAGTCAACTGTTTGGATCCCCCTGTTACTCCAGAAATACAAATGAGTTTTGCCCCTGCATAGCTTGATGACATTAGGGTACACTGTGCACCAGTGTCTACTAAAGCCTGTGGGGCTGCTGTGCCTGGTCATCGAATCCACACAGTCCAGTAAACCCAGTTATCCCTCTCCTCCACCTGGCTGGATGCAGGGCCCCTCTAATACTGATCACAAGATTCCCCACTTACTTCTTGTAGAAATGGACTAGAACTTCTCTCCATAGAGTTAGTAGTATCATCAGACCTTCTTTTCTGCCTGGAAAACCATCCGCTGGAGAATGGAACAGCAAATTTCCTGAAAAACCCCCACATTTGTGGTTGTTTTTCCCTGCATTTCCCATCTGCGCCCGTGTATATAGGGTAGAGGTAGGTTGTCCATCCCACTTCCTCATGCCCTCTCTGTGGTCCCACAGGTAAAACCACAGGGTAACCCCGGGGTGTGTACCTTTCTCTTGGTTTTGGCCAGGACAGGTGAAATTTTTGGGAGTAGCTAGGAGGAGGCATGGCTAGGACCCAGAGGTTAATCTATACCACCTCACGTCATTGCCGGAGGCAGGGGGAAGGAAGTCTTCTGGGGAGAAGGGATTCTTTCCAGTTGGGGTAGTGCGGCTGCGGTCGGGTTAAGTCGGGGCTCTGCAGTGAGCATTTTGCACGTGAATCACTCTCTCTTTACACTTTTGTTATTAATATTGTTGCTGTTACTGTTCATTTATGTCATTGCTGTTTCCAGTAAATTGTATTTATCTTGGCCTGTGATCTTTACCTTTTGTGCCTACAATTCTCCTCTCCAGTCTACTGCAGGGGAGGGGGAGGGGGGGAGCGGGTGAGTGGCAGTGTGGTTTAGAGAGTCTCGATGGGAACACTAAATTTGGGAGTACCACTCCTAAACCACAACAACCTTCTATATCATCTCTCTTGAACAAGAGGATGCCTGTTGGCAATTGTTGAGATATGGGGTTGTACAGGTGGGGAGTAGGACATATCCTCTTTGAATTGCTGGAACTCCTGAGTCAGTTTACCTGTCAGTTTATCTGATAGCTTCTCCACAACTGTGACGAGGGAGGAAGGAATACTCTCTTCATATTCCCAGCCGCAGACAGTGTGAGTTTCGTGGAAAGAGCCCCCTTTTTCCCTTTCCCCTTCTCAGTGGGGGGGGGAAGATCTCATAACTCATCCTCCTTAGCAAAACACTTCAGTCTCATTAGCTGAGACACAATTGGCTCCCAACTTGGGGCCCCCAAAGAGGGGAGAGGTGGAAAAGGAATAACTGCCCTTGTGTGATTTACACGCGTTTTGAACCTGTAGGCACCATGATGCTTGGGGTTGCTGCTTTCCTCTGGCATATAACCATGCCAAGATATCTGTCCCATCTGTCAATGTGTTTCATCTCGGATATTAAGACTCTCATTGCAATAAGTACCTTTGAGTTCGTGCACTGGGTTTATGACATGGCAAACTCAGCATCTGTGATTTTCATCCGGAATATGTCCTCAAGGATGCACTACTGTTCTAGCATAAGCTGTTTCCTCTGGGAGTTTAAAGATAATGGTACCCATCTGTTACGACCCGTCCCAGGAAAAGAGGGGGGCGGGTAACCCAGGTTTTATCAATAATTCCCTTGGGGTGGATTAAAGCGAAACGACACGAAATAATCGGCGTCTGAAAACATATATTGACAAGGTTTATTTTAACAATTTTGTATCAATAGGTATGTTAACATTTTGGATGCTGTCATAACCTTTCAGGGGAGGAGAAAAAATGCATAGGGGAGAGAAAGACAGGGTAAGAGTAAGGGAGAGCAAGAAAAAAAAAGAAAAGATGAGAGTGGTATAATCACCGCCTACTGGATCCAGCGATGTCTTGATCCACAGGCGGTGGGGGGAGAAGAAGAACAAAATATCCCCCAAATCCCCAAAGTCACCAGTCAAAATATCTATCCTTTTTGCACCTCCCCCAAGGCAGGGAGGTGTTTTCATAGGGCGGTGTCCCCCTTTTTGGCGCAGAAACTCGGCTCTTCCCGCCTTTTCGGGGCTTGACATCTTCCGCACTGGAGGAGGGGGGATGGGCCCAGTTGCCCATCAGAAAGTCAAAAGCCTGCAGAAGTCTCTTAGAATGCATAAATCATCAAACATTTCAGTCTCTGACACCACCCCGTGATTTATGCATTCAATAATTTCTCTTCTTTTGTCGTTCACTGTGAATCTTCTTTGTGGGCGGTGTTTTCGTATAGTGGACAGGAAGACAAGAGTGAAGGAAAGGAAGAGATAGCCCCAATGCACTGCAATTCCCCCCCTCAAAAAAACCCCCACCAACTTTATAATAACATAGTAAGCTAATCTGCATTAGTTACTCTCTCCACCTCGTGAGTAGTCATAGGGGATGTAATAGGATCTCAATAGCTGCAGTCAAATTTCTTAACATTAATAAGGTTACAAACACACACACAAATACTTGAAATTATACATTAAAAAAAACCCCACTGAGTTACTTGGGAGATGGTAAAAGGCTTTCTTATATTCTCTTTCTTTTGTTTTGTTTAGATTTAGTTTCATTTGTCAATATTTTGTGAGATTTAGCCAAATATAAAATTTGATACCTTCTGAGGCAGAGGGTTAATGTATATAATACATATTTGTATGATTTCAAATATGCATGAATACTTGTACTAACTCCCAGGTTATATTTGGTTGAGTTTAGATATTTAAAAAGACAAAATAAACTTGGCAAAAATTAAACTAACAATACATCTCAGAAAAACTGCACAAACAAGTTAACAATTCTTAATACAAGTAATTTTGGGAGTAGGGGAACACAAACACAATGTTTGTGGTAGGTTCAAAATTATTAGGATCATAACATTTTTAAGATAAAACACATGCAAACAACCAATGTGGTAAAAAAACCAGTATAACTCTTCAGTTCTGTTGTCACTTCATGTTCTCATAGGATAATGAGAACTAATAATAGCAGTGGTAGAAGGCTTTATTGGTCTCATGTGGTGTGATCTCTGCTGGTAGGTTTCTGCAAAAAGAACAAATCTGGCCCATTGCGGACTGATTGTTAAAAAGAAGGAAGAATCCATCGAGTGTTTATTCGATGGTCCTTCCCATGAGCATCTGTGGCTACCCATGTATGAGGGTTAACCGGGGTTTTTAGAGTGAGTGGCATCTGTCCCACAGAGGGTAGATTTACTAATACGGGTTGGCCTGGATAATGGAGTGGTTTTACAGGATCTTTACTTTTGTTTTCCCTCAGTAGAATAGTGGGAGGTTCGGGGCAGAATGCTGTAATTCGAGGGCAACCATTTATTCCCCATCGGCTATTGATTTTGGTTACTGCATCAGAAACTCTGGAGGCCCATTCAGGGTTATGAGGTTTTATGGCTTGCTTTAGGAGCCCATTGGTACATTCCACAATACCATTTGCTTGTGGATAATATGGAGTGTGGAAGGTCCATTGAATTCCCTCTTCTCGGGCCCATTCTTGTACCACTCCGGCAGTGAAATGGCTCCCATTGTCTGATTGGATAGACTTTGGTTTGGGTAGATAACCAATGTATTGTTTTCCATAAGAAATTCTGAAAGGACCAATGTAGTCTACCTGCCAGGTATCCCACAATCCTTTGTTATCCCTCAGGTGCAGGGGTGGATCTTTCAGTGGATCATGATCTTTCAACCTGGTGCGGCATAGACTACAGGCAGAGATCACTGTGTTGCACAGCTCCCTGGTAACTGGCCACCCTCTACTGATTGCTTCTTTAAACAGATCTCTGTTTCCTGAGTGGCCTCTTTTTACATGTAACCATTCTAACAGACATTCCCATTTTTGTCCCTCTCCCTCTATTGTTATCTTAGCTAACCGTGTCAGTGAGTCTACTTGATTGTTTAACAGATGAGCGGGGTTGTTATCTGTTTGGTGTGCAGCAACCCATCCCACAAGGAATGTTTTTTGTTTAGCTATGTTTAGGATCTCTTTCCATTTTTCTTGTTGCCACACTGATATTTGATTCACTTCCCATTGATTTTGTTCCCAAAAAGGGAGCCACTCTGTACATCCTTTGAATACTGCATAGGAATCTGTGTAAATGTGTCTCCCTCAATGTCTGCTTCTCTGGTAAATACACTCCATACTGCTACTAACTCCCCGACCTGAGCACTCCCTTCTCCTTCTGTCACTACTCTGTTCCCTGAATCAACATGTAGGACCACGGCTCGATATTTCCACACTTTTCCTTCTCGTTTGGCAGAAGCATCTGTAAACCAAACATTTTTTGTGAGGTTCAAAAGCGGGAGCAGGTTTTATACAGGAAGGAGGAGGGTTTGAATCAGATAGCTTACAAGATTGTTCTTGTATTTGGAGTATTTTTGGAGCTCCTTCAGTTATTTGACGAGAGTGATAGTAATGATCAATTTGTGCATACCATCTCCAGACTGTTTCTCTCTGAGCTACCCCTGCAGGAGGGGGGGTTCCAGATATCACTGGTTTTAAAACCTTAAAAGGCCCTCACAGGATGATTGATTGGTGTCGAATTGTCTTCTCTGCTTCCTGCAGGGCTAAACAGACCACAAACAGGCCTTTTTCCCAAGCAGAGTATCGTTTTTCAGCATCTTTTAGGCTGCGAGAAAGAAAACCAATGGGGCGAGTGGGACCTTCAGGTCCCCGCTGCCACATATGTATGGACAGGCTGTGGATTGCAAATCCCCATTCAACTTGGAGTGGATCTGTGGGATGTATGGGCCCCAGAGTTTGGTATACATTAGCTTCAAAGATTAGTAATTTTAGGGCTTCTTCATGCATGGGGGTCCACTCCCATGTTGCTTTTTTTCGTGTCAGGTCATACAGGGGACGAACGATAATGGAGAAATCTGGCACGTTTTCTCAAAAAAACCAGCAAACTCAAAACATGCTGGAGCTCTCTTTTACTCTCTGGCATCTTTACTTGCTCTAGGGTGTTTAAAGTTTCAGGAGGGATACACGCTGCTCCTCCTTTCCACCATATACCTAGGAATTTTACTTCAGAGGAGGCAAGCTGTACCTTTTCTGTGGGAATTTGGAGTCCCAGACTTTCTAGGTGAGTGATAATATTTTTCTGGGTCTGGCTCACTGGTATGACATCAGAGCCACCAATTAATATATCATCAATATACTGAGATACCTTAGTTCCTTCTTCAGGAGTAATTTGAGCCAGCTCCTGTGCAAGTGCATGATGGGCCAGGGTAGGGGAGTGTCGGTATCCCTGAGGTAGACGAGTAAAGGTATATTGATTACCCTCCCAGGTAAAAGCAAAACGATCTCGGTCTGCTTCCTGTAAGGGAACCATAAAAAACATATCTTTGACATCAATAGTTGCAAGAATTGGATGGGCCTGCTCCTGAATTGTAGCAATCAGTTCAGCTATGTTAGGTACTGCAGCTGTCAGGGGGCCACTGTTAGAGTTGAGACGTCGATAATCTACTGTAAGCCTCCAATTTCCATTAGGTTTACGAACGGGCCATACCGGCTAATTGTATGGTGAGTGTGTAGGGACGACCACTCCTTGCTCTTGCAGTTCTGCAATTACTGGAGCAATTCCTTCACGTGCCCCTAAAGGAAGTGGGTAGGGTTTCACGTTTGTTATTTTGGAAGGAGACAGACTTGGAGCGGTTTGCAATAGACGGACAGAGAGGGATGGGAGACCAAACACCCATTCTCTCCCTCTGGCATCTGTCCAGGCTCGACCCTTTAACAGATCTAACCCCAGGATGTTAGCTGGTAGTGGCCCCACAATCATGATAGTTTCTGTGGCTGTTTCATCTCCAGGTAACCAGCATTTTACTCGAGCAGTGTATTGGGGTTGGGATTTGCCAAAGGCATCAGTTACCCATATTTTTTTTTGGTCTGGTTTAATGCCACACTGGGTAGCAGCTTCAGTTTGGAGTGCTGAGACCTGTGCACCCGTGTCCACCACGAATGTAACCAAAGATTTAAAAGGGCCGAGAGGAAAAGTGATCACCATATCTCCCTGGTTGTTTTCTGTGAGCCTTCTCATATAAACCCACTGACCGCTCCCCGGTTCACTTACTGGGAGCAGCGAGTCCCGTTTCCCAACTTGGGATCGGTTAAACTGATTTCTGGTGGGGCTGAGGGAACCACAGTGTTGGACTCCTGGGGAGGGTTGCCCCCAGGGGGTGACTCATGCTCTTTGATCTTATCCCAGTGCTTTATCAAGTGTTCCAAATTAGCTGTGGGTAGTTTATCCATCACTTCTCAAGGAATTCCTTTTGCAATACCCTCCACCCACAAACTGTACCTTGTTCGCTCACTAGGTGTCGCATTTTGCTGACGATTACCTGGCAAAGGTGGTTTTCGGATCTCTCCTACCCTTCTGATATCTGTTTTTTGCTTAAAACTACTTGTATCAGAGACCCCCAACTGTCGACCAGTAGTTACCAATTCTTGGGCTACCTCTAACCAGGCCATCCCCGGTGGAGCACCCCTTCTTCCGGGCCTGGGGGTTGTCATTATGCACTCTTGTAGTTGTTTAACATGAGTTTTTAGTGCATCAGGTAGGCCTCTGATCAGGATGGGAAATCTTTGTGGATCTGCTTCGAGTTCCATAGGGGAATGCCGCTGCGAGTCCAACAATCTTGTATGGATTAATTGGAGGCATGCAGCTTTTTGTACGCTTTTGACAATGTGGCCAATTGTGGGGGTTTTAATTGTGTGAGGATCTCCCCTTTCTATAGGGTCTAACCCGCCTGCCCAGTAGGCAGCTCTCTGGGTCAGCGGCCACGGTGCTCGGTTATCATTTGTGGTCAGGAAGACCCCTGGGCCCCAAAATCCTCTGGCCTCATCTTCACTTAACAAAATCAGATCCCCTCCTGTAAGGGACACTCTCCACACATATTCAGTCTCTGATTCACTGGCCTTACGACTGTATTTTTCCTGAATTTTGGCCAGTGCTTCCCCCGTGTACGGGGTAATTCGTGTGGTAGTTTGCTAATCTGCCCCCTGGCCAGTGGTTTCAGTTTTAATGAGGGGACGCATATGTATTACCTCGTCCTCCGGATAACTTTGCTTCAACTCTTCTAATTCCCCAGAGGGATACAGGTATTTGTTAACATCTACCGGTTTAGGGTATTTCGAATTAATGTCTCGCAATTCACAATTTTTCATTTCTAGTATCTTTTTAAGCCTTTCATTTTGTTCCTCCTCATCTTGCAGGGCTGACAGAAGCAATGAGTTAATCTCTCTCTCTCTCTGCAGTGCCTGACGTTCAGCAGTTAACTGCAGGGGTTCTTTTCCTAATTGCTCCTGTAATGCCTTCATTGACTTTTGAAGAGATCTTATCACCTCACCGGTAGATTTTTGAATAGCCTCTTTTTCTAGCTGGTCCTGCAAAGCTCTCATTGACTCTTGGAAAGATTTTATCACTTCACTTACAGATTTCTGAATAGCTGATTTTTCCTTTTGCACTGCTCTAAGGAACACGCCTAAGACAGCACCCACAAAAAACAGTTCTAAACCAAGGATAACTATCAGGAGGGAATAATCCCCATATAACTTAACCTGGGGCATCATCCCTTTTGACTCAATCATTAACCCAGCTTAGGTTAATGTCTTTCTCCCCCTTAACCCTCTGAGGGTCGGCTTGACTCTCTCCTGGAAAACCTTTCAACAGGTCCAGGTATCAGAGAACCTTTCAACAGGTCCAGCCCACACCAGGAAACCTTTCAACAGGTCTGATGTGCCTGGGTCACACCGAGAGGAGAAAAATTCTCACTATAATTTTGCAGCGAAGGGATAGTCACCATTTGACTCGCCCTCGGCATCAGTTTTAGAATACACTGATTACTCCACCACATCCAAAGGACCCTGCTCGCTGCGCCAAAAAAATGTTACGACCCGCCCCAGGAAAAGGGGGGGGGGTAACCCAGGTTTTATCAATAATTCCCTTGGGGTGGATTAAAGCGAAACGACACGAAATAATCGGCGTCTGAAAACATATATTGACAAGGTTTATTTTAACAATTTTGTATCAATAGGTATGTTAACATTTTGGATGCTGTCATAACCTTTCAGGGGAGGAGAAAAAATGCATAGGGGAGAGAAAGACAGGGTAAGAGTAAGGGAGAGCAAGAAAAAAAAAGAAAAGATGAGAGTGGTATAATCACCGCCTACTGGATCCAGCGATGTCTTGATCCACAGGCGGTGGGGGGAGAAGAAGAACAAAATATCCCCCAAATCCCCAAAGTCACCAGTCAAAATATCTATCCTTTTTGCACCTCCCCCAAGGCAGGGAGGTGTTTTCATAGGGCGGTGTCCCCCTTTTTGGCGCAGAAACTCGGCTCTTCCCGCCTTTTCGAGGCTTGACATCTTCCGCACTGGAGGAGGGGGGATGGGCCCAGTTGCCCATCAGAAAGTCAAAAGCCTGCAGAAGTCTCTTAGAATGCATAAATCATCAAACATTTCAGTCTCTGACACTATCCCAATGGAGAAATGCAGGGGAGTATATTTGCCCAACCCTTCATCCATTTTCCCTTTGGATCCATTACAATTGCCTCTGGGAAGTTTAAATTCTCCTTAGATGTCAGAGACGTTTTACTTTTTGGATTTTTTGTGCAAGTTTGTGCCATTATGGTATACCTAATATACAAAGCTAGGGCCAAGAGTTATCGAGAACGTGTCCAGAAGCCTCCCCCAGGGGTGGAAAACCTCGAGTGGCATGGGTTCTGGGAGGATATGGGTAAATTCTTAGAAAGTTGTTCAGCTCCTACAACATGAAAGCTCACCCTCGAACAACTCCTAAACCCTATGAAAAGCCATGAGGGAGAGAGGTTGTGATAGACCCATGGAGAGGCAGCTGGCATGTGGGGCTTTGGCCACTGCCTACTGGAAGCTGCTCGGTATGGTGCAGAACTTCCAGGGAAAAGGAAAAGATGAAAACAAGATGCCTGATACCATGGTGACTCAGGATATGGCCAAATCTGTAGCAGCCAGTGTGAGAACAAGAAGAGAGAGGCCTGAGGAATGTCTAAGATGACCTTGTGTTGTTTTCTCTAGGCTGTGATTTACTGCCCAGAAACGAGCTCAGCTATTCTGTTTGCATTCTTACCATATGTGAGTGTAAAAAAGAGTTACTTGAAACTCCATGTTTTGTGTGTGTGGTGTATCTGTGTGTGATAGGTTGGCCTGTGAGAGTGATGGATGTGTGACTGTCGCGGTTCGAAACCCCCAAAAATCCAATTTCCAAGCTCCCCTCCCACAATTTGCTTCAGTGTGAGAGGGTTTTTCCAGACATAACACATCTACTAGCATGGGAAAATTATATTAAAATTTATTACTAACAATAAATACTATAATACATTATATACAACAATTCTAACTATCTCTCCTATGGTAAAACAATACATATATATATACAGATCAAATCCCTCCTTTCCCTCCAAATAAAAGTTCAGAAAGAAAAGAAAAGAATCACTTTCAAGGCAGCACAATCTTTTCTCTTCCAAGCAGCAGGTTCACTTCATCGTAGCTGGAAAATATCTCTCTCTTTCTTCATTACAACGCAGGGGTTTCCTCTCACCCCTCGGCCCTTTGGTTCCAGCCAAAGGTCTCTCTCCTATGGGCTGCAAAAGCAGGGACAAGCTTGCTTCACCACAGTCATATCACGAAGTGCAAGGCATTTCGTGAAAGTCCCTTCCTCAGGGGATTCAAGTTCCTCCTGAGTCAGAACATTTAGGGCTTTCAGTTCAGTTTTTGCCCCA
Source organism: Pseudopipra pipra (assembly GCF_036250125.1). Taxonomy (NCBI): domain Eukaryota; kingdom Metazoa; phylum Chordata; class Aves; order Passeriformes; family Pipridae; genus Pseudopipra; species Pseudopipra pipra. The sequence continues at coordinate 54,534,533 of NC_087580.1, read as the reverse complement.
AGTGTCCTACCAGAGCTCCTTTGCTCTGTCTCAAACTGTCAGCATGGCAAAGGGGGGGAAAAGGGAAGCCACCTTCCCCCGCATTGCTTCTGGCCGTCCTGGTCCAGCTCCAGGACCTCTCTGCATTTCAGGACTCCCTCCAAGTGGAAGTCCACCCCCTCCTTCCAAAAGTGGTCTCAAAGGGTTTGGGGAAGTAAAGCTAAGTCTCACCCCAAACAGTCTCTACTGAGCTTGGTTCTCTGTCTCTCTCCGTCGGACAGCTCTGTGTCTCTCAGCTTGGTTCCATGCCATCTTTGCTGCTTCCCTCTTATCTTCTTGGCTTTCAGCCTCAGCTCTCTGTTCAGTGCTGCTCATGCTGCTGTTTGAGTTTCTTCGTCTGTCCACTCACAGTGAAGAAACTCCCCCCAGCTTTTTTGGCCATGGCACCCGATTCAGTTTAACACTGTTCTGAGTTTCTGCAGCCCCAGCCGGGGGGCTGGGGGGCCTTGGTCCCCAGCGGGGCTCCCTGGCCCCTCTTTCCTCGTGGCCTCAAAACATGGCTGCCTCTCCTCCAACTACGTAATCCCTCTTCTTTTCCGGCCTGTTGTGATATGTTTAATTTTGCAGGGGTGCTGATTTGGTCAACACCAAGAACACCATCCCCTGGAGTTATCCACTTTCCAACTCCAGGGGAAACCCCTTTTTAACCCACGACAGTGACTTGCAGCTGTGCTCTGTCTTAATTTGCTTAACTACTCCCAGCTAAATGTGAATGATATAAAAAACCTGAGCCATGAGAGAATAAACTTTTTTCTGTCAATCAAGTCAGGAGTCCGCAAATTCCATTCCGTCATACAAATCAAAAGGACAGACCAAGCCAATGGAGGTTGCCGCTATCCAAAAGAGGAAATATAAGACCAAATCGGCAGAGTCTTCACAGGTGGCTAGTCCAGAGCCAGAAATCATCACTGAGTCCTTATCGTATAACAACCTCTGGAGCTTACAGGCAGACGTTATTCATCACCCGAATGAGCCCATTCTGGCCTGGATGATCCAAGTTTGAGGCTCTACGGGTGATGCCATAAACCTTCATGGCGGTGAAGGAAGGTTCTTGAGGCCTGAATATAACCCTCCTGCCCCCCCACAAACCCCTTAGACACTGGGCAAAGGCATGGAGGTGGGGAGAAATCACTGGGAACGCGGGAGGAAAAAATATGGGAAGGAGAAAGTATATGGTTGGGATCGGCACTGTGTTCCCGTGGCCGGGAGTGGGAGGGAGATGTTGCAGGAGGTGGTTCTGTGCCAGGTTTTCACGGGCGCGCAGGCTCTGGAGTGCAAGTGCATGGTTTAGGCTGCGAGGACGTTGCAGAGAAACAGTTATTAGATTCCCGCCGCGAGATGAGGAATGCATGCAGGATAAGTCTTACCGTGGAGCTGCTGTGGAATTGCAGCCACGTGAAGACCACGTGGTTCCATGGGTGCAGTCATTTTCCCCCGGCCACGTGGCGGGGAAGGATTCGTCTCTTCCGGTCCCACAGCACTGCCGCGGCAGGGGGGTAGCTGGGGGGGCCAGTTTTGGCGGCTGTGCCGGGTGGAGGCTACACTGGGACCGCCTCAAGGTGCGGAGCTGGAGTCCCTGGGCACAGAGGCAGGACACGAGAGCGCGGCCCGCGCAGTCCCCCCCCCGGGGATGGGCCAGGGCCGCGGTGGCGGCTGCGCGGAGCTTGCACAAACTCGCGGCACAGGACACGGCGGCGGCGCCAAAACGGCGTGGCCGCGGTGGGACAGACCGTGCGCAGGGCTCGCGGCCTGCGTGGACGTCCGTGGAGAGCGCACGCTGGAGCGGCAGCTGGGGGGCGCGCCTTGCTGGGACAGGACGCAGTGCGAACTGGCAGCGCGGCGTGGAGCGGCGACTTTGCGGAGCCGCGCTGGGGCCGAAGTGGCGGCTCCAACTGCCGAGCGCAGCATGGATGCCCCAGGCGCGGCGCACGCACCCCTCCCAGCTCTGCCGGTGGCAGCAGTTTCGGTGGCTCGGGCGGGGGAGGGACTCAGCCTGGAGCGGTGTCGGGTCCCTGCCATGACCGGGCCAAAGCGGCGGCAGTGCCGTGGCTGCAGAGCCCTGGCGGGGGGGAGACAGGCAGCGGGGGTGTGTGTGTCTTGCCTCGCTGCAGAAGTCCCCCTGCAGCGCCACCCGTGCCGCGCTGGGGAGCGGCGGGCGCAGCAGAGCAAGAAGTAGCCGAAAAGTCGGTCCGACCCCTGGTCGGCTATGCGGGCTGGCCTGGCCTGGCCTGGCCTGGCCCCCCCGCGACGAGCCGCTACCGGCGGCTGCCAACAACAGCAACAACTTCAGCAATCCTAGAAATAACTACAGAAAAACTGCAGATTCACTTGACACTCACATCTGTTCCTGTCCATTTTCCATCAAAACTGACTGAACCGTTATTAACATGTTTGCTAAGATTGTTTTTAAAGGTAAAGAACAGCTACAAGAGATAAATGAACAAAAACCCGAAGACTGTCTGCATTCCAGAAACCAGAGACAACATGGACTGATTTCTCACTGAGGATGCTAGATTTCAAGCTGTGTGAGCAGATTATAATGATAACCTGTCTATTCTAGGCACAAACTGTGATCAGAATTTGAAAATTTACCTTCAATAACTATGCTTTACTGCCATTCACACATCACTCATATAACTGAATTTAACCATATAAAAAATATACATATCACCAGACTCACCCACAGAACCAACAATAATAAAAAGAACACACCATACATTAGGAAAAATATTACAAAAACAACAAAAAAGGGGGAGAAGGGAATATAGGTCTCTATATGTGTAAACTTACATTAACTCTTCTTCAAAACAGGAACAATCACAAAAAACAATAATTGATGAAACTAAACCAAAAGAAACACAAAATCAATAACCACTACTAATTAACACATAGTTAAAAAACAGAACAGAATAAACATGCAGAACATGTGAGAATGAAACATGTGAATAGCAGCTGCTGAATGAATGAAAAAGTGTGTGGGTGTATGAAAATTCAAACATTCGATATCAATTATATCTCAGTTAAAGGCACAATATCACAACAATATCACCTCAACCACATAAATTATTCTCAAATAGCAGTAAGTACAATATTGATTCCCTCAGATAAAAGGTCTTACATATTTATGAACCCAGAATAATTGAAGGTTACACAATTAATAAGGTTATGAATATTACATGGTTAAAAATGTTGCACAAGCTAATAAAGTTATGACCAGTTTTTATAAAGGCCTTACCACATTAGGCCCTGATTTGTTTAGTTAGTTAAAATAAGGCTATTTTGTATTAAAAAAAGTTTTAAGAGTTACACTGTTTTATAACTTGTTAATTGTAATAAGAAAAGGGGATATGTGGCAGAAAGGGTTAACACTGTATAAGAAGAATGTTGCAAGGAACCCTGGGAGATGTAGTCTCCACAGCAAGCCCCCAGAGAGAGTACTCAATGGAGCATGCCCACTGGAAGGACTGGCTAAGAACTGTGGGAAATACGTGATGTCAAGAGATGTATATAAAGACTTGTTAGCATGTGAATAGTTGATTTTACAGTTGCACATGCATCTGTTTGGTCTGTGAATACAAAAGCTACAAAGAAGAGAGAAAAATGGAAACCCATGAGAGTAAGTGCAGTACCGGTATCTCATGGACAAGGATCTGACACCCTAGAAGGTTCCTCCCAAATGCATTCACAGGGAAAGAGCTGTGATGGCCCCAACCAAGATCAGTGTTAGAGGGGCCCTGCCTCTAGCCAGGTAGAGGCACAGGAGAACTGTGTCTATTGGACTGTGTGCATCCGATGGCCTTGCACGTCAGACCCACAAGAATACAAGGCTTTAGCTGACACTGGAGCTCAATGCATGTTAATGCCCTCAGGACATATGGGACTAGAGGCTATTTCCATTTCTGGGGTGACAGGAGGGTCTCAAGAGTTGACTCTGTTGGAAGCTGAGGTGAGCTTGACTGGGAAGGACTGGCAGAAACACCCCACTGTGACTGGTCCAGATGCCCCATGTATCCTAGGCATTGACTACCTCAGGAATGGGTATTTCAAAGACCCAAAGGGACATAGATGGGCTTTTGGAATAGCTGCTGTGGAGACAGAGGTGGCTAAGCAGTTGAATTTGTTACCTGGCCTTTTGGAGAAACCTTCTGCTGTGGGATTGTCGAAGATTGAGGAACAGCGAGTGCCAATTGCCACTACAACTGTGCATCATCGGTAATACCAAACGAATCGAGACTCTGTGATCCCCATCCATAAGATGATCCGTGAGCTGGAGAGCTAAGGGGTGGTCAACAAGACCCACTTGCCCTTCAATACCCCCATTTGGGCTGTGTGTAAGTCTGATGGAGAATGGAAATTGACTATGGACTATTGCGGCCTGAATGAAGTTACCCTGCTGCTGCGTGCTGCCGTGTCAGACATGTTGGAGCTCCAGTACGAGCTGGAGTCCAAGGCAGCGAAGTGGTATGCCACTATTGACATTGCCAATGTGTTCTTCTCCATCCCCTTAGCAGCAGAGTGTAGGCCGCAGTTTGCTTTCACCTGGAGGGGTGTGCAGTACATCTGGAACCGATTGCCCCAGGGATGGAGACACAGTCCCACCATCTGCCATGGACTGATCCAGACTACTCTAGAGAAGAGTGAGGCTCAAGAACACCTGCAGTACATTGATGATATCATTGTATGGGGGGACACAGCAGAGGAGGCTTCTGAGAAAGGAGAGAAAATCATTCAGATTCTCCTGGGAGCCGGGTTTGCCATCAAAAAGAGTAAGGTCAGGGGACCTGCCTGAGAGATCCAGTTCCTGGGGGTGAAGTGGCAAGATGGACGTCATCAGATCCTGACAGAAGTCATCTATAAGATCACAGCAATGGTTCCACTGACCAGCAAGAAGGAAATGCAAGCTTTTCTGGGTGCCATAGGTTTCTGGAGGATGCATATCCCTGAATACAGCCAAATCGTAAGCCATCTCTATCTGGTAACCCGCAAGAAGAATGATTTCCAGTGGGGCCCCGAAAAGCAGCAAGCATTTGAACAGATTAAGCAGGAGATTGCCCACACTGTAGCCCTTGGGCCAGTCAGGACAGGACCAGATGTGAAGAATGTACTTCTACTCTGCAGCTTGGGATAATGGTCCTTCCTGGAGCCTCTGGTAAAAGGTGCCTGGTGAGACCCAAGGCCACCCACTTGGATTCTGGAGCTGAAGCTACAAATGATCTGAACTATACTCCAACAGAGAAGGAGATCCTAGCACCTTATGAAGGAGTACAAGCTGCCTCAGAGGTGATTGGCACAGAAGAACAGCTCCTCCTAGCACCTCAATTACCAGTGCTGAGCTTGATGTTCAAGGGAAAGGCGCCCTCTACGCATCATGCCACTGATGCTACATGGAGTAAGTGGATCACTCTGATCACGCAGCGTGCCTGTATTGGAAATCTGAATTGCCCTGGGATCCTAGAAATCATCATGAACTGGCCGGAAGGTGAGAATTTTGGTCTAGCAGATGAAGAAGGAGAGCAGGTGGTACGGGCTGAGGAAACCCCACCATATAATCAACTACCAGAAGAAGAAACACGCTATGCCCTTTTTACTGATGGTTCCTGTCGCATTGTAGGGATGAAACGTAAATGGAAAGCAGCTGTATGGAGCCCCACATGACAAGTTGCAGAAGCTACTGAAGGAGAAGGGGAATCGAGACAATTCGCAGAGCTCAAAGCTGTCCAGTTGGCGTTGGACATTGCTGAACGAGAGAAGTGGCCAAAGCTCTACCTCTACACTGACTCGTGGATGGTGGCCAATGCTCTGTGGGGATGGTTGGATAGATGGAAGAAGGTCAATTGGAAACGTAGAGGGAAACCCATCTGGGCCGCTGATATGTGGCAAGACATTGCCACCCAGGTAGAGAAGGTGATTGTGAGAGTCCGCCACCTAGATGCCCATGTGCCCAAAAATTGAGCCAATGAGGAGCATCGCAACAATGAATAGGCAGACCGAGCTGCACAAGTCGAGGTGTCACAGGTGGATCTGGACTGGCAGCACAAAGGAGAGTTGTTCCTAGCGCGATGGGCACATGATGCCTCAGACCATCAGGGCAGAGATGCCACCTATAGATGGGCATGAGATCGAGGGGTGGACTTAACCATGGACACTATTTCTCAGATTATCCATGATTATGAGACATGCGCTGCTGTTAAACAGGCTAAGAGACTGAAGCCCCTGTGGTATGGTGGACGTTGGAGTAAGTATAGATACAGGGAGGCCTGGCAGGTTGATTACATCACACTGCCAGAAACCCACCAAGGTAAGTGCTATGTGCTCACCATGGTGGAAGCCACCACTGGATGGCTGAAGATGCAGCCGGTGCCCCATGCCACTGCTTGAAATACCATTCGGGGTCTTGAAAATCAAGTCCTGTGGCGACACAGCACCCCAGAGTGAATTGAGTCAGGTAATGGGACCCATTTCAAGAACAGCTTAGTTACCACCTCGGCGAAGGAGCATGGCATTGAGTGGGTGTATCACATGACATACCATGCAGCAGCCGCCAGGAAGGTTGAACGGTGTAATGCACTGTTGAAAACCACCCTGAAGGCATTGGGGGGAGGGACTTTCAAGCACTGGGATTAGCACCTAGCAAAGGCTACATGGTTAGTTAACACTAGAGGCTCTGTCAATTGAGCTGGCCCTGCCCAATCAGAGTCCCTTCACATGGTAGATGGGAACAAAGTCCCAGTAATTCACTTGAGAGGTATGTTAGGTAAAACAGTTTGGATTAATCCTGTCTCGAGCCAAGGCAAACCCATTCATGGCATTGTTTTTGCTCAAGGATCAGGTAGCACTTGGTGGGTAATTCCGGGAGATGGAGAAACCCAGTTGTATTAGGGAGGGGTCCGAAACATACTGAAGCTTGAAAACCTTGACACCATTAAAAGCTTAACAAAAACCAATATTTATTACCAAGAGGTGGCCAACAAAACGAACAAACCCAAAAGGGAGGAAGCAGGAGAGAAATAAGCCTCCAGCACGACCTCCCCAGTTACCCAACGGTTGCCCATAAAGTTATCTTACCGACCTAGCATGCCTATAATTACCCATAGCAGAAGCTGCATCCTTGGAGAGTCAGTAAGTTCACAAAACTGGCAGGCATCCCCGCCAAAGGCAACTTTGTCTTTAGTGTGAAGTTAACTCCCTCCAAGAAAGCGCTATATGCTTTTTATACAGTTAATTGAGTGGCCACAACCTCCCAGGTGTGGCCAGTACCGCCCAGCTAGAGGCCCTCAGTCCCACCTCCCGCTTATGTAAGTGTATCTCTTCTGCGCACGCATGAGAACTTCGGAAATCCCCTGACGCACGCACAGTATGTTTTGGGGGTCTTTCTTAACTGAGTCTGGGGGCGAGCCTTCCTCATCTTCCTCCTCACTTTCTCCTCCAAGTGCCCTTGGAGGACAACTAGCCAATCACAGAATGCCAATTAAAACAGTTTATACAAGAAGCTCTCTTCAAGGACAGCTTTCCCATTTATCAGTGCTTGTTTTCCCATAACTTGGCAGGGAAAGAGCAAAGCTTTCACAGGTGGCAGGGCCAAACACAGACCAAAAGTATCAGCATAAATTCACCCTGGTACAGGGAGATACCTTCCAGCAGGTCATATCCCTGCCCATAGGATACCGGCACTGCACTCACTTTCACGGACTTCTCTTTTTCTCTCTCTTTCAACTCTTGTACTCAGGCCGCTATGACAAGGGTAAGTTTCCTGTTCCACCCTCTCGTGTCTTCTCCATGGTCAGCTAGGAAATACCACAACTCAGTTCGTGAGGTCTGTCCTCTCTCTCTAACTGGGGAATGTCTGACTCTTACTTCAGAGGCTCTGGTTCACACTGGTGCCACATGGAAGCTGTTTTCCTTCATCTCCCCTCTAAGTTTTTCTGTTCATCTTGTACTTTTGTAGTCAGTGCCTTGAGGCTCTCAACTATTGTCTCTATAGCGGAGATATGGGCCCGTAACAGGATGCGGACCCTGATGTCATACATCTTGAGTTTATTCGTTACAGAGCCCGCTGTCTCTCTGTTTCCTCCAAAGTGCAATGGTGCCAAGAAATTGGTGTATATGGGTGGCCCTTGCTGTGAAAGGCTCCACCACATCTGTGACGTACACCTGACATCGTCAGGGTTGTGGCTGGGTTGTCCATCATTTTCAAAAAGTATCTCTAAGTGCCATTTCTCTCAGGTGTTGGATACGTTCCTCCATGGTCTTCCAGGTCATCTCATAGTGGTGCTGCTGCAGGAAGTCTCTGTAAAAAAACTCTCTCACACCTGTTAGAAGTCACTCCCAGGGAGAATGGGGCTTTGACTCCCTCACGAATGCTTGCTCGATAGCCGCATCCTGGGCCAGAGATCCCAAATATCTTGCTTCGTTGCCATCAAGTGGCAAGCCTTCACTCATAAGGCTCCACACTCAAATCAGCCAGGTCAAAATGGGCTCATCTTGGCGTCGAGTAATGTCGTTCCGCATATTGCAGAGCTGGTCATATGACAGGGATTCGGTAATGATCTCAGACTCTGGGTCCTCCACTGGTTGTGAAGGCCCTGGTTCCCCATCCTCATTAACTGGATGTATTGACTTGGCTTTAGACTTCTTCCTCTGCACTGGGGCCACTGCTGCTGGCTGTGACTTCTCTTCTGGCATAACTGGGGACTGAGCACTTGTGATGTCTTTTGGTTTCTCTACTCCACTATCTTTCCCTTCTGACTGTAGGTGGTATTGCCCAGTCCATACCATGGTGTGGTAAGCATGGGCTAAGGTCCAGCACATTGCTATAAGCTGTCCATCTCTGGAATTTATGGACTCATGTTCTTTCAGGCACTCAGCAACCTTACAGGGGATATGTGTTTGGTCAGGAGAGAGATTCAAAAAAATCGGGGGAGAGTATTCCTTCAGCACCTGGCCTATCTCCTCCCATGCTCCCATCCAATCAGAGTGATTTATGTCTAGAGCAAGCTGTTGGACCATGGCAGGCTGTTGGGCACGTTCCTGGGTAGGGTCCCTAGTGTCTGGGGTAGGTCTTGGGGCAGTTACCAAAGACAATCTCACCCTGTCTCTAAATGCTGAGTAGGCCACACTGAACAAACACAGCAAAAACATCATCAAGAAAAGAATATCTTTAACATCCAGGGGAAAAATCAACCCTTCAGAAGCTACTGTGGTAGGGCCATATGAGAAGTGGGTGAAGGGTTGGGAAAAAGCATTTGCCTGCATTCCTCTTCCAAAAGCGGTCCCATTATCAGTAAAACCCCCAAAATAGGAACCTGGGTTGTGGTAGTAATGCATCCATTTACATATATTCCAAAAGAGAACTACGGGGCCAGAATTTTTCAGCCACTGGTACCAATTTATGAACTTAATAGCAGCCACAGCTATTGCAGCCATGGTGTCCATCTTTAAGAAGTGATCCATAAATGGAAAGACCATATACACCTCCAAATGCCAAAAGAAGTTGGACCATGTGATGGCTAATGGTGTCTCTATATGCAATACACAGGTAATTAAACAAGAGGGTTTATTCCTTTTCCACCTTTCCTCTAGTCAAGCCCCACAATTTGGGCACCAATTAAATGTCTTAGTTTAACAAGATTACAACTTAGAAATTAAGAAACTTCATGTGGAAGTGAGGACAAGGAAAAGAACAGCTTTTTATTAACAAAATCTGAATAAACAACAAATGGTGTAATCAAAAACTTTCAGAAGAAACAAAACAAAGTCTCAATTACCCAGGTGGTGGGGGGGAAGAAACCTATGGCAATCCGGGGGGGGGGGATGGGGAAAGGAGGGGGAAGGCAAGACTGTCCCGGCAGTTCAACAGCTGCTCATAACCATGTGTGCCTGCAACAGCCAGCAGCCGATGGCTTTACAGTCCTTTATCCCACAGGCAGTCCTGAAAGCAGAATACCTGGTTCTGAGATGGGTCGGTCTCTCTCTCTCAGTCATCCTCCATGAGGTGTCCCGTGGGGAAAAAAAACTTCCTCTCAGGAAAAGAAGAGGTGGCTGAAACTGGGCTCCCCGCTCTGTCCGGTCTACCGACCAAAGCCAAAAACCCCCGAACAAAAGACTCCCCAGCCGTCTCTGCGGCAATCGCGTTTTCCGAGAGAGCTTCCCCTCCCCCCCGCTCCCACGCTGCCCAGTCCCCCCCATCCTGGAAGAAACAGATGGGGGGGCGGACATTGGGAAAAAATTCCAACATCTTTTTTCAAACCTATGACAGATGGAGACATGGACACTTAGCATAGAATTACCAAGGGAATTTATTCTCTCATATTAGCTATACACATAGAAGAGCCCCAGCCATCTATGTACCCCAATACAGAGGAAAGCAGCTGTTGAGAGGAATAGGTTAAAAGTGGAAGACTGGTGAGGAGGATTGTAAACACATCCAAATCACCTTGCAGCTGGGAATGACAAAGTCTGGAGACTAGCAATGTAGAAAAACACATAGATTATGCCTACTGCTGTTTACTCTCTGTGTGTTTTGAGAAGTAGAATATCTGTGTAAAGATAAGGTAGGTGCTTGGTAGACTTGGAGGCACCCTAACTGACATGCTTGAGCTCCCTGCCTTGGTACAGAGATCAAACCACAGTAGAGATCACAGCATGGTGGTAAACTATGCATGCTTGAACCCTTGATAAACCAGTGTAAACAGCAGGCTGGTGATCTTCTAGTATGGAGTGAGCTTAATGGTGCCTATGTCTCTGCTTGTGTGCCTCTGTCTGGGTGTTGCTTTGGGGATACCCTGGTTAGCCATGGGTTTGTGGTTGTTCCAGGTGCCTGCCTGTGCTGACTCACAAAGCAGAGTTTATATATGTTACAATACAGTTGTGTAGACCAATCAAATTACTCATGTTAAAAGGTGGGTTAATCAGTTATTAGTGCTTGTTGAGCAAATTTGAGCTGGCTCCCTGCCAAAATCTCCAATGCTCAGCAAAAGCCTGCTTCCCAGAGAGGGAAGGAAAAATACCGAACAACCAAAGCTATAGCAAAAAATATATATTTTACATATAAAACAGATATATACAGTGAGAATCATCATGGCTAGGCTTCGCGAATGAAGATTTAGGAAGGCTCTATCCACGTTTGTTACAAGCACGCTGGTGGCTTATGAGGCCAATACAAGATAGACATATCCGATTGCAAAAGGCACAGCAGAAGGACTCCTTAGGTGGTATATTCAGCAAGACATGATTCTTTCTGTGTTGTCTTTTCTCCTCAAGAGTGATCCTGCGTGCATTCTCAAAGGAAACGGCAGCGTTATAGATGATGTGTCTCCAGGCCTCCCGATTTGAGGCCAGAGTAGACCAGTTATGATGATCAATATGGCCAAGGCTGAGATGTTGTTTCAGGGAGTCCTTGTATCTTTTCTTCGGGGCTCCTCTGTTGCGGCAGCCGGTGGCAAGTTCACCATAAAGCAAGATCTTAGGGAGGCAGTGATCTTTCATCCTTGAGACGTGCCCTGCCCAGCGCAGCTGTGTTCTCAGCAACATGACCTCAATGCTTGTGACTGCTGCTTGTTCTAGAACTGATGTATTAGTCACATAATCTGCCCAGTGGATGTTTAGGATTGTTTGGAGGCAGCGCTGATGGAAGCATTCTAGGAGACGCAGGTGGTGGTGGTAGACGACCCATGATTCAGAACCATATAAGAGAGTAGACAACACTATGGCTTTGTAAACACTGATCTTGGTACTTTTCTTCAGGTGTTTATTTCACGAAACTCTTTTATGGAGTTCTCCAAAAGCACTATATGCCTTTGCTAATCTGTTGCCTATCTCTCCGTCAACCTTACCATCTGAGGAGATTAGGCTACCTAGGTAATTAAACTACTGGACTGATTTGAGCTCTGATTGGCCAATGGTGATATGGGGATGATGGAAGACTTCCTGAGGTGCAGGTTGATAGAGAACTTCTGTCTTCTTTAAGCTGACTTCCAGCCCAAAGAGCTCAGCAGCATCTGCAAAGCAGGATGTTAATCGCTGCAGAGCTGCTTCTGTATGGGCAACAAGGGCAGCGTCATCAGCATAAAGCAGCTCCCGGACAAGATAGTTTAAGGTCTTGGTGTGGGCCTTCAGTCACCTTAGGTTGAAAAGGCTTCCATCAGTACGATATCGAATGTAGATACCGTCCTGATCATCGAGGTCTGCCGTGGCCCTTTGGAGCATCATGCTGAAAAAGACTGTGAAAAGGGTTGGAGCAAGAACGCAGCCTTGTTTCTCACTATTCTTTTTTAGAAAGGGCTCAGAAAGTGCATTGCCATATCTGACTTGGCCGTGCTGATCCTCATGGAGTGAGATGATAATTTTAAGGAATTTAGGGGGACAACCTAAACGTTCCAAAATCTGCCACAGACCTTTTCTGCTCACAGTATCGAAAGCCTTGGTGAGGTCGATAAAGGTCACATAAAGACCTTTGTTCTGTTCCCTACACTTCTCTTGCAGTTATCTGAGGACAAATACCATGTCTGTGGTACTCCTGTTGACTCTGAAACCACACTGGCTTTCAGGTAGAATTCCTTCTGCTCTAGCAGGTATTAGTCTGTTCAAGAGTATTCTTGCCAGGATTTTGCCAGCAATGGAGTGTAGAGTAATACCATGGTAATTTGAACAGTCTGATTTAATTCCTTTCTTCTTATACAAAGTGATGATGACTGCATCTCGAAGGTCTGATGGGAGTTCGCCTAGTTCCCAACAGCGTACCACAAACTCGTGAAATTTGGCATGGAGTGCAAGGCCCCCATGTTTCCAGACTTCAGGTGGAATTCCATCAACCCCAGCTGCCTTGCCGATTTTCACCTGCTGTATGGCCTTGAGGGTTTCTCCTAAAGTGGGGGCAGTATCCAATTCGTACTTCACCGGTTGTTGTGTGATGGACTGAATTGCTGAGTCTTGGACTACGCGGTTGGTACTGAATAGAGTCTGAAAGTGTTCAGACCATCGATTCAGAATGGAGGTTTCATCTGTCAGAAGCATTTGACCATCAGCACTGAGTAGAGGGCTTTGGACCTGGTATGTAGGCTGTTTTCAGGGCCTCATAGAATCCTTTGTGATCTCCCTAATCTGCGCATAATTGAATTTTTTCAGCTAGATAGATCCACCACTTGTTCTGGATGTCACGGAGTTTCTGTTGGAGCTTGCTGCATGCAAGATGAAAGGCTATTTTTCTTGCATGACAGGATGGCAGTGCAAGGTGTGCTTGGTGGGCGGTTCTCTTCTTACTCAACAATTCATGGATCTCTTGATTGTTTCCATCAAACCAGTCCTTGTTCTTCTTGAAGGAGAACCCTAAGGAGTCTTCAGAGGATTGCAGGATGCTGTTTTTAATATGGTGCCAAATTGTTTCAGGAGAGGAATCTGCAGAATCTGTGGAATGGTTTTCGAGCCTAGTTTGAAGGTTTGCCTGGAATCTGTCTCTCACTGTGGCTGGTTGGAGATTGTTAACTTGGAGTCTTCTCCTTGGGATACTGCCCCTTTTAGGTTTGAATTTAAGATTGAAGTTGAGTTTGCAGCGCACAAGCCGATGGTCTGTTTGGCATTCTGCGCTGGGCATCACACGGGTATGGTGGACATCTCTCCGTCGCACCAAGACATAATCACTGTGGAGCCAATGCTTAGATCTGGGGTGCATCCAGGTTGTCTTCAGACTATCTTTCTGCTGAAAGATAGTATTAGTGATGGTGAGCTGTTACTCCGCACAGAATTCTAGCAGAAGTCGGCCATTATGGTTGCAGTTTCCAACACCATGCTTGCCTAATATTCCTTTCCATGCTTCCAAATTCTTACCTACTCTGGCATTGAAATCACCAAGGATAATGATCTTATCCTCTGCAGGCACCTTTTGGGTAAGGCAGCGCAGGTCAGTGTAAAATTTATCTTTTTCAGCAGGGTCAGCTTGGAGAGTTGGGGCATATATACTAAAGAGGACAACGTGTTGATTGTTGTGGAGTGGAAGGCGTAGGGAGATAATGCGGTCAGAGTGACCTGTCGGCAGATTTTTGAGTTTTGGAACAATAGAGTTTTTGATCATGAAGCCAACTACAGAGATACGCTTTTCGGTTCTGGGCTTACCTGACCAAAAGAGTGTGTAACCAGCACCATGTTCTCTGAGGCTACCTTCCTCGTGAAGGCGAACTTCACTGAGAGCAGCAATGTCAATGTTAAGACTAGTCAGTTCATGGGCGATTAGGGCAGAACGACACTCAGGGCTTCTGCTATCTGCAGAATTGAGCATGGTTCTGATATTCCAACATGCTAGAGTTAATTTAGGTACACCTTTGGAGCCAGGTGCATGCCTTTGTCTTTTGATCTTTGTGCGACCACATTGGAAGAAGATGCCCGTTGGCCTGCGGTTAACCAACCTGGTGAAGGTGGAGATGAGCTTTGTTTAGGTCACCTTTTCTAGGCCCCTCTCCGAGTGGAGCAAGCAGTGCTGTCCTTGAAAAGGCTGCTTGGTCGTTCAGGGTGCTGCCCCAAGAGACTGTCATCTCCGGTCAGTCTCAAATGACCAATATCCTGAACCGCCTGCATGCAGGGTTGGGTCTGCGGCTTCCAGTGCACCCTTCACCTACCATTTTTGCATGTCAGTAAAACCTTCAAGCCTGCGCAATGGATTTTTTAGGTGAGATGCAGTATGCGCGGAACTGAACCCACCCCTTAATCCTAAGGTTCATCTGCCAGGGCCGAGAGAGCTTGGACAGTGGCAGTGAGGTCCTCAGGACGTAGGTTTGATTAGAGTGACCTTCTCTTAGATGGATGGCCTTACAGGGCTAAACAAGCTCCATCCTTCTCCTGGGATGACTGCCAGAAGGCTAACGATCTCATCCTGCCCAAGGATGTATTGTATCTTACCCTGCGGTTTTGACCTGTCTGGCATGGGCGACCCTACTGAAGGCATGTACCATCGCCAGCATAGCTTGCAACCACATAGGGGTACACAGGCTACAATCCTACTATTAAAACGATTAGGGCAAGTCTTACACTTCCTACTTTTCTGTCACCTGTCTATATTCAATCCCAGGGAAACACCCAGGATCAACCCTTTGTCCTGACCACCCTTTCAGGATGTAACGAATATATCCAGAACATACCCAATCTGGGCAGTAGCCGCAGGTGAGCCAAAAACAAACAAATGAACAAAACCGTTCCAGCCCCCGTACCCATCTAGGGCTCGAGTACCTCTCCAGGCCCCAGCCCGGCCGAGACCCCCAATCCCCAGAGAAAACCATTATCCACCCTGACCTTATCCTCCCCGCACCGTGTTACCTTGTATCTTCCCACACACCACGTACCTGCCCACCCTCCAGTCCGAGGACCCCCATGGCCCACCCGGTACCCTTCCCCTCCCCCCCCCCAAACCAGACCAGCAAACCTCTGTGTGCTCTGAGGCTTCCACTCTCCATTCTCAAGAGGGCACAAAGCCACGCCGGCAAAGCTCCCTCTCTCCTTTCCCTCGCTGGGGGGGAGGATGGGTGGGGGGACGGTGGCCCCACGCGGGCCCAGAGGCAGCCCCATGCAGGCCCAGACAGTGAGAATACTATCTACATATAACCCCAGAAACCCCAAATAGCTTTCTAAAAGGCAAGAGGGGAATGGAGAAGGGAAAAAAGTACCAAAAAAAAGGACAAAAAGGGACAGAAACAAAACAGGTATGCACAATCTAAAAGCCTGGTAACCAGCAAACTAAAGAACTGGCAAAATCTCACCACTTGCCTTGAGAAAAGCAGGACAGCCAGACCGCGGCCCAGCATTCTCTCCTCCCGCAGCGGCAGACAACAGCAGTTGATACAGGCCTCAACTTCAGATAAGCAAGACCACGTAGAGATCTACTGTTCTTGAATCTCGCCAGAAAAGAAGAGAGCAAGGTCTCTCCGGTTGGCTTTATTTATACCTCATGTTACGTAAAGGAATAGCATGGAATACTTCCTTGGTCATTTCCCTAGTTCCTTCCTGGTTACAAGATGGTCTCCAGGAAGGCCTAGGGTGAAAACTATCACATTCTGTAATCAATATGTACTTGTTCTATGCAGAATCAGTACATGTTTGTCCTATGCAGGTGGTGTGTAGTCAGTGGAGTGTTAACTTTCATTGTTCTAAACCCATGTCCTGTGCAGGTGGAGTGTTTTTAAACTGGATTCTGGTCGATTATTGTTCTGGCAATGGTTATATGCCTGTTGTGGTTTTTCTTGAAAGGCAAATCTGTTTTATTGTCAGTATGAGGGGTTCTCAGCTGGTGAGAGCTGGTTTAGTTTGGGTCTTCGTGTCATGTTGACTTTGAGGTAAAAGTTCTTAGCCCCAGGTAGCGTTCATTCTTCTAAGCAAGGCATATTGCACTTAGCATATTGCCCTTAGCATATTGCCTTTTACATAGTCCTCAGGCCTTAAACTTGCAAACTAATGATTCTATAAAGATGAGGAGCCATACTTGAGCCATCCTGTTGTGCAGTAGGCATTTCCCTGACTTTTAAAACCATCTAGTGCTGATGCCTAAACCCTATCCTGACATAGTTTTAATTTCTTTTACCGATGATGGCTATTAATAAAGACAATCTGACTGCATCACTAAAAAAGAGGTTTTATTCTTCTGTCCTCCTCGTCGAGTTGAAAGGAGCAGAATCACCTGGAATGGTGGAATGGAATACAGTGTTTACATTAAAGCATTTTTATCACACTTAGCACAGGAATTTTTAGGCTACCATTCCTCCCCGAATGGTAATAGTATATTAATAACACCAATTCATTTCTAGTATTTTTTATTTTTTCTTTTGTAAAAGTGTGATCCAAATTTGAGATTTCTTCAAAATCCACTGCATGTGTGTGAAAGAGGGTAGTCTTAGAAATTGTATGAGCAGACATTATTGTAATGGGTGGTGGAGGAAGTAAGAAAACCGTAGAGAAGAAAGGAAAGAAAAAGTCAGAAAAAATACCCAGTATTCCACAGGATTCCCCCTTAGGTAAAATGTTAGATGCCTGGGACGAAACAAGGTGGACTAGGAAGAAGAATAAGGCAACCATGATTCGGTGTTGCATGTATGAATGGACAAAGAAACCAATACGGTCAGATTATCTTTATTGGCCCCAATTTGACTCTTTTGAGAGCTGAATTTGTCAAGCTCTCAACATCTATGTGAATGGGAAAGAGCCATTTAACCAAGAAGAAAGTGCCTATGCCGCATATTGGGTAAAATCCATAGGGTTATTTCCAGTCTCTATAACTGACAAAGCAAATTACAGTGAGAAAAACAAAAAGAGCCCTAAATGGGATCCCATTGAATATCTCTTAGACAATCCCCCTCCCTATAATCCTGAAAGAAATAGAAATAATGAAGTATGAAGTCCAGTCAGGACCCCTCCCTCTCCTAGCCCCCCTCCTAGCCCTCCTCGAACGTGAGGGAGAGGAAGAAAGGAACTGGAGTCAGAAACACCAGAAAAACTCTATCCCCTTAGGGAAGTTCCAATGCACGGGGAATGGGGGGGGTAGGGTACGTGAATGCCCCATTAACCAGCACAGAGGTAAGAGAATTTTGAAAAAAAAAAGAAAAAGTTGCTGGAAGACCCGCTGGGTCTGGCTGAACAAGTAGACCAATTTTCAGGTCCAAATATTTATACATGGAATGAAATGCAGTCTATAATAGGAACATTGTTTTCAATGGAAGAGAGGGAAATGATCAGAACCGTGGGGATCCGCATATGGGACCGAGAACACCCTCAGGGAGTAAATGGACAGAACGGAAAACAAAAAATGCCTGTAGCCCGCCCCAACTGGAATCAGAATACAGATGAAGGAAGGCAAAATATGATTATCTTAATTGTATTATTAAAGGAATTCGGGAGGCAGTTCCTCAGGGACAAAACACAGCCAAAGTTTTTGATGAAAGGCAAAATAGGGATGAGTCACCATTGGAATGGTTAGAAAGATAAAAGAAAAATATACAACAATATTCAGGGATACAGCTAGACAGTCTAACAGGACAAGAATTACTAAAAGTTTGTTTTGTAACTCATTCTTGGCCAGATATTAGGAAAAAATTAGAAAAGCAGAGGATTGGAATGAAAAGAAACTCGAAAGGTCTGTGTCCGAAGGGATGAGGAAAGACAAAAAAATAAGATCGAAATAATGGTAGCTACCGTTAAAGAAATGAATAAACAAACATCAGGACAGGGAGAAAGGGAAGTGCCCCAAAAGGAATATAAAAATAGACCCAGTGATCATAAGGGACAAAGAGCTCAATGTCCCAAGAAACCCATCCAGCAGTCAGGAAGAAAGGAAGCAGGAACAGCCCCCTCGAATACACAGGGTAAGAGACAAGTTTGTTATTACTGTGGTGTTGCCACTGTATTTTGGTCCCCCCTTTAGAGATTAAACAAGACTCAAAGATCTTGTTTAATCTCTACATAGCACTAACTATATAACAAGCTATGCAATTTTTATACTAGTATGAATGGCTGCTCTATTCAGATTCAGCCTGGTAACCATGAAGTAAGTTTGTGAAAATAGACTTAATGAAATATCTTTAAGAATTATCAATATGCAATTTAAACTTGTTAAACTTGTTGCCAAATTTCAACCAAATCCGTAGTGCAAATTCAGCACTCACTTATAAAGAATGTTTGATGCATTTTGCTAAAGCCAAATGTAAATTTAGGCTTTAAACTTAATTCATAGTTCCTGACCATACTAAGCAATACAAACAAGAGAAGAAAACTTAAACACTATTTTAACAGTCCTTATAACAGTCCTTGCTGTTCTACTCATCTCAGGAACAGAGGTTTTTCTTCTTCCTAGATGAAATTCAGGGTTCTTGATGATAACTGTCCATGTTGGAGATGGTCTGCTGGACTTAAAAACAGTTCTTTCCATTTGGCTTGCAGGACTCTCAGTCTCAGCATAACATAAACTCAGTCCTTGGGCTGGAACAGATGAGCAGGAGTGTCCAGCTTCACAGGCTTAGGTAACATGATATATTTCTGCAGTTCTTGCAAAGCAGATCTTAAAACATTAAACAATTCTACAAATAAACCTCTTTATGCAATTAGGGAGTTGATGAAGTGTGACCCCCTGTTTGATGACAATTTCACAGGAATTTCAATCTTCTGAGTTTGTGCTTTTATCACATAAAGCTATTAACTGCCAGTCACAGATCTAATAGGCCAGTCAAGAGCTTACTTGAAGCAGACTGCGTCTGGATGCAAACAGAACCCTGGCAGTGCCAGTAGCTCACCACAGAGAGCTTATATTCTCTGGACAAATTTTAGGCCTTACCGGGGGCAGGTTATCCTGTTCCAACCTGTCCCAGACTGCAGTCAATCATCTTTACCTCATGGAGTAGTCTTACAGGGACTCCTTGCCTCCATGGATAAAATCTGCCTCACCTGTTAAAATAGGTACATTTATAGATATATGAATATCAACAAAGTAATAAAGCTAAGAAAGCATTTTTAGCAAACTATTTAAGCAACTTAAACCTATTATTCCAACAACGATGTTACCGGATTGTCTCAAGGATTGTATGCAATGGTGCAAACCAGATTTTTAGGGCCTTATTGGAGAGTTCACAAAACCAGTGCTGTAGTTCCTGGTTAACAGTCAGAAGCAGGATTCCCATGATGCAGTGTTAAACCTGCTAGAGCAGTACTGCTGCTTTACAGAAGTTGTGATGGTATCCAGGCAAAGGGTCACTCTGTGGTTTCTCGACTCCGCTGCCTTTCACTACAGCATTGATGCCACTTTCTTATCCGTCCTCTGTTTCAGTGTAGGACTTCCTTTGCAAATTCAGGTTCACACACATTCCTAGATGACACTAGATAAAAAGCATCTTAAAAACATAAACAGATTCCACAATCACATGCAAATTTTACGGACCCTTCATCAAACTGCTTCAGGAGAAATTCTTCGACAGGCTGCAGAGAGACATAGATGTTTACAAATTGTCGTGTGATGGTTTCACTCTAGGCCTTCCTGGAGACCAGCTTATAACCAGGAAGGAACTAGGAAAGTGATCACGGAAGTATTCCATGCTATTCCTTTACGTAACTTGAGGTATAAATAAAGCCAGCAGGAGGGACCTCGCTCTCTTCCTTTCCGGCGAGGTTCGAGAACGGTGGGTCCCTGTCTCGGTCTGGCTTATCTGGAACTGAAGCCTGCAGTGACTGCTGTTATCTGCCACGCGTGAGGGGAGAACGCTGGGCCGTGTCTAGTCATCCTGCCTGTTCAAAGGGAAGTGGTGAGATTTTTGCTAGTTTGCCTTCAGTTGGCTGGTTGACTTGCTCGGTCTTTGTCCCTTTTTGTCCTTCTCCCTTCTCCCTCCCCCTCTTCCCTTTTTGGGGAGTGGTTTGGGATTTCTGGAGGTGTGGTGTGTGGTATTCTCGTTGTGTGTATCTGTCTCATATGTAAAATATATATATGTATATATTTTTGCTATAGCTTTGGCTGCTTGGGTCGTTTCTTTTCTCTTCCCTCTCTGGGAAGCGGGTCCTTGTTGTCGAGTTTCGGGGGCTTGGCGGGAAGCCAGCTCAAAACTTGCACAACATTTTTGGTGTCAGAAGTGGGATATTTTGGTTAAGTTTGGCTTGTTTTGATAAACATTTTCCCGGAAGACAGCCAAGCTCGGTGTTGTTTTGCAAACCAATCTATTGTTTTGGGAACAGGTCTGGGAACACTGTCAGAGTCTGGGAAAGCAGCCAAGAAAACTTTGTTTATATAAACAAAAGTTTGTTTTGGGATCAAGAAGAAATAATAACAAAAACAATGGCTGTTTCATTAATTTGTCTTATAATTCTAGCCATCTTTATACCTGTTTTAGGCTACCCTATAGGGAGACGTCCAGACCTTGAGGATGGATGGAACGAATTGCTTCCATTCTTTAATTTTGACATCAAAGGTTTGGTAAAGGAGATCCCCATGGTTAGAATCGGCTCTAATTACTATATAAATTTTGTTGCAACAGTACTGTCATTGATAAAGGTACTGGAAGTGCTCCTTAAACTTGGAAGAATGGTGTTGTATTGCTTTCCCTCTTGTAGGAAAGATCACGCCTCAAAGGGACTCGCTGGAACTTTGGAAAGGGCTGCAGACAGACCAGTCCCCGGGTGGCATGGAGCTTGGGGAGATTTCAGTAGATTAGTAGGACATGTGTCACCCCCCATTAATTGGGAGTTCACACCAGAACAAATGTTTGATTCTGGTGAGATGGCCCACTGTTTGGCAGAAGGGTGTTTTTCCTACAAAGATCCGAATATGCAATTCTCTGCTTTGTGCTGGGGCCTGGCTAATGCTTATCGAGCTGCCATAGACCACCTTCAAAAGGTTAAGGTCGACACAGAAACCCAAACCACGCCACTTGAAACCAGTGATGTCCCTATTAGGTCCACAGAAGTTGGGGTCCAAACACAACTTGAAGTCAATGCCGTTTCTACTAAGTCCACTAGAACTGGGACTCAAGCTAAGAACCGGAAAGTCATCGTTGCCCCTATTAAGAAGAAGAAGACGTGGGTAAGGGAGATCAAGGAACTTACGGACCCATCTCCGCAACCAGAACGCACAGAAGAAAGAGAAGAAGAAGAAGAAGAAGAAGGAACAGAAGAACCTATCCAATCCACACAAGACGCAATGGACAAAGGAGCGACAGTAATGGACGAAGGAGCGGCAGCAACGGGCAAAGGAGCAACAGCAAGACATGAAGGCGTGACTGCGAGAGAGGAAGAAGCGGCTGTGACTGAGGAAGGAGCGATTGGAGGAGAAGAAGCAGCTGCCAGAGAGGAAGAAACGGCTACACGGGAAGGAGCACGTCAAAAGAACTAGGGGCACGCCCAAAGGAATATAGAGCAGTATCAAGAGAAAAGAAAGCAACAGTACAAACGACCGGTGGTATATTGTCGCTTGATGATTTATATCCTGACTACACATTCAGTGTTACAAAAGACACAAAGAAGGAGCCAAAGCATCCCCCTCAATCGGAGGGAGAATTATTCCTACCCCTCCAGACCCAACCTTCTCTTGGAGGTGTGGATGATTGGAGGAGGAGGCCCTTATCTCAGCACGCAAAAGATTACTCACTACCTACACCCGCTGGGTATCGCGAACGATGCAGGAGTCCATCCCCATGGCGTGAATGGCATAGAAGTCCATCTCCACGGCGTGAACGACGTAGAAGTCCATCTCCACGGCGTGAACGACGTAGAAGTCCATCTCTGCGGCGTGAATGGCGTAGAAGTCCATCTCCACGCCATGAGCGATATAGAAGTTTATCCCCACGGCATGCCCAGTCCCCACCTCCACGTGAGAGATATAGGGAGGAGGTGGGAGCAGTCCCACGTAGGAGCGGAAGAGTAAAGAGAGACGTGGAAAAGATTCTACATGGGAGAGATGGACAAGAAATAATGCGAGAAAGCGCAATTACACAATCACTGACCACAAGAGAGCTTCGAGATTTACGGAGAGATTATATGCGCTTGCCTGGTGAAGAAGTCCTCACCTGGCTGGTGCGATGCTGGGACAAGGGAGCTGATAGTCATGTAATTGAAGGTGATGAAGCACGACAATTGGGATCCATTGCTCGAGACCCTGTGATAGAGCAAGAAATGGGAAGGGAGAAAATGGCGTCCAGTCTTTGGTTCCGAATCCTCCATGCCATGAGAGTGAAATACCCATTCAAGGAGTCCCTGAAGAGTTCTTCAAGAAGGTGGAGGACTGCGGAAGAAGGCATCCAATACCTACGGGAATTGGTCATGCTGGAGATAATCTATTCTGATCCAGATTATTATGACATCCAAGTTCCTGAGAATGTTCCCTGCACGCAACCAATGTGGAAAAAGGTGATTCAAGGTGCCCCTAAACCATATATTTCCTGCTTGATACCCGTGTATAATCCAAAGATGGAGGAACCAAGCGTGGACACCATGTGTGCTTGGATAAGAACCATAGAGGAAAATATGGAAGACTCCTTCGATCCCCTGTACCGACGCACCTACGATAGGGAAAGAATGGAGAGAGATTATGAATATTCCAGATATGAGGACGACCTTAGAGACAGAGATGACAGAAGGTATAGAGATTACAGAGAAAGGCCAATGGGAAGATCACGGTTGGATCGACAAAGACGACCTCGGCCTAGACCTCGATCCTGGTCTCGATCTCGCTCACGATCCCTGTCATTCACACGTCGAAGGAAAGAGAACTCTAAGCGTCGGTCACGTAACCAACTATGGGCATACCTTCGTAGTAAAGGAGAAAACATGAAGAAGTGGGATGGTGAACCCACTTCTAAGCTTGAAGCTAGAGTGAGGGAGCTGAAGAGAAAGGACACTGACAAGAAAGTTGTCTATGTAGTAGATGGAGACTTCTTAGAAGAGAAACTGCCATTGCCGAGGCACAAGGAGATGGAGGTCCACTTCGACAATGGCAAAAAGTCTAAGAAGTCAAAGTCAGACTCTGGCGACGAATGCCCTGATCAAGACCAGTAGAGGGGCCCTGCCTTCTGCCAGGAGAAGGAAAGGGACCAAGAAGATAACCGAGTTTACTGGGCTGTGTGGGTTCGATGGCCTGGCACATCGGATCCTCAGGGATACCAGGCCTTGATAGATACTGGAGCCCAGTGTACTTTAATGCCTTCGGAGCATAAGAGTACCGAGACTGTTTCTATTTCTGGAGTGACAGGAGGGTCTCAAGAATTGTCAGTAGTAGAGGCAGACATGAGCTTGACGGGAGACCAATGGGAAAAGCATCCCATTGTGACGGGGCCAGAAGCCCCTTGCATCCTTGGTATGGACTACCTAAGAAGAGGATACTTCAAGGACCTGAAAGGGTACTGGTGGGCTTTTGGTATAGCCACGGTGATTGAAGAGGAGTCCAAGCAATTGTCTGCCCTTCCTGGCCTCTCAGAAGACCCTTCCATTGTAGGACTACTGCGAGTTAAAGATCAGGAAGTGCCAATAGCCACAACAACTGTACACAGACGACAGTATCGGACAAACCGAGATGCTGTGATCCCTATCCACAAAATGATCCGAAAGTTGGAGAGCCAAGGGGTGGTCAGCAGAACCCATTCACCCTTCAACAGCCCCATCTGGCCTGTGCGTAAGTCCGATGGAGAGTGGAGACTGACTGTAGACTGTCGTGGCTTAAATGAAGTTACGCCATCGTTGAGTGCTGCCGTGCCAGATATGTTGGAGCTCCAGTACGAGTTGGGGTCCAAGACAGTAAAGTGGTACGCCACCATCGACATTGCCAACGCGTTTTTCTCCATTCCTTTAGCGGCAGAGTGCAGGCCACAGTTTGCTTTCACCTGGAGGGACGTTCAATACACCTGGAATCGACTGCCCCAGGGGTGGAAACACAGTCCAACCATCTGTCATGGACTGATCCAGGTCACACTAGAAAAGGGTAAGGCTCCCGAACACATCCAGTACATCAATGACATCATTGTATGGAGGGATACAGCAGAAGTTTTCAAGAAAGGACAGAAGATCATCCAGATTTTCCTCGAGGCTGGTTTCGCTATCAAGAAGAGCAAAGTCAAGGGACCTGCCCGAGAGATCCAATTCCTAGGGGTGAAATGGCAAGATGGACGACACCAGATACCAACAGACATAATCAACAAGATTGTAGCAATGGTTCCACCCACAAACAAGAAAGAAACCCAAGCTTTTCTGGGAGCAATAGGTTTCTGGAGGATGCATATCCCAGAATACAGTCAGATTGTGAGCCCTCTTTACTTTGTGACCCGTAAAAAGAACAATTTCCAGTGGGGTCCTGAGCAACAACAAGCTTTCAGGTAGATCAAGCAAGAAATTGCACATGCCGTGGCTCTTGGACCAGTCAGAACGGGACCAGATGTAAAGAATGTACTCTATTTTGCAGCTGGAGATAAAGGTCCCTCCTGGAGCCTCTGGCAAAAGGTGCCTGGCGAGACACGAGGGCAACCACTGGGTTTCTGGAGCCGAAGCTACAGAGGTTCTGAGGCCAATTACACCCCTGTGGAAAAGGAAATCTTAGCAGCGTATGAAGGTATACGAGCAGCTTCAGAGGTAATTGGTACCGAAGCCCAGCTCTTCCTGGCACCCCAATTACCAGTCTTGAGCTGGATGTTCAAAGGGAAGGTGCCCCCTACGCATCATGCCACCGATGCCACGTGGAGCAAGTGGATCGCTTTGATTACGCAACGTGTCCGAATCGGGAACTCAAATCGCCCTGGCATTTTGGAAATCATAACCAATTGGCCTGAAGGTGGGAACTTCAGTCTGGCAGAAGATGAAGAAGAGCCAGTGAGCCGAGCCAAAGAAGCTCCACCATTTGATCAGCTGCCAGATGAAGAAAGGCGTTATGCCCTTTTCACTGATGGTTCTTGCCGTATTGTAGGAAGGAACCGGAAGTGGAAAGCAGCCGTTTGGAATCCCACCCGACGAGTTGCAGAAGCCGCTGAGGGTCAAGGCGAGTTGAGTCAATTTGCAGAACTCAAAGCTGTCCGATTGGCCCTGGACATTGCAGAACGAGAAGGATGGCCAAGACTCTACCTCTACACAGACTCGTGGATGATAGCCAATGCCCTATGGGGATGGTTAGACCAATGGAAGAAGATGAACTGGAGGCGTGGAGGAAAACCCATCTGGGTTGCTGACTTGTGGCAGGACATCGCTGCCAGAGCCAAGAGTCTGAATGTGAGAGTCCACCATGTAGATGCCCATGTGTCCAAGAAGCGAGCTAAAGAAGAACACAATAACAACAGAGAAGCGGACCGAGCTGCACAGATAGGAGTGTCACAAGTAGACCTAGACTGGCAGCAGAAGGGAGAGCTGTTTCTGGCTCGATGGGCCCATGATGCTTCCAGTCATCAGGGCCGAGATGCCACCCAGAGATGGGCACGAGACCGAGGGGTGGATTTAACCATGGATATCATTTCTGAAGTTATCCATGATTGTGAGACTTGTGCCACTATTAAGCAGGCGAAAAGACTGAAGCCCCTGTGGTATGGTGGACGATGGGATAAGTATAAGTATGGAGAGGCATGGCAGGTTGATTATATCAAACTGCCACAGACCCACCAAGGTAAGTGCTATGTACTTACCATGGTGGAAGCAACAACGGGATGGTTAGAGACTTTTTCAGTGCCCCACGCAACGGTCCAGAATACCATTTTGGGCCTTGAAAAGCAAGTCCTGTGGAGACACGGGACCCCAGAACGTATTGAGTCGGACAACGGGACTCATTTCAAAAATGAATTAGTCACCACTTGGGCGAGGGAACATGGTATCGAATGGGTGTACCACATTCCCTGTCACGCACCAGCTGCTGGGAAGGTTGAGAGATATAACAGACTGTTGAAGACGACTCTAAAGTCACTAGGTGAAGGAACTTATAAAAACTGGGACAAAAACTTATCCAAGGCTACCTGGCTAGTTAACACCAGGGGTTCTGTCAATCGAGCTGGCCCTGCACAGGCAGAATCCCTTCATATTGTTGATGGAGATAAAGTTCCAACAATCCATTTGAGGGGAATGCTAGGGAAAGCTGTTTGGGTTACCCCTGCCTCAGGCCAAGACAAACCCATTCGTGGGATTGTCTTTGCTCAAGGGCCAGGACATACATGGTGGATAATGAGGAAGGATGGAGTCATTCAGTGTGTGCCTCAAGGAAATTTAGCCTTGGGGAAAAACTAATTGTATGTCCTGAGTTGTGTTTTTACAGGAAGCCAGTCACCAGATGAGAGAGAGAGAGACCTGAACTAAGCTGATGCTGGTATCCAGTGATGAGACAGTCCAGTGATGAAACAGCCATAAATCAGAACTGTAATTGTGACTGAGGAGACCAAAGATCTGGACTGAACTGAACTAACATTGGTATTGATTTTCCAACGACAAGACAACTGCACCGAGAGATCAACAAGAACTATATATATATATATATGTATATGTGTATATATATGCGCGGGATATAGATGAACACAATATACAGGTGTTACGTAAAGAAATAGTATGGAATAAGGGGTGGAGAATATGATGGTTTCACTCTAGGCCTTCCTGGAGACCAGCTTATAACCAGGAAGGAACTAGGAAAGTGATCACGGAAGTATTCCATGCTATTCCTTTACGTAACTTGAGGTATAAATAAAGCCAGCAGGAGGGACCTCGCTCTCTTCCTTTCCGACGAGGTTCGAGAACGGTGGGTCCCTGTCTCGGTCTGGCTTATCTGGAGCTGAGACCTGCAGTGACTGCTGTTATCTGCCACACGTGAGGGGAGAGCGCTGGGCCGTGTCTAGCCATCCTGCCTGTTCAATGGGAAGTGGTGAGATTTTTGCTAGTTTGCCTTCAGTTGGCTGGTTGACTTGCTCGGTCTTTGTCCCTTTTTGTCCTTCTCCCTTCTCCCTCCCCCTCTTCCCTTTTTGGGGAGTGGTTTGGGATTTCTGGAGGTGTGGTGTGTGGTATTCTCGTTGTGTGTATCTGTCTCATATGTAAAATATATATATGTATATATTTTTGCTATAGCTTTGGCTGCTTGGGTCGTTTCTTTTCTCTTCCCTCTCTGGGAAGCGGGTCCTTGTTGTCGAGTTTCGGGGGCTTGGCGGGAAGCCAGCTCGAAACTTGCACACGTTGGAACAAGATAAGTGCAAGTACAAACATTGCAGGCTTCGAAGCAATTCATGTAACAAAGCAAAAGCAGTATAAGCTTTCAATTCTTAGCAATTAAGCTAAACAATATAAAATAGAAAGTAACAAAGAAGCTCAATAATTACAATATATGTATACGTTTCTGTACCACCTTTTAGTGCAAATTAATTTCAATTGTGTCAGAAGGCCTTTATCTACTCACTCTTGGTCTGGTGTTTTCATTTGTAGTTGAGACATGTGTCTACTCTTGCATAAAAGTTGTTTTCATGGCTTCTCAGTTTGAATTTTAGTGGTACAGCTTCCAGGGTTGTTTGCTGGAACAAACTGCCTGTGAACAGTTAACTTCTGACACATTGTTAGTTTTCATTCAAAATAGATCAGTATTCAAAGCATCACCTTGTTACTTTGTGACATATATTGCACCGGCGGGTTTTAGTTTTTGGGTTCGCCGGGAATTTACACTGCTTCTGTCCTCCCTTCCCCCCTTTCGGTCTGATGGGAGGAGCGGAGGGTCCCGTGTTAGACTGGACTGGGACTCTAACCACTGACATCGCTCTTTTGTTCGTAGCTGCTAAGGTGTTATGAGTTGCAGCTAGGAAACTATTTGCTTGTGCGCTCCCTGCAGCTCCCATTCCGTCTGCAGAGGAGGCAGTAGCTCCTGTGCTAAACCTAGATTTTGTTTGTCCCACAGTTGGACTCACTCTTTCTGTGCTGGTGGTTAACTTTGCTCCGGCACTGGCAGAGCGGTGCCGGCGCCTGCGACGGTCACATGATTTCTCTCTTCCTTTCCTATACGTTGGAATAGGCTGGGTACTGGCCGCTCTGGCTCTCGGCTCTGCTCCGCTTGTTATGGGAGCAGGCATCTTTATTGTTACAACAACTATGAATTCGTCGGGTGGCATTAAAATTCCTATACTACTTGCACTCACTACAGCTGCCTGCGTGCGGTTAGATGTTACGGGGGAGGGAGGTACCCTCCCGGCTTTTCTTGCAGCTCTCGGTGGTTTTGTTCTTTGCCGACCTCTGGTTGCGCCTGTTGCATCTGGGGTGGTTCCCGAAACAGCAGAGGCAGAGCTGGGTCCCGCAACTCCTGCAAAGTCAACATCTCTCTCTCACGCTGTTACTCTCAACATAGCCTTCCTGACACTCGCATTTGCCGTCTCTACCTGGACCATACCAATAGGAGCCAAAACCTCCTCATTGGTCGGAGCAACAACTGGGACTAGTTTTTCCTGTCCCCACTTTACTGTGCTCACTACAGTTTTAAGTTTCGGGATCGCTCCCTGCTCTAATTTCGCTTTCTCCGTCTCCAGATCTTTTCCTGTCACACACATCCTCACTGTATCACACACAGGTAACACTTTTTCCTTCACCGCGCCAGCCAGTTCTGTCGCCGTGGTAACGGCCATTCCAGAAACCTCCCCTGCTCTCTGAGCTGGGAGTGCCATTGCCGCAGTAACGGCTGTTCTTATGCCGGTGTCACCGCCTACCGTACTAGCTTTCTGCTCTCTGTTCTGATATACTGCCCAAGCTATATCTAATAATTCATTGATGTCCCTTTCACTACCACCTGCTTTTTGCAATTTTCTTCTTATATCGTTTGTGGACTGTTCCACAAACAAGTATACCAGATTTTTCTTTCCCATATCTGACTCTAAATCAATATCAGTATATTTTCTGACAACATCTTTCAGTCTGTTTAGAAACTGTGTGTGTGACTCATTTGCTCTTTGCTTGGTTTCATACATTTTTACCCAACTCATATCTCTTGCACTTGGGGCATGCAGCTCCGCTCTTACAGTTCTTATATCGCTATTACCACCGCTAAAACCAGCTGCCTGAGCACCCATCCTTGGTGCTGGGCTACTTGTTCTCAGAAACACCTCTACATTTGGGGCCGTCGCCCCCCTTGGGGCCGACACCTTCTCTTCACTGCTACTGATACAACTATCAACTTCAGTTGTTACTAGTTTCTCTGCTTTCGAGCTCACTTCTGCCGTTGTTATGGCAACTTTATCTACCCCGGCAAAGCTGCCAGCTGCTGCAGAGCTACAAACTGCTTCCCTGCTCGCTGGAACAGACAGGGCAGACCCCGCAGCCATTGCCCCTGTGGGGCCAGGAGTTTCTCCTGTTGTTATTTCTGGGCTAGCCAGCCCCGCAGCGTCTGCGTAACTCTCGCTCAGCTCTGCCGCGCTGCCAGCAGCTCCAACAAAGGTCGATCTCATTTGCACCTCTGTGCACATTCCAACTAAACCGACAGGACTCGCTCCCGCTGGACTCGAGCTAACTTCTCCAGAGACTTTAATTTGCCTAATCCCTCCCGGTGCAGCCTGATCCGCACCAGGGGGTCCGCCGATGGCTCCTGCCTGCCCAGTCAGAACCGGTCCAGGGGCCGCTCCTCCTGCAGCTCCAGCCTCTCCCGGGATGCTTTCTCTCTCATCAGGTGACCTATTCTCTCCCCTCAATCCAGGGCGTGTTAACAAAAACATAAACAACTCCGCGTACCTGATTTCATCCCATTTTTGCTCCGCATTGAGGAGCGAAATTAACTTTAGTACCGTGTCTAGCTCAGAGGAACCGAATTCTGGCCAAGCCACTCCTTTCATCTGCCCAAATACCAGCCACATGCTTATAGATAGCTTACACAGTTCCTCTTTCTTTAAAGTTGTTTCAATACCAGTTAAAGTTTTCCAATGCTTCAAAATCATTCTCAGGGGGGATTCCTTAGGGATCTCAACTTTTGAATCCACACAACCCATGCTTGCAAAACAAAAGCAAACCCCAGTCACACACTGGGTCTTGAACTCACTACCTTTAGCTAACAAGGCTGTTACATAACCCCTCAGCTATTTACCAAGTCGCACCAACTCCAGAGCCCCACCGGCTCTCCCACAGCGTCAGAACACCGGAGGGCTCCAAACCAAACAAGCCCTAGGCTACCTGGCTCTGACCTGGGTAATGGCGAACCACCTGTTCACCTCCTGAAAAGCGACTTTTCGAGGGCCCAAGTCTTTAAGCAAACTTTTCAGGAACCCGTGTCCCCGATCTCCCGGAACACACAAAACTTTCCCGCAGCTGCTAACTAACCAAATAGGTACCGTTTCCTTATTCGCTCTTTTCTTATCTCACCTCTATGCTCCGTGCTCAGTCTCCGTGGGTTCTGTGGAGCTGGGCTTCTCAGACCGGGGCGGGAATTATCTCAGATAAAAGCCGGCTCTCTGAGGAATATTCCTGCTGATGAAAGTTTCCAGTCTGAAGAAGTCCCGGTCCAGGTCCCCGTACGGGTTCCACCACTGTTGCCGGTGTATTTTGGTGCTGAAAAAAATCTCCAGGAGCAGTTAATTAGGGGTGAGATAAGAAAGGGCTTATTTGCCAAGGCTAAGATGTTACACGACGCGCGCAGGCCGTGTCTGAGAGGTTACATTTTATAATACCATCCATCCAATCCCAGATGTGCCCACCCTGCGGCCTTTCCTCTGGACCGCCCCGGGTCCACCTCTTTGAAATGAGTCTGGGGTATATTTTGGGACCCCCCCTTCCTCATCTTCTTCATCATCAGAGCACAAAGGGTACATAGTTACCAAATTTCTGACTTATTCTGTGGTTTAGGCCCAGATATGCTGTTCTGTCAACTGTCTAGGCCTTGCCTTGACAAAAGACTAAACACTTCTGCTGTATTCAGAAGCAGGATTGATATGGGGAGCATAGAATGGGGTAAGAAGGTTAGGAATGTATAAACAAGGGTGCTAGAGAGAGGGAAAGGAACAAGGAACAAGGGGGGGGAAGGTTGCTGCTTTTAAAACTTACTTATAAAACTTACAAGTCTTACAAATATTAGAAAAATAAAAAACCATTAGGGGCTTAAGGCATCAGTGGGAAAGAAGGCCATTTCAAAAGAGAATGCCTTAAGAGACAATAAGACATCCAAGTCTTCCAGTTACAGGAGGACTCAGGATAGAGAATTCAGGGGCTCTTTCACCTGGGGTCAGAAGAAAGAAAAGAGTCCTTGATAAATCTAAAGCTAGGACCCCAGGAGAAAGACATAATCTTTTTAGTGGACTCAGGGGCTCAGAGAACCTGCATAATTCAACCTCCCCCAGGAATCAAGATCTCTAACCATACAGTTACGGTGATGGGGGCAAAAGGTTCAAAGTGCCTGTAGCCAGAGTTGTATCAATTAAAGGAAATGGGAGAACGATTGAAGCAGATATATTGATTACACCTCAGGCTGGGGTAAATTTGTTAGGCAGGGACCTAATGGGAATCCTTGGGGTGGGAATAGTACCCCGAGGAGAAGAGGTGGAAGTTAAACTTTTTGCCTTGAGTGAAGAACCAGGCATAAATCCTTGAGTATGGGCCAAAGATGGGAATAGAGGAAGGCTGGAAATCGAGCCTTTCAAAGTAGAATTGTATACGAAGACACCTATCCGCATTCGGCAATACCCCATTCCCCTAGAAGGGAAAAAGGGTCTTTTACCAATAATAGAAAAATTAATTTGTGATGGCTTATTAGAATTCTGTATGTCACCATACAATACCCCCATCTTACCATTAAAGAAAACTGATGGGACTTATTGATTAGTCCAAGACCTACGGGAAATTAATAAAATAGTCCGTGTATGTCATCCAGTTGTTCTGAACCCCTATACCATAATGAACAGAATATCCCCTGAGTGTGAATGGTTTTCAGTAGTTGACTTAAAAGACGCATTTTGGACTTGTCCACTAGATGAAAATTCTTGAGATATTTTTGCTTTTGAGTGGGAAAATCCAGAAACAGGAAGGAAACAGCAGCTAAGATGGACAGTTCTTCCACAGGGATTTTCAGAAGCACCTAACCTATTTGGACAAGCCCTGGAAGTCGTAATGAACAGGTTTGATCCAAAAGAAGGAATTATCATCATTCAATATGTAGACGATTTATTAATAGCTGGGAAAACACAAGTAGAAGTGGAAAGAGAAACAGTGAGATTTAAACTTTTTGGGGGAACAAGGACTGAGAGTATCAAAATACAAACTTCAGTTTGTGAAGAAAGAAGTTCAGTATTTAGGACATATCATAAAGAACGGAGGACGTAAACTAAGTACAGAAAGAATAAAAGCAATCTTAGACCTCCCTCTCCCGAAAACAAAAAAAGAAATAAGGCAGTTTTTGGGGGTGGTGGGGTTTTGCAGCTGTGGATTTTAGATTATAGCAATAAAATAAAGTTCCTGTATGAGAAATTAACAAACAACACAACCCCTGAAAAGGTCTACTGGCAGAATATTCCTCAGAAGAAGTGAAGAAATTTAAAGAATTGAAAGAAGTTTTGACCCAAGCCCCAGTGTTATCACTACCAGACCTAAAGAAACCCTTTGACCTTAATGTAAACGCTTCCGAAGGGACCACAAAGGTGGTGGTCACCCAAGATTTGGGGGCAGTCAGGAAACCAATGGGCTTTCTGTCAAAAATATTAGACCCAGTAATCAGTGGATGGCCAGCTTGCATACAGGCGGTGGTTGCTACAGCCATACTCATAGAAGAAGCAAGAAAGCTGACATTTGGAGGAAAAATTAAAGTTCACACTCCACATGCAGTAAGGGCAATCTTGAGTCAGAAATCTGGAAGGTGGATGACAGATTCTCAAATTCTAAAATATGAAACCATATTAATGGAAAAAGATGATTTAAGCCTGACTACCAATTCGTGTGTAGATCCAACTCAGTTTTTGTACTGTCAGGGAGGAACCGAACATGATAAAATTGAACACAATTGCTTAGACATTATCAATTACCAAACAAAAATCAGAGAGGACTTGATGGATATCCCTATAGAAGGGGGAATACATTTGTTTACAGACGGGTCATCAGAAATATTAGAAGGAAAAGGAAGAAGTGGTTATGCAGTAGTTGATGGAGAAGATCTCACGGTAGTGGAGTCAGGGACTCTGCCAAATGACTGGTCTGCTCAAGCATGTGAAGTGTATGCAGTGATTAGTGCTCTGCGTATAATCAGCAGTAGGGTGGGAACCATATACACTGATTCCAGATATGCCTGGGGGTTACACATGTATTTGGGAAAATCTGACATGAGAGGGGAATGGTAACTTCCCAGGGGAAAGGTTTAAGTCACCTTGAACTTCTCGAAACCTTGTTGGAGGAAGTCCAAAGACTTCAGGAAATTGCAATTGTACTTGTGAAAGGGCACCAAAAGGGAAAAGATATGATCTATCAAGGGAACACTCGAGCTGACCAAGCCGCCCAAGGGGTTGCTCTCAGAATACCTGAAGCCAAAATTATAGCTCTGATACCAGTTCTAGAAAAGGTATCATGACCAGTGTTTACTGAAAAAGAAGAGCAAAATCTATTAGAAATAGGAGCCAAAAATTAGACCTTTTCATAGAATTCAAGTAGATTTTGCCGAACTACCCCCAGTACAAAGATGGAAATATTTATTAGTGATTGTGGATCACTTGACTCATTGGGTAGAAGCATTCCCAGTCTTAAAAACCACAGCTCAAAGAGTGGTTAAAATACTACTAGAGCAAGTGATTCCCAGATTTGGATTACCTGAAACCATAGATTCTGATCAGGGGCCACAATTCACCTCAAAACTTCTGAGATTAATAAGTGAGGCTTTACAAGTCTCCTGGCAACATCATAACCCATGGCATCCCCAGAGCTGAGGGAGGGTGGAACGGATGAATCAAACTCTAAAATGAACCATAACCAAGATCGCCCTGGAAACAGGACTGCCATGGACAAAATGTCTGCCCTTGGCACTCTTTCAGATCAGGACAGCCCCCAGAAGGGACCTAAATGTATCTCCCTATGAGATGTTATTTGGGCTGCCTTATCCATCATGCCATAAGAGCACTCAAACTCCAACTCTAGAATTAGGTGAAAAATACCTCAGAGAATATATCAACAATAGCCAAGAGGTTGGAAGACCTTAGGCAACAAGGGCTGCTTCCCTAAACTGTTAAATTAGAAATGAAAATACACAAAATTTCTGTGGGAGACTGGATTTTGATAAAAATCTGGAAAGAACCTCTCAAACTGGAATGGGAGGGACCCTATCAATTGGTATTAACCACTGAGACCGCAATACGAACTATAGAGAAGGGATGGACCCACAGTACCAGAGTCAAAGGGCCTGTGGCACCCCCTCCCTCTATTTCTGAGTGGAAATGTCAAGGGGAATATCCAAAATTAAAAATAACCCGAAAGTAAATTTTCTTGCAGTCACCAACAGAGGACAACTATTGAAAACACCGCTCCCAGTGGCAGAAGCCGGGATCCTAGTGCATAGGAGGGGCCATCGCTGCGCAAGTTAATAGTGAAAATACAAACCCAGCAGGCAAGACCAAGACATAATCCGTGGTTTTGTAATTAATTCTATATCAAGAGTAAATGACATAATGTATATTAACTAACGTGTTACTATTGCCAAACTTACAGAGTGGCATTTTTACCCTGGCATGAAGTAGAGCAACAGAGGGCAAGACCAGGTTAGCCTCTATACTTGCCACAAGAAGATCTCTCTACCCTGCTGTCAGCTGCAACCCGATAGGCATGGGGAGTGGAAGTATATGCTATACTGGACCTCTGCTTGCCTTAGCTGCGCTCCTGTTAGTAGCTGTTGCCGATGACCACTGACAGAAGTGTTACCAAAATGCGTACTATGAGACAGGTGTGGTAACCACCTTTATGGCATATGAGTATGTGAACAAAGCTTGTTATGATAAAAAAGAATTAGTAACCTGTATAGTAGGTAACAGATGCTATGAAGTAGCAAAGAATTTGGGGCCAGAAGGGACATGTCCGTACACCCATTTATATGCTCAATCAAATCATATGGCTACAAGTCGTGGTTGAAATAGTCATAAATCAGACTGCAAGAGGGTTAGAGTTAATAGCCGAACAGCAGTGCCAAAGTAGAGTAGCCATATACCAAAACAGATTAGCCCTAGACTACCTTTTAGAAGGAGGATTCTGTGGAAAATTTAACACTTCAGACTGCTGTTTCCAAATTGACGATAATTATGAAGTCGTAATGGAAATAGCCTCTAACATCCAAAAAATAGACCATGTACCAGTCCAGAAGTGGAAATCCATGCTAGATGGAGGGTGGTGGACTAATTTATTCGGAGGGGCATGGTGGAAGCAAGTTGGGTTTTTCTTATTATATGCTATCTCTGAATTATTGTTTCTCCCCTGTTTAATCCCATGTTTTACAAGATTGATTTCTAGTGTTATTCAAGGAATGCAACTAACTACCATACCGATGGATCCAAAAACCACTGCAACAAGAGGCCCGAGGATCCAAAAGATCATGGTCTTGAGGCCGGCCCCCAAACAAACTAAAGACATGGAGAAGGCGTGGAAAACATTACATGAGTGGGAACTTACCAAACAAACAGAAGAAATAAGCGAAGCACAATATATATTAGCAGAATGGGAACAAACTTGAAAGATCCAGAGACAGCTGATATAAAAAGACTTATAATAAAACCATGAATAAAGAGAAAAAGGTGGGATTATGAGAAATAAATAACCTGGTTTTATTATAAACAAATTAATTTAGTAGGAGGACAAAAGGGGGGGGGGTTTCTTTATTAGTTCCAAGAGCTTTTTAGGCATACCGTGGAAGCTGTAAGGTGGATGGTCCTGTATGGACCTGATGCCTAAGGGCTTCTCCTGGACTAAATTGTGGAAGGGGCTCAGAGGGATGATAGAAGTATGTTAATATTGTATATATATAGTTGCTTTTAGTTTGTACAGTATTTATTTGTATAGAATAAATGTATATATTTTTCCCTTCCCCCCTACAGAGGTGTGCCTGCCTGAAAGTTTCTCTTCGGTGTTGAGGTAAATTATGGGGGAGGTGGGGGAAGCTTGGAGATTGGATTTTTGTGGGGGTCAAACCGCCACATTATCTCAACTCATGAATCCTTCCCTGTTTTTTTTTCTCTCTCCTCTGTCCAGTTGCAGAGAGGAGTGAGAAAGCAGCTTTAGTGGTGTGAGAAAAATCTCTTCTTCCAATTTATGAAACAGCAAAAAAACACTTGCAGGACAAGGAAACTTACAGAAAAGAATCCTTTATTGTAGCGCTGGGTGCAGTCCCAAGCCACACACCTGGAAAAAGCACACCGATTCAAAAACTCGCGCCCTTTTGTACCCTTGGCCACCTAAGATGCTGAATATTCAACACATAACAGGTATTTTACCTTAAAAGGTAATTTTTTCAAACTCGGGAGGGAGGTGTCGCCCTCCCGCCTGATTGATTGATGATGTACCCCCCCCGGAACAGTACAGAGGGGTCTTTTGCATACAAAGGCCTACCATGTGGTCAGAGTAAATTTTTCATTTTTATATATTGTATCCTACCTCGGCCGCGACATTCCCTCGGTGTCAAGCCCTGATGGGGCCTTTTCACCTTACAATCTTCGCTGGGCGTCTAAATTCCTGAAATTAAATGAGAGATAAGAAAAGAAAAAAAAAATCCCAGCACCCCCCCTGCTTTCTACTTAAATCAATTTACTTATAATTACTATTTTATTTCTCATAATTCCCCATTTTTCTCTTTATTCATGGTTTTATTATAAGTCCTTTTTTGTTGATTGTCCTTAGGTTTTCCAGGTTTGCTCCCACTCGGTTAGTATATTTTGTGCCTTGTCCATTTCTTTCATTTGTTTGGCAAGCTCCCACTCAAGTAATGCTTTCTGCGCCCTCTCCATGTCTTTCGTTTGTTTGGGGACCAGCCTCAAGATCATGATTTTCTGGATTTCTGGGCCTCTAGCTGTAGTGGTCTTTGGATCCATTGGCATGGCAGTTAATTGCATCCCTTGGACAACACTAGAAATTAATCTCATAAAACATGGGATTAGACAGGGTAGGAACAATAATCCAGAGACGGCACATAATAAGAAGAATCCCACTTTCTTCCACCATGCCCCCCCGAAGAAGTTAGCCCACCACTCCCCATTTACTATGGAGTTCCACTTTTGGACTGGGGCATGGGCTATTTTCCAGATGTTGGAGGCTATTTCCATTACGGCTTCATAATTATCGTCAATTTGTAAGCAGCAGTCTGAGGTGTTAAATTTTCCACAGACTCCTCCTTCTTCTGCTAAAAGATAGTCTAAGGCCAATCTGTTTTGGTATATGGCTGCTCTGCTTTGATGTTGTTGTTCGGCTATTAGCTCTAACCCCCTTGCAGTCTGATTTATAACTATTTCTACTACAGCTTGGAGCCGTACGATTCGATTGAGCATATAAATAGGTGTACTGTAACCCCATGTACCATCTTGTGCCCATGTGGCCGGTCCATAATACTCAATAATTCTCTCCAGAGGCCACTCCTCCCCACTTCTGAGTTCTGCCTATTGAGTGTTCTTTAATCCCAATATAGGGCATTTTCTCCTTTATTTCTCTTTTTTCTCAGTTAAGGGAGTCGTATAATGGAACTACTAATTCATCCCCGGTTTCCAAGGGCAATAGGAAAAATCTGGACAAAATTATTCCTATGGTACAACAACCACTCCAGTTTTCTGGTAGGATTGTGTATGCCCTTTTTCCACAAATCCAAAAGAGTCCATTTGGTGCTTTCCAAAACTTTTTGGATATGCTTTCAGTGTTTTTCCAGAATTTTGATATTTCTATTATTCCAGAAAAAGGGTTTACTTTGGTTTTGTTACACTGATACAGTTTTTGGTTCGCGTCCCACTCACAGTTGGGGCTCTTTTTTCCTGACCAATAGTCGGTTGGGGCTTGTGGAAAATACTCACTGTGAGTGGAGTTGGTTTTTAGGGTTTGCTTGCAAGGGGTTTCCCCAACTGGATGTACAAAGTGAGGTCCTGTTCTCCATATACAATCTCTTCCTATTACTGTGGAGCTTAATATCCATCCTTCTGGTCTATTCACTTTATTATGAGAAAATGTGTAATTTCCTTTGAGTATCTCTTGGGTATCTAGACTAAAACCTCTCCAGGGCCATTCTTCTGCCATTAAAGGCCCTCCGCATACCCAACATCGATTTACTCTTAATCCTCTAGCAATTTTCTTTGCTAGGTCAACAAATAAATTTTGTCCTATTGCCGGGAGTTTGAAACCTCCGTTCATCTCTCCTGTTAGCTCAGAATATAAACCACTTAACTGTGATGATAGGTGATTCGTGGATGTTTTGTGTTCAGTATCTGTGATGATTTCTTCTATTATTATGTCAGGGACCCCCCACTCACTAGTGATATCCCAGCAAATCCAGGTTTCCTTTACAGGGCAGCTGAATCCTAGTCGTGCCCCTTCTGGTCCTAAATTCTTTGCTACTCCATAGCATCTGTTGCCTATCACACAGGTTTCTAATTTTTCCTTATCATAACAAGCTTTGTTCAACGTGCTCATATGCCATAAAGATGGTTACCACACCTGTTTCATAGTACGCATTTTGGTAACATTTCTGACAGTGGTCATCGGCAACGACCACTAGCTGGAGCACCGCTAAGGCAACTAGAGGTCCAGTATAGCATATACCTCCATTGTCCATGCCTATCGGATTGCAACCGACAGCAGGATAGGGAGATCTTCTTGTGGCAAGTATAGTGGCTAATCTGGTCTTGCCCTCTATTGCCTTGCTTTTGCGCTTGAGTAAAGCTGGCACTTCATGATTTTGGTAATAGTAACACTATTTTTTATGTATTTTGTGTGGCTAGTTGGTTGGTTATTTATTTTCTAATATAAATTTATTTAACAAAACTATGGATCGTGGCTTGGTTTGGCCTGCTGGGTCCGTGTTTTTTACTTAGTTAATCTCACAGCGGTGGTCCCTCCTCTGCACTAGGATTACGATTTCTTCTCTTGGGAGCGGTGTTTTCAGCAGCTGTCTCCTCTTGGTAACTGTAAAAAGAATTACTTTCAGGTTATTTTTAATTTTGGATACTCTCCTTGACATTTCCACTCGGGAGTGGAGGAAGGGGGTGCTATAGGCCCTTTGACTCTGGTAGTGTGGGTCCATCCCTTCTCTATAGTTCGTATTGCTGTTTCAGTGGTTAATATTACTTGATACGACCCTCCCATTCTGGCTTGAGAGGCTCTTCTTTCCAGGTTTTTATTAAAACCCAGTCTCCCACAGAAATGTTGTGTATTTTCATCTCTAGTTTAACAGTTTGGGGAAGTAGTCCTTGTTGTCTGAGGTCTTCTAATCTTTTGGCTATTGTTATGACATATTTTCTGAGGTATTTTTCACCTAATTCTAGGATAGAATTTTGGTAGCTTTTATGGGATGATGGATAAGGTAGCCCAAATAACATCTCATAGGGAGATATATTTAGGTCTCTTCTGGGGTCTGTCCTGATCCGAAAGAGTGCTAAGGGTAAGCATTTTGTCCATGGCAGTCCTGTTTCCAGGGCGATCTTGGTTATGGTTCGTTTCAGAGTTTGATTCATTCGTTCTACCCTCCCCGAGCTCTGGGGGTGTCATGGGGTATGATGTTGCCAGGAGACTTGTAAAGCCTCGCATATTAATTTTAGAATCTTTGAAGTGAAGTGTGGTCCCTTGTCTGAATCTATGGTTTCGGGTAGTCCAAATCTGGGAATTATTTGTTCTAGTAATGTTTTAACTACACTTTGAGCTGTGGCTTTTAAGACTGGAAATGCTTCTACCCAATGAGTTAAGTGATCTACAATCAGCAATAAATATTTCCATCTTTGTACTGGGGGAAGTTCGGTGAAATCTACTTGGATTCTCTGAAAGGGTCTAATTGCGAGTTCTTGTCCCCCAAGGGAGCAAGCTCTTTGTACTCTTTTGTTTACTTTTTGGCAAGTCATGCATTGGTTTGTTATTTGTTTAGCAATGGCACATACCCCTAGGTGCCCGTAAGCTCTCAAAAATGTTTCTACTAGGGTTTGGGTCCCCCAGTGTGTGCTGTTATGGAGTTCTTTTAGTACTTCTCGTGTAACTGCTTCTGATAGTATCTGCCTTCCATCTGAGAGAAACCACCTCCCCTCCTCATCTTTCTTGGCTCCTATTTCAATTAGTTTTTGTTGTTCTTCTTCAGTAAACACTGGCTGGGATACTTTTTCTGGAACTGATATCAGGGTCATAATTTTTGCTTCAGGTGTCCTGAAGCTGAGAGCAGCTTCTCGGGCAGCCTGGTCAGCTCGAGTGTTCCCCTGACAGATCATATCTTTTCCCCTTTGATGCCCCTTCACATGTACAATAGCGATTTCTTGGGGTCTTTGGATTTCTTCCAACAAGGTTTCGAGAAGTTCAAGGTGACTTAAACCTTTCCCCTGGGAAGTTACCATTCCCCTCTCATGCCAGTTTTTCCCAAATACATGTGTAACCCCCCAGGCATATCTGGAATCAGTGTATATGGTTCCCACCCTACTGCCGATTATACACAGAACACTAACCACTGCATACACTTCACATGCTCGAGCAGACCAATCCTTTGGCAGAGTCCCTGACTCCGCTACCGTGAGATCTTCTCCATCGACTGCTGCATAACCACTTTTTTGTTTCCCTTCTACAATTTTTGATGATCCATCTGTAAACAAATGTATTCCTCCCTCTATAGGGATATCCATTAAGTCTTCTCTGATCTTTGTTTGGTAATCAATAATGTCTAAGCAATTGTGTGCAGTTATATTATTTTCGGTATCTCCTTGCCCATACAAAAACTGAGATGGATCTACACATGAATTAGTCATCAGGCTTAAGTAATCTTTTTCCATTAATATGGTTTCATATTTTAGAATTTGAGAATCTGTCATCCACCTTCCAGATTTTTGACTTAAGATTACTCTTACTGCATGTGGAGTGTGTACCTTTAATTTTTCTTCCAAATGTTAACTTCCTTGCTTCCTCCACCAGAATGGCTGTAGCAGCCTCAGCCTGTATACAGGCTGGCCATCCCCTGATTACTGGGTCTAATATTTTTGACAGAAAGCCCATTGGTTTCCTGACTGCCCCCCAATCTTGGGTGACCACCCCCTTGGCAGTCCCTTCGGAAGTGTTTACATTAAGGTCAAAGGGTTTCTTTAGGTCTGGTAAAGATAACACTGGGGCTTGGGTTAGAACTTCTTTCAATTCATTAAATTTCTCCACTTCTAGGGAATACTTTGCTTGGTAGACCTTTTCGGGTGCTGTGTCATTTGTTAACTTTTCATATAAGAACTTTGTTTTATTGCTATAATCTAAAATCCAGAGTCTGCAAAATCCCACTGTCCTAGTTAGAACAACTGGGACTGATTCATCACTGGATGGGTATAGCCCAAAACTGTGTATTCTATGGCCCTCCATGCCATTTCCCAGAAACTGTTGTCGGGGGGGGCCTGCCTGTGGGGGGGATGTTCCTGTCCTCATACCCTTTTATGGAATTCCCCGCTCTGAGCATCCTCATACCCTTTTATGGAATTCCCTGCTCTGAGGGAAGGATTGACCATTCCTTTTATGGAATTCCCCGCTCTGAGGGAAGGATTGACCATTCCTGCCTGAACTGGAGAATATATAAACCTGGAGTTTCAGAACCTTTCTACCACTCGTGGGATCCAGAGGAAGACTACAGCTCACCGCTCTCAACCAGACCACAGCTCACCACTCTCAACCAGACTGAGACCACCACCCTCAACTGGACTGCAATCACCACTTTTGACCAGAATGCAACAGCTCTCCCACCAGCAGGTTTTTCCCCTCTCCCTTTACTTTGGACTCAAGGGGGGGCCCAAAGAACACCACTTGGTTCATGCCCCAGGGTGCTGGGTTATACATTTGGGTCTTGTGGGTTAAGACCAATTGTTTGTTTGTATAATTGTACTTATTGTATTATTTTAATAAATTGTTATTCTGATTTATAATCTCTCTTTTGAGTTGAGTTCATTTCCCCTGCTGGTTAACTCTTAAACCAGCACACCCACTAATCCTAAAAATTGTCTTATCTCCTTCTTTGTCTTTGGGAGAGGGAGGTCTAAGATTCCTTTTATTCTTTCTGGACTTAGTTTTCGTCCTCCATTCTTTATAGTATGTCCTAAGTACTTTACTTCTTTTTCCACAAATTCAAGTTTATTCTTTGACACTCTTAATCCCTGTTCCCCCAAAAAGTTTAACAATCTCACTGTTTCTTTTTCTACCTCTATTTGTGCTTTCCCGGCTACTAATAAATCATCTACGTATTGTATGATGATGATTCCTTCTTTAGTATCGAATCTACTCGTTAAAGCTTCTAGGGCTTGTCCAAATAAGTTGGGTGCTTCTGGAAACCCCTGTGGGAGAACTGTCCATCTTAGTTGCTGTTTCCTCCCTGTTTCTGGGTTTTCCCATTCAAAGGCAAAGATGTCTCGAGAATTTTCATCTAATGGACAAGTCCAAAATGCATCTTTTAAGTCAACTACTGAAAACCATTCACACTCGGGGGATATTCTACTCATTATGGTGTAGGGGTTCGGAACAACTGGATGACGTACCCGGACTATTTTGTTGATTTCTCGCAAGTCTTGGACTAATCGGTAAGTCCCATCATTTTTCTTTACTGGTAAGATGGGGGTATTGGATGGTGACATACAGGTTTCTAATAGGCCATCACGAATTAATTTTTCTATTATTGGTAGAAGACCCTTTTTTTCCTTCTAGGGGAATGGGGTATTGCCGAATGCAAATGGGTATATTGGAATAAAATTCTACTTTGAAGGGTTGTATTTCTAGCCTCCCTCTGTTCCCATCTTCAGCCCATACTTGGGGATTTATGCCCAAGTCTTCACGCAAGACAAAAAGCTTGACTTTCACCTCCTCCTCTTGGGGTATTATTCCCACCCCTAGAATGCCCATTAGGTCTCTGCCTAGTAGATTCACCTCAGCCTGTGATGTAATTAGTAAATCCGCTTCAGTTACTTTCCCGTTTCCTTTTATGGATACAACTGGGGCTATGGGTACTTCGAATTTTTCTCCTTTTGCCCCCATCACTGTAACTGTTTGGTTAGAAATTCTTATTCCCAGAGGGGGTTGGATTATGCAGGTCCTTTGAGCTCCTGAGTCCACTAAAAAGATAGTGTCTTTCTCCTGGGGTCCTAGCTTTAAATTTATCAAGGGTTCTTTTCTTTCTTCTGACCCCAGGAGAAAGAACCCCTGACTTTCCTATTCTGAGTCTTCCTGTAATTGGAAGACTCTGATGTCTTTCTGTCTTTTAGGGCATTCCTTTCTCATATGGCCTTCTTCTCCACAGTAGCAACAACAAATTCGTCTTCTAACTTGTGTATTTGGGGGAACTGTTTCTGTTTCTTTTTTCCATGACTGCTTAGTGGGCTTTTTGGCATACTGAGTTTTTTGTCTCCTATGGTCTCTAGGTTTATTTTTATATTCTCTTTGGGGTACTTCCTCTTCTTTTTGTTCTGGTGTTTGTTTATTCATCTCTTTAACTGTAGCCACCATTATTTCGATCTTACTTCTCTGTCTTTCCTCATCCCTCCAGACATACACTTTTTGGGCTTCTTTCAATAATTCATTTAATTCTTTTTCGTTCCAATCCTCTATCTTTTCTAATTTGTTTCTAATATCAGGCCAAGAATGCGTTACAAAA
This sequence comes from Pseudopipra pipra, assembly GCF_036250125.1. Taxonomy (NCBI): domain Eukaryota; kingdom Metazoa; phylum Chordata; class Aves; order Passeriformes; family Pipridae; genus Pseudopipra; species Pseudopipra pipra. The sequence goes on along the minus strand of NC_087580.1, from coordinate 54,490,309 downwards.
CAGACTTTTAATAATTCTTGTCCTACTTGTGTGTCTAGTTGTATTCCTGAATATTGTTGTATATTTATCTTCAGTCTCTCTAACCATTCTGATGGTGATTCATCTTTATTTTGTTTGTCATCAAAAGCTTTGGTTGAGTTTTGTACTCTAGGGACTGCCTCTTTAATTCCCTTAATGATACAAGTTCGATAATCGATCATATTTTACCTTCCTTCATCTGAGTTCTGAGCCCAGTTGGGGCAAGCCACGGGCATCTTTTGTTCTCCGTCCTGGCCATTTACCCCTTGAGGATGTTCTCTGTTCCATACCCGGATCCCTGCAGTTCGAATAATTTATCTTTCTTCTACGGTGAATAAACTCTTAATTATAGATTGCATTTCATCCCACATGAATACATTTGGGCCTAAAAATTGGTCCAATTGTTCGGCTAAACCCAGTGGGTCTTCTACCAACTTTTTCATTTCCTTTCGGAACTCCCTTACCCCCATACTGGTTGGGGGAACGTTTACATATCCCACCCCTCCTTGTGCTCCATGCATGGGAACTTCTCTGAGGGGATAGAGTTTTTCTGGTGCTTCTGACTCTTGTTCCCTTCTTTGTCACGTTTTAGGGGGACTAGGGGGAGGACTAGGAGGAGGAGGAGGAGGAGGAGTCCTGTCTGGATCCTGCGCTCCATTAACTTGGTCTCTATCAGGGTTATAGGGAGTGGGGTTGTCTAAACAGTTCTCTATTGGGTCCCAGTTTGGGCTCTTTTTCTTTTTCTCACTATTATTTGTTTTATTGGTTATGGTAACTGGAAATAGTTTCATGGGTTTTACCCAACATGCTGCATAGGCACTTTCTTCTTGGTTAAATGGTTTTTTTCCATTGACATAGTTATTAAGGGCTTGACAAATCCAGCTGTCAAAAGAGCCAAATTGGGGCCAAATAAGGTAATCTACCTCATAACTCATCCTCCTTAGCAAAACACTTCAGTCTCTTTAAACTGAGACAGATGTCTTTCTTTTAGATACCTAAGTTATAGGGGATGAACTCTACCCCAAACTGCCCAATAGCCCTGATTGGACTGTGTACTTTTGTTCTAGCTCACTATCAATATAGTGCATAAGGAATGTCAGTGTTTCACAGCTCAGAGCTGACTGTTCCAGTAGAACAGAAGAATCTTTCACAATATTTATAGGCCTCCAGTTTATTGAATCCTTTCAGGGGCAATAAAAAACCAGAAGTCAAAACTTAGGAAGAAAAAAATTTTAGTGAGTGCAGTGATCCTGACTGGAAGACCATTGTACATCGAGGAGTTAGTGATCCACATAACAGTAAACCTGAGTAGGCCCAGGCCTATGCTGTGCTGCACATACAGCATGACCTTGTATGGACTATTAATTGAGGGAAAATCTGAGATTGGGGAATGCCCTCGGTTCCCACACCAAGTAGGACTTAATGATACGTATTTTGCATATTATAATAACACAAAAGGATTTTGGAGTTGGGATACATGTAAAGCATCACACCTGGAAGTCAATGTCTTGCTAAACTCTGGGGAAACTGGCATACCTGGGTTGATCAGGGAAGATATGCTATTACCAAGGATATATCAAATTCAGAAATCCCTAACTAATAGGACTCCTTGTCAATCTTTCCCTTTTGATCCCATTTCTTACCTGTTAAGACAACCAGATTATTACAAAGCACCATATGCGCTAAAGGTTAATTTTTCATGGTGTACAGAATTACCCTGTGGGGTGGGAGCATTACCTATAGGTTCTTCCAACTATAAGTGGATGTGGTCAAAAGAGAACCCTATTTTAAAGCCTTTGAAGTATGCGAATACACCTCCTCAACAAACCCATTCATACTTGTTCCAGTGTGCAAAGTTAATTATTTGTACTACAAAACCTGAAGATCCCTTTAAGACTTGGCTGATTGAGAAAATATGCATATCTGTTGGAGATACCCCTCTATGGGATTTAAAAATCAAGATCAGCTGTGTAATTCAATGGCTAATTTCAAGACATATTGGGCCCACATCCAACAGGCACAGTATTGTGGAATTGTCTAAGGTGCAGGATAGTACTTGTGGGATGATGGCTAGGGTTAAAATTTAGAGGAGACTAAGAATTCTAGGGTAAAATGCAGCTGCTACTCCCTGGATAGAATGCAGTCGACATGCTCCCCATACAATGATAGGCATCTGCTCAGAGGGATGGAACGGAGCGTGGAGCGAAGTGGAGACTATGTGGACCCCCTCCATTGAAATCCCAGCAGAAAGGGGGAACATTGTGGTACTTTGAAGTTCATGAGACCGTACAGTACCTGTCAGCCAAGGGAGATGGATCGAGGTGTTCTGCTACTAAGCCAACAACCATGCCAAACCTTCCTGGCTGTTGTAGTGTGTTGACCCTGGCCGGATACCAGGTACCCACTAAAACTGCTCTCTCACTCTCCCTCTGCAACTGGACAGAGGAGAGAGAAAAAAAGAAAACAGCTAAGGATTCATGAATAGAGATAACAGCTGGGAGACGTCACTTACTGATTACCTTCACAGACAAAACAGACTCAAAGTGGGGATAGTACTTAAATTTATTACTAACAGGATAAGAGCCAAAGAGTGAGAAATAAAACAGTCTTAAAAACATCTTCCCCCCGCACCCCTCCTTCCATGTTCTTCCTCCTCCCCCCCAGCAGTGCAGGGGGATGGGGAATGGGGGTTACAGTCAGTTATTGTTTCTACTGCTGCTCAGAGAGAGGAGTCCTTCCCCTGCTCCTGTGGGGTCCCTCCCATGGGAGACAGTCCTTGATGGACCTCTCTGATGTGAGTCCATCCCTCGGGCAGCAGTTCTTCCCAAACTGCTGTCCTGTGGGTCACTCCTCCATGGGGTGTAGTCCTTCACAAATGAGCTGTACTGGTGTGGGTCGCCCACAGGGGCCACAAGTCCTACCTGGGAAAAACCTGCTCCAGTGTGGGCTTCCCTCTCCATGGGCTGCAGGTCTCCAGCAGGACCCTGCTCCATCTTGGGCCTCCCACAGGATCACAGCCTCCTTCATGCATCCACCTGCTCCAGCATGGGCTCCTCCATGGGCTGCAGGTGGGTCTCTGCACCCTGATGGTCCTCCATGGGCTGCAGGGGGACAGCCTGCTCCAACATGGTCTTTACCACGGGCTGCAGGGGACACAGCCCTGGCCCCTGGAGCACTCCTCCCCCTCCTTCTGCACTAACCTTGGTGTCTACCTTGTTGTTCCTATGTTCTCACTCTGCTTTTTCCTGGCTGGAATTCTTCTGCGCAACAATCTTTTCTTAAATATGTTATCGCAGAGGCGTTACTGTCACTCCTAATTTGCTTGGCCTTGGCCAGTGGCAGGAAGTCTGTCCTGGAGCCTGCTGGCATTGGCTCCACAGGACAGGGGAAGCTTCTAGCAGCTTCTAACAGAAGCCACCCCTGTAGCCCCCCTGCTACCAAAACCCAGCCCCAGAAACCCACTACATTCCACCCCTTGCCTATGTGAATCACATATTTAAGAATTTTAAATTCCACATTCATCACACAGCCTTCCCTTACATAAACAAAGACAACAACCAACCAAAACAGAATATAACAAAAATTCTCCCCACCAAAAATCAAAATAACATCATCATAACACCAAACTTAAGTGGACAATTTATGCAAAATCCACCCCTTGTACCTTTACCACAGTTACAGCAAAAATTCCCCATGATCATTTCATTTTCTAACATTGTCCAGTTCTTGTTTTGCTGTTACCTCTCCCAATTACTATCCTTATCTCAAAATCCTCATGACTTCCCCGTATGGGCCACCAAAAAGACTGTAGTGGGTTGACCCTGGCCGGATACCAGGTACCCACTACAGCTGCGTGCAGGGGTGGCTCCTGGGACAGGCGGGAGTTTTCCCCTCGTGCTGGGGGGGGTGCGGGGGTCTGTGGGCTGGCTGCGTGCGGGGGTGGCTCCTGGGACAGGCGGGAGTCCCCCCCCCCCCCCCCGGCGCCGGTTTAATCCCAAGGTGCATATTCAATCAGTTTAACCAACAGGTAGATAGCCTTACCCGGCTGTGGAAGATTGAACTTGTAAATGATGACCAGGAATGGGAATGCCTGCTCGAATGGTTACATGTTAAGCAGGGCCACACTGGACAGGCTGACTTTGCTTGAGGATGGCCTATATCAGTTAAACTGTGTAAGCAAGTAGTGACTGCCTGTTCACAATGCTGATTGTGACTTAACAGGGACCATCTGAGCAAGGCACCTCCTTTGCACATTTGGGATAAGAAAACACTGTGGCACACTTGGCAGATTGATTATATTGGTCCACTACAGCCATCAAGTGGGCAAAAGTACATCCTAGTAGATGTGGAGGTTATCTCTGGCCTCACAGTAGCAACTGGACTTGCATCAGCAACCGGGGAAAACACAGTAAAAGGCCTGAAGAAGTGATTCAGTATACTCCCTCTTCCAGAGGAAATTCAAAGTGACAATGGGACACACTTTACAGCTGCAGTGGTGCAAAATTGGGCTAAAGAAGAAGGTATTTGCTGGGTATTTCATACACCATACTACCTCTAGGCAAATGGTATTGTTGAATGTACCAACAGGTTAGTTAAGCGATTTGCTAAAACTCATGAACCTGGGTGGCACCAGCGACTATCTAATGCCATCTATCAACTAAACAACAGATGGAGCGGAGATGGCTGCCTGAAAAAATTGCTCCAAAACCCCACACTAAAACTGAGGTATACCCCACTGGGTTTCATGCTGGACAACCTGTTTCTGTAAAAATGCCTCAAATGGTACTAGTTACCCCTAAGAATGTCTATGCTTGGGAAGCTAGAGATTGCTCTGGGAAAATACATCAAATCAGTACTTGATGGATCTTATCCTCATCTTAATAACATTGCCAGTTGCATTTTCACCTGAGCATATTTCCTTTCTTTTCTGTTTCACAGGAATGCCAGATGAATTGTACATGGATGAATGGACTAGCCTACACTGACCTTGAATGCATACAAGAACCACTGTCATTTGTTTTAACCGTAATGCTATTTCTGCTGTGCATCATTATCTGGAGACCTGGTTGGACACAAGGGTCTTGACTCTTCTGGGGAAACCGACAGGCAAAAATCTAAACTCCTCCCTTTCATGTGACAGTACCCCCATCTGTTTGCCCAAATCGTGTCTTTCATTATTCACTGGCAGGAAGGACATGTTGGGAACTAAGTTCTCCTGAACAAAGCTGAGAATGGATCAGTAATATAGGTGCCCCAGATTATTATACAGTGAGGCAAAAGATAGCTTTGGGGTTTAAGATAATTTTTACACCTTATATATTTATCAAGTAGCACCAATGGACCTTGGAAAATATTATGTGGTAGGTACATGCCCTCAGTAATTGGACCAGGTATGTGTTCAGAGAGCCTAACTTGCAAGTCCAACAAGTGTCAAAAAAGCCTTTATAAAATCAGTTGGCATTAGATATGTTAGTGTTAAAGGAACAAGGTGTATGCGGAATGGTAAATCTTACTGAAACTGAATGTTGTATTACCATTTGCAATGCAATGGCATCAATTGAAGAAGCCTGAGCCAAAATGAAAGAAATTGCTGATCAAATGTCAAAACTTTTCCAATGGCTCCAACCCAAGGACTGGCTTCAAGGAGTTAACTCCAATTTCTGGCTGATGTCCATACTCCAATCCTTGGGACTCATGGAGTGGGGACAGTGTCTAATAAGAATTGGGTTGATGATTGCAATTGGATTAACATTTTTAGTGATTGGGATAGCTATTTTATGCTGTATGATTACTCATGTCATTTCTTCTGCTGCTTCTGTCTTTTCTCCTACTGTCTGCTACATCCACATCACCCCTGTGGACAACCTATGAACTGAGGAAAAGTCCCTGGAAGACAGTGTTTGAGCCACGGGGTGGTGTAAGGACTTAACACAGTTGCCTGTCTCAAATACTGTTATGGCCACAGAAGGACTTTGCCATGAGATAAGCACAGAAGGGAGAGACAGGATGGTGCTAACTCCAGGCCTGGCAGAGGCGAGATCTGGTTAGTATTTCTTGGGGTAATGCATCCAGACAAAAATTCCCACTGTAGCAAACTGTGTAAAGAAGCAAGGGCTAGTATGCATATCACCAGTCAAACAAAGATCACCTCAAGTTATGGGACGGATGGCATTTGCGACCACCAACAACCACTGAAGCCCCCCTGAATATGTCTCCTTTGACACCTGGAACTTGGACTGTAAGTCAAGCCACCACAGCGGGAACTTGAGATAAGATAAAGGTGGTACTATTGTTCGGGCGTTATCTCAGACCTAGGAATAGGTTAGCAAAGGTGGGGGAGAAGAATGTATCACTGATAATGGACACAAAGAATTCAGAATTTATGGGCTGCAAGGAAAGACAACTCAGCAACTGTGCTGAAATCAGCTCCGACTGGTTTAAAAGGTAATTCCAGCAGTGGGAGATCGAGACCACTGACTCATGACCCAACGACCCAAGAAACCCACCAACTGACAAGAAGAGAAAGACTGAGCATGCAGACTAATTAGCATTAGAAGCGAGGGAATCATTTAACCAATAGAATAAGAGAACTGTGTAGCCAATAACGATTCCTTGAAAAGTTTTGAATGAACCTTGGACCCCCACCACCAAGAAGCCCAGGGTGAAGAAGGACCAACGGGATGTCTCTGGATCCACAGGTGGTGACTATCTTCTGCTTGATCTCTCTCTCCCCCCTCTCTTTTCTATTTCTTCCTATCTCTCTACCTCACATTTATTGTTAAATAAAATCTGTATTATTGACTTCGGCATATGGTTTCATTTGCACCTTAATTTGGGCAGAGGCATGTCTCACTAACTGGATCTTAACAGGCCTTCAGGCCTCTGTTGTTTTGCATAAATCCTTTTGCTACAGGATAAACTCGGCCAACTCTTTGTGACAGAGGAGCCTGTAGGAAGCTCCCACTTGGTGATAAATCCACCTGTATGGCCTTGCCTTTATCTAACAGTGCAGCAAGGAGTTCTCAGGATAAAGTCTTTTTGTTCTGACAGTATAAATGATGGAGTTGCTTTCTTGCTGGAGAATCCTATAACACCTTGAGTGACTGAAAGGGGGAGGGGACACTCTCTCCCACTCTTCTACAGATGGGGTCTGTACAGTGTGCTGCACATGGGTCAGAGTCCTATTCAATGCTATACCATTTGTGGTTCCCAGCATCTAAAGAAATGTATAATTATCTATGCTATAGTTAATCTTACAGTGTTAGGTCTAATAGAATTGTGAATGATGTTATAAGTAAAATCAGCACTAGGCTCAAATATCATAGAAAAAAAAATTGTATTATAGATTTATATAACAATCAAATAAGCAAAACAGCGCTGGGTGACTTGATGAGCTTTCTTTGTTCATCCAAGGCACACTTCAATAATTTCTAATCTGCCTTTTATAGGTTTGTAGCTGCTTGTCTCTTTCAAAATCCCCTCCTTTTGTTCCGAGTCATCAGGTCTATCTGCGCAGGCTCTGTTCTGTTGCCAAGGGGCTTTACGCATGCGTTATCTGGTTGCTAGGAGACAAGCTCGGCTCTGTTCACTTCATCCTTTTGACGCAGTCAGCTTTTTCTGCGCATGTGCTATCTTGCTGCTGGGAAATAGTTCTGTTCTCTTTTTCGGTTCTTTTTCTTATTACATAACATAACAAAATATCACTAATTATGGTAACATAACATTATGATTTGTGTGATATATAAATAACTGTGATTCGTGAAACAAATGGGTGACTACATTAAAACAGAACAAATAGATTCTAAAACTCAACTACACCCCCACAAGGAAACAAAACAGACCCTCACAAGGTCAAAAGGCCTAAAACTTTCTCACTATCCTAAGAATGAAATATAGTACAACTTTAAGTCTTTAGGCGCCTACTCGTCCAAGAATACATGAATTATGACTGGCTGTAGAGATAGCTCTTTTAGCCTTAGCTGTAAATATAGTAGAACTTTAAATCTTTAGGCGCCTGTTCGTCTAAGAATACATGAACTATGACTGGTTGTAGAGATAACTCTCAGCTTTAGCTGTGAGAAAACTTACACATTAAACATTTAGCAAAAACCCACAGAATATACATGTATATGATACAATCAATATGCATCAGGTAGTCAAGACAAACACTAAATGAAACTATTACTTGAAACTTATAGAAACTTGAGACTTTGTTTATCGCAATTTGTAATTACAGTGTTGCAAATATAATTTGATAAGCAAATTATCTCTCCTTTGGTCTTTATTGGCTATCACAAATGACACAGAGTCCGAGTGCCTTTCTTATTGGCATCATACTGGATCAGCACCTCCTGGTGCACAACGGTGAGGGAAAAGGAAAATAAATATGCAAGTAAATAAATGATGCTCCATCCCTAGAAGTGTTCAAGACCAGGTTGGACTGGGCTATGAGCAACCTGGTCTAGTGGAAAGTGTCTCTGCCCATGACAGGGGAGTTGGAACTAGATGATCTTTAAGGTCCCTTCCAACACAAACCATTCTATGATTCTATGAAATGCAGGGATGTGGGACTTGCAGTAGTGTATAGTTGACAAAGGAGGCTACGGGGATGTCTTAGTTTAGAGAGACACAAATGTCCACCAAGGAGGGGGTGGGGGCCAGAAAAGAGGAGCCACCCTCCTCCCTCCACATTACAACTTTGAAATTAGGAGGCTTCAGGTGAAAGGTGCGGAAAAGGAAAATAACAACTTTTTATTAACAAACCCGAATAAACAACAACGGCGCAACCAAAACTTTCAAAAGAAACAAAGTCCTAATTCCCCAGGTGGTGGTGGTGGTGGGGGAAGCCCGTGGCAAATCAGCGGGGAGGGGGCCGAGGGCAGTTTTTTTTCTCTCCGGTCCCAGGACTATGGTGCTGTCTCGGTTCAGGCAGTTGCAGCGGGAAGATGCTCTGGTAATGCAGCCTCACGGCCCGGTGCAGAATACCTCACTCAGGGGCGGTCGTTCTCCATGTGATGTCCGGGGGGGAAAGGGAGAAAGTAAAAAAACCCTTCTCCTCAGGGGAAAAGGAGGCGGGGCGGCCGAAAACCGAGGATGGCTACTGCTCTGTCGGTCGGTGGACTGCAAGTCCTCCAGACAAAAGGGCTTCCGAGGCGTGGCGCTGGCTGGTTAAAAAGAGAAATCTTCCCCCGCTCCCGTGCTGCTTTGCACGTGGCCCCGTTCTTTCCCCCTTCCTAAATTCCCCCACCCCGAAAAAAAAACGAATGGGGGTGTGTGTGATTGATATTGGGAAAAAATTCCAACATCTCTTTTCAAACCTGTAACAGGGGAAAGTTGATCCTTATTTTCTCACCAGGAAATAAATGCTCATAGACCCATTTTAGTGAAGCAGACAGTCAATTCCTTGCATGCAGATGCAAGCTGTTTGGGAAAAATGGTAGCCTAGTACAAAGGAAGAAATTGCCATGTCAGTACATAAAAGCTATATCCAAACATTAGGAATAAAGAACCATATCCTTAGTAGGGGTTGCATCTTATTTAAATGCACAGAAGATTAGGTTCGTGAAAATAAAATTTCCAAGTATTTAGATGTATATACATAGAGACTGTTATATCTGGCAGGCTACCAAAAATATGAAAGTCATTTCTATGAGGATCATCTCACATGGGAAAATTGTTACTCAGAATCATGCTAAGATCTGATATATAAAACAAGGACATTGGGCTAATATTCAAGTTACCATTACTGTTTGCATTTTTTTTTCTCTTAGTAACATGGGTAATAACAAATCAGCTGTCAATTCTCTCTGGCTTCTATAGTTCAGCTAACTCTTGGGAGTTTGCATTTTTCAAGATGAGGCTGTTCTTCAACAATATTTGAATACTCGTAAACCTTGTGACAGGGCATTTAAATTGATGTCTGATAGATCTCAAATCTAATTCAAAGATTCCGAGTTCATCTCTTCATTTGTTTGTTGTAATACTAATGACAATAGCACAGATTCACAGAATGGTTGAGGTTGGAAGGGACTTATGACAGTCACCTTGTCCAACCCTGTCTTGTGAAAAGGGGCAGAAAAGCTGAGTTTTCTGTCCAACCTGTGTTAATTTATTTTTTTGGCTACCAGCATACTCTAGGAGATCAAAGCCTTTTAATGTCCAAAACAGTCTGTTAGCATCTCACCTAATGAGACCCTTCGCTTAACAGATTCATGGAGATGGACAGGACATTTAAAACCTTTTTATATAAGGACTGCACCGCATAGCGGTAGAAAAACCCCTCAACAGGTTTTTCCTATGACTTATTTTGCCATCAACGTAACTGTCAGCACCTAAAAACGGACTCACTCTAACAGTTCACAAAATAACACGTTTATTAATACAAATTTGTGACAACTTATGGGGTTCGCTGTGTCTGGTATAGGGTCTAACTGCAAAGAAGCACACTTAAACTATGTAGTAATGATAATAATACAAAGCATAGGCACACACACTAAAGCAAAAGCAATTTACAAATAAGACAACTTAAAAAGAATAAGTAAAGCAAAAACTTAAGCAAAAGAACTAACAAAGAATAAGTAAAAATTTTAAAGTACTATGGAGCAAAAGTAAAATTAGTATACATATATAAAGTGATCACTCACCCCAAGGCATCCTGAGAAGGTGGAGGGAGAAAAGGTAGCCCGTCGGTTACCTCTGCAGCACTGATGGAACTTCCCCCCCCCCCCATTTTTGCTTATGTCCAATATCTTTTTATTCCTTTCTCTTAGGCAGTTTGAGTGGCTATAGCAAATAAACTAATTTTTGGGGTAATAGACAGATGAAATAGACCCAAGATCCACTTCCCAAGTTCCTGGCAGCCAGGATGTTCGGAAAAAAAAGGCTGTGTTATCTCCATATCACTCCTTTCTTCTTTTATCAGTTTCTGGGAATGTCTCCCCAGGTGCTGGGTTTTTCCAGGAAACCATCAGGATCCCTTTTCTTCTTTATCTATCACCTTACAAACCCCCCTGCTCAAACAGGGCCACCTAGAGCTGGTTGCCCAGGACCATGTCCAGACAGCTTTTAAATACCTCCAAGGAGGGAGGTTCCACAATGTATCTGGGCAACCTGTGCCAGTGCTCAGTCACCCTCAACAGTACAAAAGGTTTTCCTTCTGTTCAGATGGAACCTCCTGTGTTTCAATTTGTGCCCTTTGTCTCTGGTCCTGTCACTGGGCAACACTGAAAAGAGCCTGGTTCCATCTTCTTTACAGATATTTGATATTATGAAACAAATATCCAAAATTACCTTCAAAGCTACACACAGTCTATTAACAGACAGTGGTTTAATATGAATCATATTCATTGTGAGACATTCTCATTAAAGTTAAAAATTTGCTCCATCTGAAGGAGCATGTCAAGAGCTAGGACTTGTAGGTAGCCAGATTCACTGGGATGTCACACTATGTAGTCTTCTAAGTTTGGTTTGCTAGCAGTACTAGAGTCAAGAGAAGTAAACATGCACCAAATAGTTACTTTGGGATCTATCATCATTCTGTTCTTTTGTGTTCTATTCAGCAGGTGTACCATGCAAGAGAACTCTCTGTTCCTGTCATAGAACAGTGCTAGCTACTCCCAGTCTTTCTGTGCTGGCCTGAAGCAACATTAAATACAGGTAAATACTCATAATGGAATAATTCTAAAATTAAAAATCAACACAAATTGATTTGTTAGAGAAGAACTTATATCAGTAAAAAAAGAGTAAAATGTTGTGAAAAAAGAAACCTGCAGTCATGGTTTAGGAATGATATTCTCCAGTTTAGTGTTCCCACTGAAAACACTCCAAACCACACGCCACTCACTTGCTCCCCTCTCCCTCTCGCCCTCCCCTGCCACAGGCTGGAGAGGAGAATTGGAGGCACAAAAGGTAAAGATCACTGGTTGAGATAAGAACAATTTACTGGAAACAGCAATGAGATAAGAAATGAACAGTAACAACAACAATATTAGTAACGGAAGTGTACAAGAGAGAGGTGAGTGATTCACATCAAATGCTCACCGCAGAGCCCAACCCAACCACCGCCACACTACCCCAACCCAAAAGGGAGCCCTTCCCCCATGCCTGGAAAATGATGTGAGGTGGTATTGATGCCTAAAAGGAGATGAGGAAAAAACTCCAAAGCAATTTAATTAGAGATGAGATAAGAAAAGGATTTAATTTGGGTTACAAGATGCCCGCGTGCCCTCTGTCTCAGGTGTTTACAATTTATAACACTGCTTGTCCAATCCGAGGTTCTCCCATCCTCTGTTTTCTGCCCTGGTCCACCCCCGGCCCACCCCTGGGGAATCGAGGCAGGAGTCTTTTCGGGACCACCTACTTTATCCCCCTAGTCTTCCTCGGAGCACAAAGGGCACATGGTTACCCAGTTTTTGACTGCGGTTTAGGGCAAAGTACAAGTGTTCTCTAAACAGAATAGGCCTACCTTGACAAGAGACTAAACATTTCTACTGGAATTCAGGGGATATTTGATATGGGGAGCATGGAATGGGGTAATAGGGTTAAGAATCTGTGTAGTTGCTATGCTAAAGGGAAGAGGAAAGTGTAAAGGAATACATGTTGCTGTTTCTAAAATCTACTTCTGCTACATAACTACTTATAAAACTTATAAAAATTAGAAAAATCAAAAAACTAAAAGGACCTTAAGGCATCAGGTCCCCCCTTAAAGACTGGACAAAACCCAAAGGTCTTTTCCAATCTCTACTACTTACGCCTACAACATCTATAACACTGGTATATGCAATGAGCTAATATAAACACTAAGTATGTATATCACTAGAATAAATAGTTGTTTCATCCAGGTCCAATTCGGCAACCATGAAGTGAGTTTGTGGAAGACATCTCCAAAACCCAGTGAGACATCATCCAGAGATACCTGATGCAGAATTTTGGTTTGGTTCCGAATTGCAGCCAAATCGTTATAAATTCTACTGGTCTGGTCTATGTAAGAGCAGCAACTGCTGTTGATGACTTTACACACGCCTCCCTGTGAGGCTAGCAAAAAAATGAGGGCCATTTGGTTTTGCATTATTACATGAGACAAACTATGGACTGTCGCGAGGGAAAGCTCTAGACACCTCAATGTGAGAATCCAGGAACTTCGTTTATTGTAGATTGACAACAGCTTAATATACACTCTATAATAGGTTCATGAATATTACAGAAATTAGGCTCATTATTGGTGCTCAGTTAGGTGGTGATATCATCTTAACTGTCTTTCATTGTTTACACAGGTGGCTCGTTAAGTGTCTCTGTTTTGGTAATGCCTAGCTCCTGTTCTTCAGCTCAATTTAGAATACCCAAGGACGTTGCTGCTTTCTCACGGCCCTGCTATCTCAGACTTTCTCATGGGCCTAGTCAGACTGCGTCTTATACTTGAGCAGCTCATCCATAGCCTTAGCCATGTTCATATGTCCTCGCATTTCTAACCAATCCTCTACAATTTCCCCCGTTTTTATTTTGTGCCAACAATGCTTTCTTTGCCGTAGTATTTACACGTCTAGTAATACAAGAAAAGGCAACACGAGCTATTACTAAGATTACAATAACTGTCAATATCTATCGTAGGCCTTCCTTAATATAACTTAGAGCCCATTCAGAATAAGGAATCACTATGGTTCAACAGAATCACGTTACACATCTCTAAAATCTTGACACCGGCAGAAAGTATTTGTAAGTTTACACATTCACACATTCATGTAGCTTTTTTCTTTCACACAACATTCAGGTGGCCACCTCAGACACACTCCTCAATCACACACACATTTTCAAGTGGTCATTGGCTGTGCACTTCTTGTCAGTTTCATAATTCAAAGGAAATTTATGGCATAGCTGCCATCGGCAATCTGCAAATCCTGCATAACTCTCCATGTAAAAGACAAATACAGCAAGAAAGAACAGAATATTATCTTGGAAATCTTCAACCCTTCTTATACAGCAATGCTATTTTATCATAAAGGCAATAAAGCTACTTTTGCAGGGGGCAAGACTATATCCCCTTCTGTCTCATCGTTCCGTCTCCAAATCTTCTACCTGCACCCTGCCCCTGGGGGAAACAGCCAAATTTCATGTAAGAGAAGCAAAATGGCAAACTATAGGAAATTCTTAACAACCTTCTGCAATATGCAAAAGCTAAGCACGGATGTCGCGTTATTTCTAATCTTACTTCAAAGGATTTTTCGTCAGTCTCCCTTTCTGTTTTTGAAGAAAACATTTGAGAATGCCACGAGCACACTGCATGCTTAACACCTATCGCTGTAAAAACAATGCAATCTTATTTGATTTATAATTTTATTATATTATTGTTAATTTTAAGTTGTTTTTTCTCTTTTCCCTTTTTTCCGTGTTTTACCGTCTTTGCCTCCCCCCACGCTCCTCATTGCCGAAGGACGAAGGAGGGGAAGGAGGGGCTGGGCTCACCCAGAGAGATCAGCAGAAGGAACTTAATCACAGGGTCTGCTTAAGAAAAGACAAAAACATAGGAGAGGGAGAGAACAGCTGCAAACAGGCACGTTTCAGAGAAGGGGTGATTGGTGTAACGGGGAAAAAGAGAAACAGCTTTCCCCCTCCCCCGACTGCACCCCCCAATGTTTTTGCTATCGTCATTAACTCTAGGAAGAGGAGCAGCACCAGGGAAAAACCACTCGCTGCAAAGAAGGGAAGGGGAACGCACACCCCCCGGGACCATGGCTGTCAGCAGTGCGGGGGAAACAGAGCCCCCCCGCCGCCCGCCGCGCCCGGGGCCGCCGGCGTGCACGCACGCGGGCGCACCGCTCCGAGCCGGGGCCACGCAGGCGGCGCGACCACCGCTACTGCCCCGCTGCTCGGCGCCGCCCCGTAGGCACCCGCCACAGGCGGACAGACCCGGCGCCGGCACGGGTTCACTCAACACGGCGGCATAAGCACACAGCGCCGTGAACACAACCACAAATGCGCAGCGCAGTCCTGCTGCACAGTTCAGATGAAAAGCTGGAAATGTCTTAAGGTGGAACTCAGTCATAGTGTTCCTAAAGTTTATCTCTGGTCTATCAGCAGTACTTTCACACTGCAGTCGTCGTCTCCGATCGTCCTGGATATGCACTGCCGAGACGCTAGCACCGCGTTCATGTTGGTAGGGCCGCTCCGTTGTCTCCGGCCCCGTTCCATGATCTCTGGTCCCGCTCTGGCTCCCTTCAACTCCGCTCGACTCCCTTTTTACACGATTTCTCCATATGATGGTATCCAGTAGCATCCTAATGTCCTCAGACTGTGCTTTAATGCCTTTTACTGTTCCAGATAACAATCGCCAAATTGTAAGGAGGGAAGCAGCAACTTTTTCTCCCTTATAGGCAGCAGTAAAGAGTTTATCACTAAATTCTTTCCAAGTAGAGATAGTAAAGGCAGTTACAGTGTTCGCTTCATATCCCTGGCCCTTACATGAAAGCAGCATCTGCCGCAAAGCCAGTTCGTCTTAACTCCCCGCTTTCCCAGAAAGCATTGGAGCAATGATAGTGCCGCCTGTCCCTCCATTACCTAAAAAACGTGTTACCACGCTTTGTGCAGCCCTTTCCACGAGACTTTGCGGCTTTGTCGGCGGGCCTCCTTCTTCAGGAGTCGTCCCGGGCGCCGGGTCCTGGAAGCACGGAACTTAACTCTTTCGCCGTCCGAAATCCCCGAAAGGGAGGCGTCCAGCGGCGGCAAGTTGAGCTCTTTTTCGTCCAGCCCTTTCGCCTTCTTGTGCTGCACGGCAAGACCGACCGAAACTCCTACGTCCGACCATGGCTGCGAGAACCCGACTTGGCTCTCGGGAGTCCGACTTGACTCCGACCCAGGAGATCCGACTTGATCCCCTAGGGACCCCCCTCTGGTCCCTGTACACAGGCGCCAATATTTGTCGCGACGGAAAGCTCTAGACACCTCAATGTGAGAATCCAGGAACTTCGTTTATTGTAGATTGACAACAGCTTAATATACACTCTATAATAGGTTCATGAATATTACAGAAATTAGGCTCATTATTGGTGCTCAGTTAGGTGGTGATATCATCTTAACTGTCTTTCATTGTTTACACAGGTGGCTCGTTAAGTGTCTCTGTTTTGGTAATGCCTAGCTCCTGTTCTTCAGCTCAATTTAGAATACCCAAGGACGTTGCTGCTTTCTCACGGCCCTGCTATCTCAGACTTTCTCATGGGCCTAGTCAGACTGCGTCTTATACTTGAGCAGCTCATCCATAGCCTTAGCCATGTTCATATGTCCTCGCATTTCTAACCAATCCTCTACAATGGACTTCTTCCTTTAAAGCTTCGATTGCATCTGAAGTTTGATCCTGGATGTTTTCCATAACAGCTGAAATGTTAACAATTGCTTTTTCTAATTCACCCCTAGAGATGGGACCAAGGCTCTGACTATGCTGTGAAAAAGTGTGGGGCGCTCAATAAGGGGATTTTTAGTTTTTTTTACTCTTTTTGGATAAGTTCTTTCCCATTCTTGTTCATCAATTGGGTCGAGAATCATTATGTTTGGGATTACTGCCCCTAGGGCACAGGCCTGATCTTTATCAAGGGGCAAAACTTTCCAGGCCTCCTTTTCACAGATCAAGTACCACCCTGAACCCTGGGGAGGAATTAATCTCAAGAGGAACTGCACCATCCTTGTTACAATTTATGGGTTTATCCCCTCTTTGGACTTGTCCTTATCACAATAGGGAGGGAGAATGATTTTTCCTGTAGCATTAACAACCATGCAGGGAACAACATAATTTTCCTGATTAGAAATTACATTACTTAGGGCCACTGGATAATAAGCCTCTGTAACTGGTTTCCAGGTTCCTGGGAGTTCTACCATAGACTTACCAAAGTTTTTCCCATTTGGTAAAATGCCATTTAGGGGGCAGTTGCTACCCTCACTGTCAATTGCTGGTACTTGTGTACAAATCCAGCATTTATTTTTTCGAAGAATGTTAGACACATTTTGGACTAGGGCCACATGCAATTTCTGATCTCAAACTCAGTTCATAGTTACCAGTTGTATAGATAGAATATACAGTAAAAACAGTCTATGCCACATCTTCTTAGTCTGTGTCAGATTCTGATTTGCTGGTTGTTCCAGGAGCTGATGCTTTCTTAACTCTGGAGTAATGAAACCAGGGTTCTTTGCCAGCAACTTTGATGGTAGGGAGAGAAGTCAGTAGGACTTGGTATGGTCCTCTCCACTTGGCTCACAAGGGATCACTGTTCCACCATTTAACATAGACCCAGTCTCCTGGCTGGAATGGATGAGCAGGAGTGTCCAGTCCTATGGGTCTGGATAACTCAATGAATTTCTGGAGCTTCTGTAAAGTAGAGCCTAGAGCAATCAAATATTTTTGTAAATCAGCTTTCCCTCTCATGTGAATGTCCCCTGGTATCTGCGGAGCTTGGTATGGTCTTCCATACAATATTTCATAAGGACTTATGTTATCTCTCCACCTTGTTTGCATACGAATCCTCAGTAGAGCTAGAGGCAAAGCCTGAACCCATGACATGGATGTTTCCTGACAAATTTTACCAATTTGCATTTTCAGAGTGCCATTCATTCGTTCGACTTTGCCACTAACCTGAGTTCTGTAGGGAATATGTAGGTCCCAAACAATTCCCAGGATACGGCATACTTCTTTCACTACTGTTGCAATGAAATGTGTTCCTCTATCTGATGACATTCCTAGAGGAACCCCAAATCTTGGAATTATGTGATTAAGCAAAGCTTTTACCACTTCCCTTGCTGTATTAGTATGACAGGGGTAAGTCTCAGGCCATCCACTGAAAGTATCAACCAACATGAGTATGTATTTATATCCCTCCGTGGGTGGCAACTCAGCAAAATCTATTTGCCCATAATCTCCGGGTTGGTCTCCAGCCTTTGTTACTCCTAGTACCACTCTCTTTGATGTATCAGGGTTGTTTAGTTTACAGATTTCACACCTACTCACTATGGACTGCATGACTTCTGTCATACCTGTTCCTATCACTGTCTTCTTCAGATGTTTTAGAGGGTTTTCTGTTCCCCAGTGGGTAATCTCATGTTCCTGCAGTTATCTCTCAAAGGAGTGGGGGTGAAATTACAACCTGTCCTGTAGGGGTAACAGCCCATCCACCTTCCTTGATTTCAGCTTTAAGGGATTTAATTAGCTGATTGTCTTTCTCATCATATTTTGGGGTGTACCCTGTCAAATCAATTTCTTTTTGTGGTATTACTGCTAGGATGCCTTTTTCTGCAGCCCCTTTTGCTGCTTGATCAGCAAAATGATTTCCCAATTTGGGAGTTGTTTTCCCCTTTTAATGAGCTCTGCAATGCATAATAGCTACTTCTTCTGGCTTCCAAATGCTCTGCAGGAGTGCATGGATTTGGTCTGTGTGTTTAACCCCACTGCCTTGGGCAGTTAATAGCCCTCTCTCTTTCCAGATGGCTCCATGGGCATGTACAACACTGAATGCATATTTAGAATCAGTCCAAATATTTACCTTCTTCCCTTCACTCAGTTCTAGAGCTCTTGTCAGTGCGATCAGTCCTGCTTTTTGGGATGACACATCCACTGGCAAGGCCTTTGCCTCGATTACTTCATCTTTGGTCGTCACTGCATATTCTGTGAAGCGCTTACTGTCTCGTATAAAACTGCTGTCTGTATACAGTTCCCAGTCTGCGTTTTCCAGAGGCATATCTTTCAGGTCTGGTCTGCTGGAGTAGGTTTCCTCTATGGTCTGCAAACAGTCATGCTCAGGGACACTGTCGGTTAATGTTGAGGACAGAAACATAGCAGGGTTTACAATAGATGTTGTTTTCAGGGTAACATCATCCTGTTCCAACAACACAACCTGGTATTTAAGCATTCTGCTGGGGGGCAATCAGTGACCTCCCTTCTGTTTGAGCACAGCTTGAACTGCATGGGGTACATACACGATGATGTGCTGCCCAAGGGTGAGTTTCTGGGTCTCCTGGATCAGGATAACAGTTGCTGCAACGGCTTGCAGGCACCCTGGCCACCCTTGGCTAACACTGCCCAGCTGCTTAGAGAAATAAGCCACAGCCCTTCGCTGGTTTCCCAGAGTTTGTGATAATACCCCCAGAGCAACATTCAATTGCTCATGTGTGAACAGTTCAAAAGGCTTAGTTAGGTCTGGTAATCCTAGTGCTGGAGCTGACATCAAGGATTGTTTTAGCTGTTTAAATACATCTCTGGTCTCATCTGTCCATGTTACAACTCCTTTTTTGGCCGTTTTCAGGGCTTCATATAGAGGTTTGACTAGTAACCCATAGTTAGGTTTCCATAGACGACACCATCCTACCATTCCTAGGAAGGCCTGCATCTCTCGTAGGGTGTGGGGCTCTTGGAGATGGCAGATGGCCTCTTTCCGGTCTGTGCTGAGCCATCGATGACCACGATAAATTTCAAGCCCCAGGTAGATGACTATCTCTTTGGCAATCTGTGCTTTCTCTCTCGAGACCCAATATCCACTCAGTCTCAAAAAGTTCAAAAGACTCACAGTGAGCTCAATGCGTTGGTCTCAGCTTGTTTTCTTTTGTTCTAGGGGGAGCAGGCTACATCTCACCTTTGCTGGTTGAACTATTCCCTCTGTATTGTTATGTTTATTGCAAGTTTTTCTCAGTAAAATTGTGACTCCCACTTCTCGTCTCCTCTAGTGTTTCTCCTGCTGCTGGAAAGGCAGGGGGGAAGGCATTCAAGTGGGGTTACTTTTTTTTCCTGCTGAGTTTTTAAAACCAGTACAGCCACTAATTCCCAGTCAGGCTAATCTCAGCCTCCAATACAGTCAGCTGTTTGGATCCCCCTGTCACTCCAGAAATACAAATGGGTTCTGTCCCTGCATAGGTCATTGACATAAGACATTGTCTGGATCTATGGGGAGCTGTGCATTGTCCAGGTCAAAATATATCATTTCTCGCACAGCTAATTCCCTCAGGTATTGGATACCTTTCTCTATTACAGTCCATTTGCCTAAGTTACATGGAATATCATCTTTATAGGGATACCTTACCCTCACACTTGATAAGAGTCACCTCCAGAGACTAAGGACTTGTGTCTTTTTTCCCATTGCTTTGTCAGTAAATAGTTCCTTAGCAAGTGAGCCCAGCTGTCTGGCTTCCTTACCCTCTAATTCCCCACTGTTGGCTTCATTGTCCCAGCACTGGAGCAACCAGGCAGTAATACACTCACGTGGATGACAGCTGAATTTTTTTTTTTATGTCCCACAACTCACTCAGGGATGGAGATCGAGTAGTGGTTGTCTCTTCTGTCTCCTGGTTACTATGATCGCCTTGATGATGGCACTGAAAATGGCCCTTGTGATGGTCCTGATTCTTCATCCTCTTTGCTCTCCCTGTCCTCCTTGACTGTTTTTTATAGGGTAACTTCCGTATACATTTCTTCTGCTTGTGTACAGGGGCAACTGACACAGTCATGTTGATTCTCTGTTTCAGTGGTTTCAGTGGCAGCACCTGTAGCTGGGGTTGAAGCAGCTGCAGGGTCTGTGATAGGGGATGGAGTAGCAGCAGTGTCTGTCACGGTGGTTGGCACAACTGCAAGGCCTGGTGAACCAGGCTGTCCCCCTGAAGTCCATGGAGGACCACGGGAGTGCAGAGATCCACCTGCAACCCATGGAGGAGACACATGCTGGAGCAGGTGGATGCCCGAAGGAGGTCGTGACCCTGTGGGAGGCCCATGCTGGAGCAGGGTCCTGGCAGGGACCTGCTGACCTGTGGAGAGAGGAGCCCACCCTGGAGCAGGTTTTCCTGGTAGAACCTGTGGCCTTGTGGGGGACCCACACTGGAGCAGCCTGTGCCTGAAGAACTGAACCCCATGGAAAAGTGACCCAGGTTGCAGCAGTACGTTAAGATCTGTTGCCCATGGGAAGGAGTCGCGTTGGAGAAGTTTGTGAAGGACTGTCTCCTGTGGGAGGGACCCCACAGGGAGCAGGGGAAGAACTCCTCTCCCTGAGCAGCAGTGGAAAACAACCTGTGATGAACTGACTGTAACCCCCACCACTGGGGGGGAGGAGGTAGAACTTGAGAAGGAGGAAGGGGTGGGGGAAAAGGTGTTTTTAAGATTTATTCTTCTTGTTCTCCTGCTTTGATTCTGTTAGTAATAAATTTAATCAATATCCCCACTTTGAGTCTGGTTTGCCCATGACAGTGATCAGTAAGTGATCTCTCCCGGTCCTTATCTCAACTCATGAACCCTTCAATATATTTTCTCTCCTCTGTCCAGTTGCAGAGACTTTAGTGGGTACTTGGTGTCCAGCCGGGGTCAACCCACTACATCTGGATTCTGGACTTGTTTAGGGGTAAGGGGCAAACACATTGGATGTGGCCACTGCCCTATAAGTACTTGACCATACAATCCCACACACCCTGACACTATGAACTATCCAGCTTTTGGGCAGATCTCTGGGTGATATTCTTAATTATTTGTCTGACCTTAAACAAGACCTGAACCACATGCAACAACATACTGGCTCCTAGCAAAAAGACCAGGTTGGTTTCAAGGGTAGTCAAAGGATGTTCAAAATCTTGAAAATTCTCAACTACTGTAATCAGCCTGGGGGACAAGGAAGGAAAAAAGGAGGGGAGAAAAAAAATAGGTAGGTGTCTCTCCCATAGGTTGTTCCTCTGAGGAGAAAACCCCAAAGGTTTGATTATTAATAATTCCCAGTAGATGACTCCCAAAGCATGGATGTGCCTGCAATACTGAATACATGCACCAGACTGGTGTCCTGACCAGTCACACTGCGATATCATAAGCCCAGTCTACGAAATACACCACAGAGAACACGTACTGCAAGTCAGGTATTACAGATATAATAGAGACAAAACGCCACAAATATGAGAGCAAATAAATCCACATTGTAACTAGCAACTGTTAAACCAATACAATGTATGTTTATAACAATTTTCTTTTAACACACTCTGGTGGAATCTGTCCTTATCTCAACCCTTCAGGCCACACATGGGGCACCGAAAAGGACTCTTGTGGTTTTAAGCCCAGCTGGAGATGAAGCACGACGCAGCAGCTCGCTCAAACCCCTGTCTCTTCCCCCCCCAGATGGAATGTGGAGGAGAATCAAAGTAAAACTTGTATGTTGAGATAAGAACAGGTTAATAATTGAATATAAAGTAAAATACAATAATAATGGTAAATAATAAGAATAATGATAGCCAAAAGGGAAAAGAAAAACAAGTGATGCACAATGCAATTGCTCACCACCTGCTGACCAATGACAGATTCCCCTTCTTGCACCCAGATCGGTTTCACTTCTGGGTAACTCCCCCCAGTTTACATACTGGGCATGACATTCTATGGTGTGGAATACCCCTTTGGTCAGTTCAGGTCACCTGTCCCAGCTATGCTCCCTCCCAGTACTGGCAGAGCATGAGACAAGAAAAAAAAGGCCTTGATTCAGGATTAACAAGACTTAGCAAAAACCCAAAACATCAGTGTGTTATCAACACCATTCTCACTCTGAATCCAAAACACAGCATTGTAACAGCTACCAAGAAGAAATTAACTCTGCCCTAGCTGAAACCAGGACAATGGCATACCTTTACAGCCAGTTTCTCTACCTAGGCAGCGATGTCTTGCCACACTTCAGCAGCCCAGATGGGTTTACCTCTGCACTGCCAATTGGTCTTTTTCCATCTGTCCAGCCACCCCCCAGAGTGTTTGCTACCATCCAGTGTAGAGGTAGAGTGCTGGCCATTTCTCTCGTTCAGCGATATCTAAAGCCAGCTGGATGGCTTTCAGCTCTGCAAGCTGACTTGATCCAACTTGTCCCTCAATAGCTCCTGTGACTTGCCTGGTAGGACTCCATATGATAGCTTTCCATTTTCAATTTGTCTCTACTATACAGCATCATTCAAGAGAGCATATCACTTTTTATTTTCTGTTAGATGATTATATGATGGGGCCTGCTCAGCATGTCACCTTTTCCTCCTCTGATGATGATGATGATAGTCGTACATTTTTGCATTCAGGGAAGTTCATGATGACTTCCAAGATCCCTGAGCAACTGGGGTTTCCTGTTCGAGCTCGCTATGTGATCAGCATGACCCACTTATTCCACATGGCATCAGTGGCATGATGTGTGGAAGGGACTTTGAACATCCAGCCCAGCACTGGCAGTTGGGGTGCCAGGAGGATCTGTGCTTTGGTGCCAATCACTTCTGAAGTGGCTCAAATGCCTTCATAAGCTGCCAGGATCTCTTTTTCAGTTGGGGTGTAGCTGACCTCAAATCCTTTGTATCCCTGACTCCAGAACCACAGGGGTTGTCCTCAAGTCTTTCCAGGTACTTTTTGCTGGAGAATCTTGTAATGACCTGTCATGGTTTGAGATAGCCCCAAAATCCAATTCCCTGGCTCCATCCCCCCTCCCACATCTCAACCTAATGTGAGATGGGTTTTTCCAGACAAAACACACCAGACTCGAAGTGGGGGAAAGTGAATATATTACAATGACTGTACAAATAAATATAACATCACATTATACACATGATCACAAACTATCTCTACCATGACATATAGTATTTACAATGGATCAGGTCTCCTCTCCCCTCCAAATAAAAGTCCAGGAGGGAAAGAAGGACAGATCCCTTCCAGTCTTTATGCAGCAGCGTCTTCTAAGGCAGCAGGTCCTGTCTGTCTTCTCCACATGCAGCAGCTGATAGCTGGCTTTCTGCCAGCACCCACAAGGGAGGTATCCAAGCCTCTCTCTTGGCCCCATCGCCTCCAACCGAGGGGTCTTCCGTGGACTTCGTAACCCCAGACAAGGTCGTATCACCACATCATATCACGAAGACACAGGGGAGTCTTTGTGACGGTCTGGTATCTTCAGGAGACTCAGCTCCTTGCTTGCAGGGCCTCTGTGCCCTGTCTCTCAGGCTGCCACTGTAGCAGCAGTGCAAGGGGGGGGAAGCCAAGGTCAACTCCCCCCCCGCATTCCATCTGGCCGTCCCGGTCCAGCTCCGGGACGTCTCTTGAGCTTCTCAGCTCCCCTCTCTCTCCGGTGCTGCTGTACTCCAAGGCTCCTCTAAAATAGGAGTCCATGTCCCTCTTCTCCAAGAGGGTCTCCAAGGGAGTTTTGGGGAATCTGGTATCAGTCTTACCCCAAACTCTGTCTCTCAGGCTGCTGGCTCTTTTTCCAGGAGTCCTTTCTCTGTGGTGCTGCATGTTGCTGTTGCTTCTGCTGCTCCTTTAGTTCAGGTCCTTATCTCTTGGCTCTCTGCCACCGTTTCTCTGGTCAGTCCCAGCTGCTGCTGTGTGCCCATGGAGAAAAAAAAACATCTCCCGGCATAACTACAGGCACCTAGCCCAGCTTTATGCTGTTCCAGGTCCCTGCAGCCCCCCAGCCGGGGCTGGGAGGGGGCCAGAGGCCCCAAGGGGCACAGAGCCCCTACCTCGTGGCTCACAACATGGCCACCTCTCCTCAACAACCAAAAACTACAACTCATCTCTTCCGGTCTGGTTGTGAGATGTTGACATTTCTGCAGGAGCGCCCATTGGACAGAATTTCAAAACTTCTAAGGGTTTCCACCCCTTGGGGTCTACCACTTTTCTCAGCCTCTGGGGGAAAACAAGGTCCAAACCACGACATGACCATTCTCCCCAGATGCAGTGTAGAGCACATTTTTCACATCTTGTCCTGTCCTGACTGGCCCAAGGGCTACTGCATGAACAATCTCCTGTTTAAGCTGTTCAAAAGCTTTGTTGTTGTTCAGGACTGAACTTGAAATCATTTTTCTTCTGTGTCACATGATAGACAGGTCTTATAATCTGACTGCACTCTGGAATATGACTCCTCCAAAAACCCACAGCACCTAGGAAAGTCTGTGTTTCCTTCTTGCTGGTTGGTGGGGACATATCTGCTATTTTCTTGACCATATCCATTGGAATCTGACAATGACCATCTTGCCATTTTACTCCTAAAAACTGAATTTCCTGGGCAAGTCCCTTTATCTTACTTTCTTTCATGGCAAAACTGGCCTTCAGGAGGATCTGTATTATCTTCTCCCCTTTCTCAAAAACTTCCTCTGCTGTGTTGCCCTATACGATGATGTCATCAATGTACTGCAGGTGTTCTCAAGCCTCACCCTTTTCCAGTGCAGTCTGGATCAGTCCATGGCAAATAGTGGGGTTGTGTTTCCACCCCTCCAGGTGAAAGCGAACTGTGGCCTGCGCTCTGCTGCTAAAGGAATGGAGAAAAATGCATTAGCACTATCGATGGTGGCACCACTTTGCTGCCTTGGACTCCAGTTTGTACTGAAGTCGCAGCATGTCCGGCACAGCAGTACTCAATTGTGTGACTTCATTCAGGCCACTATAGTCTACTGTCAGTCTCCACTCTCCATTGGACTTTGGCACTGCCCGTATAGGACTCTTAAAGGGTGAGCGAGTTTTGCTGGGCACTCCCTGGCTCTCCAGTTCATGAATCATCTCATGGATGGGAGTTACAGAGTCCTGGTTGATGCAGTATTATTGATGGTGCACTGTTGTGGTGGCGATCAGCACCTGTTCTTCTTCGATCCTCAGCAGTCCCACAGCAGAAGGGTCCTCTGAGAGGCCAGGCAAGGTATTCAGCTGTCTAATTTCCTTTGTCTCCACAGCAGTTACCCCAAAAGCCCAATGATGCCCTTTTGGGTCTTTGAAATACCCACTCCTCAGGTAATCTATGCCAAGGATGCATGGGGCCTCTAGGCCAGTCACAATGGGGTGTTTTTGCCATTCATTCCCAGTCAGGCTCACTTCAGCTTCCAGTACAGTCAGCTGTTGGGATCTCCCTGTCACCCCGGAAATGGAGATGGATTCTGCCCCTACATATCTTGATGGCATCAGGGTACATTGTGCACCGGTGTCAACTAATGCCTCATACTCTTGTGGGTCAGATGTGCCAGGCCATTGGATCCACACAGTCCAATAGATCCTATTGTCCCTTTCCCCCACTTGGCTGTAGGCAGGGCCCCTCTAGTTCTGGTCATAGTACTCGTTGCTCACTTCTTGTCAATATGAACTGGAGGTCCCTTCAAGAGGATTGAAAGTAACACCAGCCCTTCTTTTCTATCAGAGGACTTGCCCACTGGAAACTAGAGCAACATTTATCCTTGAAGAATTTCCTGCAGTGGTTGTTCTTCCTCTCAACTCATGTACCCGTGCTGCTGGGGCAGAGGTGGGTTTTCCATCCCACTTCCTCATGTTCTCTCCATGGTCGTGCAGGTAAAACCTCAGGTTACCTTGTGGTGTGTACCCTCTCTGCTTAGCTGGGGGGCGCTTACTCCCAATAGCAGAGACTGGTCTGTACTGGATGGACATGGGACATTTCTTCTTTAAATTGCTGGTAGTTGTCTTTAAATTGCTGGAGGTCCTTGGACAGTCTTTCCACAGATGAGACACAGGCCCAGAGGTGGGAAGAGATACAGTCTTAATATAGCCGGAGTTTGGTAATGGTAACCAAATTATCCACTCTTTGTTTACCTTCTTCACCATGACATCAATGCCAATGAGTTGGCGTACAATGATGACACGCTTTGTACAAACTTCCACCACATGGTTTGTGTACTCTGGACTTCATCTGGATTTATAGGGGATTGTTCATTATTTGAATCCCTATAGATTACTTCCAGCACAGCTAATTCTCTCAGGTACTGGATACCTTGTTCCATGGTGTTCCACTTGACTCAATGCACTAATAGATCATCTCTGTACAATATCAGTATATAATTCCCAATAAATAGAGTTTTCTATGTGTGTAGGCTTTTGAGATAATATTTGATGCATTTACAGTTGCATCTGAAAAGGAAAGCAACAGTTGAGAGCCAGGACAGCAGCTATTTCAGTAATCAACTTTTCCAGAAACCTCTGCTGAAAACTATTTTTCATCATAATTTGTTCTTGGCTTTCATGGGAACTTATCATGTGTCATGGGTTTACTTGTTCTAAAAAAACCAAGGGGCAATTCTTTTTTTTTTCTTTCCCCTGCATCACTGTAAAAGAAAGATGTTGAATGGGGGAGGGTGGTTTGCCTTGGGTGATTGATCCACACAAAAGAACTAACCAGCAGATCCACATTCCAAGCTGATGGCCCTCCAAAGACTGTGGGGAGGGGTGAGGAGTTTTGGGTTTTTTTCCCTCTCCTCAGAAATGGGAGGCACTTCACTTTTGCCTTAACTCCAGCAAAGTGTGTGTTGGAGGGGTCCGAGGTTCACTTTGGTTTTGGTCTGGTCATCTGGCTGTTTTTTGGCCCTGGTTTGCCTCCGTTTTCTTGCGCCCTGTTCTGCCACCAGCCCAGACCTGCTCGGACTTCATCAGAGAGACTTGACCCACCTGTAGAGGAACCTTTCGGGGAGGAGGTGGCCCTTTCTCTGTTCTGCTCCTGTGTTAGCAGTGGCATGTGTCCATCGACGAAAGGGGGGAATCCCGGCCACAGCCAGTTGCAGACAGCGTGAGTGTAGTGGGAATGAGCCCCCTTTTTTCCCCTTTTTTCTCTTCCCCTTCTTGGTGTATGTGGGGGAGATCTCCATTTTCAGCTTCTCCTGCATGCTGGGGCCCCACCCGGTGACCATCAGAGCCCAACAGCACCACCTGCTGACAACCACAGAGCAACTGCAGGCTCTGCTCCTCCAGTGATCCAGCAGTGCCCCCTGCTGATCGTGGTTAGAATTGTGCCAAAAAGCGGAAAGTATTGAACTGTTTCCTTTTTGGAAACAGGATTATTGTTTAGTTGGTTTTGTGTTCTTTTGTTGTTCTACCAATGCACATATATCCTTTAATAAAGAGCTGTTATTTGTTCTTTCTCCATACTTCCTCAATTGAAGCCTCTTTATTTTGGATTTACAATTGCTTAGAGGGAGGAGCTTGGTATTCCTCATAACTCATCCTCCTTAGCAAAACACTTCAGTCTCATTAAACTGAGACATATTTGGCATCCAACTTGGGGAATAACTGCCCTTGTGTGATTTACACGCGTTTTGAACCTGTAGGCACCATGACGCTTGGGGTTGCTGCTTTCCTCTGGCTTATAACCATGCCAAGATATCTGTCCCATCTGTCAATGTGTTTCATCTCGGATATTAAGACTCTCATTGCAATAAGTACCTTTGAATTTGTGCACTGGGTTTATGACATGGCAAACTCAGCATCTGTGATTTTCATCCGGAATATGTCCTCAAGGATGCACTACTGTTCTAGCATAAGCTGTTTCCTCTGGGGGTTTAAGGATAATGGCACCCATTCCTATGGAGAAACGCAGGGGAGTATATTTGCCCAACCTTTCATCCATTTTCCCTTTGTATCCAATACAATTGCCTCTGGGAAGTTTAAATTCTCCTTAGATATCAGAGACGTTTTACTTTTTGGACTTTTTGTGCAAGTTTGTGCCATTATGGCATACCTAATATACGAAGCTAGGGCCAAGAATTATCGAGAATGTGTCCAGATGTTTTCCCCAGGGGTGGAAAACCTCAAGTGGCATGGGTTATGGGAGGATATGGGTAAATTCCTAGAAAGTTGTTCAGCTCCTACAACATGGAAGCTCACCCTCGAACAACTCCAAACCCCTACAAAAATAATGAAAGCCGTGAGGGAGACAGGTCATGAGAGACCCATGGAGAGGCAGCTGACAGCCGCATGTGGGGCTTTGGCCATTGCCTACCGGAACCTGCTTGGTATGGTGCAGCACTTCCAGGGAAAAGGAAAAGATGAAAAGAAGATGCCTGATACCATGGTGACTCAGGATATGGCCAAATAAAAGGAACAGTCTAAGCTAATGGAGGTTGCCCCTATCCAAAAGAGGAAATATAAGACCAAATCAGTTTGCCCAGTTGTTGCTGGAACAGAGAGATTTATCTGAACAATTTTTCCTGCACTCTGTAGGCCTTGCTTGCCATGGAAGTGACAAGCGTGTATTGTTTATACTTATAGACTGTGTGAAAATATGCGATGTTTATACTTGTTAGATGTGTGTCTAATTATAAGGTTTGAGAACATAATATTTTTATAGTAAGAAAACCTTGAGAAACTAGAGATAAAAGTACACCTGCAGATCTAGGAAAGCCCCTAAAAGCAGATTAATTAGGAAGAGCTTTGTATGCCAAGAATGATTTCAGGTCGCGTGGACAGAACATCAGGTCCAATGAACTGGAGACATTAGACGCGTGCACAGACTGAGCTATCCAATCACCTTGTTGTGAGCATGTACCCTGAACAAACTAAACTGTATAAAAGTTAACTGATTTAAATAATAAATTGTACATTGCTTTGATCACATTGATGGTTCTGCTTTGTACCTCCACATCGATATCTGGTGCCCGTAACAGGGGCTTCTTCTTTGTCAAGTTCCAAGGGACATAAAGGCGAACAGAAGGAGTTGGGAGAAGCAGTCGTTAGAGGCGCCGTTTCCCCCGGCGCTACGAGAAAAAAGCTGCGTGCAGTACAAAGAGAAATCTTGCCCTGATCAGGTGAGTTGGCTGAAGAAAGGAGAATGGGGTCGGCTCTTTCAAAAAAAGAGGCAGTGCAAAAGCTCCTTTATTTAATTCTCTCTAAGATAGATTCTAATTATGACAAAAAAGCCCTTAAAGGGTTACTAATCCCCACAGCTAAAGCTGCCTTTGAGGTGTTGCCATAGGATTTATGATGCTTCAAAAAATCTCCTCGAGCAGTTAATTAGGGTTGAGATAAGAAAGGGTTTATTATGCCAAGGCAAAGATGTTACAAGACGTGCTCTCCCCTGTGCCCGAGATGTTACATTTTATAATACCATCCATCCAATCCCAGATGTGTCCACCCTGTGGCCTTTACTCTGGTCCGCCCCGGGTCCACCCCCAAGAAATGGGTCTGGGGTGTATTTTGGGACCCTCTATTCATCCCATCTTCATCTTCTTCAGAGCACAAAGGGTACATAGTCACCCAGTTCTTGTCCGTATTCTGTGGTTTAGGCCAAGATACGCTGTTCTGCAAACAATCTAGGCCTTGCCTTGACAAAAGACTAAACATTTCTACTGGATTTGGGGGTAGGAGTGATATAGGGAGCATAGAATGGGGTAAGAGGGTTAAGGAATGTGTAAACAAGGGTGCTACAGGGAAAGGGACAAGGGAGGGAGTGAGGGATGCTGCTTTTAGAGTCTACTTCCACTACTTATAAAACTTACAAGTATTAGAAAAATAAAAACCATTGGGGGCTTTAGGCATCAGAGGTATCCACAGGGGATGCTATAAAGGAACAGTTAGGGGAAGAGATCAAAGGATCTAAGGAATCAGCTCGCTATTTTACATTGTGGCAGCTGCTTATCGAAACAGAGCAATTTATAAGGACTGAGAGGCAAGTTACAGCTTTAGTCTATGCTGCGTTAGCAAGCAGAGAAACTGAAAGCAAAGAGAGCGAGTCGTCAGCTTTTATTCATTTTGTCAACAATCGTTGCGGCCCCAGCAGCAGTTCATCCTTAGCCTCAGAGAATTCCAATGTGCAGGACGCCAGGGAAGCCACTGCCAGCTGCGTCTTACCTTGCGGCAAACTCTCCACCACCCCCTCGCCGCTGCTGTGACCATGCCTGCGCAAGCCTCCCCCATAGCCCACGCTGACCGACCACTGTCGCACCCTGATACATCATCACCGCGCAACACCGACTCCAACCTGCCAAGAGCCGCCATCGCCCCCCCGCCGAACCTGGCAAGAGACACTCTCGGTAAGAAGAAACGGAGGGAGGGGAAGGAGTCGCGAACGAACCAGTCCGCTCCCGTGCTGCCCTATCTATCGCTGCTGCCATCTGCCCCCCCATTCCCGAGTTCGACATCGAACTACGAGAATGGACAGAAAGACTTAAAAAATCAAGTGCAGCTGAAAGAAAAGCTTTGCAGGCATCTGTAGCAGAATCAATTCCACCACCTCCTCAAACTCTATTTCAGGGTGGGGGGAGGGGGTGAAACCGTGCTGGAAAGATCTGTAAATCTGCTGTTTGAAAGATCAGGGGCTGGCGAGAGTGGGAAGAGTCTGGAGCAGAGATAGAAAGAAATTCTGTGAGATGCTATGATAAAGAAAAAGTGAACTTTACCAGGAAGGACTGGCAGAAACACCTCATTGTGGCTGGTCCAGATGCCCCATGTATCCTGGGCATTGACTACCTCAGGAATGGGTATTTCAAAGACCTCAAGGGACATAGATGGGTCTTTGGAATAGCTGCTGTGGAGATAGAGGCGGCTAAGTAGTTGAATTCATTACCTGGTCTCTCAGAGAACCCTTCTGCTGTGGGACAGTTGAAGGTTGAGGAACAGCAAGTGCCAATTGCCACCACAGTAGTGCATCGTTGGCAGTACTGAATGAACCGAGACTCTGTGATCCCCATCCATAAGATGATCCGTGAACTGGAGAGCCAAGGGGTGATCAGTAAGACCCATTGTCTCAGTTTAAGGAGACTGCAGTGTTTTGCTAAGAAGGATGTTATGAGGTAGACCAAACTCCTCTCTCTCAGCAATTGCAAATCCAAAATTAAGAGGCTCCAATCGAGGAAGTATGAAAAAAGGAATAAATAAAAACCCTTTATTAAAGGCTATATGTGTATTGGTAAAAACAGCAAAAGAACACAAAAACAACTAAAAAATACTCCTGGACCCAAAAAGTCCCCTTCAAAAAGGAAACAGTTTGATACTTCTCTTTCCTCTAGCACAATTCTAATCATGGTTGGCAGGGGGCGCTGTTGGATCACTGGAGGTGCAGAGTCTGCAGTTGCTCAGTGTTGGTCGGCAGGGGGCGCTGTTTGGCTCTGGCAGTCGCCATGTGGGGCCCCCGATCGCAGGAGAAGCTGAAAATGGAGATTTCCCCCTGCACAGAGGAGGGGAAGAGGAAAAGTGGAAAGAAGGGTGGTTTCTTTTCCGCTAAACTCACACTGTCTATGGCTGGCTGTGGCCAGGACTCCCCCTTTCGTTGATGAGCACAAACTCTCCGATGAAATCTGAGCAGATTTGGGCTGGAGACAGAGCAACACGTAGGCAAGCTGAGGCTGGAGAGCAGCCAGGTTGAGAGCAAAACAGCCTCATAGCTTTTCCAACATACATACACACCTTGCCTCCATTAAGGCAAAAAGTGAAGTGCCCCTTTCCAAGGAGAGGAGGGGAGAAAAATTCCTCCCCCCCTCCCCCCCCCCCCCCCCCCCACAGGCCTTAGAGAGGGCCATCAGCCTGGAATGTAGTTCTGCCAGCCAGCTCCTTTGTGTAGGTCAATCACCCAAGGCAAAAGAACTGTCCTCCCCATTCAACATCCCTCCTGCACATTGCAACAGGGGAAAGAAAATTCCTGTTTGGTTTTTTAGAACAAGTAAACCCATGACACCCATTCACCCTTCAACAGCCCCATCTGGCCATTTTTTTCTGAACTAATTTATCAGTGTTCATAATTGGAGCAAATGCTTTATGTCATTTATTTCATTAAACCCTGAATTTATGAGGCATTAACACATTTTTCTGGCTTATACTCAAAAAGTACTTTTGGAACTATGAACCCTGTCATTCCACCAGACTGAGAGAAAGATGGGGAAAAAACACCTAACCATTGTGAATGCGTACAATCCATCTTCCCAAGACATCCCCAGCCACACACTGCTTCTCAGAGGTCTGTTGCATCTGGCTCTGCAGGCAGTCAGTCTCAGGGAGGTGACTAGTGGTGAAACCTCATGTAGAGACTGACCTTTACTCTGAGGCAAATTCAGAGAATCACCTGAATATGAAGAAGAACTTCTTTACTGTGCATGTGACTGCACACTGGAACAGATTGCCCAGGGAGGTTGTGGAGTCTCCCTCACTGGAACTGTCTGGATGCAATCCTGTGCAATGTGCTCTAGATGGCCCTACGTGAGCAGGGGGGTTGGACCAGATAACCCACTGTGGTCCCTTCCAACCTTACCCATTCTGTGATTCATTCTGTGAATCGCTGAATGTTTGAGGTTGCAAGGGACCTGTGGAGGTCATTTGGTCCAACCCCCCTGCTCAGGCAGGGCCACTTAGAACCAGTTGCCCAGGACCATGTCCAGATGGCTTTTGAATATTGTTACCCTAAATTGGAGAAATAATTCTCTGGACAATTTTGAGTACAGAAAGGCAAAAAGCAGTTCTATAATTGCAGCACCATAGGTGCACAAAAATATATTGCACACACCGATGGTATAGGTCTTTATAATTTTATACTATCATCTAATTACAATATTCAGTTTTTAATTTCAATATTTGGACATTACCTCATTGGTTACACCCATCCCCAAAACCGTCCCTCCCATCGTACTGCCCTTGTCCCACCTCAAACACGCCTCCCGAATTTGAGTTGGTGGTCTCAAAACGACCACCCCTTCATCTTCGTCTTCCTCATTATCTCTGTCCTCCTTGGAACAGCTTCAAGGCTTCTGAGTAATTTTGACTGGTTATATCAAGTGGTGTGACCCTGTTATGTCTCATTCTGAGTACATTTCTACAGATAAGGTGTTCTTCTCCTTGCTAAAATCTTTTGTCCATTGAAATTCTTGACAAGGAATGTTAAACAGTATTTTAGAAATTTAGTACAAAGGTGCTTCGCAAACTAAAAGTACTAATGAGCTATACTAAAATCTTATATAATATAGATTTCAAGGCATCATATCCCCCCTTAGAGACTGATAAGGATCTCATCCTGTTGAGTCTTTACTATTTATACCTAATTATGAACCATAAAGACAAACAACTACTACAACACTGAACCATAAAGTAAACCATCATGCAAACACTAATGATATATATACAATTATTATGAACAGCTGTTTTATCCAGGTCCAATTTGGTAACCATGAAGTAAGTTTGTGGAAGATATCTCCGAAACCCAAAGAGGTATCTTCCAGGGTTATCTGATGTAGAATTTGAGTTTGCTTCCAAATTTTGTCATGATCCATAGTAATTCTTCCACTTTGATCTACATAAGAAAAACAATTGGTGTTACACTTATTCTGGACTTAGTTTTATGACAATATGAAGGGAGAATGACCTTTCCCGTGGCATTACCAATTATGCAGGGAACTGTGTAGCTTTCTTGATTAGGAATTAAGCTGCTCAGGGTTATGGGTAGGTAGGCCTTAGTGACCTGTTCCCATCTTCCAGATGAGAAAATTCCTAAGCAGTCCTGGAGTTCAGGGCCCTCACCAAAGTTTGTCTCATTCATTAAGACACCAATCAAAGGCCAGCTTTTATCCTCACCAATTGTTGGCATTTGGGTACAAATCCAACAGTCGTTTTTATGAAGAATATTGGATAAATTTTGGACTAGAGTCAAATGCAAATTCTGGTTCCAAACTTGATTCATGGTTACTGGTAATACACACAGAAAGAGTAGTTTAAACAACATTTTTCTTTTTCTGCAATGGTCTCTGTTGTTCCACTGTCCAAGGAGCAGGGGCCTTCTTAACTCTGGAGTAGTGAATCCAGGGTCCTTTGCCACCAACCTTGACCACGGTGAGGATGGTCAGTAGAACTTGAAATGGACCTTTCCACTTAGCTTGCAGGGGGTCACTGTCCCACCATTTAACATAGACCCAGTCCCCAGGCTGGAACAGAGGAGCAGGAGTGTCCAATCCTATGGGTCTGGATGTCACGATGAATGTCTATAGTTTCTGCAAAGTAGAGCCTAAAGCCATTAAATAATTTTGCAAGTCCATTTTCCCCTTATGTGAATATCTGGATCATGACTAATATTGTCCCTGCATCTTGGCTGTATGAGAGGGACTGGACTTTTAAAGTGACTGGCTGCTAGTCAGAAATGTATAGGCCAGCTAGGAGTTTATCAAAAGCAGGGTGTGTCAGGAGTTTGGTGCAACACCAAAGAGCACCCTGGCATTACCAGTAGCTCATCACAGAGAGTTTGCATTTTCTGAATGGATTCCAGGCCCCATCGGGGCAGGCCATCCTGCCAGAGTCTGCACCTTGACTACAGTCAGTCATTCTTACCTCATGAAGTAGTAGTGCAGGTACCTCTTGCCTTCATGCTATAAAAGTGTCCTCTGTATATGCGTATGTTATCATAACAAAATAGTGATAAAAATCAGTTAATATCCAATTGGCTATTTGATCTTGACATCCTCATGTGTTGGGTTAGATACACTCACATATATATGTGCCTATAATGAACACCAACAAAACAGCTGCATCACAATAACAGTGTATCACATTAAAGCAAGTCAGGGTATTTGTTGCAGCTAAGAACAATCTAAACAAATCATCCCACCAATGATGTTACCAGTTTGTCTCAAAGATTGCAGGCAAGATGCGAACTAGGGTCTTGGGGAGGGTTCATAAAACCGGTCTTTTTGTTGCAGTTCCACAGATTAGTTGGCCGCTTCACTTTCTCTCATGCTTCTTAATACAGGATTCTTCTTTGGTGAAGTTCAGCATTTCACATATTAACGGTGGAGAGGCATGGGCATAATGCTCACAGATCATTATGACTGGCAAAATGTCAGCTCTATTACAAGAAATACAGAATATACAGTGATCATGACGCTTAGTTCTTGTTCACACTACATTGGTTACATAAGGAAAACATACTTTGCTGTCCACTGCTAATTGGATCACAACAGGTGGTCATAGGAGATGAGAAAACTTTATTCACCTGTCAAAACTCTTCCTTGGCATCTGGCAAGAATCCACCTTTGTTCTAACTTCAGCTGCTGTAGCCATCTTAGTGGCGTAGTATTTTTTACTGTCTGCACCCAACCATGCCAAGGCAAAAGTCTCAGAAATGCAATGGAAATTGTTCACACAATTTCTATCCTCCGACAAATCCCCCCTTTGATTTTTGAACAATTTAAATTGCATTTCTGTAACACTCCTTATTGTACCAATAACATATCAATAAGCATGATTACATATAACAATACTATTACCATTAACAAACTTAACAATCTATTAACTTCAAGGTTTGTGCTCTTAAATTTTGCTTAAAAGTGCTTTTCTAAATATAGGGTTTATTCTTGAAAATCTTTATTCAGTCTAAAACACTTCTGGAAATGGAACTCCATTCAATTTTGAGTTATGTGTCTTCTGTGTTTATTTAAAGATGTTTGTGTATTTGTTGGATCAAAACACATTAATCATCATACATTCACACACACACAAACTCTCACAGTGGCCACTGTCAACATTCACACAAACATACTTTTGAATTCCATATCACTATGTTTTATAAGCTAAAAAGTTATAATTCTCTAGTACCTTATAATGCTAAAGCTTCTTAACCAAACAGATAAACTTTCTTTTACTAATATATAGTGAATAATCTAAAGTTCACACAACACACTTTCTTAAATTCTAAATCTCTATAATGTATGTGCTTAACTTCTAGACTTATGTGCCTTAAAAATATAAAAAAAACTGTGCTCATAATACCTAAAAATTGTGCTTTTGTAATACTGAAAAAACTGTGCTCAAAAAATTGTGCTCTCAATAAGACTAAAAATACTGTGCTCTTTTGGTAATTCACTGTTACCTGCAACAACAACAACATCATCCTTGTTCTGAAGAACCAGCTTCTTTCCAAGGTTTCATTTATGTGCAGACAGCCAGAGAACACCTGTGCACAAAAAACTTAAACACATGAAACACTTTTGCAAGTTAATAGAGAAGAACTAATATCCTTCTGTCCCCCTTTTCTTTGTGCAAAAGTGTGTTAAGAATTCTTAAATCATTGATCTCTTTACCAAATACTCTTGTGCTAATAATTCTAAACCTATAACAGCTTTATTCTGTAACAAACTACACTGTATACTAGTTCTATTATTTAATAATTCTGAAGAAAAAAAATTCTAGGAATGTTGCTGATCTGTTCTAAACTCCAGCATTATCTTCTTCTTCATCATCATCAGAACTTGTATCTGATTCTGAAGAAGTCAATCTCCACAGACAAAAAAGGTTTTATTGCTGCAGTTATTGCATCAACTATATAGAATGTTCCTTTCTACTCAACCATCTTTTCCACAGCTTCTAAAAATTTAAGTGAATCAGCACTCTTATGTGGTGTGCTTAATATTTGTTTTGTTTTGTCATTGGCATTGTCATAAGCTAACAAGTCTATGAACTGTGCTTTTATGTCACAATGTATGTCTGGATCTGAGTTTATAGCTTGACGCAAACGATTCACAAATTGATCATGTGGTTCATTAGGTCCCTGCTTGATTTTAGAATATGGGGGTCTTGTCCTTACATCCCTTACTGCAAACAATGACTGATAAGCTAAGTTCTGATTAGTTTGTAGTACCTCATTTGAAAACTGCGCTTGCAAATTTACACTGTTGTACTGACCAAAACCCATGAGCATGTCAGCAGTAACACCAAAAAGAGGGTGTCCTTTCTGCTTAGATTGTGCAATCATTGCTGCACAACTGGCACTCCATTCATTGAAAAATTGCAGTTGCTGGTGTGATAAATTGAGAAAATAATTCGAGTTGATTAAGAGGAAACAGTGAAGGGTCAATATGACCTGGAGAGAAAAGAAAAACAAGTCGTAAAACTTAATTGGGCCCCTATAAAGAGATAAAACAAGTTACCTCCCTTTTACCTTGTGTAGGATTTATAGTGAGACAATTTTGTTTAGTTAGATAGATAATAGGACCTTTCTTGAAATTTATAACTTTGTAGCAAAAACATCTGTTGAATGTCTGACTCAACAATGTGTAATGTTTATGCCTATGTATAATGAATATTCATGAAGTAGCTGGAAATAAATGTAGGACAACTATCTTCTTTGGGTGTGACAGGTGTTGGGAGTTGTTGGACCCCTTCCCTGATCACCCAGCGCTGAAATTGCTTTTATCATATAATAAAATTCTGATTGGAAATTGCCAGATTGGGTTTCTATTTCTCACACTGGGAAGGAGAAAGTAACACAGATATAATTATACGAATATCATATGGTATTAACAAATGAGTAGTAAAAAGATGCCACAGTACTAATCGTGTATAATCACTCTTTAAACCATACTGTATAACAGTTATTTTAGCTTCTTTTAAAATCTTCCAGCCCAAAGCTTCCCAGGGTTCACTCTCAATTAAAGTTGAAACATTAGAGGAGACTGTATTCAGCTGAACAAGCTGTGTCTCTCCTAATTTAGACTCAAGCTCTTGAAAGTGAAACAATAAAGTGTTTTTAAGGTCTTTTATTGCAAACATAGTGACTTTCTCGCTTCCATTGTCCAAGCTCTTGTCATCAGAAGACAAGCTTGAGGATGGAAATGATGAAAATAGCTCTTTTGCATTACCACGATTAGGTTTCTCTTCCTCCTCTCGCACCAGTACTGATGCAGGCACAGCACTGAGAGCAAAGGCTGATTCAGCTGTTAGTGCTGGTCTCGGTGGAGGAGCTATGCTCGCTCCGGCAGCGGCTCCGGTCCCCGTCGGAATGGTGGTGGCTTCTGCCGAAACAGCAGCTCCTGCTAAGGCGGTAGCAGTTTCTGCCAAGGAGGCAGTCCTTGCCGAAATAGCTCCAGTTGCTACGGCAACACTTGCAGGGGTAACGCCGACTACAGCAGCAGCAGTTTCAGTGGTTAGACTTCCGGGTTCTGATGCCATGACTGATGATGATGTAATTTCAGGCGACATGGTGGTTCCAGGCAGTAGCGATGTAGCACCATCTAGTGGCTCGGAGGCTCCTAGCAGTTCTGTTCCGGGCAGCACTTGCGCAATGACAACTTCTGGCTCTGCGACTGGCGCAGGCGCAGCTGGGGGTGGCTCTGCTGACTGCGCAGGTTCAGTAGAAGGTGGCAGTGCTGGCTGAGCAGACGCAGAGAAGGGCGGTGGCGCTGGCATGGCGCCAGCGTTGTCCTCCCCTGCTCCCGCTATTCTTACAGTCTCTGCATTAACCCTTGGCACAAGCATACTGCTAAACTGAGTCAGTCCCGCTGCTTTTATTAGCGTTCGCAACTGTGCAGTCGCAGGCACTAGGACCTCCCCGAGGACAGACTGATCGGCACGGAGACACGCCACAGTCCCGACAAAGTTGCCTGAGCAGCTATAAGTTTTCGCTGTTCCGTACTTAACTCTTGCAGTGATTCAACGACAAAACGCCAGACTTTAGGGTATTTCCTATACTTTTTAACATTTTTAGACCCTTTTTCCATTTCTTCCCATAACTGTTCCTTTATAGCATCCCAAATGGATACCTCAAAGGCGGCTTGAGCGGTGGGGAATAAATTCTTAGCTCTCACCCAGAGTATTAACACTTTAAGAGATTTTTCATCATAATTTGGCTCTCTTAGAGAGACTACAGATTGGAAGAGCTTTTCCGCAGTGTTTTCCTCTTTGGATAGCGCGAGCCCCATGTTCTTCCCAGCCGACTCACCTGGCCAAGGCGAGATTCTAATTTGACCATGCATGGCTTTCTTCGCAGCACCGCGGACAGTGCTGCATATAATGACTGCTTCCCTCGGCTCTTCTGTTCACCTTATGTCCCAGAGAACTGACAAATTTGGAGTCCCTGCTTTCAGGCACCAATTAACGGTGGAGAGGCATGGCCATAATGCTCACAGATCATTATGACCGGCAAAATGTCGGCTTTATTAGAAGAAATACAGAATATATAGTGGTCATGACGCTTAGTTCTTGTTCACACTACATTGGTTACATAAGGAAAACATACTTTGCTGTCCACTGCTAATTGGATCACAACAGGTGGTCATAGGAGATGAGAAAACTTTATTCACCTGTCAAAACTCTTCCTTGGCATCTGGCAAGAATCCACCTTTGTTCTAACTTCAGCTGCTGTAGCCATCTTAGTGGCGTAGTATTTTTTACTGTCTGCACCCAACCATGCCAAGGCAAAAGTCTCAGAAATGCAATAGAAATTGTTCACACAATTTCTATCCTCCGACAACATATTCCTTGTTCAACATATCAAGCATTAGTCAATTTTACAAAACATTTTGGAGACAAATTTAAGGTAGATAAATTTGATTTCATAATCATATGAAATCCTTTGTGGACTCTCAAACTAAATTCAGGGAGGAATCTCCTTCGTGTTGTCTTAGTTTACCAAGACAGAAGTGTTTACTAAGGAGGGTGAGATATGAGAAAAACCAAGCTCCTCCCTCTAAGTAATTATAACTTCGAAATTAAGAGGCTCCAGTCGAAAAGGTGTGGAAAAGAAAAATAACAGCTCTTTACTAAAGAATATATATGTATAGGTAACATAACAAAAGAAAACAAGCAACAGTCCTGCACCCAAACTCCCACCAAAAACAATTAGGTACTTTTTTGCCTTTCAGCACAGTTATAACCACGAACAGCAGGGGGTGCTGGTGCCTCGTGAGGCAGGGGCTGCAGTGCTTCACTCATGGCCAGCAGAGGGTGCCGTTGGGCTCCGGAGGAGCAAAGGCTGCAGTTGCTCTCTGATGGTCAGCAGATGGCGCTTTTGGGCTCTGGTAGCTGCCGTGTCCGCAGGGTCCGGCGTGCGGGAGGCAGCCCAAGGGGGACCCCCACTGAAGGGGGAAGGGAGAAGGGGGGAGGGTGATTCCTCCTATGGACTCACGCTGTCAAAGGCTCTGGCTGTCAATGGGTGTAAACTGACACCAGCAGTAGAAGGGGTGGGGGGGGGGGGTGGGAGGGGTGGGGGGGGGGTGGGGGGGAGAAGAACAGCCTTTCCCCTCAAAAGTTCCTCTGCAGATGGTACCAGCTTCTCTGATGAAATCTGAGGCAGAACAGGGCATGAGAGAATGGAGGCAAACGGGGGCCAAAGGCAGCTAGATGACTTGACCAAAACCAAAATGAACCCCGGAGCTCTTTCTCAACACACACACCCTTCCTGAGTCAGGGTAAAAGTGCAGTGCCGTCCCCAGAAGAAAAAAACAAAAACTCACCTCCCCCTACAGTCTTCTGAAGCCATTAGCTTGGAATGTGGGGCTATTAGCCAGTCCTTTTGTGTGTGTGCTCACTCTAGCCATCTCCTCCCCCTCCCTCGCTCAACACCTTTCTTTCACAGTGGTAAAGGGAAAAAATTCCAAGCAGGGTTTCTGTCTTTTCTTTAAAACAAGAAAACCTATGACACGTGCTGCAGCAATCAGAGAGACAACACAAACATTCCAAAGTGATGCTTGTGAAATACTGCAAAACTACTGTGTGATAAACACAGACCATAATTCGTGTGGATAAAAAAGACAAATGGGAAAAAAATGGGTTAGTGTAATCTCAGGAAAGAAGAAAAACAAACAGATCATAAAACTTAATTGCACCCTCATAAAGACATAAAACAGATTATTACCCTCCCTGTTACCTTGGACATGAGTTATAGTCGAACTAAGTCAGGTCAACAGAATGCTGGTGCCTCTTTGTCAAGAAATGTATGGATTTATAACTTGTTGTAGAAATAACAAATTAGTCTTAACCGTAAAAGAAACATATGTTGAATACCTGGAATAGCGATGTAAAATGTATATGCATGTACGTAATGAATATGTATGGGATATCTAAAATAAATACCAAATACGTACCCTATATCGGGTGTAGCAGGTTTAGGAGTGTGACTCCTCTTTGCTACCCAGCGCTACTTGCTTCTACTATATAATAAATTACAATTTGAAAACTTATTTACCTCGAGACACTGTTTCTCACATACTGGGACAAAACATGTACAAATATAAACATTGCAAATTATATAAACAATCCATGCATGAAAAAAACAGTATGAGTTTTCAATTCTGTTGCTGTCTCATCTTCTCATGGAACACCTGTAAAAGGAAAAAACTCAGTCCCACTTAGACCTGTTTAGAAGAGGACACCATTCATCTGGCAGTGATCTAATAATCAAACTAACAGTAAAAGAAGCCTAGAAGACAACAAAATACAACAATCACAATTTCAAATTGTCTGGTACCTTGACAGTATTACTCAAGTTGGAGTAGCCATCCATTCTTTTGGAGCCCTTTCAGTTTTGGATAAAATGATTTTTGTCAGATCTGCACATGCTGTTAGTGTTCTAATTTCTTACCTCAATTTGGATTCTTGAAGTCTGATCCTTGTATACACACTACCTTTGGAATCCACAAACCAGTCTAGAGCCATTCAACTCTGATTCCCTTTGGAGGGCTAGTAATTTCATTTTACAATAGTTTTTTCTGGTTTGGGTACTCCTAACCTCTCACAAACTCATAGATCTGTGTTTTGACCCTGTTTTTCCTTCTCATTCACTTCCCCCTTGGGTATTTGAAGCCATGTTTGCTGTTATAATCAAGGTCCTAGTTAGGATGGTTGACTAATCACGGTACAAATGACCATGTTGTAAACCATATTCTGCAAACATAAAAGATAAATAATTTAATGTTATTCACTTCTGATTCAATTCAGTTTCATCTGTAGTGAGTTTACTGCTCTGTTCTTTCCTAAGTCTTGTTTACTTCTTCTCTGACCTGAGATCTCATCTCAGGAATTCCTGTCACAGTCCAAAAGCTTTCTGTCTTGATGCATCAGATGGTAAGGCCCCTAAGGCAGTAATTAATAAGCAAACTTTTACAAGATGACCCCAAATACCACTTTCAGCACAACACACAGACTGGTTCTTCTCACAGCAAGCAAGGCAGAGGTATTGTAGGCAGAGGTCCATTCCTGTAGGCACACAGCTGGTATGCTTGCTCCTGCTTCTGCCTCGATCTTACAAAGGGGCTTGTCATCCTTTACCAAAGGTGGAAACAAGGAAAACACACAGACAAAATTTCCCTATTCCAATATGAAAATTTGGCTTAATACATACAGATTATTAATAGACAGATGGTATCTGGTAAAAGAGTAACTTAAATGGGGTAAAGATAAGTTCCCCCTCCCTCAGCCCGAACTCTCCCAGGATTGGGAAAAAGGGGGGGGGGCAAATCTTGACAAAATATGTGATTTTCCCCTGTAATTAAATCTTGAACATTTGAAAGACTTAAGTTAGTGCTTTACTTAAATGATGCATTAACATTAGGCAAAATCACCTAAGACTTCATGGTGAGACCTTATTTCCACTTAAACAGCCAATAATTTCAGACTTTTTCAGGTGACAGCTGTGAAGATACACTTTTTCTCCTTTTTACTCAACTTTATTCTTTCCTTAGCAGACTAAGTTGTTGGAATTACACGGCCTTCTTTTCTGTTTGGCTACGGCCTTTTCCCATGCTGTCTGCTCCCTCCCCTCACCTTCTCCGCTTAACTACTACCAGGGTGCTGCCCAGCAGCAGCCCAGCGGTGGGCAGAGGGGCGGCGGCAAGAGGTCAGCAGCCTCGTTGGATAGTGAGCCCTCTGGTCGCCCTCACCTCCCCTGCAGTTCCTGGCAGCGGCGGGGAGGCGGCAGGACCCCGATACATGGTTGGTGGCCACAACTCTCCATGGGCTCCCTTTGGGAGCCCCCGACCCCCCTTGGCACCCTGCTGCCGTGACGGTGGGGGCTGTGCCAGACCGTAAGCAGCTGAGTGTGAGGTACCCATGGTGGGGCAGTGCCACGGGTATGGACGGCGGGGTCGGCTTGGGGGGGTCCGCGCCACCCCTCTGACTGCCTCCTCCCCAGGACAGGGCCGACCAGGACTCCCAGGCAGCGTTGGAGCTACCCCCACGCCCGCCCGCGGCTCCCACTACACAGATGCCCACAGCCACCACTGCTGTTCCTCACCCATGGGCTCCCGGGGGTAAGGCCAGGTCCTTCCGGCCACCCCCCAACCCCTTTAGAGGGGCCTGTTATATGCCTCCAGTGCTGCAAAATAAACCCCAAAGGAGACCTTCTTGGTACTTCGTCCTCTATTGATTGTCTACATCCCCTATTAGGTACAAAATAGGGCCCGAGGGCCAGGCTGGGCCAGGCCGACCCCGTCGAGTGAAGCTGACCTGAGCCGCTGGGGGGAAGCCACCCCCCCAAACAGAG
This sequence comes from Pseudopipra pipra, assembly GCF_036250125.1. Taxonomy (NCBI): domain Eukaryota; kingdom Metazoa; phylum Chordata; class Aves; order Passeriformes; family Pipridae; genus Pseudopipra; species Pseudopipra pipra. The sequence continues at coordinate 54,446,366 of NC_087580.1, read as the reverse complement.
CCTAGCCGGGCCGAACCCGAGTGGAGCAGGACCGGGCTGGGCCGGGCCGAACCACAGGGAGCCGGCCCGCGGGGCTGAGAGGGGCGGAGCTGGGCTGCCCCCCTTTCCAGTACACGAAAAACCGACCAGGACCAAAACCGAACCAGACCAAACCAAAAACCAAAAGGAAGACTGAATCCCAAAAAAGGGGTCTCAAACCCCGAAACCAAAACTGAAGCCCAATTAACCAGATGGGGGACTCCAACCCCCTTTAAGACCAAAAGGAGTACTCCCTAATTTCCAAAGCCAAACCCAAATTGCTAGCAAACTAAACCAAACCAAACCCCAAACCAAAACCCCACGAAACCAAGAATGAACTGCTTTTTACCTTAATTCTGAGGTTGTTTGGATCACTCAGACTCTAAGATTGTTTATACCCTAATGTTCCCCTATAATGGGTTGACCCTGGCCAGATACCAGGCACCCACTAAAGCCACTCTCTCACTCTCCCTCTGCAACTGGACAGAGGAAGAAGAAAAAGAAACAGCTAAGAATTCATGAGTAGAGATAACAGCTGGGAGACGTCACTTACTGATTACCTTCACGGGCAAAACAAGACTCAAAGTGGGGATAGTACTTATATTTATTACTAAGAGGATAAAAGGCAGAGTGAGAAATAAAACAGTCTTAAAAACACCTTCCTCCCACTACTCCTTTCTTCCATGTTCTCCCTCCTCCTCCCCAGCAGTGCAGGAGGATGGGGAATGGGGGTTGCGGTCAGTTGTTGTTTCTGCTGCTGCTCAGAGAGAGGAGTCCTTCCCCTGCTCCCGTGGGGTCCCTCCCATGGGAGACAGTCCTTGATGGACCTCTCGGGCGTGAGTCCATCCCTCGGGCGGCAGTTCTTCCCAAACTGCTGTCCCACAGGTCACTCCTCCATGGAGTGCAGTCCTTCATGAATGAGCTGTACTGGTGTGGGTCCCCCAAAGGGGCCACAAGTCCTACCCGGGAAAAACCTGCTCCAGTGTGGGCTTCCCTCTCCACGGGCCGCTGATCTCCAGTAGGACCCTGCTCCATCCTGGGCCTCCCACGGGGTCACAGCCTCCTTCATACATCCACCTGCTCCAGTATGGGTTTCTCCATGGGCTGCAGAGGGACAACCTGCTTCACCATGGTCTTCACCATGGGACACAGGAGCCACAGCTCTGATGCCTGGAGCACTCCTCCCCCTCCTTCTGCACTGACCTTGGTGTCTACCTTGTTGTTCCCATGTTCTCACTCCGCTCTTTCCTGACTGGAATTCTTTCTGCGTCACAACCTTCTTTTCTTAAATATGTTATCACAGAGGTGTTACTATTACTCCTAATTGGCTCAGTCTTGGCCAGGGCAGGAAGTCCGTCCTGGAGCCTGCTGCCATTGGCTCCATGGAACAGGGGAAACTTCTAGCAGCTTCTAACAGAAGCCACCCCTGTAGCCCCCCCGCGACCAAAACCCAGCCACAGAAACCCACTACATCCCCCTCGATAAGTGCCAGCAAAAAGAGGAGAACCCCCCCCGGGATTTCCTCGATCTAAAGAAGCCATTGCCCCATCTGATGTGCCAATTCTGTTACCCTAATTTGGAGAAATAATTCTCTGGACAATTTTGAGTATAGAAAGGCAAAAAGCAGTTCTCTAATTGCAGCACCATAGGTGCACAAAAATATATTGCACACACTGATGGCATAGGCCTTTACAATTTTATACTATCATCTAATTACAATATTCAGTTTTTAATTTCAATATTTGGACATTACCTCATTGGTTACACCCATCCCCAAAACCGTCCCTCCCATCGTACTGCCCTCGTCCCACCTCAAACACGCCTCCCGAATTTGAGTTGGTGGTCTCAAAACGACCACCCCTTCATCTTCGTCTTCTTCATCATCTCTGTCCTCCTTGGAACAGCTTCAAGGCTTCTGAGTAATTTTGACTGGTTATATCAAGTGGTGTGACCCTGTTATGTCTCATTCTGAGTACATTTCTACAGATAAGGTGTTCTTCTCCTTGCTAAAATCTTTTGTCCATTGAAATTCTTGACAAGGAATGTTAAATGATCCAGCACCTGTATGGTATTTAGTTGCCATCTGGGGTTAAACCATGACATATTGAAAGGCATTTAAAGAACAATGCAGTCCTCAGACACAGTCAAGATGGATTCATGAAGGGAAAGGGCTGTTCTACCTAATTTGATATCCTTATTTGAAAAGGTCACCCACTTAGTGGATGAAGGAAAGGCAGCAGATGTAGCTTTTCTGGATTTTAGTATGGCTTTTGATACTGTCCCTCACAGCATCCTTCTGGACAAGGTGTCCAACTGGAATGGGCAGGTCCACAGTGTGCTGGGTGAAGAAGTGGATGAAGGGCAGAGCTCAAAAGGTTGTAGCGAATGGGGCTACATCTGGTTGGCAATAGGACACCAATGGTGTTCCTCAGTGCTCAATTCTAGGGCCAGTTCTGTTCAATATATTTATCAATGCAGGAGTTGAATACACCATTAGCAAGTTTGCTGACAATACCAAACTGGGAGGTGCTGTTGACTCTCTAGAGGGACAAGAGGCCTTGCAGAGGGATCTAGATAGATTAGAGCATTGGGCAATGATTAACTGGATGAAATTTAGCAAGTCCAAATGCTGAATTCTGCACCTGGGATGGAGTAATTCCAGGCACAAGTATAAATTAGGAGAGAAGTGGCTGAAGAGAAGCCCTGAAGAAAGGGATCTGGGGGTGTTCAATATGAGTCAGCAGTGGACCCTAGCATCCAAGAGGGCAAACCACATCCTGGGGTGCATGAAACACATAACCAGCCAGTCAAAAGAGGGGATTATCCTTCTGTATTCAGCTTTGGTGTGGCCTCATCTTGAGTATTATGTGCAGTTCTGAGTCCCTGTGCTGGTTTTGGCTTGGGTTAGTTTTCTTCACAGCAGCTAGTATGGGGCTATGTTTTGGATTTGTACTGAAAACTGGGTTGATAATATAGAGATGCTTTTGTCATTGCTGAGCAGCTTTTGCACAGTGTCAAGGCCTTTTTGCTTCTTTTATCACCCTGTCAATGAGGAGGCTGGGGACGTACAAGGAGTTGAGAGGAGACACAACCAGGACAGCTGACCCCAACTGACCAAAGGGATATCCTATACCATATGACATCATGCTCAGTGTATAAACCTGGGGGAAGAAGGAGGGAGATGTTTGGAGTGATGGCATTTGTCTTCCCAAGTCACCTTTACACATGATGGACCCCTGCTTTCCTGGACATTGCTGAACACCTGCCTGCCCATGGGCGCCTGAATAAACAAGTCTGCTTGCACCCCTTCCTCGTGTCTTGTCCCCTCTCCCTTCGGATCTGCGACAGATGGCGTCCACCGTCGGGCAGAAAAGGTTTTTACCTTAAGAAAACCTCTCCCACGCCACAAAGAGCTCAGACAGCGCTGAGAGAAGCGTTTTCGTCTCGCTGGTCCTTCCCGGCTGAACTCCAGAATCACGGCAAGGCAGCCACCGCACCGAGAAAGGTGAGCACCGGGAAAACCCCTAATCCCATCTCCCATCCTCACAAAATTTGAAAAAAAAAAAAAAACAAACCAAAAAACCATGAACTGCAGCCTAACAGAAGCCTAAGTAACTCCAAAAATATGGGCCTCTCGCTATCTACCTCTCAAAAATTCGTGTACCGCAAGCTTAAAGACTTTATTTTGGAAAATGGACACCCTTTAGACAAAAAATCCTCAAAATCCCTTGCTAAATGGCTTGAAAACAGAGGGGAAGCAGTCTCCGACAGCATGTCCCTGAAAGACTGGGAGAAAATTGGATACAATATCTGGAGAGCGAAAGAGAGGGGAGACAAAGCGGCTACTGAAGCGTTAATTGCTTGGAGATTGATTTTGATGGTGCTACAACATCAAATAACCAGTCCCAATGAAAATCTCCAAGAATCTGAACAAAAATCCAAGCCCCCACCCCAAAAAATGGACAAGCCCCGAGGGTCCCGGAGTGGCGGGGGGGCGGGGGAGCGGGGGAGAGCGCGGACGGCGGGAGGGAGAAACAAAGCACGGAATACCGACATCATGGCGTAGGCGAGCTGAGCGGCCTCGTGGCTGAAACCCAGGAGAGCAGGGAGTGAGTGCGGGAGCGCGCGCAGCGTGGAGAAACGGCATGCAAAGATTTCGCGCGTCTCCCGCCGGCACCGCCCCCCAGCCCGCCCGGGGAAGCTCGGCCGGCACCGCCCCCCAGCCCGCCCGGGGAAGCTCGGCCGGCACCACCCCCCAGCCCACCTTCGCGTCCGCCCCACTACGCCCCCGGCACGACCACGGACCCTCCCACCAGAACGCCCTCTCCCTCCAGCGCTGCCTCTACCCCCACGTCATCACCCTCCCGGGGTAGACGGAAACTAAGGAGCAGGGCCAGAGCCTCTTCCGACAATAACATCCGGAAAGATGGCCGCGCCCATGAAGCCTCTGTTACCGAGGCTCCCGGTAGTTGCAGGATGACAAATAACTCTCTTCCATGCAACGATATTTGGAAAACTTTCCGGACAGAAGCCGCACAGGCTAACGATGGCGAGTTTTTAAAAACTTTTCCAATATACCTAGAAGAAGGTCGTGCTCCTGAGTGGCGTCCGGTGTCTTATACTATGTTAAAGGACATCAAAAAAGCGATTGTAGAGTACGGTTTAGGCTCACCTTATACTGTTGGACTTTTTGAATCGTTTTTTCTCGCCTGCCGGTTAATACCTTATGATATCAAAGCGGTAATTAATGGGCTGTTATCCACTGTGCAGGCATCCGTTTTTGAAGCAGAATGGAAACGTCTTATAGTTAAATATGTCAATGAGAAAATGGAGAGGCATAGTATTCCTGTAAAAAATGCTATTGATATGCTGTATGGAGAAGGCAACTATGCCAGCCGACAAGACCAGGCTCTTGTGGATTTAAAATACCTAGATATTGCAAAAGATCTGGCAATGGAGGTCTTTAAAAAGGTTGCTGATGCATATGTCCAAACACCCTCCTTCACCCTAATTCATCAGGGCTCAACAGAACCTTTTGTGGACTTTATAACCCGGCTAAAGGAAGCTATAACATGGCAAGTCCAGCAAAAAGAAAGCCAAGACATTCTGTTTAATAAACTTGTGATTGAAAAGGCTAACGAGGATTGCCAACAAGCCTTAAAAATGCTAAAGGATCCTACACTCCTGGAGATGATAGAGGCCTGTAAGAATGTGGGGTCTAATTCTCATAAAGCAAGACTAATAGCTGAAGCTTTAGCTGGACCACAAACCTGTTTTCACTGTGGGGAGACAGGACATATTAAAAAGAACTGCCCACAATTAACTACAAAGACTGAGCTTCCAAAGACGCCGTGCAAACGATGTGGGAAAGGCAGACACTGGACTAAAGATTGCCGCTCTCTTACTAACATTTATGGACAACTGCTACCCCCGAAAAGGTCACCAGACTTAAGAAGAAAAGTGACTTTTAATTCAATGCCAGATCTTAAACAGTGCACCTGTGAGCTGTCAAGAAACAAGGCAGCACCCCCTCAACCGCGTTCCATCCTGCGTAGCCCATCCCTTCAGCAAGTACCAGGAAACCACAGCAATCCCTGCAGTTCCCTTATCACGTGATCCCAATCCTAAATTCTCCCTTCTAACATGTTCTGCTTACTTTCCAGGATCTCGTAGTCCACAGAAGACCACTATCACTAAGCTTTTAGACACCATGGAGCAGTGGCATCTCGGGCTGGAAACAATTTTAGGGGGGGAGTCACTCAGCAAATGCAACTGTCCACTTGTTTTGAAATTTTGCTTTCTCTGTTTGTTTTGTTACTAACTATTTCCTATGTCACAGCATGCTGCAAGAAGGACTATCGCAACAGGCATTTTTCAAACCAATAAGAGAGGGGGAGATGTAGAGAAGCAAGATTCAGGATGAGAACAGTTCCAGGCATGGAGAAAAGCATACAGCAATTGGCAGGACTTTCATATGGACTTTACTGTTATTATGTGGTTTCACTGTATTCATGTTACACAGTGCACAACTGCACATGCCCAGGCTTCCTCCTCCCCCTTTTGCCTGTGCCCTGTTCTGATTTGCTCCCCCATTTGTCTGTCTGATAGCCCTCTCGAGGTTCTGCCCCCTTCCCCTGGCGGGACGTTTAAGAACCGGGCACACGCCTGAATAAACAAGTCTGCTTGCACCCCTTCCTCGTGTCTTGTCCCCTCTCCCTTCGGATCTGCGACACATGGGAAGTGGCATATGAATTCCTTGTTGTAGCTTTGCTTATACACATGGGTTTTGCTTTACCCACTAAACTGTCTTTACCTCAACCCATGAGTTTTTTCACCTTTATTGTTCCAATTCTCTCCCCCATTCCAACATGGGGGACTGAGCAAGTGGTTGTGTATGGCTGAGTTGTCACCTGGGATTAAACCACTACAGTCCTTTTTGGTGCCCAATGTGGGGCTCCAAGGGTTCAAGATAACGACAGATTTGATTGGGATGTGCTACAACAAATTTATAACTGTTAGTGCTGTATAGCAGGCTCCTCTGCTTGCCATAGGTTTTGCTTGCTTGACTGTATATTAGTCTAGTGCTCATTAGTGGCTACTTTTTGCTTTCAGTCCTTACTGTAGCATTGTGATGCTCATCAGCTTACTCTGCTGTGCCTGGGAACATTTTGATAACAGTCATGGCCATGCCTGGCTGGGTTGGCAAATGGCCAGGGCATCACTGCTGTTTCCATGCTGCTGTAGCCCACGGAGGTTAATGGCGGACTATAGCAGGAATCCCTTGTTGCAGCCAGACTGGGAACAAGGAGAGGAGTTTATTACAATGTTAAGCCCTATAACCTGGCTCCAAAGAACTGGGGGGAAGATTGTACTGGACATACCTTTAAATTGTTGCAACCCATTATTTGAGTTGTATGTGAAGGTACTCAAATGCATCCAGAGGAGGGCAACAAAGCTGGTGAAAGGGCTGAAAGGCAATGTCCTATGAGGAATAGCTAAGGACTTTGGGTTGTCCCAGTTTGGAGAAAAGGAAACTGAGGGATGACCTCATTGCTCTCTACAGCTTCCCGAGGAAGGAAAGTGAAGAGGAAGGTGCTAATCTCTTCTCCCTGGTATTCAGTGACAGGATGAGTGGGAATGGTTCAAAGCTGCATCAGGGGAAGTTTAGACTGGACATTAGGTAACATTTCTTCACCAAGAGGGTGGTCAAACTCTGGAACAAGTGTTTAAGATGCATTTGGACAATGCCCTTAATAACAAGCTTTAGCTTTTGATCACCCCTGAAGTGGTCAGGCATTTGGACTAGATGGTCCCTTCTAACTGAAATATTCTCTTCTCTTCTCTTCTCTTCTCTTCTCTTCTCTTCTCTTCTCTTCTCTTCTCTTCTCTTCTCTTCTCTTCTCTTCTGTCTGACCAGGTTCTTTTAGATATTCCACACAAGGAAGGTTTAATGTTTAATATCAAATTTACTTATTTGAAGATATTTGGTGCCATATGGATTTTGATTTAGAAGAGTGATATAGCAATTTACTGAAATCACAACACAAACATAATGTAGCAATTGCAATATACAGTTTAATCACAGTACAGAAGAGATTCCCAGTACCAGTCTCTATATGCCCACTGTCACAATACCAGGCATCCCCAATTGCCAGAAGGGAAAAAATGGGTTGAAGCCAGCTCAAGCCTATTGGTTTCTTCAAAGTTTGTTTTATTCGTTGTACAGTTTTTATACTTTATGTTGGGCTGAGCCACTTTCTCTCATACTAGTCTGTCTAGCTCAGGAAGACATTATGCCCTGCTAATTATCTCAAGGAACCTGATAACTAACTGGTACAGCTGTATATCTAAAACCCTCCAGTCCCCTTTGTGTTGAAATGTTCTTTACAATAATTGGCAGTCATCCTTTACATTTTGAGCTGGCTCTCTGCCAAATTGCTGAGACCCAGCGAAAGAGCCTACTTCCCAGAGAGGGAAGAAAAAAACCCCAAACAGTCAAAGCTATAGCAAAAATATATATTTACAATTATATATACAATTTGAATATATTGTGCACACGATAGGGAGCTCCCGAGGGGGAAAAAAAAGGGAAAAGGGAAGGGGAAACAGGGATAAAAAAAATCAGTAAAACAAATATCCTCCAAATATACACCGTTACTAGAGAGCTAGTAAATAAATACAAAAAACTGACTTAAATACTTCCCTGAACGAGACAGCAGAACTGTGCCAAGCACCAAACAACTCCCCCACGCCTCCTGAAGAGGCTGGAGATAATGGCAGGTCTGAGCAGCAGGCCCTGACCTATACAAGCAAAGACTGCCTGAGGAGAGACCTGTCGCCTTCAGCCTTTTTATATGGTGTGTTATGGAAAGGGATGATATGGAATATTTCCTTAGATTTCTGACCCCATTGCTAAGGAAGGCCTAAAAAAATCCAAAAGCCAACCCACTACAACATTCTTCCCTGAGCTTATTATTTTTTCCCTTGTCCTCCAAGTCTTCTTCCATTGTGGGGGTGTTGGTGTTACGACCTGCCCCTGAAGGCAAGGGTAACTCAAGTTCTTGTTAATAGATCCCTTGGGGTGGATTAGAGTGAAATGACACTGAATGATCAGTGTTTATAAATACATATATGTAGGGTTTATTTTAGAACAATTTGGTTGCAATGGAAAGTCAGTATGTAGCCATTTTGGTTATTATTATCTATAGTAATATAGCAATATAAAAGTATAAAAATATCACTGAAGAAAATATCTAATAAAAAGAAAGAAAGAGAAAGAAAGGATAAGAGTAGAAAGATAGCACCACCCATGAGTCCAGGGACAAGGCTTGATTGTTGCAATTTAGATGTCCATTGGTCGAAGTGATGGTCGCAGTCTTGATCCATTGTGGGTGGGGGAAAGCACACAAAACATAGAGTTCAATGGGTGAATATATGTTCAGGTATACATGGGAATGCCCAAGCACCTCTCCGTCTTTTGCAACACTGTCAATCTGTTGCAACACTGTGGATCACATGGTGGAAGGCCTCAGGAATGAGTCTGGGGGCACTTCGGGGGGCTTGGATGGTTTATGACCTCTTTTAAGACATGACAGTTGCCTCTCACGTCAGCTTAGTTGAGCCAGTTATTCCCCATCAGAATGGATGAATACCCTCAGACCTACATGTCAATATGAATGTCCCATGCTCAGTCTTTCTCTTCTTTTGAGTCTGTGGGCTATGACATCCCCCTGCCAGACCCAGCCAGATCTGACCTTCAGCACGGTTGCTGAGCTGGACTCCTTGCAGTGATACATTCTTTTTCCCCAGTCTCATTTACCTTTCCTTGGACCTGAGATAATTGGGCAATAGTACAACCTTTATCTTATCCCAACTTCCCATCAGGTGGCTTAACTTACTGTCCAAATTTCCAAGAATTCACGGAGGCATATTTGGGGTGAGGTTGGAGAGGTATTTCGGTGGTCACAGATGAGCACTTGCTTCTTTATACAGTTTGCCATAGTGGACAAAGTCCTTCGGTGATCTTAACAGTGTTTGAACCATTATCCCAGCAACATCTCAGTCTCTCACAGTTGGTCAGTCACAATGTTATAAATAGCTAAGCAAAGTTCAGGATCTTCTAGTTCACTCCACTAGGTCTCTCTGTTTTCCCACTTAGCCAATGACAAGGAAGAATTTAGATCTTCCTATCTTCTGCTCTCTGTAGTCCATGAGCCAGTCCTCAATTTGCTTTGCCTCTGCAACAGTGTGAAGAGTAGACTGAAGCATGTCAATTCCTATGACTTACATGCTTTCTCCCCACATTGCTCACTAACTGCAACCTGAGTTCAAAGTGTTTATACTGGACTGGATAGTTGCTGCCACATTCATGAACAGAGCTATGGACCTATGTTTGAATTTGAAAGAAACTCTGGGGCTCTGGTTGAAATAAGTTCACTGTACATGCCTTCAGTGTGGAGTTTACTCTTGAAAGGAAGCCTGGACCAGTGCTTAGTTGACATTTGTAGTCATTCTATGCCCTTCTCCACTTAAATATCCACACAGGAGATAGCTGTTTGCAGGAGCAGACTGTGACTGTATATAAATATATACATACTCCCCCCTGCCCTCCTGACACACATACACACATTCTTTTCTTGCTTGGAATTTAATGGCAGGTACTTGCCGATGTGATGACAAAAGTCAGCCCTACTTCACCAACCAAGAGCTCCTGTCTATTCCATTCCAGATATAAGATTAAGATATAGAGTCTTTAGCATTTTAAGTATCAAAACAGATTTGCCATCTTAATAGTTTCTCTTTGAATGATAGAGTATTTGCTAATGTCTCAACAGCTTGACTTCAATAGTACTGCTTCTGTCCAATTTAGGGAGGAATTCAGATACTTATGTGAGAATCCCAGCTTGAAAAATGAGATGAGGGACAGTAATGATAAATAAGTAATGGTTAAAAAAAATCTCTAAATTTTCTATGAAGCACCAGAAATGTATGATACTAAATTTAGAATAATTATGCCAGTACAGACACACAGTTCATCTAAGTGTTAGAAGAAAATATACTATGCTGGATCCAACAGCCTGTGAGAGGTGAGGCTGCTGTCATTCATTGTCCCCATGTCCAACCCATAGTGAGGCTAGAGATGTATTCCCAGCAGGCACACACACACAGAACACACATGTACACTACTTTTATATGTATATATATGACCAGTCACATAAATCACAGACACTCAGAGTATTCACATGAACACAGACAGCATCAACAACCTCATCCTGCTCCCCTCTCTGGTTGAGCAGGATGGAAGCCCACCAGTGAGAATATGTATATACCCAAGTACAAGGTGCATCCCTCCAACAACTGGTCTCATTCCCACTTGCTGGGCTTCTGGCATTGAGAAGGGCTGTCTTCTTTGTTTTTCTAGTCTGTGTTGTCCCCTTTGATGACTCTGTTTTGAGTGCTACTCAGGTAAAGATGATTATCTTCGAGTTTTGCATTTCGGTCAAGGGGGGGGGGGGGTAAATGGTGGCCCTCAGCTGTCATGGCAAGAAGATGAAAACACCTTAGCCATTTCTGCCAGCTCTCTTGAGCCTGCTCGAAACTCATATAGCATTTGGGAAGTAGCTGTTATGTATGTGTGGGAATGTAAATTCTTCATGACACTGCAGAGATAAGAAGAGATCTCAGCAAAAAGCCTTGGGATTTAAACAAAAGCAAGGAAGAACTGTTTGCACTCACTCCCTGAAATTCTTGCACCATCTGTAATAAGCAAGACAAACAGACTTGTAAACCTGTGTGATAGATCTCTTTATGGCCTTGTCTTGCCCCATCAATCGTTGCAACCATAATGACAAACTGCTTGCTTTGCTGTTTGATGAAAAACACCCCTCTGTGTATCCCTGACCCCTAACCCCGGCTATAAACGGGATGGAAAAGTACTAGACATGCCTGCCCCTTCCCAAAACCCTATATATACCAAAGGTTGTAATCAATAAACAATTCACTTTGTCCATGCAACCTGGGTCCGTGAAATCAATCGCTACACATATGACCTTGTGGACACAGCCCACCATTTGCTCCTTGGCAGGTGCCTGCCTTGACCCCCCGTACACCCCCCCCCCCACCATTTCTGTCAAGGGGGTGGTGACCCATGTTCCCCAGCTTATTGATATGCAGTCGGGGGTTCTTCTGTTACATCCTTTGCTAATGTCTGCTTCTCAACTTTCCTGTGTTTCAGGTGTTTTCCACAACCCCCATGGCCGCCTTCAAGGGGGGAGGCACTGGACCTGTGTTTTGGGCTTCAGGCTTGCACTCTGATTGACACACTGCTGGGCATGACTGGTTTGTGCCTCACTAGCCTGGGTGAGCAGTTGCTCCATCCTGAGCAATCGGATTTGGCTGTATCCTCATAAAATTAAAGTGTGTGTACTTCAGTGTAATATTTCCTCTATGTTGTTTCTGCTTTCCACATGGTAGATACAGAGCACCTGCAATGTGTTTGCACCTGAGTACTTTCCCAGTCCAGTTGCTGCTATGCTGCCTTCTGCCTCAATGCTACGTGTGCTGTTTGAGCCTGATGGCTTGTACTGCTCCCACATAACTGATGAACTAGCTGCGTTGGGAGGGACTCTGACATCAGCAGGACTCCATATGACTACTGAGGCGCCTTGTTGGTGACACCCTGCTGGCTGGATGGTTTAATATCATGGCAGAAGGACTGAGACATTTGCCTCCATGTGCCTTGTACACTATTACATTCTATGGTTTTGATCCTGGTAAGGCAGCCTTCCTGAGAGAAGGGGTGGAATGTAGGGATAGGTACAATTTCGGAAGAATTTGTAACGGAAAGCTAGAACTCATTTTGCTCAGGAAGACTGCGAAATGCCTTCTCAAAGGGCTTAGATTTTTTTCCTTCCTCCTGCATTTCAGAGAAAGTCACAGGAAGAAGCTGTGAGCAAGCTCTCTCTCTCCCTGGTATGCACAGAGAAAACGTTTGCAGACATGTACAAGGCCTCCTTGGGCCAGAGAGGGTGGGGGAGGAGAGAGAAAAGATACAAAAAGCCTTGGAGAAGGCGGGGCATTGCCTTTTTCCCCTGGAGGCCCAGTACGCAGTATCATTAAGAAACAGTCCTTGCATCTGAAATAAATCTTTTTTTAATTCTTCCACTGCCTTAGCATTCTTGGGAAGAATACCTGCATATGTTTTACCTTACACTGTGCCAACAGAATATGACTTTAATTGCACTTCTGATCTGTACATTTCCGTGGTGCTATAAATTTTTAGAGGGGAAGTGGACTTATTTGAGCATTGTCTTACAGACTCAAAGAGGGGAAAGTACATGTTAATTTGCTCAAAAATAAGTTATTTTTTCAGACAGTGAAGAAAGCATGTAATGCCAAACTGCTAATCTAGGTTAAACCAGCATAAATCAGTGAAAATAATATTAGTATATACTTATTTAAGTTTCAGATAAGCCTGTTGGGACAAAGAGAGCTCAAAATGTAGAACTGTTCTAAAAAATAGCTTAGATCATCTGTATTCACTGATGTGCAACAAAATATATAAAATGAATAGCCAAGTATACAATATTTCAGTTTCATATTGATTCAGAATTAGATAGGATGTCAGACTCTTGTCATTCAAGAACTGTTGGATTATTGCACTTGTATTCTCTTCATAGAAAAAATAAATATATGCATCATATATGTGTGCGTACATGCATGGCTGATGCAGAGAGAGAGAGAGAAAATCAGTCCCATGAAACTCAACCATAAACTCCTGTCACACAGTCAAAAATAGAGGAGGGCTTCGCAGACTGAGTCACTGGTGCATACTAATAAGAGCAAATTTACAAATAACAGTGTATAAATATAAACCAATTAAAAAAAAACCCTTCTGAAAACTACCTATAACACGGCAAGTGATCCATTAAAAACACCCTGGATGTTTTTCATTATTCCCTTTTGTATCAGTGGTTCTACTGTAAATCTGCATCTCCGTGCAAATATGAAATAAAATCAAATATCTCAACTCTTTGTGTGGATCAGTTTCTTGCACACCGCAAGGCTGTAAATTCAGCAAACTGACTTTCTTTCATTTCATGCTTTTATTACCCAAGATAAAATCCCCCAAACCACAAATGCTTAGAATAAAATTGTAATTCTGACTTCTCTCTCGTGCCCCATGTTGGGTGCCAAAAGATGTGCTGGTTTAAAAGTAAACCGTCAGGAGAAATGAACCCAACTCTAGAGAGATTATAAGTCAGTTACAATGTACTAAAAATAAATTACAATAGATACAAGGATACAAAGAAAAACTGTTTTTAACCCACAAAAACAGATGTATAACCCAGCACCCTGGGACAAGAACAGAACAGTGTTTGTTGGCCCCTGTGCTGACCACCATGTGGCCCCCCGGGTGCAAAGTAAAAGGAAAGGAAAACCTGTTGGTCCAGATGATGGTGGCAGTTCTGTTGAGGTAATGATCATAGTCTTGTCAAGAGTAGCAGTGGCAGTCCTGTTGGAGTTCTGGTCCTCCTCTTGATCCAACGAGTGGTACCAGAAGTCCCAAACCCTCAAGATTATATATGCTCAGATTCAGGTGGGAATGTTGTCCAGTACCTCCCCCAGGGCAAGGAGTTTCACAATGGGTGATTTAACTCTGTGAGTCATGGGATATTTTTGGAGTCTTTGATGGTCTAGGTGTTGCACCTGCCTATTGTGCCAGTCCAGTATGGCCCATTAGCAGAGATGACCCCTCAGGCTGGGTGTGAAGGTGCTAATTCCTCCCCAGAGGGGAGTTATCACAGCTGAGTCATTAGGTATGCCCTGGGCTGCTGCAAATGATCCAATTTTAACAGTCCATCAGAAATGACATAGAGGGTGTAGAATACACAGTTTTGGTTATACCCACATAGTAATAAACTGGTCCTGGCCCCTGTAACTAGGACAATCTCAAAACTCTGGTATCAACTGGATGTTGGGAAAAATGATCACAAGTGGTTCAGAGGCCTAAGAAGTCCCTTATCCAAAGTTCTTTTTGATTTCAGAGATTTTTTTCCAGAATTCCAGCTCCCTAAAAAGAATACTTGAACATAGCCGGCACTACTGTAAAAATCTCCATGCTATTAATAAGGTTCCTAGAAATATTATAGGCGCTCCGGGGGAGGGACCCCCTGCTGGGGGGCTTCCCGTGCCGCATGGCTGGGACCCCTGGGCTGCCGGGAGCCTTTCCCGCGCCGCGCGCAATTGCAGGAAACACAGTTCCCCCAGGCGCGGCCGTTGCAGGAGAAAGGAGAGACAAGGGGAGCTTTGCCGGCATGAAAGAGGAGAAGGAAGCTTCGGAGCACACAGAGGTTTGGCATTCCAGGTTTGGGGGGGTAGGGGTTGGGTGGGGGGGAGGATTAGCGTAGTGTGTCAAGTGGGCCGTGGGGGTCCGCCGACCAGCAGGAGGGAGAGCGGCACAATCCCGTATGAAATGTCACAGGTGAGTAGTGTGCCTGAAGATATGTGGAAACACAGTGGGGGAAGGATAAGGTCAGCGTGGATAGTGGGTTCTTTTAGAATAATGGGGGTCCCCGCCAGGCTGGGGCCATGAAAGGCACCCCCGCCTGGATGGGTACTGGGGTCAGAATGATTGCTTTGTTTGTTTTGTCTGTTTGTTTTTGGTTCTCCCATGGCTACTGCCCAGGTTCGGCATGTTCTGGATATACTTGCTTTGCTCTGTTACATCCTGAAACGGTGGACAGGACAAAGGGTTGTTCCTGGGTACCTCCTTCAGTTTGTTTATAGATAGGTGATAATAAAGCAGGAAATGAAAGACTTGCCCAAAGCGTTCTAATAGGAACATAGTCTCTGTACCCCTGTGTGGTTGCGAGCTATGTGGTACATGCCTCCAGTACGGTCGCCCATGCCAGACAGATCAAAACCGTAGGACCAGATTTAATACATTCTTGGGCAGGATGAGCTCATTAGCCTCTTGGCAGTCATCCTAGGAGAAGGACAACTCCAATCCCAAACCCGGGCAGATGGAGCTCGCTTAGCCCTGTAAGGCCATCCATCTAAGAGAAGGTCACTCTAATCAAACCTACATCCTGAGGACCTCACTGCCACTGTCCAAGTTCGCTCGGCCCTGGCAGATGAACCTCAGGATTAAAGGGTGGGTTCAGTTCCGCGCACACTGTGTCTCACCTAAAAAATCCATTGCGCAGGCTTGAAGGCTTTACCCACATGCAAAAAGTCCTGTAGCAACGGGCGAGGGTCGAAACGGCAGGTGAAACGTGCACTGGGAGCCGCAGACCCAACCCTACATGCAGGCGGTTCAGGATATTGGTAATTTGAGACTGACCGGAGATGACAGTCTCTTGGGGCAGCACCCTGAACGACCAAGCAGCCTTTTCAAGGACAGCACTGCTTGCTCCACTCGGAGAGGGGCCTAGAAAAGGTAACCTAAACAAAGCTCATCTCCACCTTCACCAGGTTGGTTAACCGCAGGCCAACGGGCATCTTCTTCCAATGTGGTCGCACAAAGATCAAAAGACAAAGGCATGCACCTGGCTCCAAAGGTGTACCTAAATTAACTCTAGCATGTTGGAACATCAGAACCATGCTCGATTCTGCAGATAGTGGACATCCTGAGCGTCAGTCTGCCCTAATTGCCCATGAGCTGGCTCGTCTCAACATCGAGATTGTTGCTCTCAGTGAAGTTCGCCTTCATGAAGAAGGCAGCCTCAGAGAACATGGTGCCGGTTACACACTCTTTTGGTCAGGCAAACCCAGAACCGAAAAACACCTCTCAGGAGTCGGCTTCATGATCAAAAACTCCATTGTTCCTAAACTCGAAAATCTGCCGACAGGTCACTCTGACTGCATTATCTCCCTATGCCTTCCACTAAACAACAAGCAACATGTTGTCCTCTTTAGTATATATGCCCCAACTCTCCAAGCTGACTCTGCTGAAAAAGATAAATTTTACACTGACCTGCACCTCCTTACCCAAAAGGTTCCTGCAGACGATAAGATCATTATCCTTGGTGATTTCAACGCCATAGTAGGCAAGAATTTTGAAGCCTGGAAAGGAGTATTAGGCAAGTATGGTGTTGGAAACTGCAACGATAATGGTCGACTTCTGCTAGAATTCTGTGCAGAGCAACAACTCACCATCACTAATACTATCTTTCAGCAGAAAGATAGTCTGAAGACAACCTGGATGCACCCCCGATCTAAGCATTGGCACCTCATTGATTATGTCTTGGTGCGACAGAGAGATGCCCGCGATGTCCACCATACCCGCGTGATGCCCAGCGCAGAATGCCAAACAGACCATTGGCTGGTGCGCTGTAAACTCAATTTCAAGATCAAATTCAAACCTAAAAGGGGCAGCATCCCAAGGAGGAGACTCCAAGTTAACAATCTCCAATCAGCCACAGTAAGAGACAGTTTCCAGGCAAACCTTCAAACTAGGCTCGAAAACCTTCCCACAGTTTCTGCAGATTCCTCTCCTGAAACAATCTGGCACCATATTAAAAACAGCATCCTGCAATCCTCTGAAGAATCCTTAGGGTTCTCCCTCAAGAAGAACAAGGACTGGTTTGACGAAAACAACCAAGAAATCCAAGACTTGTTGAGGAAGAAGAGAATCGCCCACCAAGTACACCTTGCACTGCCATCCTGTCACGCAAGAAAAACAGCCTTTCGTCTCGCATGCAACAAGCTCCAACAGAAACTCCGTGACATCCAGAACAAGTGGTGGATCGATCTAGTTGAAAAAACTCAATTATGCGCAGATACAGGTGATCACAAAGGTTTCTATGAGGCCTTGAAAACAGCATACGGGCCTACATACCAGGTACAAAGCCCTCTACTCAGCGCTGACGGTCAAACACTTCTGACAGATAAAACCTCCATTTTGAATCGATGGTCTGAACACTTTCAGACTCTTTTCAGTACCAACCGTGTAGTCCAAGACTCAGCAATTCAGTCCATCACACAACAACCAGTAAAGTATGAATTGGATACTGCTCCCACTTTGGGAGAAACCCTCAAGGCCATACAGCAGGTGAAAATCGGCAAGGCAGCTGCGGTTGATGGAATTCCACCCAAAGTCTGGAAACATGGGAGCCTTGCACTCCACACCAAATTTCACGAGTTTGTGGTATGCTGTTGGGAGCTCGGTGAACTACCATCAGACCTTCCTGATGCAGTCATCATCACTTTGTATAAGAAGAAAGGTATTAAATCTGACTGCTCAAACTATCGTGGTATTACTCTGCTCTCCATTGCAGGCAAAATCCTGGCAAGAATACTCTTGAACAGACTAATACCCACTATAGCAGAAGGAATCCTTCCTGAAAGTCAGTGTGGTTTCAGAGCCAACAGGAGTACCACAGACATGGTATTTGTCCTCAGACAACTGCAAGAGAAGTGTAGGGAACAGAACAAAGGTCTTTATGTAACCTTTGTCGACCTCACCAAGGCTTTTGATACTGTGAGCAGAAAAGGTCTGTGGCAGATTTTGGAACGTTTAGGTTGTCCCCCCAAGTTCCTTAAAATGATCATCTCACTCCATGAGGATCAGCACGGCCAAGTCAGATATGGCAATGCACTTTCTGAGCCCTTTTTAATTAAGAATGGTGTGAAACAAGGCTGCATTCTCGCTCCTACCCTATTCACCGTCTTCTTTAGCATGATGCTCCAAAGGGCCACGGCAGACCTCGATGATCAGGACGGTATCTACATTCGATACCGTACTGATGGAAGTCTATTCAATCTAAGGCGACTGAAGGCCCACACCAAGACCTTAAACCATCTTGTCCGGGAGATGCTTTATGCTGATGACGCCGCCCTTGTTGCCCACACAGAAGCAGCCCTGCAGCGTTTAACATCCTGCTTTGCAGATGCTGCTGAGCTCTTTGGGCTGGAAGTCAACTTAAAAAAGACAGAGGTCCTCCATCAGCCTGCACCTCAGGAAGTCCCCCATCATCCCCACATCACCATTGGCCAATCAGAGCTCAAATCAGTCCAACAGGTTAATTACTTTGGTAACCTCATCTCCTCAGATGGTAAGATTGACGGAGAGATAGACAACAGGTTAGCAAAGGCATACAGTGCTTTTGGAAAACTCCACAAAAGAGTATGGCGTAATAAACACTTGAAGAAAAGCACCAAGATCAGTGTTTACAAAGCCATAGTGTTGTCTACTCTCTTATATGGTTCTGAATCATGGGTCATCTACCACCACCACCTGCGTCTCCTAGAACGCTTCCATCAACACTGCCTCTGTACAATCCTAAACATCCACTGGTCAGATTTTGTTACCAATACATCTGTTCTAGAGCAAGCAGCTGTCACAAGCTTTGAGGCCATGTTACTGAGAACGCAGCTGCGATGGGCAGGGCACGTCTCAAGGATGAAGGACCACCGCCTCCCTAAGATCCTGCTCTATGGTGAACTTGCCACTGGCTGCCGCATGAGAGGAGCCCCGAAGAAAAGATACAAGGACTCCCTGAAACAACATCTCAGCCTTGGCCATATTGATCACCATAACTGGTCTACTCTGGCCTCAAATCGGGAGGCCTGGAGACACGCCATCTATAACGCAGCTGTCTCCTTCGAGAACACACTCAGGATCACTCTCGAGGAAAAAAGGCAGCAGAGGAAGAACCGTGTATTGCAGAATACACCATCTAAGGAGTCTTTCTGCTGTGCCTTTTGCAATCGGATATGTCTGTCATGTATTGGCCTCATAAGCCACGAGCGTGCCTGTAGCAAATGTGGATAGAGCCCTTCCCAAATCTTCGTTCGCGAAGCCTAGCCATGATGAGAAATATTATAGAATTGTAGAACCATTTAGGTTGGAAAAGACCTCTAAGATTATCAAGTCCAAACATTAAACTGGCAAGTTCACCACTAAACCATGTCCCTCAGTGCCACATCTACATGTCTTTTAAATACCAGGAATGGTGACTCGACCACTTCCTCGGGCACCCTATTCCTATACTTGATAATCCTTTCAGTGAAGAAATTTTTCCTAATATCCAATCTGAACCTCCTCTGGCACAACTTGAGGCCTTTTCCTCTTGTCCTATCCTTGCTACTTGGGAGAAGAGACCAACACCCACTTCACTACAACCTCCTTTCAAGTAGTTGTAGATAGCAATAAGATCTCTCCTGAGCCTCCTTTTCTCCAGGCTAAACAACCCCAGTTCCCTCAGATGCTCTTCATAGGACTTGTCCTCTAGAACCTTCATCAGCTTGTTGCTCTTCTTTGGACACACTCCAGCACCTCAATGTTTTTCTTGTAGTGAGGAGCAGCCTCACCAGTGCTGAGTACAGGGGGACAATCACTTCCCTAGTCCTGCTGGCCACACTATTTCTGATATAGGCAGGATGCCGTTGGCCTTCTTGGTCACCTGGGCACACTGTTAGCTCATGTTCAGCCAACTGTTGACCAACACCTCTAGGTCCTTTTCCCCTCAGTAGCTTTCCTTTCCAGCCACTTTTCCCCAAGCCTGTAGCATTTCATGGGGTTGTTGTGACCTAAGTGCAGGATCTAGCACTTCACCTTGTTGAAGCTCATACAATTGGCCTCAACCCATTGATCCAGTCTGTCCACATTCCTCTGTAGACCCTTCCTACCCTCAAGCAGACCAACATTCTTGCCCAACTTGGTCTCATCTGAGAATTTACTGAGGGTGCACTTGATCCCCTGTATCGGGACAAAGTTGGGATGTTATTTTTTGGTCTGTGTTTGGCCTTAGCCACCTGCAGTTAGTTTATGCTTTCTCCTGCCAAGTCTTCTGATAAAGCAGTGAACTTGGCCTTGGAGGGAGAGCTTCTGTGTAAACTGTTTTAATTGGTCTGTTGTGATTGGTCAATTGCTCGTCAAGGGCAGTTGGAGGACAAAGTGATGAGGAGGGTGATGAAGTAAGCCCACAGACTCATTTGGGAAGACCCCACTCAAATCACTGCGCCTGCATGGGGGACTTTCCAAGGTGCTCACGCACGCACAGGAGGGGTGCACTTACATAACAGAAGGGGTGGGATTCAGAGCCCTGACGGGGCGGTGCTGGCCACACCTCTCCGGGGCAGGTGCTCTCAAAAAACTTTATAAAAAAGCAGAGACGCTTCTTGGGGGGGCCGGCTCTTCACGATGGACCAAGTTGCTTTCAGCGGGGACGCCTGCTTGAAGTGGGAGCCTGCCACCCCCCATGAACCCGCAGCTGCTGCAGGGGGATTTCATTATTGGTTAGGATGGGTAAGACTTGTTTACAGGTGATACCTTGGTGAGTATGGGGGGGAAGCCTTCTTCCTAGGGTCTTTTGGTGCACTTTTTCCTCCGCCCCAATCCTTCTCCCTCAGGCGCCTGTTTTGTTTTCTCCCTTTTCCCTGGTTGGCCACCTTTTCCTAATAAATAGCTATTATTTTTGCCAACTAGCAACGGTGTTTGGTTTATTCACATACCAGTATCTCTCGAACCTGTGTTTTCCTTTTGGTTTAGTCCCTTCCCTGTTACATCCCCTCATCCAGATCACTGATAAAGATATTACACAAGACTGGCCTCAGTACTGAGCCCTGGGGAACACTACTAGTGACTGGCCACCAGCTGGATTTAACTCCATTCACCACCACTCTGTGGGCTCAACCTTCCAGCTAGTTTTTAACCCAGTGAAGAGTATGACTATCTAAGCCGTGGGCTGTCAGCTTCTCTGGGAGAATGCCATGGGAGATGGTATCAAAGGCTTTACGAAAGTCCAGGTAGACAACATCCACAGCCTTTCCCTCATCCACTAGGGGGTCACCAGGTTGGTCAAGCAGGACCTGTCTTTTCTAAACCATGCTGGTTGGGCCTGATCCCCTGGTTGTCCTGTATGTGTCACATGATGGCACTCAAGATATGCTGCTCCATAACCTTTCCTGGCACCAAGGTCACACTGACAGACCTGTAGTTCCCCAGATCTTCCTTCTGACCCTTCTTGTAGATGGGCATCACACTGACCAACCTCCACTCAACTGGGACCTCTCTGATTAACCAGGACTGATGATAAATGATTGAAAGTGACCTGGTGAGTACTTTTATCAACTGCCTCAGTACCCTTGGGTGGTTCCCATCCAGCCCGATAGACTTGTGTGCGTCTAAGTGCTGTAGCAGGTTACTAACCATTTCCCCGTGAATTACGGGGTCTTCATTCTGCTCCCCATCCCTGTCTTGCAGCTCAGGGGGCTGGGTACCCTGAGCACAACTCATTTTACTATTAAAGACTGAGGCAAAGAAGGCATTAAGCACCTCAGCTTTTTCCTCATTTTTTGTCAGTTTTTCCCTGCATCCAATAATGGATGAAGATTCTGCTTAGCCTTCCTTTTGCTGCTGATGTATTTATAGAAGCATTTTTTAATTATCTTTTATGGCAGTAGCCAGATTAAATTCTAGTTGGGCTTTGGACCTTCTAATTTTCTCCCTGCATAGCCTCACAACATTCTCTCAGTCCTCCTGAGTTGTCTGCCCCTTCTTCCAAAGATATCAAACTCTGCCCAAATGGGGCAGTGCCTTAGTTTAGCAAGACACAAATGTCCATTAAGGAGGAGGAGGGAGGGCAGAAAAGAAAAGCCAACCTCCTCCCTCCACGTTATTACAACTCCGAAATTAAGAGGCTTCAGGTGAAAGGTGTGGAAAAGGAAAAATAACAGTTCTTTATTAACAAACCCGAATAAACAAGGATGGTGCAACCAAAACGTTCAAAAAAACCCCCAGTCCTAATTACCTGGGGGGGGGGGAGTTGTCCCTGGAGGCTCAACAACTCTTCACAGCCACATGATTAATGGTGGCTTCAGTGGCCAACAATGAAAGAGTTTTTTCCCGCCGGTCCCAGGACTACGACGGAGTGCTAGGGTCAGGCAGTCACCACGGGAAGATGCTCTGATAATGCAGCCCCACGCCCCGGGGCAGAATACCTCACTCTGAGACAGTTGAGGGCTCTCCCAGTCATCTTCTCATGGTGGTGTCCGGCAGGTCTTAATTCTCCTTCACTCTCCTACTGAGACCTTACCACGTACAAACCACAAGGGCTGAATTAACAGAGCTTGTACAATTTATTAAAACAGTAGTGCCAGAGCTGCCGCTTGTAGAAGCCCTACACCTAGAAATATGGGACAAAATCGGAAACCTCATGAGACTGAAAGCTCAGGCAGGAGGCCCCCGAGCAAATAATGCGATTTCAGCCTGGCAAATAATCATGTCTGCTTTGCACAGAGCCCACGAGCGAACGGTACAATCATGCAACACTGACACAGAAACCCCCACCCAGGCTACTAGTCGCAGCCTGTATCCCACGCATAGATACACAAACACACGGGATTTACCAGAAGGGGAGGGATACGTTCGTGAGTTAAACTACGGGTCAGACGCTGGTAGCCACAGGAACTCGGGTCGCGGGGAGGGAACGGAGCCTGTAATGCGGGATCCCAGCCCATGGGATCAGCATGGGGGCCCCGTTGCAGCGATGAGGGGGGGAACCCAGCCTATTTGCCACCTCACGCTGTAGATGAACAGCGACCACGTGCACCGGCATGGGTGCCGCCATCTTGTGGGCCAAACGGACCAGAAGTCGACCTGTCTCTTCAGGCCCCAGCGCCTCCCCGCTCCAGCTGCAAGCATGGTGGGGGGGAGGGCCCCTCCCCCACGCCGCGTCCATCATCCACCACCACCCCGCCACAGGGAACCAGGTTTACTGGGGCCACAGGGGGGAAGGCATGGGAGGATGAGGAGGAGGGACCAGAGATGATTCCACCGGGAGGGAGCGAGGGGGCCGGAGGGGGAAAATTGGTTGACAGGTGGGAGCAGTGTCAGGAGGAGGCATTTCAGGTGGAAGACTTGCATGCCCAGTCGTTTTTCGCCCATGTCAGTCCCCTCAATTCCAACCTCTGCCATATGAGGTGACAAAGGAATTGAGGCAATTGGTAAGGGAAACTGGCGTGTCCTCAACCAATACAGTCGCGTATCTGGAGACACTGAGTTCCACCTATGTTTTTAACACCTCATGATCGGAAGACCTTACTGAAAGTCGTTCTTAGTAACACTCAGTACAGTGTCTGGTTAACCGATTATCGGGAGAATTGCACTGTGTACGCAAACAACCCGCAAGCAGGCATAACAACACACCAACTAACCAGAGAGGGGAATTACACCACAGTAGATGTCCAGTCCGGTTACCCCAGAGAAATATATGAAGCAATTGCAAAACCAACCCTGAAAGCCTCGAGGAAATTACCCACTACAGACCAGGATAGCAACCTGTCATTCATGAAAGTATTACAAGGTTCTACTGAACCATACTCACAATTCCTAGATCGGCTGCAATCTGCTTTAAACAGGCAGGTTGAGCATGACGAAGCCAGAGAGATGCTTTATAGGCAACTGGCTTTTGAGAACTCAAACCCAGACTGTAAAAGAGCCTTGCAGGACCTTCCTAAAAGGGAGAGCTGTAGCATTGCTGAGTTGGTTTGCGCCTGCCAAGGGGTTGGCTCTGTGGAACACCAGTCTGCCTCTTTAGCTACAGCCCTAAGCACCCAGCTAAGAGTGCAGGAAGGAGCCAGTCCCAAAAGTGGTTGCTTTAGATGTGGTGCCCCTGACCACTTTCAAAGAGATTGCCCAAGGAGACCTTCTGCAGCAGCATCCCACAAGTACCCAAACGGGAGGAGGGGGGCCAAAAAACTCCTCGCAGTGGGGAAACTGGAAGTGAGAGGCGTTGTCACGCGCCCCGGTACAGCAAATAAATGCAACTCACGGGAACAGGCTCGCGATTTGTGCCCCTCCACCTCAGCCAGTGCTGGGTTGAATTTATCCAACTGAGAACCAGTCATCATAACTTCCACAGATGTAGTACTAATCCCTACAGGGCTTTGGGGTCCCTTTAATCCAGGGATGCATGCACTACTAATTGGGAAATCTTCAACCAGCAGAATGGGTTTATTTGTGCTGCCTGGAGTAATAGACTCGGACTCTCATAGTGAAATTCAAATAATGGCCTGGACCCCTTCACCCCCTTGTTTCATCCCTAAGGGACAAAAAATTGCCCAACTAATCCCCTTCTACAGCGCGCCGCCTGCGGGGGAGGGGGAGCGGGGTTCAGGGGCCTTCGGGAGCACAGGCCAGCCACAAATTTACTGGGCAACAGCCATCCCAGCCTCACAGCTGTGCATGACATGCCAGGTTGATGGGCACTGAATTACAGGCTTAGTGGACACAGGAACCGATGTTACCATCATAAAGGACTCCGAATGGCCACTTAACTGGCCCACTGTTTGCCCAGCTGCAACCATTCAAGGGGTGGGAGGCACACAAAGGCCCAGACAGAGTGCTCAAATATGCACTGTCTTGGGGCCAGAAGGACAAATAGCCAAAATAACTCCTTTTGTTGCTCTCATTCCGTGTACAGTGTGGGGAGAGGATGTTCTAGGACAGTTTGACACAGTGGTGCAAATTGCTCCTGCAAGCAGCCAGGTTTTTCAATAGGGACCATTGACCAGCCGTCCCAAGGACCAATTAAACTGGTCTGGAAAAGCGAACAGCCAGTTTGGGTAGATCAATGGCCCATGAAAAAGGAACGGCTTGTACACCTAAGAGAGTTTGCAAGGGAGAAACTTGAAGCAGGTCATATTGTGCCAACAACTAGTCCCTAGAATACTCCTGTGTTTTGTATACCCAAGAAAAGTGGTCGGTGGAGAATGCTGCAGGACTTACGAGCAGTTAATGCAGTCATAGAGCCCATGGGAGCATTGCAACCTGGACTTCCCTCACCTGCTATGCTTCCAGCAGAGTGGCCACTAATGGTAATTGACTTAAAAGACTGCTTTTTCACCATCTTCCTACACCCTGAGGATGCATCAAGGTTTGCTTTTTCCATCCCTGCCTTGAACAATGCACAACCCATGCAGACGTATCACTGGGTTGTCCTTCCTCGGGGAATGAAAAATAGCCCGACAATATGTCAAACAGTAGTGGCAAATGCTATTCACCCTATCAGAAGGCGTTTTCCCTCAGCCATCATATACCACTATATGGATGACATATTAATTACCACGGCCACAGAAAATGAACTGCAAATTGTTGTTACTGCTCTAACCAATGCTGTCCAAGATGCAGGGTTACAGGTTGCTCCAGAGAAAATCCAGTGATCACAACCCTGGACTTACCTTGGATGGAAAATCACGCAGCAGGAAATTTCTCCACAACCACTGCAGCTCGAGGTAAAAGACAATTTAACTTTACACGAGCTGCAAAAACTTCTGGGAGCCATCAATTGGCTAAGGCCTATTTTAGGCATAACCACAGAGGAGCTACACCCTCTATTTGAGCTGTTTAAGGAGGACTCAGACCTAATGTCTATCAGGTCTCTGACTGCAGAGGCAAAGCAGGCATTAGACACCTGTGCCAAGGCAATAGAAGCCAGGCAAGGCAGAAAGAGAAATCCTGAACTGCAAATCTGCCTTGCCCTCGTACCCAGCAGGTACCAGCCATTCGCAGTTTTGTTTCAGTGGGATCAGACTGAAAAAGTTCCACTGAAAATCCTGGAGTGGCTGTTTCTGCCCCACACACCACCTAAAACTGTGTGGACTACTAACGAAATGTTTGCCAAGCTTGTCATTAAAGGCAGAGGATGGCTACAGGAGCTGGATGGGAGGGATCCGGCAACCATCTACATCCCGGCTACAAAGGACAACCTTGACTGGATGCTAGCCGAGGATGCAGGATTCCAGGCTGCCTTGGCAAGCTTTGACGGTGACATTTCCTTTCATTTTCCCAAACACAGACTGTGGGCAGAAATTGGTAATTTACCCTTAAAAGCCACAACCAGATGCAAACATGAACCAGTAAAAGGTCTCACGGTCTTTACAGATGCATCTGAGTGGACCCGAAAAGCTGCAGTGGCATGGGTAAACCCTGATACAGGACAATGGGAACGAGAGGTACAGATGATGAACCAAGGTTCTGTACAGATTCTGGAGCTGGTTGCTATACATATTGCCTTGGGAAAGTTTTCAGAACAACCTGTTAACATTGTTACAGATTCTTGTTATGCTGCAGGGTTAGTGTCCCGTCTTGAAAGTTCATTTCTTCTAGATATCGCTAACCCTCACTTATTGTTTGAAATGCGTTCTGTATGGTTTCTTGTTAATCACAGAAAGTTTGATTTTTACATCATGCACACAAGATCACACACAGAAATGTCAGGACCGATAGCTGAAGGGAACTGGGAGGCTGACAGAGCAGCTATGTTCAACACCGTACCTAGAGTCTTGGAGCAAGCAAAATTCTCTCATTCATTCTTCCACCAGAACGCATGTTCACTGAAGAGACAATTTCAAATAACACTCAATCATGCTCAAGACATCATCATGTCATGCCCAGACTGTCAGCAGATAACACCCATGCCATCTCAGGAAGCTGTTAACCCCAGAGAGTTAATGGTAAATGAGATATGGCAAACAGACATCACACACATAGCCGAATTTGGTACATTAAAATACGTACACGTCACAGTTGACACAATACATAACTGCCACTGCACATACTGGGGAAAAGGCCAAGGATGTAATAAGACACTGGCTCAGTTGTTTTGCAACCCTTGGTACCCCAAAACAGATAAAGACTGACAATGGACCAGCTTTCATTTCAGAAAAGGTAAGAACTTTACTGTCAAATTTGGGAATTTCTCACACCACAGGAATTCCACACTCCCCCACTGGGCAAGTAATTGTAGAAAGGGCATATCACACCCTAAAAGACATGTTAACAAAACAGAAAAGGGGGGAATCTGTCTGTAGTCCGCAAGAGCATCTGTGGAAAGCCACATATGATATAAATTTTTTAAATTGTGATAGTGCTGAAAAAAGTAGGCACGAAAGGCAACACAGACCTCAGGCCTTCGCTTCTCCCAAACCACCAGTCCTGATAAGGGATCTGATTTCAGGGCAGTGGACAGGACCAGTGGATCTTGTGACATGGGGGCGGGGCTATGCATGTGTGGCTACAGGAAAGGAGCTGAAATGGATTCCTTCCAGGTGTGTTAGACCCTATCTAGGTACACAACCACAGCAGCAAGAACCAGAGTAACGCAGAACTTATAAAAACAGTTATGTTTCAGCAATAATGTTTGCATTCCAGGTTTACATTTGAGAATGACCAATGTGGCAAAATGCAGAGTCCATACAAAACCCATGACTGTGTATATGATGAATGAAATGTGTGTGTGAATGAATAAAAGAGCTGTTTGACTGGACAAAGCACCTTAATCGCCAAACACCTCACAAGAATAACACTATCTCAGCCACATGGTCACTTTAAGAGAATTTAGTTTGCTATGTTTACCCTGTTTCTGAAATAAAGTTGAATTTCCCAGTTATTTAAACTCTCAGATTAATAAAGGTTATAAGTCTATAGGTAACGTACGGTTGGGCTAAGACCCCTAGGTTGATAAAGTTATTTTTCCAAGTTGCACTACCCCTTAGAAATATAAGAAGGTTTTAAAAGGTTTAAAAAAATGTTTACAATAGATATATAAGTTGTTAAGAAGCCAAAGCGAGCGATGTGCTGGGTCATTGCGAAGCTATGGTAGTTTATAATGTATTTTTCTGTTGTTTGCACTGTTGTTTTTTGCACTGTTTTCATGACCATCTTAAATAATTGAGAGGGGGGACATATAGAAGGCATGTCCAGGGGTGCGGAGGAAGCACCCGGGGAGGAGAAGCCCAGGGACATGCGCAGGAATCTACACTCTCATTGGTTATATGGTCACATGGTTTTGAAGGGATAAAAAGAGCACCGAATTTGAATAAAATCCTCTTTGGCTACCACCTCAGCTGGGAGCGGACTCCATTTCTTTATTATATAAAGAACCTACAACTAATTGCCACCATGCTTGATGTTTTCTCAAACTCGGTGGTGGTGTCATTTCTGGATATAATCTCTCATTTCTTGAGGTAAAATTCCTGATGTTTCTTCTCTTATGACTCCTGCAGCTACTGATTGTATCCATTGTTGGGTTTGGATACACTGTATTGCTATTGAGACATTTTCTTGTAAACCTCTTAAAAAATTAGTCACAACCTGAAAATCTTCAGATGTGTGTTTAGTTAACAAGATCATCAAGTCTATAGTAAGAGACTGTGTTTAAGCTATAGTTATTAATGATGATCTTAGTGGTACCTCCAGTTTTCCCAAATCAGAGGTTACAGTGCTGAGTTTATTAATTAATATTTCCTGATCTATTGAATTTAATACACCTAGTCCTGATCCAAACCATCCTGTTAGATCTTTTCATGTTCTTTCATGGTGGGATCTAGTTCTCAACCAAGCACTCCATCCTTTAAGGCTTTGGAGAATGAAGGGCTGACAATCCCCTTTTATAGAGGATATATCTGTTTGGATTTTTTTAGGCAAAAATGAATATATTAAACTGACCTGAAAAAGGATGGGATTTTGTGAAACTATAAAATGTATAAAATTTAAACCTGAAGGGTCTTTTTCTCCCTGAGAGTTCGGTGTGAGATGACACCCAGCACATGCTGAATAAACCTTTCCTTGATGTTGAAGTTCCTTTGTTTCACAGATATTTGAATCTTTCTAAATTAAATAATGAGACATTTCTCACAATTTTGGGGGCTCATCTTGGATTTAGTGCCTGTTGCTCCGGCGGGGGAATCCTGGCTCTCAGGAAAAGCACTCCGCTCATTTTTAGCGGTCTGAGGACTTCGATCTCCCCCTTGAGTGTTTGCGGCAAAAAACCCTGGGACGTAGAACTGTGAAGCAAAGGAAGTGAAAGGAAAGTCGGCCGAAATCTGGAAAAAAAGAGAAACAAAAACTGTTAAAGTTTGTGCACAAACCCTGGAAAGGAACGGTAGGACTTATTTTAAAGATTTTTGCTGGGTGGATGGGGAAAAGAGCGTATGAGAGTGTGTTTGAGATGTACTCACACCCAAATGGTGCGTCCCTCTGCTTCGCAGATGGAGTAAGTGAGGAAGGGGGGCTGCGGGGCTTGCGCTCAACCAGTGTATCCCTCCACTTTGCAGACAGAGTGAGGGAGGGAGGGGCTGAGACACTCTTGGCTTGCCACCAGCCAGCGTCTCTCTCCATTTTGTGGGCAAAGTTAGGGAGGGGGGCTGTGACACTTTCAGACAGCTGGGCAGGTGGGGTGAGCAGAGCTGTACTGCTTTCCATAGGGAATTTGGCGGGGCAGCAAGGGAAGTGCCGTGAGGGCTCGGTGTGGAAGCCCCTCTTGAAATTGACTACGGCAGAGCCCGAGGTTTGAAGGGTCCTAGTGTGAGGTGAAATCTACATATATATTTTTAAAAAAAAAAGGGTTGTAAATCCAGCAAAGAGGCTGTGGGAAAGGAGAGAAGGTGTCAGAAAAGCCACTTCAAATCCCTCAGGATAGCCCTCTGGGAGGGATGCTAGATTCCTGGGGAGAGACAAGAAGGACACGGGGAAAGGATAGAGCAACAATGATCCAATATTGCATGTACGAATGGACAAAAGGGCCTATAAGGTAAGGCTATCTCTACTGGCCTCAATTTGGTTCGTTTGAGGGTTGGATTTGTAAAGCATTAAATCACTGTGTCAACGCAAAAGAGCCTTTTAATTCAAAAGAGAGCGATTATGCTGCATGCTGGGTGAGGTCTATAGGACTATTCCCAGTTTCTATAACAAACGGAGTTAATAAACACCAGAAGAAAAACAAGGGCCCAATATGGGACCCCCTAGAAAACCTTCCAGAAAATCCTCCTCCCTATAATCCTGAGGAGAATGAAGGAAATGGAGCACAAAACCCAGATACAGCCCCTCCTCCAAGCCCTCCCCGGACATGGGAAAGGGCTAGGAGAGAACAGGAGAACCTGAAGCACCTGAAAAACTCTATCCCCTTAGAGAGGTTCCAATGCAGGGAATGCAAGGGGGTATTTTGGAGAGAAATGAAAAAATTATTGGAGGACCCACTGGGTTTGGCTGAACAATGTGATCAATTTTTAGGTCCAAATATGTACATATGGGATGAGATGCAATCTATAATGGGAGCGTTATTTTCAGTAGAGAAAAGGAACATGATTAGAACCACAGGAATCCATGTTTGGGACCAGGAGCATCCCCAAGGGATAAATGGAGAGGGGGGAGAACAAAAAATGCCAATTGCACGTCCAAACTGGGACCAGAATACTGACGGGGAAGACAGAATATGATAGATTACAGAAATTGCATTATTAAAGGAATTAAAGAGGCAACCCCTCCAGGACACAATATGGTTAAGGCTTTTGATGAAAAGCAAACCAAAGATGAGTCACCGTCTGAATGGTTAGAAAGATTAAAGAAAAACATACAACAGTATTCGGGGGTCCAGTTGGACAGTCCAGCAGGACAGCAATTGTTGAAAGCCTTTTTTGTGACTCATTCATGGCCAGATATTAGAGGGAAATTAGAAAAGTTGGAGGACTGGAATAAGAAAGATATGAATGAGTTATTGAAGGAAGCTCAGAAAGTATATGTTTGGAGAGATGAAGAGCGGGAAAAGCAGAAGATTCAGTTAATGATAGCTACGGTTGAGGAAGTGAATAAGCAAGGGGGGGAACGAGCCCCAGGGCAGAAAAGGGCAGGGGTAACACAAGGAAAATATGGAAATGGTCCAAATAAATATAAAGGACAGAGAACTCAATACCCTGGAGGACCTTCCCGATCACTAACAGGACCGGGGATGCAAACAGCCCCTCCCAATTTACAAAGGGGAGAGCTTGTTTTTACTGTGGACAAGAAGGACATTTTAAAAGGGATTGTCCTAGGTGCCAAAAAGACATCCAAGTCTTCCAGTTACAGGAGAGTTCAGAATAGGGGTGTCAGGGGCTTTACCTCCTGGGGTCAGAAACAGGAAAAGAGCCCTTGATAATTTTAAAACTTGAACCCCAGGAGGATGATACCATCTTTCTAGTGGATTCAGGGGCTCAATGGACTTGTATAACCCAACCTCCAGCGGGAATAATAGTATCAAACCAAACAGTCACAGTACAGGGAGCAAAAGGAGAACACTTTGAGGTACTGGTGGCCCCATCAGTATTAATGAAAGGAAATGAGAAGGTGATTGAAGCAGATCTACTGATTACACCCCAGACGGGGGTGAATCTATTCGGTAGAGATCTAATGGGAATCTTGGGAGTAGGGATGGTACCTCAAGGGGAGGGGGTGGAAGCTAAACTCTTCATCTTGAGTGAAGATTTGGGCATAAATCCTGAAGTGTGGGATGAAGACGGGGACAGGGGAAGATTGGAAATAGAACCTTTTACAGTGGAATTGTATACAGAAATTCCGATTCGAGTTCGCCAATACCCCATTCCCCTTGAAGGGAAAAGAGGCCTTTCACCAGTGATAGAGAATTTAATAAGTGATGGATTGTTAGAACCTTGTATGTCACCATACAATACCCCCATATTGCCAGTAAGGAAAGGTGATGGGACATATCGATTAGTTCAGGACCTATGGGAAACCAATAAGATAGTTTGTGTTTGACATCCTTTAGTACCGAACCCATACACCATAATGAGCAAAATACCTCCAGAGTGCGAATGGTTTTCAGTGGCTGACCTGAACGATGCATTTTGGACTTGTCCCCCAGATAAAATTTCCCGAGATATTTTTGCATTTGAATGGGAAGACATAGAGATGGGCAGGAAACAACAACTCAGATGGACAGTCCCCCTGCAGGGGTTCTCAGAAGCACCTAATTTGTTTGGACAGGCTTTGGAAAAAATAATAAATGGGTTTGAACCAAGAGTAGGAATTATTGTTCTACAATATGTAGATGATTTGTTGGTAGTTGGAAAAACCCGAACGGAAGTAGAAAAGGGAACAGTGAGACTGCTAAACTATTTAGGAGAACAGGGATTAAGAGTGTCAAAGAGTAAACTTCAGTTTGTAGAAAAGGAAGTAAAATATCTGGGATACATCATAAGCAACGGTGGACAAAAACTGAATCCAGAAAGGATAAAGGGAATCCTAGACCTTCCCCTACCAAGGACCAAAAAGGAAACAAGACAATTCTTGAGTTTAGTGGGATTTTGTAGGCTGTGGATTGCAGATTATAGCAGCAAATCAAAGTTCTTATATGAGAAACTAATGGATACAACCTCAGGAAAGGTTTACTGGGTGAAATATTCCTCAGAAGAAATTGAAAAATTTGAGAAACTAAAAGAAGCCTTGACCCAAGCTCCAGTGTTGTCATTACCAGACCTAAAGAAACCTTTTGACCTTTATGTAAATGCCTCAGAATGGACCGTGAAGGGAGTTGTCACCCAAGACTGGGGGGGAACAGGAAACCAGTAGCTTTTCTGTAAAAGATGCTGGATCCAGTAATTAGGGGATGGTCAGCGTGCGTGCAGGCAGTAACTGCTACGGCCATCCTTGTGGAAGAAGCGAAAAAACTAACATTTGGAGCAAAAATTCATACCCCACATGCAGTAAGAACGATATTGAGTCAGAAATCTGGAAGGTGGATGACAGATTCTCGGATTTTGATGTATGAGACCATATTAATAGAAAAGGATGATTTAAGTATAACAACCAATTCATATGTAGATCCATCACAGTTTTTGTATGGGTAGAACGTCATAGAAAATGAGGAAGTTGAACACAATTGTTTAGACATTATTGATTACCAGACAAAGATCCGGGAAGACTTGATGGATATCCCTATAGAAGGAGGGATGCACCTGTTTACCGATAGGTCATCAAGAGTAGTAGAAGGAAAGCAGAAAAGTGGTTATGCAGTGATTGATGGAGAAGATCTCACTGTAATAGAATCATGGAGTCTCCCAAATAAATGGTCCGCTCAAGCATGCAAAGTATATGCAGTGATTAGTGCATTACGCAGAATCGGCAGTGGGGTGGGAACCATATACACTGATTCTAAATATGCCTGGGGGGTAGCACATGTTTTTGGGAAAATTTGGCATGAGAGGGGAATGATGACCTCTCAAGGAAAAGATTTAAGCCATCGAGAGCTTCTTGAGATCTTGTTAGAAGTCCAGCAGCCTCAGGAAATTGCCACTGTTCATGTTAAAGGCCATAGAAAAGGGAACAATAAAATTTACCAGGGCAATAATCGAGCAGACCAAGCCGCCCGAGAGGCAGCCCTGAGTCACAAGGTACCTGAGGCGAAGATAATGACTCTGGTACCGATACTGAAGGAAACTCCACAATCAATATTTACTGAAAAAGAAGAACAAAAGTTATTGGAAATAGGAGCTGAGAAGAATGCAAAGGGGGAGTGCTTCCTCCCGGATGGGAGGCAAATGTTATCAGAAGCAATTACGCAGGAAGTGTTAAAAGAACTACATAACAGCATTCGTTAGGGAACTCAAGCCCTGGTGGACACATTTCTGAGAGCTTATGGGCACCTAGGGGTATGTACAATTGCCAGCAAGTTGCAAGCGAATGCCTAATTTGCCAGAAAGTAAATAGAGTGCAAAGAGCTCATCCCCTTGGAGGATGAGAACTTGCAAGCAGGTCCTTTCAAAGAGTTCAGATAGATTTTACCAAGTTACCCCCGCTACAGAGGTGGAAATATTTGTTAGTAATTGTAGATCACTTGACTCATTGGATGGAGGCAACTGCTCAAAGCGTAGTCAGAGTACTATTAGAACAAATCATTCCCAGATTTGGACTACCTGAAACCATAGACTGACCAGGGACCACACTTCACCTCTAAGACTGTGAAATTAGTATTTGAGGCCTTGCAAGTTAATTGGCAACACCATACCCCTTGGCACCCCCAGAGCTCAGGAAGGGTGGAACACATGAATCAAACATTAAAACGAACCATCACCAAGTTGGCACTAGAAACAGGATTACCTTGGACAAAATGTTTACCGTTGGCTCTCTTTAGGATTCAGACAACCCCCAGAAAGGATCTGAATGTATCTCCCTATGAAATGTTATTTGGACTGCCTTATCCCTCATGTTATAAAGGTGTTCAAACCCCAACCCTGGAACTGGGAGACAAATACCTTAGAGAATATGTCAAAATAGTAGCTGAAAGACTGGAAAATCTCAGGCAGCAGGGACTGCTGCCCCAAACTGTGAAGTTAGAGATGAAAGTACACAACATCTTAGTAGGGGACTGGGTTTTGATAAAGACCTGGAGGGAAGAACCCCTCAAACCAGAATGGGAGGGACCTTATCAAGTGGTGCTAACTACAGAAACTGTGATATGGACTATAGAGAAGGGATGGACCCACAGTACCAGAGTCAAAGGACCTGTGGCACCTCCTTCCTCTGTTCCTGAGTGGAAATGTGAAGGAGAGTTCCCAAAACTTAAAATAATTTGAAAATAAAATTCTTTTACAGTGCCCAGAGACGACAGCTGTTGACATGCTGCTCCCAGTGAAAGAAGCCGGGATCCGGGATCCTAGTAAAAGCAACAGAACACCATCGTTGTGAAGACTGATAGTAAGAATACAAACTCAATGACAAGACCAAGGCATAAATACATGCCTTTGTTAATTCTATGTCAAGGTTAAATGCAATACTTGTGATTTGTGCTTCACATTTCATTTGCAGTGTTTCAAGTATAGACAAACTAACAAACTGTATGACATACAGTGGCTGACGTATTACTGTCGCCCAGCTCACAGATACATACACAGCAGCACTTTTTTTGGCCTGTCACGAAGTAGAGCAACAGAGGGCAAGACCAGGTTAGCCTCTATACTTGCCACAAGAAGATCTCTCTACCCCGCTGTCGGTTGCAACCCAATAGGCATGGGGAGTGGAAGTATATGCTATACCGGACCTCTGCTTGCCTTAGCTGTGCTCCAGCTAGTAGCCATTGCCCATGACCATTGCTCAAAGTGTTACCAAAATGCATACTATGAGACAGGTGTGGTAACCACCTTTATGTCATATGAGTACGTGAATGAAGTTTGTTATGATGAAAAGGAATTGGAAACCTGTATAGTAGGGAACAGACGCTATGGCGTAGCAAAGAATTTGGGGCCAGAAGGAGCACATCTGGGATTAAGCTGCCCTGTGGGTGAAACATGGATTTGTTGGGATGTCACCAGCAAGTGGGGGGGTCCCTGACCTAATAAAGGAAGAGATTATTATAAATACCGAACAAGAGACAGCTAAAGATCATCTACTATTGTCAAAGTTGAGTGATTTATACTCTGAATTGACACAGGAAGAGATCAGAGATTTGGAACTCCCCTCAGAAGGACGAAACTTGTTTGTTGATTTAGCAGAAACAATTGCAAAAGGGCTAAATGTAAATGGTTGTTGGGTTTGTAGTGGACCTTTAATGACCGAGGAATGACCCTGGAAGGGTTTTAGCCTAAATGCACGAGAAATACTCTAGGGGAAGTATACTTTTTCTTGTAATAAAATAAGTTGGCCAGAAGGGTGGATATTAAGCTCCACGGTGATTGGAAGAGATTGTACACGGAGAACAGGAATTCATTTTGTACAACCAGTTGGGGAAACTCCGTGCAAAAGAACTCTGAAGACTAACTTCACTCACAGTGAGTATTTGCCACAGGTCCCAACAGACTATTGGTCAGAAAAAGGCAAATCCAATTGTGAGTGGGATATGAACCAGAAGTTCTACAAATGTAACAAAACCAAAATGAACCCCTTTTCTGGAAGAAAAGAAATATCAAAGTTTTGGAAGAACGTTGATAGCACTTCCAAAGACTTTTGGAAGGCGCCCAATGGGCTCTTTTGGATTTGTGGAAAAAGAGCGTATACAATTTTACCAGAAAATTGGAGAGGTTGTTGCACTTTAGGAATAATCCTGCCTGGGTTCTTCCTGTTGCCTTTAGAGATTGGAGATGAATTAGGGGTCCCTTTGTACGGCTCCCTTAACGAGGCGGTTGGAGAAAAAGTACCCTGTATTGGGATTAAAGGACACTTGGTGGGAGGATCCCAGAAATGGGGAGAGGAAGAGTGGCCTCTTGAAAGGATTATTGAATATTATAGACCAGCCACATGGGCGCAGGATGGGATGTGGGTTTACCGTACACCCATTTATATGCTTAATCGAATCATACGGTTACAAGTTGTGGTCAAAATAGTTATAAATGAGACTGACGCAGGATTACAATTGATAGCTGAACAGCAGCGTCAAAGTAGGGCAGCCATATACCAAAACAGATTAGCCTTAGACTATCTTTTGACAGAAGAAGGAAGAGTGTGTGGAAAATTTAACACCTCGGATTGTTGTTTACAGATTGATGATAACTATGAAGGAGTAATGGAAATAGCCTCTAACATCCGCGAAATAGCCCATGTGCCAGTTCAAAGCTGGAAATCTGTGCTAGATGGAGGGTAGTGGTCTGACCTATTTGGAGGAGCATGGTGGAAACAAGTGGGTTTTTTCCTTCTGCATACTATTGCCGGATTGGTATTTTTACCCTGTTTAATACCATGTTTCATAAGATTGATTACTAGTGTTGTTCAAGGGCTGCAAATGGTTAACATGCCTATGGATCTAAAAGGTGCTGCAATAAGAGGCCCAGGAACCCAGAAGATTATGGTCCTGCACCCCATCCCCAAACAAACAAAAGATACAAAGAATGCGCAGAAATTGTTGCTTGAATGGGAACGCTCCAAGAAAACAGAGAACGTGGACGAAGCTATGGACATATTAGCCAAATGGGAGAGAGGCCAGAGGATAAGGGGGCGATTTGATTTATAATCCCTTTAAGATTAAAAAAAACCCCACAAACAAACAAACAAACAAACAAACAAACCTGAGGATTATGAGAAATAAAATATGGTATTTCATATAGGTGTATCGCAAAGTTGCAAGATATCCAAGTTCCAAATGGGACTGGGTATCAGGGTCTTTTTTGGCCAAATAAGGGAAATACAAAAGTCCCTAAAAATTAAAATCTTTCAGGGCCAGGTGGAAATTTTGTACACAGGGGTGTTTTTTCTCTCTTTGGGCTAAGAACAAAGGAAGATCCATAATTTTTGACAGACGACGCCTCACAGCCAATCGGAAGGAAGGGAAAGCCCCTTTTCAGAGAAAAGAAACCTTTTTAGGCAAAAATGAATATTTTAAACTGACCTGAAAAAGAGTGGGATTTTGTGAAACTATAAAATGTATAAAATTTAAACCCTCTGTACTCTGAAGATGATGAAGGTGATGAAGAGGTGGTCCCGAAATGCACCCCAGACCCAATTGCCAGGGGGTGGGTCAGGGGTGGACCAGGGCAAAAGCTACGGGGTGGAAACACTTGGGATTGGACAGACATTATTGTAAATTGTAACACCTGAATGCGGCCTGCACGTGCGTCTTGCGATATTTATGCCTAGTCACAAATTAAACCTTTTTCTTGTCTCATCCCCAATTAACTGCTCTGGAGGTTTTTTTTCCTTAGCTCCTTTAGGCAACAGCTGGTGGCCCGTATGGGGAAGATCGGACCTGGAATTCTCCAGATCAGACATTTCATCGTGCAGGAATTCCTCATCAAGCTGGCATTTTATCTGAGGCAATTCCCACCTCAGTCTGAGAAAGCCAGCTCCACAGAACCCACGGAACCAAGCACGGAGCACAGAGGTGAGATAAGAAAAGGCAAAATAAAGGGGAAAAGGTACCTTTTTTGTTAGCAGTTGCGGAAGAGTTTTTGTGTTTCCCGAGAAATAGGAAAAACGGTGTCGTGGTTTGGACCTTATTTTCCCCAGAGGCTAAGAGAAGCGGTAGACCCCAAGGGGTGGAAACCCTTAGAAGTTTTGAAGTTCTGCCCAATGGGCGCTCCTGCAGAAATGTAAACATATCACAACCAGACCGGAAGAGATGAGTTGTAGTTTTGGTTGTTGAGAAGAGGTGGCCATGTTGTGAGCCATGAGGTAGGGGTTCTGTGCCCCTTGGGGCCTCTGGCCCCCTCCCAACCCCTGGCTGGGGGGCTGCAGGGACCTGGAACAGCATAAAGCTGGGCTAGGTGCCTGTAGTTATGCCGGGAGATGTTTTCTCCATGGGCACAGACAGCAGCTGGGACTGACCAGAGAAACGGTGGCAGAGAGCCAAGAGATAAGGACCTGAACTAAAGGAGCAGCAGAAGCAACAGCAACATGCAGCACCACAGAGAAAGGACTCCTGGAAAAAGAGCCAGCAGCCTGAGAGACAGAGTTTGGGGTAAGACTGATACCAGATTCCCCAAAACTCCCTTGGAGACCCTCTTGGAGAAGAGGGACATGGACTCCTATTTAGGAGAAGAGTTTTAGACATGCAGCACCGGAGAGAGAGGAGCTGAGAAGCTCAGAGCGTCCCGGGAGCTGGACCGGGACGGCCAGATGGAATGCGGGGCGAGTTGACCTTGGCTCCCCCCCCTTGCACTGCTGCCGCGGTGGCAGCCTGAAGGCAGGGCACAGAGGCCCTGCAAGCAAGGAGCTTGAGTCTCCTGCAAGATATCAGACCGTCACGAAGACTCCCCTGTGTCTTCGTGATATGACGTGGTGATACGACCTTGTCTGGGGTTACGAAGCCCACGGAAGACCCCTCAGTTGAGGCGATGGGCCGAGGGAGGTTGGATATCTCCCTCGTTGAGTGCTGGCAGAAAGCCAGCTATCAGCTGCTGCATGTGGAGAAGACAGAAAGAACCCTGCTGCCTCAGAAGATGCTGCTGCTCAGAGACTGGAAGGGATCTGTCCTTCTTTCCCTCCTGGACTTTTATTTGGAGGGGAGAGGAGATCTGATCATTGTAAATACTATATGTCATGGTAGAGATAGTTGTGATCATGTGTATAATGTGATATGGTATTTATTTGTACAGTCATTGTAATATATTCCCTTTCCCCCACTCTGAGTCTGGTGTGTTTTGTCTGGAAAAACCCATCTCACATTAGGTTGAGATGTGGGAGGGGGATGGAGCTAGGGAATTGGATTTTGGGACTATCTCAAACCATGACAAATGGTAGGACTGGAAAGGCTTGGACTGGGGCCCAGAAGTCGCGAGAGTCAATTTCCAGTAGGCGAAAAGGGTGCAGGTCAGAGTGGATTTTTTTCAGCCTAGGACTAGGTTTTGTTTCTGTTGGGGGGGGGCACCCTTCCAGAGTGCTCTGTTCCTGCAAGGAGCCAAGGGGGCTTTGTAGCTAAGTGGTTAAAGTATTGGCTTTGTAATCCTAAGGTGACGAGTTTGAATCCTGGTCTGTTGTTTGTTTGTGTTTTGTTGTCATGGGTTGTGTGGATTCAAAGGTTAAGATTCCTAAGGGGTCACCTCTGAGTTTGGTTTTGAAACACTGGAGTACTTTGACTGGTCCTGAGACAATTTTAACAAAGAAAGAACTTTGTAGGCTGTCTGTATTTGCTTGGCATCTGTTTGGACAAATGAGAGGGGTGACATGGTCGGAATTTGGTCTGCTTGTACTAGGCACAGTGTTCCAACTAATTTCACTTCTTCGTGAAGAACAGAGATGGCAGGAAATTCGGTATGCAGAGTTGTTTATGTTTCTATTAACACGCCCTGGATTGGGAGAGGGAGATAAGAAAAACAAAGAGCTCAAGAGACAGAAACTTCAGAAATGGCTTGAGAAAAAGGGAAGAAGAAAGGTCAAGTTAAGGCTGCTCCTGTCCCATGAATTTTATTTAAAAAATGGGAGACGATGATTTGGTGTAGGGGCGGGTCAAGGTGGCACAGAGGATGTGCCCAGGTACAGAGCCCAAGGAGCATGCCCCAGAGTTAGTAAACTGGTTGGTTAAGAAAGTCACATGATATGTAAGGATAAAAGGGCGCGCGAGTTTGAATAAAGCCTCTTTGTCAACAACACCGCATGAGGAGCATCAATCATTCCTTGTTATACAAGGGTCCCATGCTACATATGGCGACCACGAAAGGGACAAAGTTAGCTTATATTAAGCGAGATATTTCACCCTGGATCAGGTATATAAATGGTAGTTTCCGGTTATCAGGTCTATTAGTTTGACTTGGGAATCTTTGACCACAAAAAACTTTGACGTCAGTAAACCCCGTGGTCTTAGTGGCATCTAAGAGACGGATAGTTAGTTTAGCGAGCTCGAAAAAGATTAGGTAGTGCACGGAAGAAGAGAAGAAAGAGTTAAGGAAGAAGCCGAGAGGTCAGAGCAGGCAGCCAGAGACTGCGGAGAGGGTCCACGCAACATCAAAAGCGGTGAGTCTGTCTGGAACAAGCCCGCACGTCTAAGACTGATCCCTGGGCGAGACGTGGCTGCAGCTCGGAGCCCCAAGCTGTGGAGTACCTTAAGATCGTCAGGGAAAAGCCTGTTGATTCCCTAAGTGTCGGTCATCTGGTAAAAGCGGCATCCCGCTACCGACTACTGGATCCCGTGCGAGAAGCAGTTTCGCTGCCGCCCGTACCATCCCAGCCCCACCGCGCGACCCCCGCATTGCCTTTCTGCCCAGCGGAAAGCAGAGCTCCGTGCCCGCTGCACCGCCGGCCCGGCACCTAGTGCCTGTTGCCTAGCAACTACTAAACCCGTAGTTTGAAAGTACCCGAGAAGCGGCCGAGCCAAGCACGTGTGCTGGCCGCCCCCTGCGCCGTCTTGCGCACCGGAGGAGACTGGCCACCTCCTGCGGACCCCTGCCTGTTTGTGAGAACAGTGTAGACCCTTCAAGTTGAGGAAAACCCTTTCAGAAACCGCGGAAACCCCAAAAGAACTTTCCGCCGCTTTTCGCCGCTTTTTGCTGCCGGCCCGGCGCTAGGACGGCCGCGGCCCCGAGCACGCCGCCGGAGCCGCCGCCGCCGCCGCTGCCGCCGCTGTCCCGAGCCCGCAGTTTGCAGCCGCACCGGGACACCAGCCACCAGCGCCGGAACCCCACAGCCTGCCATCGCCGAACCAGCATCTGCTGAGCCTGCCCCCGCGCCGCGACCTGCCCAGAGCTGCAGCCGCCCCCAGCCGTGCGCAGAACCGCCCACGCCGCCGGAACAGCACAGCGCACCCCTCGCCGCAGCCGACACAGCCCGGACCTCCCAAAACCGCAGAAAAAAGACTGCAGATAGCCCAAACTGCTACAAAGGGACTCAAAACGTGTGTTCCCAGCCGCTCAAAATAAGGTAACATAAGACACCTGTTTCCATAGAAACCTCTGATACATTGAAGCAAAACTCAGACTGTAGCGTTTTGCTAAACTTTGCAGTTTTACTCTGATAAACTCTGCCTGCACGAGGCACACAGAGAAAGACAAAACAGCCCACACCACACCCCCCCGCACACACTGCTGAAAGCAAGCACAGCACAACATGGTAATACAAACTCAGGGATCATACCGGGAGACACGGGAGCCACGTAAAACGGGTCGCTGGGAAGAGACAGACACTGCCATGCGAACTTCTGACCCCCGGGTCCACACAAGGCAGTCCTGTTACAGTGATGGGGAGAGTAATTTAATGTATTCATCCCCTTTCGCTGCAAATGTTCAACGACCACGTGGCCAGCCATGGCCGCAGCCATTTTCCTCCCCCACACAGACTGAACTCCAACCTTTCTTTTCCGGCCGAGAGCCCAGCCCCGCCCCCCACTCGCCGCCTGCACCGCCCACCATCCCCCCACAAGGAACCGGTTTTGCCGAGACCGCAAGGGGAGAGGGATGGGAGGAATGGGAGGAATGGGGGGAGGGGGAGAAGGAAGGGGAGAAGGAGGGGGAGAAAGAGCCAAACATTGTTCCAACGGGAGGGATCAATAGGGCACAGGGGGAGATTTCAGCTAACATGTGGGAACAATGTCTGGACAAGGCAATTAGTCAAATGGAGAACCTAAAAATAAATCAGGCATACCCAGACGATATGAGCCTAAGCCAGCCCCCTCAGAGTCAAGCCTTGTATGAGGCCTCAGAAAACCTGAGGCATTTGATAAGAGGCTCTGGTCTGTCCTTAACCAATATTTTTAAATATTTGGAGGCATTGAGTCACATCTACCCACTCACCACATATGACTGGAAAGAACTGATACAACTAGTTCTCAGTGACACCCAATATACAGTCTGGTTAGCTGATTTCCAGAAAAATTGCTCTATTCATATTAAATACCTACAGGCAGACACCACGGCACATCAATCAGGCGGAAAAGCAAATTATAATTTAGATTCACAATCAAAATACCATAAAGAGATAGCCAGGCAAGCCCTAAAAGCTATGGAAAACATTATCACTGCAGATCAAAATGATTATCTGTCCAACAGTGAAGAGTTACAAGGTTATACTGAGTTGAATTTAAGATGTTTGGACCAGCTGCAGTCGACTTTAAATAAGCAAATTGAATACAATGAAGCCAGAGAGATGCTGTACAAGCAATTGGCTTTTGAAAGAAAAAATGCAAGAGCTTTGCAGAGCTCTCCTGCAAGAGAGAACTGTGACTTTACTGAGCTAGTGCAACCTTACCAAAAGGCTAGCTCTAAGAAGCAGCTACCTGCCTCTCTAGCTGCAGCTTTAGATGCCCAGATAAGAATACACAAGGAAGTCAGACACACAACTAGTTGTTTTAGTTGTGGAGAAATGAATCACTCTCTGGAGAGTTGTCCCTGGAAACCCCTAATTGCAACATTCCATAAACACCCTAGGAGTAGAGAAATGACTCAGTTGTACCAAGGGTGCCGTACGCAAAACAAAAGATATGCTACAAGTATTGTACTGCTTGTAATAGCATTGTTAGCTGTACTCTTTTTTAGCACCACTTTTCATGTGCAAAAGAGAAAACTACTTAAGGCAAGCCACAATATACCAATAACCAGCCCCCAAAATAACCATGTACCCTGTACCCCAAAGAAAAGTGACAGGTGGAAAACATTACAGATGCTAACAGCAGAACACGCAGTC
This sequence comes from Pseudopipra pipra, assembly GCF_036250125.1. Lineage (NCBI taxonomy): Eukaryota > Metazoa > Chordata > Aves > Passeriformes > Pipridae > Pseudopipra > Pseudopipra pipra. The sequence continues at coordinate 54,403,033 of NC_087580.1, read as the reverse complement.
AAAACACATGCAGAAGCCTTGCAGATTGGACTGCCCCTATTTAAAAGGTTTCTAGCAAACTTGTTACAAGTGGTAACTGATTCAAAAAACCATTCCTTTACCATTCTCTGTCACCCTGAGGATGCCCAGAAACCCCTCTTTCCCATCATGGTTTTAAGCAGTGCACAAACTATTCAAACTCACTGCTGGGCTGTACCTCCTCAGGAGATGCAAAATACCTCGATGAAGTATCAGACAGCCATAATACATCATTATGCAGAGGACACATTAATAACCAATGCCACAAAAAATGAACTGCTGATTGTTCCTGCTGTTTTAACCAAAACTGCCCAAGGTGCAGATCTTCAGTTTGTTTCAGGAAGAATCCAACAACCACAATTCTGGACTTGCCATGGACAAGACAACACAGCAAAAAAGTTCTACACAGGTGACACAGTTCGAGGTAAAAAACATTTGTATTTACAGGAGTTGCAGAAACCTCAGAGGGCTACCAGTTGCTTAAAACCGGTTTTAGCCGTAAACAGAGGGAACCTACACCCTCTCCTTGTGTTGCTAGGGGAGAACTCCAACTTAAAGTCTGACGAATTGCTAGCTGCTGAGGCAAGCCAAATGTTAGAGAATTATACCGAGGTAATGAAAAACAAACAAATCAGAGGAGATCCTGAAAGACAAATCTGCCTAGTTTTTGTTTCCAGCAGGTATGAAGCATTGCAGCTTTCTTTCAGTGGGATCAAACTGAGAGAAGCCGCTGTTAGTTCTAAAACAGCTCTCTCAGTCATACCCTACCACCTAAATCTGTGTAAGTTGCTATTGAGTTTGTAAGCTTGTCATTTAGGACAGAGCACGACTGAAGATCTGGATGGAAGAAATCCTGCCTTTACCAACATTCCAGCTTTGAAAGGACAATTTGGATAGGATGACAGCTGAGGACGCTGGATTTCAAGATGCCCTGGCAAGTTTTAGTGGTAATATTTTAATCCATCTCCTTAAGCACAGATTGTGGCAGAAATCAATAGTTTACCTTTAAAGGCCACACCAGATGCAAAACTGAACCAATGAAAGGCCTCAGGGCCTTCACACATGCATCTAAGAAAACACGATATGCTGCAATAGACTTAAAATAAATCCTGCCACAGAACAGTGAGAAAACTACAAGCCATGAACTAAGCTTCTGTATAGTTCTGGACTGATTGTCATTACCTTGGGAAAAATTTAAAACAATCCTTTGATGTTATGATTGTGCTTATTATGCTATGAGGTTGATAATCTGTTTTGAAAGTTAATTTCCTTGAAATATTGTTAACCCTTACCTGTTTTTTGAAATGCGTTCTAGTTGGTTCCTGTGAGTTACAAAAGGTATGATTTGTATACAAATGCACGCAAAATCACATCCTGACCTGCCACAGCCAATGACTGACAGAAACTGAAAAGCTGCTAAAGCAGCAATGTTTAACACTATACCCAGAGTTTTAAGGCAAGCAATTGCCTCATTCATTCTCCATCAGAATACAAGTTCTCTAAGAGACCATTCAAATAACAATCAATAAAGCTACATCATCAAAGTATGCCACACTGTCAGGAAACCACCCTAGAGAGTTAATAGCAAATGAGGCTTGGCGATCAGAGATATACATTTTTGAATTGGACATATTGAAATTGTACATGCAAATAGATATACATTCACAAAACATAACTGCTACTACATTCACTAGACAAAACACAAAAGTGTAAAACACATGAGTTAGTTGCTTAGCAAACCTTTGGTACTCCAAAATGAATTAACATTAATAATAAGCTGTTACTTCCTATGAAATAGGAAAATTCTCGCGTCAAGCATTTCACACTAATCCATAAAACAGTAAAGACACATATTGAAACACGTGCTAAGTTTAAATAAAAGGGGGGAGAACTGGTGTAACCTGTAAGAACATCTGTAAAAAGCTATGTATGTTATCAAATTTTGAGTTGTGACAGTGCTGAAAGAAGCAGGTCTGAAAAGCAGCACACACCTCAGGCATTTGTTTCTCCCAAGTTACTAATCATAGTAAGATTTGATTTCAGGACGATGGATGAGATACCTAGGTTTGTGACATGGAGAGAAAGCTATGCCTAAAAGTTATAAGAAAGAACTCAAGCAGGTTTCTTCCAGGTGTGTAAAACCCTATTCAATTATGTGACCACAGCAGCAGGAACCAGAGCAACGCAGAAGTTTGGAAAAGAGTTATGTTATGTTTTCAAGTTTACATTAAGAAATGACCAACATGGTGAAAAGCAATCTCTGGAATGTGTGTGTGTGTGTGTGTTCATGTGTGTGTGCAGTGTGCGGTGGCCACCGATGTATGATATGAGTGTGTGAATAAAAATAGTTGTGTGACTGGTCAAATAATAAAAAACAAACACCTCACAAATAACATTACCTCAGCCACAGGTCGCTTTTAAGAAATTGTAGTTTGCTAAGATTACCCTGTTCTTAAATAAAGTTTGAAATCCCCAGTTATTAAAAAACCCTCAGATTAAAAAAGTTATAAGTTTATACACAGTTAAGATAGGCCTCAAGTTAATAAAGTAATTATCCAAGTTGCACTACCCTATAAGAATATAAGAAGGTTTTAAAAGGTTTACATTAGAATTAAGAAACTGAGCAAGCAATGTGCCGGGTCACTGCGAAGCTTAGTAGTTTTATAATGTTCTGATTGTTAAAATTGTTGTTTGCATTGTTGTTTGCATTTTTGTTCATACTGTTTTTGTGACTTCTTAATATAATTAAAAGAGGGGATGTGTAGGGGCGGGTCAAGGTGGCACAGAGGATGTGCCCAGGTACAGAGCCCAAGGAGCATGCCCCAGAGTTAGTAAACTGGTTGGTTAAGAAAGTCACATGATCTGTAAGGATAAAAGGGCGCGCGAGTTTGAATAAAGCCTCTTTGTCCACAACACCGCACGAGGAGCATCAATCATTCCTTGTTATACAAGGGTCCCATGCTACAATTTGGATATGTTAATATCACCTGATAGGAGAGAAAATAGCCCAGGGGCCCCACAGGTAGGCCTCCCCACTGCTGTGGTGGCCAGGAAGGGCTGGAGCTGCAGAGGTAGCGGCCTCTGGACCAGGTCCTGCTGGACAGGCAGGGGCTGGGCAGGCGGGGGCTGCTGGAGGACTCCCTGGTGTGGCCGCAGCGGGGGGAGTTAGGCAAATCGGGGCCTCTGGAGGAGTTGGCTCGGGGGCGGCGGGAGCTGCTCTGGGCACTGTCAGTACAGGATCTGCTGTCATGGCAACGAGTACAGGAGGAGGCACAGTGGGAGTGACGAGGCCGGGGCCAACCCCGGTTGCGGCGGCGGCGGGGGGAGGGGCCCCAGGAGGGGTAGCAGGAGCGACTCCCGGAATTGCGGGAGTGGCAGGGGTGGCGCTGACAGGGAGGGCCTCTGTCCTGACTGAACCGAGGGGTGGGGCTGGAGCCGCCCCCTTTCCTCCCCCTCCCCCTGCCGAGGGGGGCCAGTCCAGCTTTACAGAAGGGGGGGGAAGAGGAACCGAAAGAGTTTCCAATCTCTGCCTCTCTTGAAGAGGGAACAGGGATGCAGAGACAGGGCAAGGCAGTTTCCGCTGCTGAGAGAAGGCAGAAGCAAGGTTTACCACCATTTGATAAGGACACAGAAGCAGAGGGCGAATCAAGTGATAGCTCAGGGGGAGGAGAAGTAGACCTTCCTATAGTAAAACAAAAAACAAAGGGGAAGAGAACCTGTGAAACGTTAGCAGTCCCAGACCCGAGAGCTAGTAGGACAAGAACAAAGGATAAGCCACTGTTAGAAGCCCCCTTAAGACAAGATGTAACCAATCAGGGTACAATATTAATAAAAGTTCCTTTCTCACTGGTTGAGTTACAACAATGGAAGGATTCTATAGGGGCATATAGAGATAACGCAGAGAGAGTAGCAAACTATGTCCAGAGAGCAATCAAAACTCAAAACCCTGACTGGTATGACCTGGAAGTTATGATGGATACTTTATTAGATCAGAGAAGGAGATGGTAAAAAGAACTGCTCGAACTGCAACTGAGATGCTAAAAACCTCTGGGCAGTTTCCAGGGGAAGATATTAAGGATATCTTCCCCCCTGAGGATCCCAAATGGGATCCTAATATACCAGCAAATCTGGGAGCACTGAAACATTATCAAGACTGGGTAATCTATGGATTGCAACATGGGGTTCCGAAAGCAATAGACTGGTCTAAGATGAATGAAGTTAGACAGGATACGAATGAGTCGCTCACAGATTTTCTGAATAGGCTGAAGGATGTCATAAGAAAATACACTGATATTGATGTAGAGTCAGACCTGGGGAAAAACACCTGGTGTATTTGTTTGTAGGACAGTCTAGAGATGATATAAGGAAAAAACTGCAAAAGGCAGGTGGTGATAAAAAGGATATTGGTGAGTTATTGGATATAGCTTGGACAGTATATCAGAATAGAGAACAGAGGACGAGAACAAGGGTGATGGAGCTAGAAAGTGGCTATCGAGAACGTTGTAGACGTAACCATGGGTATTACAGGTCTAATCGTCAACAGGACAGAGCAGATGATAGATGTTCTTATTGTAAAAAGAAAGGGACATTGGAGAAGGGAGTGCCTGGATCTGAAGAAAAATGAAAACCCTCCTCCCTCTCCAGCCCCCCAGCTGACTGTGAGTCAGAATGCATGAAGGGAACCGGAGGTTTTTTCCCCAGCAGAGCCTCTGGTTACAACTAAGCTGGGGGAGAGGATGTTGAATTCTTGGTTGATACAGGTGCGGCATATTCTGTATTAAATACTTTGGAAGGGAAACTGAGTCATGAAACTATAACTGTGGTAGGACCCACAGGGGTAAGTGAAACAAGGCCATTTTTTAAACCTTTAAGATTGAAATTGGGCAAGCACTGGGTAACTCATCAATTCCTCTACATGCCAAATTCTCCTAGGCCTTTATTGGGTAGGGATTTATTGGAAAAATTAGAAGCTGAAATTAAATTCACCAAGGGGAGAGAAATAAAAGTTTTTTAATTCCAGATACTAAATATATCGAGGCAGCTGCTTTTTTTATACAGGAAAATCATGGAGAAATCCCTGCAGAGGTTGAGAATGCTGTCATACCTTTAGTCTAGGCCAACGAATACCCTGGGAAGTCTAAGCAAGCCGAACCGGTAAGCATCACACTCAGACCAGGAGCATCTCCGGTAAGGCAAAAACAATATCCTTTGAAACTAGAAAGCCAAAAAGGCTTAGCACCTATAATTGAAAGGTTTCTTAAATTTGGTTTACTGGTAGAATGTGAATCCAGATTTAATACCCCCATCCTACCAGTGAAAAAAGCTGATGGCAAAAGCTATTGGCTAGTCCAAGATCTTAGGGCCATCAACAAAATAACCGAGGATATATACCCAGTGGTAGCGAATCCCTATACCCTATTAACCACGTTGACAGAAGATCTTGGGTGGTTCACTGTACTTGATCTTAAAGATGACTTTTTCTGCATTCCTGTACATAAAGACAGCCAAGAGCCTTTTGCTTTTGAATGGGAAAATCCTGAGACAGGGAGGAAAACGCAGCTGACCTGGAGAGTTCTCCCACAAGGTTTTAAGAACAGCTCGATGTTATTTGGGAACCAACTGGCAAAAGAACTGGAGGACTGGAGAAAAGAGCAGCCAGAAGGAGTTGTCCTGCAGTATGTAGACGACATACTAATTGCAGCCAAAAGCCGGGACCAATGCATCGAGCTCACTGTAAGTCTCTTGAAATTTTTGGGGCTAAGTGGGTATCGAGTCTGTCTCAGTCTGAAGAGACTGGGATGTTGCTAAAGAGTACAGACCAAACTCCTCTCTCTCAGGAATTGTAAATTCAAAAATTAAGGGGTTTTAATTGAGGAAGTGTGGAAAAAAAAAGAAGAAATAGCAACCCTTTATTAAAAGATATATGTATATTGACAAGAACAGTAACAGAACACAAAAACAACTAAATAGGCCTGTACCCAGAAGTTCCCTTCAAACAAAAGAAAAGGTCTGAATACTTCTCTGTCTTTTAGCGCAGTTCTAATCATGGTTGGCAGGGGGCGTTGTTGGAGCACTGGAGGTGCAGAGCCTGCAGTACTCTGTGGTGGTTGGCAGGGGGCGTTGTTGGGCTCCCCGCGGGGAGGGGGCCTGGGGGGTGGTCTCGGATCGCAGGAGAAGCCGAAAAGAAAATGGAGATCCTTCCCCCAATGGAAGAAGGGCAAAAGGAAAAAGCAGTCCACCCCCACGGGACTCACTGTTGTTCTCAGATGACGGTGTTTCAAGGCTCCTCCCTTCCCTCCCAGCAAGCACACAACTCTCCGATGAAAACCCAGTAGGTCCCGGCTGGAGTCACGAGGCAGTATGAGAGCCAATCGAGGCCGGTGGTCAGGCCTCACCCGGACGAAAAACCAGAAAGACTGGCTTCCAGGCCTTTTCTCCAAAAATGCCCGGACACAGACCCTATCTCGGTCCCAGAGAGAGAAGAGCCAGCCACCCCCTCCCAAAAGTCCTCCCCTCTCTCCCCATCCTCTTATGGGCCATCCGTTAGGAATGCGGTCTGGACAGCTAGGTTCTTTTGTAAGGCTGATTGACCCCCCTTCCGCCCACTCACACAGTTTTCTTACAGTGGAGCAGGGGAAGAAAAATTCCCCTATTGGATTTATAACCTATAACAGTCTCAAGAGAAAAGGCACAGATAGCCAAAGAGATAGTCATCTACCTGGGGCTTGAAATTTATTGTGGGCATTGGCGGCTCAGCACAGACCGGAAAGAGACCATTTGCTGTGTCTCAGAGCCCCATACCGTACAAGAGATGCAGGCCTTCCTGGGAATGGTAGGATGGTGTCATCTTTGGATAGCTAACTATGCGTTGCTAGTCAAACCTCTGTATGAAGCCCTGAAAACGGCCAAAGAGGGAGTTGTAACATGGACAGATGAGACCAGAGACGTATTTAAACAGCTAAAACAATCCTTGATGTCAACTCCAGCACTAGGATTACCAGATTTAACTAAACCTTTTGAACTGTTCACACATGAGCAATTGAATGTTGCTCTGGGGGTATTATCACAAACTCTGGGAAACCAGCGAAGGGCTGTGGCTTATTTCTCTAAGCAGCTGGACAGTGTAAGCCAAGGGTGGTCGGGGTGCCTGCGAGCTGCCGCAACAACTGTTATCCTGATCGAGGAGGCCTGGAAGCTCACCCTTGGGCAGCACATCACTGTGTATGTACCCCATGCAGTTCGTGCCATGCTCGAACAGAAGGGAAGCCACTGGCTGTCCCGCAGCAGTATGCTTAAGTATCAGGTTGTGTTGCTCGAACAGGATGATGTTACCCTGAAAACAACATCTATTGTAAACCCAGCTATGTTTCTGTCCTCAACATTAACCGACAGTCTCCCTGAGCATGACTGTTTGCAGACCATAGAGGAAACCTACTCCAGCAGACCAGACCTGAAAGATATGCCTCTGGAAAACGCAGACTGGGAACTGTATACAGACAGAAGCAGCTTTATGTGAGACGGTAAGCACTTCCCAGGATATGCAGTGATGACCAAAGATGAAGTAATCGAGGCAAAGGCCTTGCCAGAGGATGTGTCATCCCAAAAGGCATCTGATTTCCAGGTTCCTGGGAATTTTACCATAGACTTACCAAAGTTTGTCCCATTTAGTAAAATGCCATTTAGGGGCCAGTCATTATCCTCATTGTCAATTGCTGGTACTTGTGTACAAATCCAGAATTCATTTTTTTGAAGAATTTTAGACACATTTTGGACTAGGGCCACATGCAATTTCTGGTCTGCTGGAGTAGGTTTCCTCTATGGTCTGCAAACAGTCATGCTCAGGGAGACTGTCGGTTAATGTTGAGGACAGAAACATAGCTGGGTTTACAATAGATGTTGTTTTCAGGGTAACATCGTCCTGTTCCAACAACACAACCTGGTATTTAAGCATTCTGCTGGGGGACAACCAGTGGCTTCCCTTCTGTTCGAGCATGGCTTGAACTGCATGGGGTACATACACGATGATGTACTGCCCAAGGGTGAGTTTCCAGGCCTCCTCAATCAGGATAACAGTCGCTGCAACGGTTCGCAGGCACCCTGGCCACCCTTGACTAACACTGTCCAGCTGCTTAGAGAAGTAAGCCACAGTCCTTCACTGGCTTCCCAGACATAGTTTAGCCTTTAAACAGCAAGGTATTTATTTCGAGCAACGTTGGACAGCAGCCAACTCATGCTGGACAAACTGCTCTCCCTTCTCAGTAAAAAGACAAGATTATATACAATTTCTACAAGTGATTACAACATTTTCACATGCGTATTCATATAATTGCAACATCTAATTATAATATTCATAATCGGCGTAGTCTGGGCGGAGTCTGGGGTGGAATCGTCTTTTTGGGGTGATATTCGGTGGTCGTTCCTGTTTCTTCGACCTCATGGGGTAGTATTTTTACACTTCTTCCTCGACTGAACTTTTCAACTTTCTTGATTTTTGCTGACTCCATGGTGAATTTTGCAAGGGTTTTGGACTCAAGCTCCTATTTCGCCCCTTATCTTTATTTATGTAGGTGTGTGAGCATTCTTCTAGTGTACGGTACCATCTAATCCTTAAGCTCTGGTTTCTGTCTCTAGCTAAGCAGTACATTCTAGCTAAGCATTACATTCTTCGAAGCAGGAGATTCCCCGGATCAGTATTCAGAATTAATTCTTTTAGGCCCTAGCTCCATTTCATTTCCCCCCTTTTCTTAGAACTTACGAATGCTTTCGTCAAGTTCCAAGATCAAAGGATTCTGATAGGTATGCATCATTACCCATATTGTCTGTGTCTTTTTAACTAGGACACTTAACTTGTACCACAGGTAAATGTTCAGGAAGGACAATATGACTATTCCTCCTAACATAATCAGAATGGGATGTATTAGATAATCAAATACCTGTGTTGCCGTAGGAGAATATCCTGTAAAAATTTCCCACCAATGGTATTCTCCCACTTGTTCTAAGTTGGCTAAAATAGATTTTATGTTCTCTGAGTCATGTTTCACCTGCCAAAGCATACGTTGGGTTGTTCTGTTTACCTTTTGGACTAACTTTTCTACATCGGGGTGCTTAAGCATTGCTCTAAAGAGACTAATATTCATGCCTATTTGTAGTTTAGGTACATCATGATATAGGACATAATTAACATGAATTAATTGTCTAGTGGTTATAGGAATAACATAATCAAAATCATAGTCTACAATTCTAGTAAAGTTACACATGCAAAAATTAGTACCATTTGCTATTTCGTGACAATTATCAATAGTGATGTTAATACAAGCGGTTCTGACACATGTACATCCATTTCCTACATAAAACACTTTTGACTGGGTTTTAACATGTGGAGACATTTCAAAGGTGCAAGTGCCCTCTCTGATATCTAAGCATAGATCTTCATTCTCCACTATTGCATTTTCACAAAAGTATCCCAGCTGTGTTCTGGGGATACAGGCTTCAATGATAATTGATTGCCACTTGTCTTCAGTTTGATCATATCTTGCCCAAACATTATGGTCTAGAGTCTGATTATGACTTTCTGGTGTATAGCTCCTAGTGTTAAAACGGGAAAGATTGTCTGTTCTTTTGCTTCACTAACTGTGAGCACATATGCCTCAATTTGTTCGTGTTGTGGGTTGTAGGTGAAGTTTACTAATTGCCACCAAGCCTGGTGATCTTTTTCAAACTGAGTAGTGGAACTGTTTTTAGCTATTATTTCTCTTATTTCTTGGGATAATATTCCTGACGTTCCTTCTCCTAATATTCCTGCGGCTACTGATTGTATCCATTGCTGAGTTTGGATGCATTGGATAGCAAGTGCAATCTCTTTGCTAAGAGTAGTCGAGAATTTTAGTAAAATCCTCAGTTGTGTGATTAGATACTAATGTCAATAATTTAACTGCTAGGGGTTGAGTTTCTGCCAATGAGAGCATAGACGATCTCAATTTGGAGTTTTCCTACATCAGAAGTGACGGCACTGAGCTTGTTGATTAGTACTTCTTGATCTATGGTATTTAGTACACCCAATCCTGTGCCAACCCATCCAGGTATATCCCTTCGAGTCCTAGTGTGGTGAGACTTAGTTGTCAGCCAGGCATTCCATCCTTTAAGACTCTGCTGTATGTAAGGCTGACAACTCTTTTGAATATGAGATATGTCTACCTGAATGTTTATTTGAATTTTCTTCAGCAAATATGTGTGATCTAAAAGTAGTTTTTGTTCATTTGATTGCCTAATTACATGGGGTCCAATAAAGGTTAAATTATACACTCCTTTACAGCTTGGAGAAGGAGTTGTGGGAGTATTAATTATAAACGGCTTAGTAGTAGGACTTTCTGTGGATTCTTCTGTGGATTTGATGACAAAATATTCAGAAGCAGCTCCGTCTTTGCTGGTCCATAAACAAAGTACTGAAACTGATTGATCCAACAATATTTTGAGCTCACACTGAGCTTTGTCTGTTTCACTTTCTTTTACTTTATCCCATATGCAAGAAATAGGTCCCTTTCTTTTGAGCCAAACATCTATATTTTCCATATGGCTAAATGTAAATGATGAATTTTTCATAGGTGTTATGGTTAGTTTGATTTGTTCTGTTTCTTGTGCCAACATGCTAATGCTTTTGCACCCTATTTGAATTTCATCTCCTTATTATAGTGTCTAGTGAGTCCTGGGCTTCATTCCAGTCCTGTTGTGTATATGACTGGTTGTTATGTAAAACATAAATGGCTAGACTCGGCTCAGGGTCTAAGTCCATGAGTGGTGCATCAACCCATGAACGTGACCCAACTATACGTGCATTAGACCATGACCATTCTAGAGTGGGGTTCTGTGAAGAGGTTATACTTATCCAAAGTCCAAGAATCAGCACCGGGAGGATCCAAGCCATGGTATTGGGTTTCTTCAAGAGTTCTCTTGGCTATTCTCTGGAGCTTTCTTTACTCGGGAGTAGTGAATCCAGGTGGGTCGTTCCTTTATCCGAACTGCAGTGAAGGTGGTCAGCAGCACTTGGAAAGGTCCTTCCCACTTTTCTTGCAAAGGCTTTCCTAAAAGATTCTGAACATACACCCAATCACCAGGATTAAACGGATACAATTTACAGTCAGGCTGTTTGGGTTGGTGGTCCATTACCACCGTGGCATTTTTGTCAAAGTGTTTTCCTACAGCTATAACATAATCATATACATATTGATTGCCTATTTGGTCTACTGCTTTACTATTTACAATCTGCATGGCGTAAGGTCGACTGTACAAAATTTCGAACGGACTTAGTTTTTCTTTTGATCTGGCCTTGACTCTTAACCTAATTAGAGTAATAGGTAAAGCCTGATACCACTGTAAGTTGATCTCTTGGAATATTTTAGCAATTTGTTGTTTGATGAGATGGTTCATCTTTTCTACTTGCCCACTATCTTGAGGTCTATAGGGCGTGTGTAATTGCCATTTAATTTGTAATGCTTTACTTATTGCTCTTACAACTTTTGCACAAAATCTCCTCTGTCTGAGGAGATGCTCCTTGGTACCCCGAATCGTGGTATGATTTGGTTTAACAAGACTTTAGTTACTTCTCTTTCTTCATTGGTTCTGCATGGGAAAGCTTCAGGCCACCCAGAAAATGTGTCTGTCAAAACGAAAAGATATTTGTACCCCCCTTTTCTTGGTAATTCAGAGAAATCAATTCGCCAAACTTCACCTGGGAATTTTCCTTTGCTTATTGCCCCTTGGTGCACTTTGGTTCCAGTATTTGGGTTATTTTTCAGGCAGCACTCGCATTGGGATGTAACTTGTTTTATTGCAGTAAATAATTTTGGTTCTGCCACTCTAGTTTTTAGATGTTGACAGAGTGGATCTAAACCCCAATGAGTCTTATCATGTTCCGTTTTTACAAACTGCCATATCATTTTCCCTGGCAATACTAGCTGTCCTGTTTACAGTTGGCCCCACCCATTGTCCAATAGCTTACCTCCATTCTTGTGTATCCATTTATGGTCTGCCTCTTGGTACTCTGGTTGGAAATCTGTGTCTAGTTTTTCTGGCACTAAAGTTGCTATGGTTAATTCTTTGGTCCTTGCAGCAGCTAATTTAGCTTCTGCATCAGCTTTTCTGTTACCTATTTCTGGAACGGTGTTACCCTTCAGGTGTCCTCTGCAGTGCATTATAGCCACCTGTTCTGGGAGTTGGACGGTTTCTAGCAACTGTAGAATTTCTTCTGCATTTTGAATCCGAAAAACCGGTTTGACAAACTGCTCAGAGACTTTTGATCTTTTGAGCAGCAAAGGTATTTATTAGCAGCGCTGGGAGCAAGCCAGCTATTGCTGGAAAAACTTACTCACCGGCTCCTCAGAAAATCAGCACTTTTATACAATTTTCAGATGTGATTAAATGCATATTCAAACGATTACAACATCTATCAATACATATTAAAAATAGGCGGAGTATAGGCGGAGCTTGGGGCGGTGCTTCTCTTGGCACCCCATTTTGAGGGGTCATTCCCATCTTCATCCATAGGGCAAGGGTCTCTAACTCATCTTCCTCAGCTTGCCCCTTCTTCCTTTCCATTGTTCTTGACCCGCTCACTGAAGCTTGGAAAAGGCCCTGGCTCCAAGCCTATTTCTTCTATTCAAATGTCTACCTGATCCTGCTGTATCTCTAATTTATTGCTTCTAGGTCTATTACATGTTCTTGTACTATTCTCTTAAGCTTTGGTCCAGTAAGTAGAACAGAACGGATACAGATCGTTTTGGATATTGGTAACTTGTTTGCAGGCCCAAATCTCTTAGTTAACTCTTTGGGGCCTAACCTCCTATATCAATGTTTTACAGCTTTTCCTTGGGCAGTCAACAGTCCTCTCTCCTTCCAGATCGCTCTGTGGGCGTGTACAATGGAGAAGGCATATTTAGAATCTGTCCAAATGTTTGTTTCCCTTTTGCTAATTCAAGGGCTCGGGTAAGAGCTATTAGTTCTGCCTTTTGTGCCAAAGTTCCTGCGGGTAAAGGGTTTAATTCAATTACCTGTTCTGTTGTGGTTACCGCATAGCCAGCCACTCTCACTCCTTGTTTCACAAAGCTGCTGCTGTCTGAGAACCAGTTGTCTGCATCTTGGAGCGGTTCTTCTTTAAGGTCCGGGTGGCTGGAATACACTGCTTCAATGGTTTCTAGGCAGTCATGTTCAAGCGGTTCAGCTGACATTCTTCCTTCTAGGAATGAGGTTGGATTGACAATGTTAGTCACCTAAATGGTCACATCATCTGATTCATCCAGGATTGCCTGGTATTTCAGGAACTGGGAAGGTGTGCAAGTTTCGAGCTGGCTTCCTGCCAAGTCCTCAAAACTCGACAACAAGGATTTGCTTCCCAGAGAGGGAAGAGAAAAAAAAATGACTGAAGCAGCCAAAGCTATAGCAAAAATATATATATATATTTTACATATGAGACAGATATATACAATGAGAATACTATACACCACAACTCCAGAAATCCCAAACAGTTCCCCAAAAAGGGAAGAGGGGGAGGGAGAAGGTTTAGGGCTGGTTCATTGGTTTGGGCTGTCTCAACATCGGACATCCTTGGGTACCAGTATCACCTTGTTCGGGTCTTTTTCGTCTGATGTCTGGTCTCCTGTAAAACACAACCCGAGGCACAAAATTAGTTTTTCCCCAGGGCTAGGTTTCCTTGAGGCACACATTGGATCTCACCATCCTTCCTCATAACCCACCAGGTATTTCTGGGCCCTTGAGCGAAAACAATCCCATGAATGGGTTTGTCTTGGCCTGCGGGAGGAGTGATCCAAACGGCCTTACCTAACATACCTCTTAGATGAATCGCTGGAACTTTGTCTCCATCTACAGTGTGGAGGGATTCTGCTTGGGCAGGACCAGCTCGGTTGACAGAGCCTCTAGTGTTGACTAACCAGGTGGCCTTGGCTAAGTTCTTATCCCAATTTTTGTAAGTTCCCCCACCTAGTGACTTTAGAGTTGTCTTCAGCAGTCTGTTATATCTCTCAACCTTCCCAGCAGCTGGTGCATGATAGGGAATGTGGTACACCCATTCAATACCATGCTCCTGTGCCCAAGTAGCCACTAGACTGTTCTTGAAATGAGTCCCATTGTCTGACTCAATCCGCTCTGGAGTGCCATGTCTCCACAGGACCTGCTTCTCGAGACCTAGAATTGTGTTTCGGGCTGTTGCATGCGGTACCGAATATGTTTCCAACCATCCTGTGGTTGCTTCCACCATGGTAAGTACATAGCACTTACCTTGGCGGGTCTGTGGCAACATGATATAATCAACCTGCCAGGCCTCTCCGTACTTATACTTATCCCATTGTCCACCATACCACAGGGGCTTCAGTCTTTTTGCCTGCTTAATAGCAGCACAAGTCTCACAATCATGGATAACTTCAGAAATGATATCCACGGTTAAATCCACCCCTCGGTCTCGTGCCCATCTGTGGGTGGCATCTCGGCCCTGATGACCAGAAGCATCATGGGCCCATCGAGACAGAAACAGCTCTCCCTTCTGCTGCCAGCCTAGGTCTACTTTTGACACTCCTATCTGTGCAGCTCAGTCCGCTTCTCTGTTGTTATTGTGTTCTTCATTAGCTCGCTTCTTGGACACATGGGCATCTACATGGCGGACTCTCACATTCAGACTCTTCGCTCTGGCAGCGATGTCCTGCCACAAGTCAGCAACCCAGATGGGTTTTCCTCCACGCCTCCAGTTCATCTTCTTCCATTGGTCTAACCATCCCCATAGGGCATTGGCTATCATCCACGAGTCTGTGTAGAGGTAGAGCCTTGGCCATCCTTCTCGTTCTGCAATGTCCAGGGCCAATTGGATGGCTTTGAGTTCCGCAAATTGACTGGACTCGCCTTGACCCTCAGCGGCTTCTGCCACTCGTCGGGTGGGACTCCAAACGGTTGCTTTCCACTTCCGATTCCTTCCTACAATATGGCAAGAACCATCAGTGAAAAGGGCATAACGCCTTTCTTCATCTGGCAGCTGATCAAATGGCAGAGCTTCTTCAGCTCGACTCACTGGCTCTTCTTCTTCTTCTGTCAGGCTGAAGTTCCCACCTTCAGACCAATTGGTTATGATTTCCAAAATGCCAGGGCGATTTGAGTTCCCGATTCGGACACGTTGCATAATCAAAGCAATCCACTTGCTCCACGTGGCATCGGTGGCATGATGCGTAGGGGGCACCTTCCCTTTGAACATCCAGCTCAAGACTGGTAATCGGGGTGCCAGGAAGAGCTGTGCTTCGGTACCAATTACCTCTGAAGCTGCTCGTATACCTTCATACGCTGCTAAGATTTCCTTTTCCACAGGGGTGTAATTGGCCTCAGAACCTCTGTAGCTTCGGCTCCAGAAACCCAGTGGTCGCCCTCGTGTCTCGCCAGGCACCTTTTGCCAGAGGCTCCAGGAGGGACCTTTATCTCCAGCTGCAAAATAGAGTACATTCTTTACATCTGGTCCCGTTCTGACTGGTCCAAGAGCCACGGCATGTGCAATTTCTTGCTTGATCTGCCTGAAAGCTTGTTGTTGCTCAGGACCCCACTGGAAATTGTTCTTTTTACGGGTCACAAAGTAAAGAGGGCTCACAATCTGACTGTATTCTGGGATATGCATCCTCCAGAAACCTATTCCTCCCAGAAAAGCTTGGGTTTCTTTCTTGTTTGTGGGTGGAGCCATTGCTACAATCTTGTTGATTATGTCTGTTGGTATCTGGCATCGTCCATCTTGCCATTTCACCCCTAGGAATTGGATCTCTCAGGCAGGTCCCTTGACTTTGCTCTTCTTGATAGCGAAACCGGCCTCGAGGAGAATCTGGATGATCTTCTGTCCTTTCTTGAAAACTTCTTCTGCTGTATCCCCCCATACAATGATGTCATCGATGTACTGGATGTGTTCGGGAGCCTTACCCTTCTCTAGTGTGGCCTGGATCCGTCCATGACAGATGGTTGGACTGTGTTTCCACCCCTGGGGCAGTCGATTCCAGGTGTATTGAACG
Source organism: Pseudopipra pipra (assembly GCF_036250125.1). Classification (NCBI taxonomy): domain Eukaryota; kingdom Metazoa; phylum Chordata; class Aves; order Passeriformes; family Pipridae; genus Pseudopipra; species Pseudopipra pipra. The sequence goes on along the minus strand of NC_087580.1, from coordinate 54,386,975 downwards.
CCCCTCCAGGTGAAAGCAAACTGTGGCCTGCACTCTGCCGCTAAAGGAATGGAGAAAAACGCGTTGGCAATGTCGATGGTGGCGTACCACTTTGCTGTCTTGGACCCCAACTCGTACTGGAGCTCCAACATGTCTGACACGGCAGCACTCAACAGTGACGTAACTTCATTTAAACCACGATAGTCTACAGTCAGTCTCCACTCTCCATCGGACTTACGCACAGGCCAGATGGGGCTGTTGAAGGGTGAATGGGTTCTGCTGACCACCCCTTGGCTCTCCAACTTTCGGATCATTTTGTGGATAGGGATCACAGCATCTCGGTTTGTCCGATACTGTCGTCTGTGTACAGTTGTTGTGGCTATTGGCACTTCCTGATCTTTAACTCGCAGTAGTCCTACAATGGAAGGGTCTTCTGAGAGACCAGGAAGGGCAGACAATTGCTTGGACTCCTCTTCAATCACCGTGGCTATACCAAAAGCCCACCAGTACCCTTTCGGGTCCTTGAAGTATCCTCTTCTTAGGTAGTCCATACCAAGGATGCAAGGGGCTTCTGGCCCGGTCACAATGGGATGCTTTTCCCATTGGTCTCCCGTCAAGTTCATGTCTGCCTCTACTACTGACAATTCTTGAGACCCTCCTGTCACTCCAGAAATAGAAACAGTCTCGGTACTCTTATGCTCCGAAGGCATTAAAGTACACTGGGCTCCAGTATCTATCAAGGCCTGGTATCCCTGAGGATCCGATGTGCCAGGTCATCGAACCCACACAGCCCAGTAAACTTGGTTATTTTCTTGGTCCCTTTCCTTCTCCTGGCAGAAGGCAGGGCCCCTCTACTGGTCTTGATCAGGGCATTCGTCGTCAGAGTTTGACTTCTTAGACTTTTTGCTGTTGTCGAAGTGGACCTCCATCTTCTTGTGCTTCGGCGATCGCAGTTTCTCTTCTAAGAAGTCTCCATCTACTACATAGACAACTTTCTTGTCAGTGTCCTTTCGCTTCAGCTCCCTCACTCTAGCTTCAAGCTTAGAAGTGGGTTCACCATCCCACTTCTTCATGTTTTCTCCTTTACTACGAAGGTATGCCCATAGTTGGTTACGTGACCGACGCTTAGAGTTCTCTTTCCTTCGATGTGTGAATGACAGGGATCGTGAGCAAGATCGAGACCAGGATCGAGGTCTAGGCCGAGGTCGTCTTTGTCGATCCCGCCGTGATCTTCCCATTGGCCTTTCTCTGTAATCTCTATACCTTCTGTCATCTCTGTCTCTAAGGTCGTCCTCATATCTGGAATATTCATAATCTCTCTCCATTCTTTCGCTATCGTAGGTGCGTCGGTACAGGGTATCGAAGGAGTCTTCCATATTTTCCTCTATGGTTCTTATCCAAGCACACATGGTGTCCATGCTTGGTTCCTCCATCTTTGGATTATATACGGGTATCAAGCAGGAAATATATGGTTTAGGGGCACCTTGAATCACCTTTTTCCACATTGGTTGCGTGCAGGGAACATTCTCAGGAACTTGGATGTCATAATAATCTGGATCAGAATAGATGATCTCCAGCATGGCCAATTCCCGTAGGTATTGGATGCCTTCTTCCGCAGTCCTCCACCTTCTTGAAGAACTCTTCAGGGACTCCTTGAATGGGTATTTCACTCTCACGGCGTGGAGGATTCGGAGCCAAAGACTGGATGCCATTTTCTCCCTTCCCATTTCTTGCTCTATCACAGGGACTCGAGCAATGGATCCCAACTGTCGTGCTTCATCACCTTCAATTACATGACTATCAGCTCCCTTGTCCCAGCATCGCACCAGCCAGGTGAGGACTTCTTCACCAGGCAAGCGCATATAATCTCTCGGTAAATCTCAAAGCTCTCTTGTGGTCAGTGATTGTGTAATTTCGCTTTCTCGCATTATTTCTTGTCCATCTCTCCCACATAGAATCTTTTCCACTTCTCTCTTTACTCTTCCGCTCCTACGTGGGACTGCTCCCACCTCCTCCCTATATGTCTCACGTGGAGGTGGGGACTGGGCATGCCGTGGGGATAAGCTTCTATATCGTTCATGGCGTGAAGATGGACTTCTACGCCATTCACGCCGCGGAGATGGACTTCTACGTCGTTCACGCCGTGGAGATGGACTTCTACGCCATTCACACCGTGGGGATGGACTCCTGCATCGTTCACGATACCCAGCGGGTGGAGGTAGTGAGTAATCTTTCGCGTGTTGAGATAAGGGCCTCCTCCTCCAATCATCCACACCTCCAAGAGAAGGTTGGGTCTGGAGGGGTAGGAATAATTCTCCCTCAGATTGAGGGAGATGCTTTGGCTCCTTCTTTGCGTCTTTTGTAACACTGAATGTGTAGTCAGGATATAAATCATCAAGCGACAATATACCACGGGCCGTTTGTACTGTTGCCTTCTTTTCTCTCGATACTGCTCTATTTTCCTTTGGGCGTGCCCCTAGTTCTTTTGGACATGCTCCTTCTCGTGCAACCGTTTCTTCCTCTCTGGCAGCTGCTTCTTCTCTGGCAATCGCTCCTTCCTCAGTCACAGCCACTTCTTCCTCTCTCGCAGTCGCGCCTTCATCTCTTGCTGTTGCTCCTTTGCCCGTTGCTGCGGCTCCTTCGTCCATTGCTGCCACTCCTTCGTCCATTACTGTCGCTCCTTCGTCTACTACGTCTTGCGTGGATTGGATAGGTTCTTCTGTTCCTTCTTCTTCGTCTTCTTCTCTTTCTTCTGTGCGTTCTGGTTGCGGAGATGGGTCCGTAAGTTCCTTGATCTCCCTTACCCATGTCTTCTTCTTCTTAATAGGGGCAACGATGACTTTCCGGTTCTTAGCTTGAGTCCCAGTTCTAGTGGACTTAGTAGAAATGGCATTGACTTCAAGTTGTGTTTGGACCCCAACTTCTGTGGACCTAATAGGGACATCACTGGTTTCAAGTGGCGTGGTTTGGGTTTCTGTGTCGACCTTAACCTTTTGTTGAAAGTCTGATTTAACAATGTGTAATGTTTATACTCATGTACCTAACAATGTGTAATGTTTATACTTATGTATAATGAATATTCATGTAGTAGCTGGAAATAAATGTAGAACAAATGTCTTCTTTGGGTGTGACAGGCGTTGGGAGTTGTTGAACCCCTTCCCTGATCACCCAGCGCTGAATTTGCTTTTATCATATAATAAATTCTAATTGGAAATTACCCGATTGGGTTTCTATTTCTCACAATCTCTTTGGTTATCTGTGCTTTCTCTCTCGAGACCCGATACCCAGTTAGTCCCAAAAAGTTCAAGAGACTTACAGTGAGCTCGATGCATTGGTCTCAGCTTTTGGCTGCAATTAGTATGTTGTCTACATACTGCAGGACAACTCCTTCTGGCTGCTGTCTTCTCCAGTCCTCCAGTTTGTGAGAAATAGAAACCCAGAGTCGGGAGATTTCCAATTAGAATTTATTATATGATAAAAGCAAATTCAGCGCTGGGTGATCAGGCAGGGGTTTCAACAACTCCCGGTGCCTGTCACACCCAAAGAAGACAGTTGCTCTACATTTATTTCCAGCTAATTCATGAATATTCATTATACATAAGCATAAACATTACGCATTGTTAAGTCAGACATTCAACAGACGTTTTTTCTTAAACAAGAATATTATCTATAAGCATCCATAATATATTGTCAAGTCAGACATTCAGCAGATGTTTGCTTGTTATCTATACAAAGTTATAAATTTTTAAGAAAGGTGCTATTATCTAGCTAACTAAATGAAATTCCTTCACTATAAATGTTACACAAGGTAAAAGGGAGGTAACTTGTTTCATGTATTTATAGGGGCCCAAATAAGTTTTATGATTTGTTTTTCTTTTCTTGACCTTACACTGTTTTACTTTTTAATCATTCCCTCAGTTTATCACAAGTTCTTTTGCCAGTTGGTTCCCAAATATAGTCGGGCTGTTCTTAAAGCCCTGGGGCAGGACTCTCCATGTCAGCTGTGTTTTCCTCCCTGTCTCAGGATTTTCCCATTCAAAAGCAAAAAGCTCTTGGCTGTCTTTATGTACAGGAATGCAGAAAAAGGCATCTTTAAGATCAAGTACAGTAAACCACCCTAGATCTTCTGTCAACATGGTTTATAGGGTATAGGGATTGGCTACCACCGGGTATATATCCTCGGTTATTTTGTTGATGGCCCTAAGATCTTGGACTAGCCAATAGCTTTTGCCATCAGCTTTTTTCACTGGTAGGATGGGGGTATTAAATCTGGATTCACATTCTACCAGTAAACCAAATTTAAGAAACCTTTCAATTATAGGTGCTAAGCCTTTTCGGCTTTCTAGTTTCAAAGGATATTGTTTTTGCCTTACCGGGACTGCACCTGGTCTGAGTGTGATGCTTACTGGTTTGGTTTGTTTAGACTTCCCAGGGTATTCGTTGGCCCAGACTAAAGGAATGACAGCATTCTCAACCTCTGCAGGGATCTCTCCATGATTCTCCTGTATAAAGAAAGCAGCTGCCTCGATATATTTAGTATCTGGAATTAAAACTTTTATTTCTCTCCCCTTGCAGAATTTAATTTCAGCTTCTAATTTTTCCAATAAATCCCTACCCAATAAAGGCCTAGGAGAATTTGGCATGTAGAGAAATTGATGAGTTACCCAGTGCTTGCCCAATTTCAATCTTAAAGGTTTAAAAAATGGCCTTGTTTCACTTACCCCTGTGGGTCCTACCACAGTTATAGTCTCATGACTCAGTTTCCCTTCCAGAGTATTTAATATGGAATATGCCGCACCTGTATCAACCAAGAGGCTCTGCTGGGGAAAAAACCTCCAGTCCCCTTCACGAATTCTGACTCACAGTCAGCTGGGGGGCTGGAGAGGGAGGGGGAGGAGGGTTTTCATTTTTCTTCAGATCTGGGCACTCCCTTTTCCAATGTCCCTTTTTTTTACAAAAAGCACATCTCTCATTTGCTCTGTCCTGTTGGCGATTAGACCTGTAATACTAGTGATTGTGTTTGCGGTGTTCCTGATAACCCCTTTCTAGCTCCATCACCCTTGCCCTGGTCTTCTGTTCTCTATTCCGATATACCGTCCAAGCTATATCCAATAACTCACCGATATCCTATTTATCACCACCTGCCTTTTGCAGTTTTTTCCTTATATCATCTGTAGACTGCTCTATAAATAAATACACCAAGTGCTTTTTCCCCACATCTGACTCTGTATCAATGTCAGTGTATTTTCTTATGACCTCCTTCAGCCTATTCAGAAAATCTATGGGTGACTCATTCTTGTCCTGTTTAACTTCATACATCTTTGACCAATTCACTGCCTTCAGAACCCCATGCCGGAATCTATAGATCACCTAGTCTTGATAGCATTTCAATGCTTCCAATTTTGCTGGTATGTTAGGATCCCATTTGGGATCGTCAGGGGGAAGATATCCTTAATACCTTCCCCTGGAAACTGCCCAGAGGTTTTCAGTATCTCAACTGCAGCTCGAGCAGCTTTTTTTACCATCTCTTTCTCTGTTGGGTCTAATAAAGTATCCATCATAACTTCCAGGTCATACCAATCGGGGTTTTGAGTTTTGATTGCTTTCTGGACATAATTTGCTACTCTCTCTGGGTTATCTCTATATGCCCCTATAGAATCCTTCCATTGTTGTAACTCAACCAGTGAGAAAGGAACTTTTATTAATATTGGGCCCTGATTGGTTACAGCCTGTCTTAAGGGGGCTTCTAACGGCAGCTTATCCTTTGTTCTTGTCCTACTAGCTATCGGGTCTGGAGCTGCTAACACTTCATGGACTCTCTTCCCCTTTGCCTTTGGTTTTACTACAGGAGGGTCTACTTCCTCCCCCCCCCCCCCCGAGCTCTCACTTGATTCGTCTTCTGCTTCTGTGCCTGTGTCAGCCCTGTCATTATCAAATGGGGGTAAACCTTGCTTTTGCCTCCTCTCAGCAGCTGAGATTGTCTTGCCCCGTCTTTGCGTCTCTGTTCCTTCTTCATGAGGGGCAGAGATTGAAAACTCTTTCGGTTCCTCTTTCTCCCCCCTTTCTGTAAAGCTGGACTGCCCCCCCTTTGTAGGGGGAGGTGGGGGGAAGGGGGCGGCTCCGTCCCCCACCCCCCGTGTCAGTCAGGGCCGAGGCCCCTCCTGTCAGCACCACCCCTGCCCCCCCTGCAATTCTGGGAGTTGCTCCTGCCGCTGCTCCTGGGGCCCCTCCCCCTGCCGCCGCTGCAGCCGAGGTTGGCCCCAGCCCCGTTGCTCCTGCCGTGCCTGCCATGACAGCGGTTCCTGTACTGGCAGTGCCGGGGGCGGTTCCTGCCGCCCCTGAGCCTGCTCCACCGAAAGCCCCGATCTGCCCAACACCCCCTGTGCGGCTGCACCAGGAAGTCCTCCAGCGGCCCCCGTCTGCCCGGCCCCCGTCTGCCCGGCCCCCGCCTGCCCAGCCCCCGCCTGTCCAGCTGGAGCTGGTCCAGAGGCTACCGCACCTGCAGCCCCAGCCCCTCCCGCCACCGCAGCAGCAGGGAGTCCTGCCTGTGGGGCCCCCAGGCTATTTCCTCTCCTATCAGGCAATATTAACAGATCCAAGTCATCGTCCCCAGTGTTCTTAAAATAAATGTGTGGGACAGGAGCAGCTTTAACTCGACCTTTCCTCTTCCCTTTCTCTAAAGCCATTTCTGAAGTCTCTGTCTCTTCTGAGCCTTTGTTTTTCTTATCCTCTCCCCCAGTCCAGGGTGTGTTAATAGAAACATAAACAACTCTGCATACCGAATTTCCTGCCATCTCTGCTCTTCACAAAGAAGCGAAATTAGTTGGAACACTGTGTTCAATTCGAGAGGACCAAATTCCGGCCAAGTCACCCCTCTCGTTTTCCAAATAGAGGCCAGGCATCTACAGACAGCCTACAAAGTTCTTTCTTTGTTAAAATTGTCTCAGAACTGGTCAAAGTACTCCAGTGTTTCAAAACCAAACTCAGAGGAGACCCTTTAGGAATCTTAACCTTTGAGTTCGCACATCCCATGACAACAAAACACAGACAAAAGACACACCAGGATTCAAACTCACCAACTCAGGATTACAAAGCCAGTACTTTAACCACTTATCTACAGAGCCCCCTTGACTCCTTACAGGAACAGAGCATTGTAGAGGGGCGTCCCCCTCTCCTCTATCAGCCCCCTCTGGCCGAAACGAAACACAAAATTCGAAAGTTTATTTTGTCAGCCCCAGGCCGATGTGAATCTGCTCTGACCTGCACCTAGGCGGTCCAACCGCCTCGGCGAACCCTTTCGCTTACAGACTGGAAAACTGACTCTCGCAACTTCTGGGCCCAAGTCCAAACCTCTTTCCAGTCCTACCATATTTCCCTACTTCCCAGGAAACACAAAAACACTTTTGCAGCTGCTAACAAAAAGTACCTTTTCTTACCTCACCTCCTCTGGGGTTCTGGGGAGCTGGCTTCTCAGATCAGCAGGGAATTCTCCAAATAAATGCCGACTTTTGGGATTCCTGCAGGATGAAATATCCTCCAATCTGAAGAAGTCCAGGTCCACAGTCTTTTCCCTGTTCGGGCCAACAGCTGACGCCTAGAGGAGCTGAGGAGAAAAAAAAACCTCCAAAGCAATTTAATTGCGGATAAGATAAGAAAAGGATTTAATTTGGTAACAAGACGCGTGCGTGCCCCCATGTCTCAGGTGTTACAATTCATAATACTGCTTGCCCAATCCAAAGTTTTCCCACCCTGTGGCTTTTGTCCCAATCCACCCCCATCCCATCCCCTGGGAATTGGGGCTGGGGGCTTTTCAGGACTCTCTCTTCATCAGACATCATCTTCTTCAGAGCACAAAGGGTACACGGTCACCCAGAGTTTGACTGTACTCTGCGGTTTAGGTCAAGGTACGAGCATTCTCCAAACAGAACAGGCCTGTCTAAGAGTGAGACTAAACATATTCTAATGGAATCCAGGGGTAGAATTGATATGGGAAGCATGGAATGGGGTAATAGGGTTGGGGAATGTGTGTAGTTTCTGTGCTAAGGGTAAAGGAATAAAATGCTGCTGCTTCTAAATCTATTTCTGCTATATAACTACTTAAAAAACTTACAAAAATTAGAAAAACCAGAAAACTAAATGGACCTTAAGACATCAGGGTCCTGAACAACAAGCCTTTAAACAGATTAACCAGGAGATTGCACATGCCGTGGCACTTGGACCAGTCAGGACAGAACCAAACGTGAAAAATGTACTTTATTCCGCAGCAGGGGATAATGGTCCCTCCTGGAGCCTCTGGCAAAAAGTGCCTGGTGAGACCTGAGGCCGACTACTCGGTTTCTGGAGCCGAAGCTACAGAGGATCTGAAGCCAACTGCACCCCCACAGAGAAGAAAATCCTAGCAGCTTATGAAGGAATACAAGCAACCTCAGAGGTGATTGGCACAGAAACAGTTTTTTCTGGCACCCCGACTACCGGTGCTGAGCTGGATGTTCAAGGGAAAGGTACCCCCTACCCATCATGCCACTGATGCTACATGGAACAAGTGGATTGCTTTGATTACAGTGTGCCCGAATCGGAAACTCGAATCGCCCTGGAATCCTAGAAATCATAACAAATTGGCCTGAGGGTGGAAACTTCAGTCTGGCCAATGAGGAGGAAAAAGAACACGTGAATCGGGATGAAGAAGCTCCACTGTACAATCAGTTACCCAAAGAGGAAACACATTATGCCCTCTTCACTGATGGTTCTTGCCGTATTGTAGGGAAGAACCGAAGTGGAAAGCAGCTGTCTGGAGTCCCACCCGACAAGTGGCAGATGCTACTGAAGGGGAAGGTAAATCAAGTCAATTTGCAGAACTCAAAGCCATTCAATTGGCCCTGGACATTGCCAAATGAGAGAAATGACCAAGACTTTACCTCTACACCGACTCATGGATGATTAGCCAAAGCTCTGTGGGGTTGGCTGGATCGGTGGAAGAAGATTAATTGGAAGCCTGGAGGAAAACCCATCTGGGCTGCTGATTTATGGCAAGACGTTGCTGCTCGGGTTGAGAAGTTGACCATGAGAGTCCACCATGTAGACGCCCATGTACCCAAAAATCGAGCTAATGAAGAACATTACAACAACAAACAAGCAGACTGAGCTGCACGAGTCAAAGTGTCGCAAGTAGATCTAGATTTGGCAGCATAAGGGAGAGTTGTTCTTAGCTCAATGGGCACATGATGCTTCAGGATATCAGGGTAGAGATGCCACTTATAGATGGGCACAAGACCAAGGGGTGGATTGAACTATGGACACTATTTCCCAAGTTATCCATGATTGTGAGACATGCGCTGCCATTAAACAAGCAAAAAGAGGGAAGTCCCTATGGTATGGCGGACGTTGGGATAAGTATAGATATGGGGAGGCTTGGCAGGTTGACTATATCACACTGCCACAGACCCGCCAAGGTAAGCGCTATCTGCTCACCATGGTGGAAGCAACCACTGGATGGTTAGAAACTTATCCAGTACCTCACGCAACTGCCTGAAATACCATTCTGGGTCTTGAAAAGAAAGTACTGTGGTGACACGGCACCCCAGATTGCATTGAGTCAGACAGTGGGACTCATTTCAAAAACTGTTTAGTTATTACTTGGGCAAGGGAACATGGAATTGAATGGGTATATCATATCCCATATCGTGCACCAACTGTTGGAAAAGTTGAGCGATGCAAAGGATTGGTGAAAACTACTTTGAAGGCACTGGGTGGAGGGACTTTGAAAAATTGGGATCAGCACTTAGCAAAGGCTACATGGCTAGTCAACACTAGAGGCTCTGTCAATCAAGCCAGCCCTGCCCAAACAGAGCCCCTTCACACTGTGGATGGAGATAAAGTCACACTAATTCACTTGAGAGGTATGTTAGGTAAAACAGTTTGGGTTAACCCTCCCTGGAGCAAAGGCAAACCCATTCATGGGATTGTCTTTGCTCAAGGACCCAGATACACCTGGTGGATAACGAGAGAAGATGGGGAAACCCAGTGTATGCCTCAAGGAGATTTAACCTTAGTAAAAAAATAATTCGTATTCTGAGTTATATGTTGCAGGAAATGAGACACCAGATGAGGAAGACCCGAACTAAGCTGATGTTGGTGCTCAAAGATGAGACCACCCTAGAAGACAAGACCCCTACAAGCGCGGGATGTAGGCAAATAATAGGGATATGGGTGTGAACTAAAATGGTATGGAATAAGGGTGGAGATTGTAGTGGGTTTGTGTAGCTAAATGACATTTCCTTTCCCCAGGAGGAACAGGATATTCCATACCGTGTTACGTCAGCCCAGATATATAAACAGACGGAAGGAAGAGAGCTCTGTCTTCTATTCTGGGCACTGAGTGAAGCAGTTTCGGGTCAGTTCCTTTGGGGGGAAGAAAGGCATCGGTTGTGTGGGAAGTATTTTTATTTTTAGTTCTTCTTTGTATGCATATTGCTTATAGTTTTTTCTGTCTTTGTGTAAATATAAATAATTTTCTTTTTCTTTTCCTTTTTTTTTTATTCCCCTCCCCTCCTTCCCCTTCTCCCTGGGGAACTGAGCAGAGACTCTGTAGATACCTGGTGTTCAGCCAAAGTAAACAGCCACAGAAGGTGCTCCAGGTGCCAGAGGTAAGGCCCCTGCAGCCTGTGGTGAAGACCGTGTTGGAGCAGGCTGTCCCTCTGCAGCCCATGGAGGACCATCGGGGTGCAGAGACCCACCTGCAACCCATGGAGAATCCCATGCTGGAGCAGGTGGATGCATGAAGGAGGCTGTGATCCCATGGGAGGTCCAAGATGGAGCAGGGTCCTGCTGGAGACCTGCAGCCCATGGAGAGGGAAGCCCATGCTGGAGCAGATTTTTCCTGGGTAGGACTTGTGACCCTGTCAGTACAGCTCATTTGTGAAGGACTGCACTCCATGAAGTGATCCACGGGACAACAGTTTGGGAAGAACTGTTGCCCAAGGGATGGACTCATGCCAGAGAGGTCCATCAAGGACTGTCTCCCGTGGGAGGGACCCCATGGGAGCAGGGGAAGGACTCCTCTGCCTGAGCAGCAGCAGAAACAACTGACCCTAACCCCCATTCCCTGTCCCCCTGCACTGCTGGGGGGGAGAAGCGAAAACATGGAAGGAAGGAGGGGTGGGGGAAGGTGTTTTTAAGGTTGTTTTATTTCTCACTCTTTGGCTCTTATCCTGTTAGTCATAAATTTAAGTACTATCCCCACTTCGAGTCTGTTTTGCCTGTGAAGGTAATCAGTCACTGACCTCTCCCAGTTCTTATCTCAACTCATGAATTCTTAGCTGGTTTTTTTTTTCTCTCCTCTGTCCAGTTGCAGAGGGAGAGTGAGAGAGTGGCTTTAGCGGGTACCTGGCATCTGGCCAGGGTCAACCCACTACAGCGGGAAACGCAGAAAGAGATCTGCAGAGAAATCCCAAAACTGAATTCTGTGTGTGCAGTCCCATTTCTTCATCACCAATAAACTGTTTGAAGGAGGTAGAACCCCTTGATGTAGTGAAATGTTTACAAAAGGTTTCAGTAGAGAAAGGAAAGCGAGTGAATGCTCTAGGGAGACGAGGATGGGTTTTGGTGGCTGCATATTGAAAACAGCATCAACAGAGAGAACAAAAGTGTAAGGCTAAGATTGATTTGGAGAAGTAAGTAGGTGAATTGCAGGGGAAAATAGTGATATTGCAATGCCAAAATCAACTATTAATGGACAAGTCAGATACTTATCAAATAGTAGTGTTGCCTTAAGGGTTTTTTTGGTTTTTTGATTCTTGATTTTTAATTTATGGGTTTTAGAAATAGTTATGTAGATTTTAGAAGCAGCTGCATTTATTCTCTCACCCTTTAGCACAGTAGTTACACATACACCCAACCCTTTTACCCCATTCCATATTCCCCATATCAAGTCCCCCTAAATTCCAGTAGCATATTTAGTCTTCTTTTCAAGGTAGGCCTTCATTTTGTTTGAGAACATCTGCTCCCTGGCCTGGACCACCATATATCACCCAGAACTTTGGACAAGCTCCAAGGACAGTGTGCCCTGAAGAAGATGAAGATGAGGAAGAAAGGGTCCCAAAATGCCGCCAGACTCAATTCCCAAGGGGCAGGTTGGGGGGTGGAACAGGGCAAAGGCCAGGGGGTGGATAAATCAGGGATTGGATGGACATTATTATAAAATTGTAACACTGGGTCAGGGGGGCAGCGTGCGTGTGTGACTTGTAACCCCAGAGCCTGAAAGGCTTCATTAAAACTTTCCCTTATCTTACCTCCTATCTAAATTGCCCCTGGAGTTTTTTTTCTCCTGAATCTTTTAGGCCACAGTAGCAGAAAAAGCGACTGTCTGGGTAGGAAAAAAGTGCATGCTGTGATTGCAGAGGCGGGGACAGACTGGGATCCTGAAACATGGGATGGAGATATCTGGGATTCAGTTGATTTAGACAGTAGTTTGGAGGGTGAAGTGTTTCCTGAAGCAAAGCCAGTAGTATGAAGGAAAGTGGAAGGTGACCCTAATGGTTATCCAGTTAGGCATGTCATAGAAGATTTTACTCAGCATGAAATTAATGATATTATGGATAGATTTAAAGAAAAGCCTGGACAGTCTTTAATTTCCTGGCTAGTTAGGCTGCTGTTACACTCCGGATTAAGCTATAAGCTACCTAGAGCAGTTACATTTTTATTTAGGACTTTTTATAAGTCTTTTGGTTTGTTATAACCTCTAATTAGAGTCTGGAGAAAGAGTCACACACTCTTCTCTAAGAGAAATTCTTTTAATTTAGTGAGAAAAATAAGATATTTTGGCAAAAGGTTTTTACAGGAGTAAAATACAACCAAGAAAAAAGCATTTCACTAAAACATTCAGCACAAAGACCCATTCCACAGGAAACACCCACTAAAACAATCAATATATTAGCTTTAGTAAAACACAATTCACTGGTTTTAAGTTACCCACAAGAGAAGGAAAAGAGTAAAAGAAGAAAACAGATTAAAAGGAATAAAGAAAGAGAGAAGAAAGAGAGAAGGAGAGAGAGGAAAGGAAAAAATGGTTACTGACAAAACCTGATGGTTCACATGGATCAGGCTGCAGGAGAGACGAGAGGGAAGGAGAGAGAAAGAGAGAGAGAGACTGCATGGAGTCTAGTGTATTTATAGAGTTCAGTTTCCCCTCCCAGGCAGGATATCTGGTCAGTGCCTTCCAGACCAGAGTGAGGTGTGCTGTAGCCATTCGCAGGTTGCAGGGGTGTGGTGTGGGCAGGCTACCAGGCAGGTCTGCCTTGACTGACAGCCCAGCTACAGGCCTTCAGTGATGCCATGTGCTGCATGGGCTGCCGGCCTTGCCTTCAGGCTCTGCCATGTCGCTCAGTACAGGCCTTATGTGCAGGCCTTACCATGTATCTGCAGGTCTACACTCAGCCCTTCCCCACATGCACACACACTCACAGTGAGTTGGTTCCGACCCATATCAATAATTCAGTGAGATTCGGATCCAGGATCTCACAGCTGCATGATCTTGGGGTTTCTGGGATTAAATTAGACTTGGAAGATAGTAAGAAGTTTGTAATGGTAAGTTCTGATTTGTTTGTTCAGGACGCCTTCCGAGGCACAGCTGGAGAGACTAATTTGTTGACTGTAGTGATGGAAGGTTGTAATAGGAAATACCCCATGGAAGGGGAATGGCCTGGTGCAGATTGGCCTTGGTATACTCTATGGGATTGTATTCAGAGTATTAAGGAGGAAGGAATGAAGACCGCTGTTTCTATAGGGGATGCAAGACACCATGCTGTAAAATGCAGTATCAACTCCAATTTGAAATAGGATTATTAAGACTGCTCCATATGCATATAAAAGTGACTTTACTGATAAATGAAACAGGAAACTCCATAGGAGAAGTCATAGAAAAAATCCAGCAGTTAGGAGATTTGGGGGAATGGGGACCCAAACAAAGTGGGAGAGGTGATAGCAGGAATGGTGAGGTGAAAGAGAATCGGTTCTCTTGAAAGGAAATGTTTGCTTCCTTGTTGAAAGATGGGATGGCCCGAGATAAGATTGATGGGTTCCCCACTAATGAGATGTGGAGATTATATAAGCAGCGTGGGTTGAACAAACCTGTTAGAAAAGTAAAGAGAAAAGACCATTGTCCTCACGTGGAGCTTCAAATTTAGAGGAAAAATAGGTCTTGTCAAACAATTAATGCCCTTGTTGATAATTTACAGTAACCCTAAAAAGTTTAAAGGACAAAAAGTTTTGATTACAGGATTAGGTAGCAAACAAATTGAAGCGGTACAGACAAAAATTGAGATGAAAATTGGCAATCTGACAGAGTGAACTTATTCAGTGATGATTGTTCCTGTCCCTGAATATATAATTGGAATTAATATTTTAAAAGGGCTGACCTTACACTTACCTGATGGTAAGTATCAATTTGGAATCAGCTCAGCCAATTATGAAAGCTAAAATGCCTCTGGTACAAATCCCACCTGTATTAGATACAGAAGTGTTGAAACCAACAATCACTGCCTTTAATAATCCTATATGGTCTATTAAAAAGAGTGATGGAATGTGGCAAATGACAGAAGACTATAGGAAGCTTAACAAATATACCCCACTGCTAACAGCTGTGGTACCAGATACTGACACTTTAATTGAAAAAATACAGTGACACCCTGGAACTTGGTATGCAGTAATCGACTTAGCTAATGCTTTCTTTACAGTACCCATTGCTGAGGAACATTGGGATCAGTTCGCTTTTATTTGGCAAGGTAGGCAGTATACATTTATCTGCTTACCTCATGGGTGGCTCCATAGTCGCATCCTCTGCCATCGAATTGTGGCAGAACACCTGGATGAATTGTCCTTGCCAGAGATGGTATGAGTGATACATTACATTGATGATATAATGATTCAGGGAGAAACCGAGAAGGAAGTACAAGAACAATAAGAGTTAATATTGCAGCATATGAAAAGGGGTGGTAAGTTAATCCAAACAATATTCAGGAACCTGCCCAAACCATAAAATTTTTAGGAATTCAGTGGCATCGGGTCATCGGGAAGTATTGCCCAGGGCTAGACAGAAGATTTTAGATTTTGTCGCCCCACAAAGCAAGGTGGAAGCCCAGTGGTTTATTGGCCTATTTGGCTTTTGGTGACAACATATTCCTCATTTGGGGCAAATACTTGCCCCATTATATAAAGTAACACAAAAGAAATATGAATTTGAGTGGGGAAATGAGCAACAGCAAGCATTTGAAAAAGCTAAACGAGCAATTCAACAGGCTCTGGACCTCTGGCCAATACTAGCCAGAGAGATGGAATTTAATGTTTCTGTAAATGATAATTATGCCAATTGGAGCCTTTGGAAGAAGCAGGGTAGGAAGAAAGTGCCTTTAGGATTTTGGAATAGGAAATTACCCAAAGCTATACCCCATTCGAGAAGCAGCTATTGGCATGTTACTGGTCTTAAGTGGAAACAGAACAAATGACAATAGGGCATGATGTGGTACTAAGGCCTGAAATCCTGATAATGCAGTGGGTAAAAAGTTCACCCAAGACGCACAGGAAGCCAGTATAATTAAATGGAAATGGTATATTCAAGACAGACCTAAAGTAGGGGTTGGGGCAGTAGCAACGGTTCATTAAAAAGTTGCCAAAGGCCCTGTAAATGAACCAACAAATGTAGATTACTTAGATAGTGAGCAAGAATCACTGGTAAAATGGGGAAAACCCCTAGACCAACTGACAGAACAAGAAAGGAAGCATGCGTGGTTTACTGATGGGTCAGTTAAATATTTTAGTGGGAAGTGTTTTTGGAAAGCAGTAGCTTATAACCTGTCCCAGAATAAGTTACAAGTTGTCAGGGTTGACAGCAAGCCTGTCAGCAGCCTGGCATTTATCGACGAAGCAGTGGACATAAACCGGATTACAGTATACCCCTGAAAGGAGGAGAACACAACATGCAGAAGAATGTGGGCAACTTACAGACAAGAAGAAGATGGAAGACAGAAATGGACTTCCTGTACTTTTTACAAGTCAGGATGACTCGACAAAAACTGTGTTTACTAGTTTGCAACCAATCCTGGTGTGTATATACATGAAAGTACCAATGGCAGTTTGACATGTGGATGGTCTGATGGCCTGATCTATGTGTACCAATAGCAGGATGACGTGTATAGCCTGATATATGTTTACATGAAAGGCACCAATAGAAAGCTGACATGTGTGATGTGTGAAAAGTATAAATGTTTGCAACCTGTTACAATAAAGTGATTACAGCCTTCTTGTAATCCTGTCCCTGCTTTGAAAGAAGATTCTATGTTGCTCTGCCTGTCTCGACTTTAACAGCAACACCAAGTCACTACAGATGAAGGCAAAAGTAGTCAGTATGCTGAATTCTATGCTGTATATATGGCAATTAAAGAAGAATAACTAGGGTGATGTCATGTTTTTACGGATTCATGGTCAGTTGCCAATGGTTTGGCTACTTGGCTCTCAACTTGGGCCAAACATAATTGGAAACTTTATTCCAAAGAAGTATGGGGAAAGGAATTGTGGAAAGATATTTGGACGTTTATCAAACAAACTTGAGTCACAGTGTTTCACATAGACGCCCGCTGTGGAGTCAAGACCTTGGAACGATGGAATAATTCTGTTGAAGATGGACAAGTCAAAATCTCCCAAGTCAAGGTGGAAGATCCTCATGTGGTGGTTTGGAGCTGGCTCCCTGTCAAGTCCCCAATACCACAGCAAAAGCTTCCCCCCCAAAAACCAAGGGAAAAGAGGGAAAAAAAACAACAAGAGAACTGAAATAAGAGAGCTAAAGCAATATATAAATATATTTATACTTATGTTACATTTATATACAATTACAAAAACTATATACACATAAGAAAGAAACCCCCAACACCTGAAACCAGAAAAAAAACCCAACAGATATACCCAACTAATAAAGAACGAACAAACGAAATCTCAATACTTTCCTTGAGAGAACAGAAATGTCTCAGTCCACTCCACAATCACCGCATCTCCCTCCAAACTCGGAAAGAAGGGAGAGACCTTTCAACAAACCACAGGCCCAACACCCTCCACAGCTGGAGGAGCCACAGGGAACTGCTTTCTTCAAGTCCACCGGAAGAGAAGAAGGGCTCAATCTCTCCTCCCCTCATATTTATATGTTTGATTATGTAAAGGAATAGGATAGAATACTTCCTTGGTTCCGACCTGGTTGCCAGGAAGAAAGGTCTAGACTCAAAACCATTACACCTCATTGCGAGCAACAGATGAGTTTGGCCAAATGGGCACACCAGAAATGTGGTCATCTTAGAGAAAAAGCCAATTACAGGTGGGTCCAAGACGGCAGGATTGTTATAAATTTGGACATTATTAAAGTGGTAATAGTCCACTGTCCCATCTGCCAACATGTACAACAAAGAACAGCAACGCACATAGTATGAAGACAATTAAGTTGGGGAAAATTACTGGGGAAAATTTGGCAAATGGATTATATAGGTCCTTTGCTGGCCCATTGGGATTGTCAATATGTGTGCACAGCCATTGACACATACTCTGAATATTTAATAGTGCATCCATGTAGGTGAGCAACCCAAGACAGCACAATTAAGACACTGGAATTGATTATTTTATATTATGGAATACCCTTGCAAATTCAGAGTGACAATGGTTCACACTTTAAAAATCAGAAAGTACAATTTGCTGATATGAACAACATACAATGGATATTTCATATACCACATTATTCACAATTAATTGAACAAATGAATGGTTTGCTTAAGGAACAGTTAAGGAAATTGGGGGAAAGTAAATTAAACATATGGAGAGACCATTTATCTGAAGCGCTACAGATATTGAACGAAAGACCCACTGGGGAAATGGAAAGCCCTCTGATGAGGATGACTACTCCTAATTTGCAAATAAAACCATTAACAGTAGCAGAAGCCCTCACATATTGGGAAATAAAGGAGGGAGCTTTGGTACCTTATCCTGCAACTCCAGATGCTGCAGGATGAGATTTGTATGCTTTGCAAATGTATAGACTGAACACCCAAAACATCTGTGCCATTGATACTGATATTGGAATATATATTCCATCAGGCTATTTTGATTTGATAACCCCAAGGTCCAGTTTAGCAATTAAAGGCATTCAGATACTCAGAGGCATCATTGACTCAGATTATCAAGGGGAAATTGAGGTGATTTTGTTAAATAGTGAAGGTCAAGGCATTTTAATTCAGCCATGAGACTGATTGCCCAAATGTTAATCTTGCCCATGTTGAAAATTCAAGGAAATAAGGGGGAATCTCCACAAATAACTACAGTTCAAGGGAACCAAGGATTTGGATCTACTAACCAACTGAATAGTGGAGCTAAGGTTTGGGTCCAAAAACCCAGTGGTCCACCCAAGCCAGTCAAAATCATTGCCATTGGAACAGATAATATGGTATTAGTGATTAAATCCAGACAAGAAAAATGGGAATATGTTCCTGCAAATAAATGTTATTTGATATCATTATGTTTTAGTTTTATATTTGTAACAGGGTGCCCTAGTTAGAACAGCTGGGACCAGTTCATCACTGTATGGGTGTAACCCAAACCTGTGTATTCTATAGCCTTCCATGCCATTTCCCAGAAACTGGTATCAATAGACTATTTACACCTTCTGCCCAGAGCAGCCTGACTCCTCAGGCTATAAACTAGGTGTTAAGAGGCCTGCGAGATAGGAGGGTGCTCCCCTGTTCTCACACTCTTTTGTGGAACTCCCCGCCCTGAGGGAAGTACTGAGCATTCCTGCCTGAACTGGAGAATATATAACCTTGGAGTCTTGGAACTTTTTTAACCACTCGTGGGATCCAGAGGAAGACTGTAGACCACCGCTCTTAACCAGACTGCAGACCACCACTCTCGACTGGACTGCAACCACCACTTTTCAACCAGACTGCAACCACCACTCTCCACCAGACTGCAATCACCACTCTTGACCAGACTGCAACAGCACTCTCACCAACAGGTTTTCCCCTCTCCTTTTACTTTGGACTCAGGGGGCCCAACGAACACCACTCTGTTCATGCCCCACGGTGCTGGGTTATACATTTGTGTTTTGTGGGTTAAGACCAATTGTTTGTCTGTATAATCGTACTTATTGTATTATTTTATTAAATTGTTATTCTGACTTATAATCTCTCTTTTGAGTTGAGTTCATTTCCCCTGCTGGTTTACCTTTAAACCAGCACACAGGGAGACTACCAGGGTGAAACAATTAACACTGATCAAAATTCAACAAAACAACATTTATTACAAAGAAGTAGCAAACAAAACAAGAAACCAAGAAACAGGAAAAGGAAACAAGTCCCAAGACAACCCCCCACTCACTCAGGTGTTATTTACACAGCTGCAGTACACACTGACCCCAAAATGTTCAAGATTCTCAATATAATGAGCTTCTGTATTTTCAGGGCATCAGTAGGCTCAACATGTTGGTAGGCATCCCTGCGAGGAAAATATGGTCTTCAATGTCAAGCATGCTGCCTCCCTCGAGAAAAAAACCTGTCTGCTTTTTATACAGTTAATTTGTGATGTCTACCTGGGCAAGTGTGGCCAGCACTGCCCAGTTAGAGGCCTTTGGTCCCTCCCCCCATTATGTAAGTGGTGCCCCTTCTGCGTATGTGTGTGTACATTGGAAATTCGCCTGCACCTGTGTGCTGCACATCGAGGGTCTTTTCTAAATGAGTCTGGGGGCTTACTTCATCATCCTCCTCTTCACTTTTTCCTTCAAATGTCCTTGGAGGGCTGTCAGTCAACAGTCAGACCCCAATTAATTTCAGTTTATACAAGATGCTTCCTTCAAGGACGAAGTTCCCATTTATCAGTTCTTGCTTTCTTATAACTTGGCAGGAAAAGAACAGACTCTCACAGGTGGCTGGGCCAAACACAGACCAAAAAGTAACAGCATCTAATTAAGCATGAATACAATATTTTACAGAAACTACAGATCCTAGCCATCCTCATATGTCTTATGGTCCCTTTGGGTGATGCTATTTCCCTAGGAAGTTACCTGAAAAAGGTAAATGGGTCGGATGACTTTGTTCAATTTCAATGGAGATCGAAAAGCTGCACCAAAACAGGACAACAGGACTTTACTTGTGAAACTTTCTTCTAGTCTTCAGACACCTCTCCATGACTTTTCAAAGATGATCGTGAGCAGCCTGGCTATGATGTCCACCAGCTCTCTCAGCACCCATGGATGCATTCTGGTCAGGGCCCATGGACTTGTGGATGTCAAATTTGCCTAGGTGTTCTCTAACCCAATCCTCCTTGACTAAGGGAAGGTCTTCCTTCCAACATTCATTTACCCTGGTCTCCTGGCTGACAGATCCCTGAGGGCTGGTCTTGTCAGTAAAGACCAATGCAAAGGAAGCATTCAGTAACTCTGCCTTCTCTGGGCCTCTGTTACCAGGCTCCCCTCTCCATTTACTAATGGGTCCATCTTATCCTTTGTTTTCCTTTTGTTATTGATGTATTTGAAAAAGCCCTTTTTGTTATTCTTGACATCCTTGACCAGATTTAACTCCAGATGGGCCTTGGGCTTTCTAGTCTTATTTCTACTTACCTTGACCACCTCTCTATATTCCCTTCAAGTGGTCTGACCCTGCTTCCATCTCCCGTGTATTTATTGGTTATACTTGTGTAATGACAGGAGTTCTTTATTCATCCATGCAGGTCTCATGCCCCCTTGGCCTGATTTCTTTCTCATTGGGATGCATTGTTCTTGAGCCTGGAGGAAGTGAACCTTGAATATCGACCAACTCTCTTGGACCCCTCTTCCCTGTAGGGCCTGTTCCCATGGGATTCTTCCAAGAAGATCCCTAAGGAAGCTTAAGTTAGCTTTCCCAAAGTCCATGGTTGTAATCTTTCTCTCTATTCTGCTACCTCTTCGTTCAATACTGGACTCTACAATCTCATGGTCCCTATAGCCAAGGTTGCACCCAACCTTCATATCAGCAACAAGGCCTTCCTTGTTTTTAGTATGAGGTCAAGCAGCACACCATATCTTTTGGGATCCTCCACTATCCCTACTTTCTTGAGGAGTAGTAAATCTGCCTTATGCTAATTTAGTGAAAGACCACTTTAGCTTGTGCTCCAAGTCTCTGTTTTATGGATCTAATTCAGAAAGAGACATCCCCGGGGATTAATATTGGGCCAAATGCTGTTTAATATCTTTTATGAAGATATAGATTCTGGAGGATGGGATCAAGTATACCCTGACAAAGTTTGCCAGTGATACCAAACCAAGTGGGGAAGTGGAAGGAAGAGCCAGGAAGACCTGGATAAGCTGGAAGAGTAGGCTAAGAAACTTATGAAGTTCAAGAAGGACAAGTGTACAGTGCTGCACCTGGGAAAACAGTTTAAAGAGACTCAAGTGTTTGCTAAGGAGGATGAGTTATGAGGAAGACTAAGCTCCTCCCTCTAAGCAATTGTAAATCTGAAATTAAGAGGCTCCAATTGAGGAAATATGGAGAAAGAAAAGATAACAGCCCTTTATTAAAGGATATATGTGCATAGGCAGCACAACAAAAGAACACAAAAAACCCCCAAACAACAATCCTGCACCCAAGGTTCCCACCAAAAACAGTTCAGTATTTTTCGCCTTTTGGCGCAATTCTAACCACGATTAGGAGGGGGCGCTGTTGGATCTCTGGAGGAGCAGAGCCTGCAGTTGCTCTGCGGTGGTCGGCAGGGGGCGCTGTTGGGCTCTGGAGGTCGCCACGTGGGAGCCCTGGTGCGTGGGAGAAGTCGAAATGGAGATTCCCCCCTCTCACTGAAAGAGGAAGGAGAAAGGGGAAAGGGGCTTCTTCCTATAGACTCACGCTGTCGATGGCTGGCTCTGGCTGGGACTCCCCCCCTTCGTCGATGGGTACAAGCTGCTGCCAACACGCAAACGGAGGAGGGAAGGGGCGGCCTCTTCCCTCAAAGGTTCCTCTGCATGTGGCCCTGGCTTCCCTGATGAAATCCAAGGCAGGTCCGGGCCGTAAGCAGAACAGGGCACGGGAGAATGGAGGCAGACCGGGGCCAAAGGCAGCCAGATGACCCAGTGGAAAACAAAATGAATTTCGGAGCCCCCCACCCTCCACACACACCTTCCCTGTCAGGGCAAAAGTGAGGATGCCGTTTCTCTGAGGAGAAAAAAAAACAACCACACTTCTCCCCCCAGTCTTCTGAGGCCCATTAGCTTGGAATGTGGGGCTGCTGGTTCGTTCTTTTGTGTGTGTGAATCCCTCTAGCCACTGCCCTCCTCCTCCCTCGTTCTACGCCTTTCTTTCACAGTGGTGCAGGGAAAAAAATTTCCAAGCTGTTTTTTTTTTTTAGAACAAGTAAACCTATTACAGTCAGTAACCTGGGTGTTACTGGGGAAAGAAATTGGGAGAATGGTTTTATTTAGTCAGGAGGACACTAAATACTTGGAAAGCGGTAAAGATAACATGACTGTGCTCTTGAGGAACTAGCTGTAATAAAGCAGAGTACAAACTGTTGGTCAGAGAACATTTGTCCAACTCAGTGCAATCTATTGACAGTTTCATTGATTTTATTATAAGCATAGCTGGTTCTATGCATAGTTTACTCTCACACACAACTGATTAGTACTTTGTTAGTAACTGTGGCATCATCCCTGCCAAAAGCAGCCTGTCTGGCATGTGACTGTCTTTTGACAATTATTTGGCACGTTCTTTTGCAATGTACAGGAATCTCCCGACTGTGCTGTTGAACCTGGTTTGGAGGGGTTGACTTCTCATGAGTTTATGCTAATCAATGTGTCTTTTAGCACTCTAGTGTGTTAGGAAATGTTTATTGTACTCCTGAGGTGAATTAAACACACATTTGTGCTTAATTATAAAGTCATTTAATGAACAATGCACTGTACAGACCACTACTGCCATAAGTGGTTCTACAGGGAGTCTGCGGAGATGCACATAAGATGATTCCTTATATACACTTGCACCAGCACCAATCATATAATTAGGAGCCAATACTGTGACATTTCTTATTTTATCATATCAGCAAGGGAATTTATGCTCCCTTATGTGGAATTGTTCTGCCTCTGGCATTCCTGCTTCTAGCCAGTTTAACCAGTTCTGCAGTTAGGCCTTCTTGCTTGCCAGGCCAGATCACTCCCAGGTCATGAATTACCATAGCTGAACAGTTACTATTTGAATTTCCCCTTCAAGTGTCTGCTGAGATACTGGGCAAGAGAGATACAGATAGCTGTGTATGCACACACTTGACATGTATTTGTTCTGTGAGAGGAATTGCTGTGGGGCACAGCTCAAATCATGTATCATGACAGGGTATGATAAAAATGCCACAACTCTTTAAGAAAATACAGTGGTATTCCTAATGTGGTGTGATGGGTTAAACTTGGCTGGATGTCAGGTGCCCACTAAGTGGCTCTATCACTCCCCTCCTCAGCTGGAAAGGGAAGAGAAAATATAATGAAAGGCTCATGGGTTGAGATAAGGACAGGGAGAGATCACTCATCAATTACTGTCACAGGCAAACCAGACCTGACTCAGGGAAATTAATTTAATTTATTACCTATCAAATCAGAGTAGGGTAATGAGAAATAAAAGCAAATCTTAAAACACCTTTTCTGTCGGGGTTGACAGAGAACCTGTCAGCAGCCTGGCAATTAGTGATGAGGAATGTAAACAACTTTTAGGAAATATTTACTGTAATGCCGGACGGAACAAACGTAATACAGCCCAGACCAAAGGTCACCAATCAAAATGTGTATAGTGTCACCAATAGCATGTCACAGCATGCACAGTGTCTTCAGTGTCACCAATAAGAGTGTGTGCAGTGTCTACAGTTTTTTATGTTTGAGACTTTTGACCAATTGTGTTGTGGCATGATAGTGTACAAAGAGTATAAAAGAAACACTTGAGAGCAATAAACAGCTTCCTGATCACCTTACACCTGGACTACGTCTGATATCTGTGTCGCATTGGCCGTTCCAACATTATCAGTGACATATGGTGACCCCGACATGATTGCAACGTTGAAGAAGGATTTATGTCCAACTGCGGATCTGCCGTGACTTCCCTCCTAGAGGGGGAAAGAGCAGAGATTTTCTCTCCTAGAGAGAGATTGAACCTGTGGGACGAGGCACAGGGGGAACGGAGCCTGGTGACGCTTGAGAGCGGGGCAGGTTCCTGCCAAACGGTCCGGACCTGAACTTTTTAGAACCCTCATTAGGTAAGCTAATGGGGGTGCCACCGGGGACAATATTTTAACGACGGGTCAGCATATAACGAAGGAGGAAAGTGTAGTTCTATCTACGTGAAAATTCCTCCTTAACCGAAAGAATGTCAAGGTTGCTGAATTTAATTTATGACCTGTGCTGTTATAGTACTGAAAATAAGGCTTTGAAGCTACTACGTTAAGTTGCATTTCATGTGTTTGCCTAACACTTGCTCCGTAAGACTTTGAAAGATTTAGAAGTGTACGGGAGGCAACAATCTATGCAATAATTCATATAAGAACTAAAACTCTGAAACGCAGTTGCCGAAAAAGATAAGCAGGTTGCCGATGTAACAAATTGCCCTTGAACTACACCTCCAAGCAAAAAAATGCAGAAAAATTTCATAATTCACTCCCGGAGGCAGAAAAGAAGTAAGGACCCCCCTCTCCACCGTCACCGCTGCAGAAAAAACAGTTTTTCCACCAGATAACTCCACCGAGAAAACAACTAAGAAAAGAAATTCAAGTCAAGATATATAAGCGAATGGAGAGGGACAGAGATAAATTAGAACAGTGGGGGCTGGGCAGAAAACAAAAGAGCAAGGCCCGTCCCTGTATAAGCTTTCGAACTTAAAAGTCATCTACCTTCTTTTCTTGCTTCTTCACAGCCTGAGTTACCTATTTTTTTGTTCATATTGGCTGTTTCAGTCTCACAATGTGTGTAAGATAAAACACAGAAAAATATGCAACAAATCAAGTTTGGTGTCATGGAAGCCTGAAGACGACGATCCCTACCGGGGGGTGGAAAGAAAAGGGGGGGCAAAAAACTGCCTTCTGATATTTCTGTTAATTCTCGTGTTAACTGTAGTGTCTGTGGAATGTGTTTTTGTGGGTTCACAATATTATTGTTACTGTGTGTGTGTATGTGAAGAAACAAAGTTCTTTGCCAGGAGAAAAAGGAAAAACAAAAGTAAAAAACCCTCCCTTGAAAAGATTCAGCCTTGCCAGGGAGAAAAAACAGTGTGTATTTCTCATGATAGAGACGGTCTGTTGCTTGGCAACTAAGCAGGAGTGAAACTCTCCTGCTTTGTAAAAATTGCAACTTTGTAACCTGATTGGAGAAAGAAATTGTCTTACAATTTCATAACATAGTCTCACTAACTGTTTTCTGAAGTTGTTCATTGAAATAACCAAATTTGTTTTAAACTACATACATAAATGTAATGGAGAAATAGAGTTTTTAAAGTAACTGCTGACAACTGCCTGTGATAAGAAAATTCCAGTGTGTGTGGGGGGGAATGGTTCTCTGGCAGAGCTGCTGAGCGCAGCTGTGCTACCTTCCCTCTCCCCCCCCTGCTCAAACAGCTCTGTAAACATTCTTTTGTTGCTTCTGTATTTTACAGATAGGTTTTTTGAGATTGTTGAGGAAGCTTTAAGGTAACTTTTTTTGGTGGAATACCTAGCTCAAAAATATCTTATTTGACAGGGGCAGTTTTTGCCAGAGAAAAAAGGGAAAAATAAGTAAACTGTTTCTAGCTGGAAGTTTCCACCTTTGTGGAAAGAGAGATAAAATCTAAAGATATAATACAGGAAACTGCCTAACAACAGACAGTGTTTCAAGTTTAAACTGCATCTGTCCTAGTCCCTGTGCTAAGCAGCAGAGGTGTGCCCCTGTTATCAGGTGACAAACCAGAACTGTTGCTGCTTTACAAGGTGTGCATTCTGGATCCCCTGGTATACTCTTATGAGCAAAACCCTAGTTTAAAGCAGCCTGAGTGAGTTTTACTGTGGCTTTATGTAAATTGCTAAAGTTGAAAGCTACTTTAAGAGTGTTAACTTCTTAAATACATGGATGTAAGTTAAACTGTTACACCTATTTTGTTTAAATAAGATGTTTAAAGTTTCACACATATCCCAGAAAAATATATAAATATCAGCAAAAATTCAGAATTAGCAGCTTATAGATCTTAGCTGATCATATCGTTTCAGAGGCTGGGTGAGACTGCTTAAGTTTTAAAAGGACATGACTGTTCTTCAGTTTCATTTTTTACATTCAGAGAGGCAGGAATCTGCCCTATGAATTTGTGAATTCTGTTCAAATCCCAAGCCATGTGTGGCTTGATAATAGAAAAGTAAAAGACACAAAACTATATTTAATCCAAGTATGCAACTAAGACCCTTATCAAAATCAGTAATCCCATCCTCTGAAAGATTTCCATATGCTGGGATTTTGAACAGTCAATTGTTTCTTCATAATGAAAACTGCTATTTGCTTTTATTGAAGTTACAGTGACCTTCCTGAAATTCAGTGTGTTTTACTTTACAACAGGAGAGAATTTTTCTGCAGTACAACATGATAAAATGATGCTCAAAATAATAAAAGCAAAGTAAAAGGAAATACAGAAGTTAGAGACCTAAAAAGATGAGCTAAAACTAAATGTGATTGTTCTAACCAATGTTATTTGAGAAGCAGGATTGAAGAATGCTCCAGGAAAAATTCAAAGAACCAAGCCATGGAACCTATCTCCAACAGAGAAAATTACACTGCAACGAATCATCACTAGGCCTTCAGCTTCAAAGAAAAACTGCAAAATTACCCATGATACCCACTTAAAACTGACTGAACTATTAATAACAAATTTGTGAGTTTTGTATTAAAGGTGAAGAACAACTAAAAGAAGCAGATGAACAAGAGTCAAGAGTTAATTATGTCCCAGACATCAGAGACAACTTGGACTGACTTCTCACAGAAGACACTGGAACTAAAAATAAGATCAAGTAGCGTATATAACGCATGATGTGTAATTTCTCTTGATGTTCCTTGATCATCTCCTTTAGAATGCTCTGTATGTAATACTGTCTTCTTAACTTCGACTTAACTGGAAGTTAGTACCCAAAATGAAATAGCATCAATAACAAATAATGGTTATAACAGTGGAACTTGGGTTGTGAAACAAATTGGGTGCATTTCGGTTGGAAATTGAAGGTGTACAGGCATTACCTTCTTATATTCTTTTAACTCAAATGACATTGTTTTTATTGTGCTGTGTAGAAAAATCAAATTACTGCAAGATACAGATATGCAGAGATTCCTAACTCACTCACAGGACAAATTATTGTCAAGAAAACATTTTACACATCAAATGAACATTTTAAAATATAAAAAGGGGGGAAAGAGACTATGCAGGCATATAAACAGATGCTAAATCAGAATAGATCTCATTTAAATTTGTTAGGCCTTATATTCCTTGTATGTATTCCTTTTCAAGCCAGGTACAGTTGTTAGACGTGACTGCCAAAGATGACAAACTGACAAGTGCACAGCCAATAACTACTTAAAATGTAAAGTGTGTAATTAAAATGTAAAAGTATAATAGAAATTCCAGCTATGCGTGAGTGAAGAGTGACTGAGGTGGCCACCAATGAATGACTGAAGAGAGATTGTGTGAGAGAGAGAGACTGTATAGATATATATGTGTGACAATATATGTGTATGCGAACTTAACAATGCTTTTGTATTGGAGTGTTGAGACTTTGGGGGAATGTATTACATGGATCTCTTGGACTGTAGTGAATCCTTGTTTTGAATAGTGGATGAGCTCTCTGGATTCTTTCTTGGTGAGATGTTGTTGCTGTGTTTCTTTTTAGCTTTGGATCAGGGGTTGCCAGTGCCGGTGCCTTGCTTGATCAGCCTGTTGCAAAGGGCCCTGCAACAGACCATCAAAGCCATCTTTGCGGCATAAAATAAAAAAAGAGGGGGAATTGTCGGGGTTGACAGAGAACCTGTCAGCAGCCTGGCAATTAGTGATGAGGAATGTAAACAACTTTTAGGAAATATTTACTGTAATGCCGGACGGAACAAACATAATGCAGCCCAGACCAAAGGTCACCAATCAAAATGTGTATAGTGTCACCAATAGCATGTCACAGCATGCACAGTGTCTTCAGCGTCACCAATAAGAGTGTGTGCAGTGTCTACAGTTTTTTATGCTTGAGACTTTTGACCAATTGTGTTGTGGCACGATAGTGTACAAAGAGTATAAAAGAAACACTTGAGAGCAATAAACAGCTTCCTGATCACCTTACACCTGGACTACGTCTGATATCTGTGTCACATTGGCCGTTCCGACATTATCAGCGACACTTTTCTCCATCCCTTCCTCCCAGGTTCAACTTCACTCCTGGTTTCTCTACCTCCTCCCCCTAAATGGCATAGGGGGGCAGGGAATAGGGTTGCAGTCAGTTCATAATGCTTTGCTGCTCCTTCCTCCTCACACTCTTCCCCTGCTCCAGCGTGAGGTCCCTCCCATGAGTCACAGCCCTCTGTGAACTTCAACATGGGTCTCTCCCATGGGCTGCAGTTCTTCATGAATGGCTTCAGCATGGGTCCTTTCCATGGGTCCTTCAGGAACAGACTGCTTCAGAGTGGGTACCCCACAGGGCCACAAATCCTGCCAGAAACCTGTTCCATGGGGCTCTCCAGGGGGTCACACCCTCCTTTGAGTGCATCCACCTGCTCCAGCCTGGGGTCCTCCATGGGCTGCAGGGGATATCTGCTCCACCGTGGACCTTCGTGGGCTGCAGGGGGACAACCTGCTTCACCATGGTCTTCACCACAGGCTGCAGGGGAATCTCTTTTTGAAGCAGGATTTGACAGATAAGCTAGTCGCTGGCCTGTAAATCTGTGACTACCAGTTCTTCACTTTATAACTATAAAAGCCCAGTCCAACTTTCACGTGTCAGATTCTTCCACGTAGTTCCTTGAAGTGTGGAGCTTCTCCTGCAAAGCAGGGATGCCTCTTCATGGTTACTCCCCAGGGGTTAAGAAAAAGAGAGATCTGCCCGCTATCTCGTATGGTGAGTTATATCAATCTCAACAATTGTTTCTTTTGCTAGCTTTGATACAATTGCTTTAATATAATTGCTTTGTTACAGTGCACTATACTACTTTGTTATATGATACCCTACTAGTAGATTTTTAGCTTTTACACTGTGTAGTAAATAATTCTGATTAAGATCTTTCGTCTGCTCCCTTTTCTGTTCATTTATCATAATAAATAATTCATTTTATATAAATATATCTGTTTTGCCATTATTAAAAGCTGTGGGACAAAGTGATTTAATCACACCTCTATAATTCCTTAAATTTAAACCATTGACACAGTCTGAGCCTAAGATAGGATTCAGTTGCACCTAAACTCTTTTCTGAGAAGGAGTTTAGAAAGCAAGGGAGTCCTTTCTGCATCTCATGACCCAACAGCAAGGCTTTTTTTTTAATAACTTTGTCTAAGCCTTCCACTCTCTCCCAAGACACACCTGGAGCACCTCCTTCCCCTCCTTCTTCACTGACCTTGGTGTCTGCAGAGTTGCTGCTCACACATGCTCACTTCTCTCTTCTGGCTGTTGTTGTGCAGCATTTTTTTCCCCTTCTTAAATATGTTATCACAGAGGTGCTACCACCATCACTGTTTGGCTCACCTTTGGCCAGCAGCAGGTCTGTCTTGGCTGGCATTGGCTCTATTGGACATGGGGGAAGCTTCTGGCATTTTCTCATAGAAACCACCCCTGCAGCCCCTCCACTACCAAAACCTTGCCACACAAACCCAATACATGTGGACAGTGCTTTATGGGAATCATTAATGCATCAGCAGGTTTGGCCTAAGATTCCAGCAATAATACTATGATTTACATGCTCCTGCATGAAATTTGGCCGATAAGAGATGGAAGCTCTTTTGTCACATGTCTTAGATGCACAGTATTGAAGTGACATATTGCATGCTTATCCCCCTTGGTCTACACACTTAACAAAACATGATGATGTTTTTGCAGAAAATAATAAGTAAGATGAGAAAGTTCATCAACTTACAGAGAGGGTTTGCTGCGGTAAATAGTCTGAAATCACAAGCCAGAGCATTTGGTCATGGTTTACATTTTCTTTTCTTGAAGGTCTGACTGGATGGTATCAGTTCTCATTAATGTATTTCACACATCTCCCAAGGCCTTATGAATGCCAGAACAGAATTAACTGCTTTTTATGCTATCCTAGGATATGCTATTTCCTGACAAAGCAAAGGTGAGCATCTCAACAGGTGGGATGACTCCCTCCTCTCCTTCTTCCAGATTCTTCTCTCAGTTGACTTCAGGAGTGTGGAATGCTGGCTTCACCCAGCTTCCTAACTTTATGGACCTGAAAGGAGAGGAGAGGAATCTCCTCATGGCTTTTTTTCCTGACACAGAAAGATCTCTGGTGGACAGGGAGAGTTTGTCCCCAAGACCACACGTAGCACCAGTCAAAGTCTAATTTCCTAAGTAGTTCAAATGCCTTGTTAAGATAATTTCGGAAAACACTTTTATAACAGGATGCGGCAGATGTGAGGAAGCTCTAGG
Source organism: Pseudopipra pipra (assembly GCF_036250125.1). Taxonomy (NCBI): domain Eukaryota; kingdom Metazoa; phylum Chordata; class Aves; order Passeriformes; family Pipridae; genus Pseudopipra; species Pseudopipra pipra. Next base: position 54,356,348 of record NC_087580.1, on the reverse strand, counting down.
AGTGCCTTGCTGACCAGGGCCTGTGGTGGTGAGAACCATGTAGGAGGAACATACTGATGTCGGGGTTTAGGGATATAACAAGTATTTGCAATGGAATATGCCATAGAAACTACATATAGCTGAGCCAAGTGATTTAAAGGGACTAACCAAGCAAAGTAAAGAAATAATTAGGAGGGGAACTGAGGCAGCCAGCCAAGCAACACCCAGTTACTCTATAACCAGGTGAATTGTCTTGAAGAAGTTCATAAGGGGGTCACTTGGAACTTTGGGGGCTCCAGACTGAGAAGACCACCAAAGATGAAGCCCCTCAGAGACTTTATAAGGATATGTATATATGCTAATAGGTGTTGGGAAATGTCATGAATATGTAACAGGAGTGCGGGGAACAAAAAATGAATAATCATGTAATGATGACATATAAGCTGTAGTGAAGATACCTCTGTGTGCATTTTGGTGAAATAATGACAACGTACCCGGCACTGATGCCTGCCTCCTAAAACTCACAAATTGAGTCTTAGAGTTTTCTTTTAAGTGCCGATTTTAGGCAACAATATCCCCCCTAACTGACCACAGCTAGGGAGGACCTGACAAGCCTGGTCCACTGGCTGCCCCACCGCTACCCACTGACTCACCCTGTCGTCCCGGGCTGCCTGAGAGGGGCTGCAGAAAGAACGATATACCCCAGGCCGCGCCGGCCCGGGCCATGCTGGGCCGTGAGGCCCACAGACCCTGTGGCCACCCTGCCCGGCCGCCCCCAGCAGAGCTCCTGCAGCGCCAGAGGGCGCTACGGCGCCAGCTGCCTTGCCAGCCCTGGCGCTGCGGCCATGTCCGCCAGCGGTTTGAAAGCGCGGCGGCGGCGGAGCGGGTTGTATATGAGCTGAAAGACTAGAACAATTGAGTTAGTTCTTGCTTGGTCTCTCTTGTTTCCTCTTTTTCTTCTTCTCTTCCTCCCCCTCTTCTTCTCTCGTTGTGCTGGGCCCAGCTGGTAGCGTGGAGCGAGCCGGCCTGGTGGATCCGTTCCCATCTCCCCACCAGCACTACTGAGGTCGCCATTTTCACCTCCTCCCCGCCCCGAAACCTCCCGACTTGGCTCGCTGCGCTGCGGAGGGAAGGCGCTTCGCCAGTGGCAGCAGGCAGTGTTTGGCGCTCAGCTGCGGCCGGGAAGTCGGCCGGGAGGGCGAAAATAGGCTAGCGCCACTCCTGCCCGTTGCGTGTGACTGCCTAGCCATCACCAGCTTCCACCCCTGATTTCGTCTTCATCCTCCTCCTCCCCTCCCCAGCGCCGTGGAGAGGGGGCACGGGACTCCCGAAAGGAGGGGAAGAAGGTGCTGAAGAGAGGTGGGCAAGGAGAGACTGTCATTGCGGACAGCGGTGAGTGACGGGAGCAACAGGGATTTGGGTCCCCCCGCCAGCCCAGTCGGCGGTTTTACCACCCTCTTCTTCTCCCACGAGCCCGACTCCCGGCCTCGCCAGCCTGCCCGCCATCATGGGTGCCGCTGGGGCCGGATTGAGCAGGGGGGGTGTAGAGCAGGGGGGGTGTAGAGCTGCGGCAAGTCGGACACCGGAACCGGTCGCTCCCTTCCCCCGATCGGGGTAGCCCTGGTAACCTCTCCCTGTGGAGTCCCCAGCTTGCTGGTGGCAGTTCCTTACCGAGGAGCCCACCAGTATCTTCCGTACTACAAGCCCTAAGCCCTGCGGCTGGGTTGGGTGAGCTCGCAGCGAGCGGCGGCGGGGCTGCCGAGACCCGGGTGAGACGATGTGAGAACAGCCCTCTTGTAGGAGTATGTACCCTCAGAACAGGGTAGGGTCTTCGTCAACAGCTCAATGAATGATGGTCTCGAGGCATTTTAAAAAGTTTTCTTCTGACACTCTAACAAAAAAAAAGAATAATAAAAAAAGGCAAGAAGCTGCGTTTCTGATAGGTTATAAAAATAAGGGTATTAGTGGGTGGGTGGTTTGTGGGTTTTTTTGTGTTTGTTTTTTTTTTTTTGTTGGTTGCTTTTTTCTTCCTGGAGAGGTAGATGTGAAATCATACTGGGTTGAGGGAGGGCAAGTGGTGCTTTGAACTGGTTGCTTGACCTGCGGGAGGTCAAGGCTGTGGGGAGACTGAGCTCAGCCTGTGCTGAACACAGAACATGGTGGCCTGCTGGGGATGCTGCAGTGCTTCTCTCCTGAGCAAAAGGGATGGGTGTTACCGTGACCCACACTGCCTCCACCCTGCCCCTGAATTTTAAAATAACGGTGTAGTTTATTGTACAGCAGTGTGAAATGCAGAATGTCACTCTAGAGAAAAATTCCTCGAAGCTACCTATTAAACCAAGTGTCTAAAGTCTATTGGGGATGTAACAGTGGTAATTTTCTATTCAAAGAGCTAAAATCTTATTTTAACTTGGTGGTTTGTAATGTGGGGCTTGTCTTTTGGATTAAGCATTTAATTTTTAGTCTGTTATGTTGTATATGTAACTTCATGCTTTTATCAAAATTATAAATCTTTGATACCCCCATCAATTTTTGGGACTTCTAACTGTGAAGTCAGATGTGAAACAGATCACAGAATCATAGGATGGTTTGGATTAGAAGAAACTTTTAAGATCATGAAGTTCCAACTACTCTGCCATGGGTAGGGACACCTTTCACTAGACCAGGTTGCTCAGAGTTCCATCCAGCCTGGCCTTGAACACTTCCAGGTATAGGGCATTCACACCTTCTCTGGGTAACCTGTTCCAGTGCCTCACCACCCTCACAGTAGATAATTTTTTCCTAAAATCTAATCTAAACCTACTCTCAGTTTAAAGCCATTACCCCTTGTCCTGTCACTACATGCCCTTGTAAAAAGTCCCTCTCCATCTTTCTTGTAGGCTCCCTTCAGGTACTGGAAAGCTGCAATTGGGTCACCCCAAAGCCTTCTCTTCTCCAGGCTGAACAATCCCAATTATCTCAGCCTTTCCTTGTAGGAGAGGTGCTCCATCCCTCTAATCGATTTGCTGGCTCCCCTCTGGACTCACTCCAACAGGTCAATGTCCTTCCTGTGCTGGGGACCCCAGAGCTGGATGCAGTATTTCAGATAGGGTCTCATCAGAGTGGAGTAGACGGGAAGACTCACCTCCCTCGACCTGCTGCCCATGCTGTTTTTGATGCACCCCAGGATACGATTGGCTTTCTGGGCTGTAAGCACACATTGCTGGCTCATGTCCAGCCTCTCATCCACCAGCACCCCCAAGTCCTTCTCAGCAGGGCTGGTCTCAATCTGTTCATCCCCCAGCCTGGATTGATACTGAGGGTTGCCCTGACCCAGGTGCAGCACCTTGCACTTGGCCTTGTTAAATTTCATGAGATTCCCACAGGCCTACTTCTCGAGCTTGTCCAGGTCCCTCTGGATGGCATCTTGTCCTTCAGGTGTGTCAACTGCACCACTTAACTTGGTGTCATCTGCAAATTTGCTGAGGGTGCACTCGATCCCTTGGTCTGTGTCATTAATGAAGGTATTAAATAACACTGGTCCCAATACGGACCCCTGAGGGACACCACTTGTCACTGATGCCCATTGGGACTCAGCCACTGACCACTACCCTCTGGATGTGACCGTCCAACCACTTTCTTATCCATCTAACAGTCCACTCATTGAATCTATCTCTCTCCAATTTAGAAAGAGGGATGTTGTGGGGGACCATGTGAAAGGCTTTACAGAAATACAGATAAATGATATCTGTAACCTTCCCTTGTCCACTGATGGAGTCACTTCATCATATAAGGCCACTAGGTTGGTCAGGCAGGACTTGCCCTTGGTGAAGCTGCACTGGCTGTCCCAAATCACCTCCCTGTCTTCTGTGTGCCTTAGCATAGCTTCTAGGACGGTCTATTCCATGATCTTGCCAGGCAGAGGGGTGAGGCTGACAGGTCGGTAGTTCCCAGGGTCCTCCTTTCTACCCGTTTTAAAGATGGGTACAATGTTTCTCTTTTTCCAGTCACCCGGGACTTCACCTGACTGCCATGACTTTTCAAATATCATGGAGAGTGGCTTGGTAACTATATCTGCCAATTCCTTCAGGACTCTGGGATGCATCTCATCAGATCCCATAGACTTATGGTCGTTCAGGTTCCTCAGGTGGTCATGAACCTGATCTTTACTTACAGTGGGAGGACTTTGCTCCTCCAGTCCCCATCCTGCTGTCCATTCACTTGAGAGGTGTGGGAAGAGAGGTTGTCATTGAAGACTTGGGCAAAGAAGTTGTTGAGTACTTCAGCCTTCTCCTCATCTCTTGTTACCAGTTTTCCAGTGTTGTTTATTGAAGGGGTACACCTTCTTTGACCTTCCTTTTCTGGCTGACATACCTGTAGAAGCCCTTCCTGTTATTCTTTGCGTCCCTTGCCAAGTTCAGTTCCAACTTCACCTTGACCTTCCTCACCCCATCCCTACACAACTGAACTTCATCTATACTCTTCCTGGGTCACCTGTCCTAGCTTCCACTGCCTGTACATTTGCTTCTTGCCCTTTAGTTTAACCAGCAGTTTCCTACTCAGCCATGCCAGTCTCTTGCCTTCCTTGCCCGATTTCTTGCTGCTGGGGATTGCTGGCTCTTGCACTCTATGGAAAATTTCCTTAAAAATCTGCCAACTCTGTTCTACTCCCTTGTCCCTGAGGACAGTCTCCCAGGGGATCCTATTGACTATCTCTCTGAAGAGCTGGTAGTCTGCTTTCCTAAAGTTCAGGGGCCTAACGTTACTCCTTACCTGACCCATATCCCTCAGGACTGCAAACTCCACCAATGCATGATCACTGCAGCCTAGGCTACCTCCAATCCTGACATCCCCAATTAGCTCACTTGTATTGGTGACCATCAGATCCAGTATCACGCCCCCTCTCATAGAGCTGTCTATTACCTGGGTTAAGAAGTTATCCTCCATGCATTCCAGGAGTCTCCTGGATTGCCTACAGCTCGCCGTGCTACTTTTCCAGGAGATGTTGGGGTTGTTGAAGTCCCCCAGCAGGACAAGAGCCTGCGAGCATGATGCCTCCATTAGCTGGAGCAAGAAGGCTTTGTCGATAGGCTCCCCTTGATCAGGAGGCCTGTAGTAGATACCAACCACAAGGTTCCCTTTGTTGCCTCGGTCTCTGATTCTGACCCACAGGCTTTTGACCTGCTCTTGGCTGTTCTTCATGGTGGGCGGATGTGCTTAGGCATGTCAAGGAGAAGGTATTAAGACTTGTGATTCATGATTCTTCATCACAGTTACTGTATTCCTCATCTTATGAAATATTGAAACATTTTCTTCCCAACTGCTGACACCAAACTTGGAACAATCTGAAAAAAAGATAAAAATGCGTTTTTTTTCTAAATTTTTGTTGTAGGTTAACCGCATGAGGCAGCAAAGCACCACACAGTTGCTTGCTCATTCTGCCCACAATGGGATGAGGAAGAGAATGGGAAGGGTAAAAGTGTGAAAAAACTTGACATAAAGACAGTTTAATGGTAAAGCAAAAGCTGCATGTGAAGAAAAAGTAAATTAAAGAAATTTGTTCACTACTTCCTATTGACAGACAGGTGGTTAGCCACTTCCAAGAAAGCAAGGCTTCATCCCATGTAATGGTTACTTGGGAAGACAAATGCTATAACTCTGAACTTCTCCCTTTCCTCCTTCTTTGTCCCAGCTTTTTATTGATGAGCATGGCATCATATGGTATAGAATATCCTTTTTGTCAGTTGTGGTCAACTGTCCTGGCTGTGTCCCCTCCCAACTTTTTGTGCACCCCCAGGCTACTCACTGCTGGGATGGAGTGAGAAAGAGAGTACGCCTTGATGCTGTGTAAGTACTGTTCAGCCATAGCTAAAACATCAGTTTCAGCAACACTGTTTCGGTTACAGATTCAAAACATATTGCCATATGCTACTATGAAGAAAATTAACTCTATCCCAGTCAAAACCAGTACACTTTGATTCTAGTGTCACTACATATCACTTCATTCTCTAAAGGTCTGGAGTATTGGGGGAGGGGAGAAGGTGGAAAAAACTTTCTTCTTTCTTCTGGAGATAGTGTAAAAAATGATAGTGAATTTTGGGAGAGAAATGTTTTTATACTAACAAACAAGTTGAATTTATTAAGGAAACCCTTATTCCATTCATTTCTGGCACTGAAAGCTTTTCCCACACTTTTGCAATACAGTCTTGCTGCCAGAAGTGCTAGCCTAAAATGTTTGCAGACTGCATTCATGGTTGTATTTGTTTCTAGATACACTGCCTTTTCTGTGGTGGTATCTTTAAAATTCGAAATGTCTTTTCTTTTCACCTTGGTTTTGTACTGTATGGTTTTCATATTTGTTTCATGGACTGTCTTTTCTGTGCAACATTTTCATGGTTTTAGCTTCCTGAAAATGTGTAAGGAAGTGTTTAGAATTCATACACCATATTTGCATAACTTTTGTATGACAATTTAATTTTCAATGTAATAATTCAGGGATTTGGAGCAAGGGGAAAAGAATAGCTAGTTCACTTATTTAATGGAAATTGAATGTGCTCTGCACAATGTAAGGGCAAAGGAAAACAAATCATATAAGATGTTGGTTGTTAACATCTCTAATGAAGGACATGGTAGCTTGGTGTGGGTTTTTTTTTTAGTTAAGCTTATGTAACTATTTTTCTACCTCCAGTTCTTGAGTTCTGGTTATTGCAATAATCTTGTAGAGTACCTCTTTGAAGTAACTTAAATGCAAAACTGCTCTCTTCTGTTAGTTCATTTCAGATGCCCATTTGTACAAATGCCTAATAATTTTTCATTACTGCTGTCTCTTTTACCCAATATGTTTGTACCAGGCTGTCTTCCACTTCCTTCATTGTTAAACCTGGGTCACGACTAACTCATGCAGCTTGCATATTGTGCTGGTTTAAAAGTTAACCAGCAGGGGAAATGAACTCAACTCAAAAGAGAGATTATAAGTCAGAATAACAATTTAATAAAATAATACAATAAGTACGATTATACAGACAAACAATTGGTCTTAACCCACAAAACCCAAATGTATAACCCAGCACCCTGGGGCATGAACAAAGTGGTGTTCCTTGCCCTTCCCCAAGTCCAAAGTAAAGGGAGAGGGGGAAAAAACCTGCTGGTGGGAGAGCTGTTGCAGCCTGGTCAAAAGTGGTGATTGCAGTCCAGTTGAGGGTGGTGGTCTCAGTCTGGTTGAGAGTGGTGAGCTGCAGTCCGGTTGAGAGTAGTGAGCTGCAGTCTTCCTCTGGATCCCACAAGTGGTAAAAAGGTTCCAAGACTCCAAGTTTATATATTCTCCAGTTCAGGCAGGAATGCTCGGTCCTTCCCTCAGAGCGGGGAATTCCATAAAAGGGTGTGAGGACAGGAACATCTTCCTATCTCGCAGGCCTCTTAACGCCTAGTTTATAGCCTGCGGAGTCAGGCTGCTCTGGGCAGAGGGTGTAAATGCTCTGTTGATACCAGTTTCTGGGAAATGGCATGGAAGGCTATAGAATACACAGGTTTGGGTTACACCCATCCAGTGATGAATTGGTCCCAGCTGTTCTAACTAGGACACATATTTTGTTTGTATTTTGAAGTAGAACACAACTGATCCAGATTGAACAATATCAGTGCAACAGTGTCACATTTGCTGTCATTTTTCACAGTAAAGTGCAACATGAGAAACAAAGTCACTGAGCCTTTGTACTGGTGAAAGCCATAAAGTAGAAGAAAGCTAGAAAACAAAGTTCATGAATAAGAAAATTACGGTTATGGAAACCAACTTTCTTTATACCTGTCTGTCTATATGAAGAGTGTATTATCCAAAAAGTAGGATAGGAGAGTGCTTCAAGGAATTGGTTAATTGACTAAATTAGGCACTAAGTGGCTTGTTTTTCTACTGTGTAATGGGAAAGCAAATGAAAATGAGGCTCACAAAGAAGTCCTATCATTATCTGCCCATGTAAAAAGTTATTCTTCCTCCTTTAAGTACTGGAAGGCCACATTGAGGTCTCCCCAGAGCCTTCTCTTCTCTGGGCTGAACAACCCCTACTCTCTCAACCTGTCTTCATAGGAGAGGTGCTTCAGCCCTCTGATCATCTTTGTGGCCCTCCTCTGCAATCCATCCAGCAGATCCACGTCCTTATGTTGGGTGTGCCAGAGCTGGATGCAGTACTCCATGTGAGGTCTCATGAGGGCAGAGTAGAGGAGAATCACCTCCCTCGACCTGCTGGCTACACCTCTTTTGATGCAGCCCAGGATGTGGTTGGCCTTCTGGGCTGCAAGTGCCTGTTGTTTGCTCATGTCTAGCTTTTCCTCCATGAGAACCCCCAAGTCATCCTCCACAGACCTGCTCTCAATGGGCTTTCTCCCAGTCTGTACTCATGTCTGGGATTACCTTGACCCAGGTGCACTTGGACTTGTTGAACTTCATTGGGTTCTTGTGGGAATACTTCTCACGTTTGTCCAGGTCCCCATAGATGGCATGCCTTCTTTCTGTTGTGTCAACTGTACTGCTCGGCTCCATGTCTTTTGCAAACATACTGAGAGTGCACTCAATCCCGCTGTCTATGTCATTGATAGATATTGAAGAGCACCAGTCCCAAGACAGAGCCTTGAAGGACACCACTCGTCACTGGCCTCTACCTGGACATAGAGCCATTGACCACAACTCTTTGGCTGCATCCATCCAGCCAACTCCTTATCCACCACTTAGCCTACCCTTCAAATCCATGTCTCTCCAATTTGGAGATAAGGATGTTGTAACAGGGAAGGGAACTAATCCAAGGGAAAAACACAGGTTCGAGAGATTCTGGAGCGTGAATAAACCAAACACTGTTGCTAGTTGGCAAAAATAATAGCTATTTATTAGGAAAAGGTGGCAAACAGGGAAAAAGGGAGAAAACAAAACAGGCGCCTGAGGGAAAAGGATTGGGGCGGAGGAAAAAGTGCATAAAAGACCCTAGGAAGAAGGCTTTCCCCCCCATACTCACCCAGGTGTCACCTGTAAACAAGTCTTACCCATCCTAACCAATAATGAAGTCTCTCTGCAGCAGCTCCGGGTTCATGGGGGGTGGCAGGCTCCCACTTCAAGCAGGCATCCCCGCTGAAAGCAACTTGGTCTGTCATGAAGAGCCAGCGGCCCCCCAAGAAGCGTCTCTGCTTTTATAAAGTTTTTTGAGAGCACCTGCCCTGGAGAGGTGTGGCCAGCACCGCCCCGTCAGGGCTCTGAATCCCACCCCCCTTGGTTATGTAAGTGCACCCCTCCTGCGCCTGCGTGAGCACTTTGGAAAGTCCCCCACACAGGCGCAGTGAATTAAGGGGGGTCTTTTCAATTGAGGCTGTGGGTTTACTTCATCACCCTCCTCATCACTTTGTCCTCCAACTGCCCCTGACGAGCAATTGACCAATCACAACAGACCAATTAAAACAGTTTACACAGAAGCTCTCCCTCCAAGGCCAAGTTCACTGCTTTATCAGAAGACTTGGCAGGAGAAAGCATAAACTAACTGCAGGTGGCTAGGGCCAAACACAGACCAAAAAATAACATCCCAACTTCGTCCCGATACATGCCACCGCGTGGTCTGCGTTTGGACCATGGCACCGGTGAGTTTCAAATAGAGAGAGTCCCGACAAGACTGTCCCGGTCATCATGTCCATCCCCGGGGAGGAGGTCCGCGTGTGTTCTGGTGATTAGTTACTAGACAGTCTCCAGTTGACAGATATCACGGTGAAACGGATGAACCGGTATGTCCGCTTGCATGGGCTTAAACAATGCAATAAAAGAACTTAGAACTCGGTTTGAACCATGGGACAACTTAATACTTTCGATACATCTTTTATAGTATGAAGCAGTCGACTGCCAGCCACCATTTTTATGGGCCTATGGGGAGTCATCGCAGGTCCTGTACACCGGGAGTGTGGTCTGGCACCAGACAACCACCTGGTTTAATCATTGCCCCCACGGGCAGTTTACACTCCCTTTGTAAGTTCAAGGCCTCATCGGGGGCAAACCATCCTGCCATAGCGAGCCCCTGACTGCAATTGAACCCCTCCACCTCATGGAGTGGTAGTGCAGGTACCTCTTGCCTCCATGCTATAAAAGACAGTTGTCCACAACCGGAGGGTTCCGGAAGGTTGTGAAATCGTGGCACAAATGAAACAGAACACTCAATGTTACTGGTTTGATCAGGCCGAAGCCCATGGAAGGTACATAACCGACCATCCTTTCATTATCATCATGCCTACCAGGCACAGGTCTTAGTTCCAAATAATTCTCATGAGGTTGCCTGCCCAAAAAGGGTGTTACATCAGTCCAAGGGGGAAGGGGAACGCCACAATCAATTGCAAAGATACAAACATAAAATATGAGTACCGCGCGACAATCATTAGGAAAACTATCCCCCTTTTTTCACAAGTAAAAGGAAATAACATGTCCATGACGTTCAGCCTCTTGGATCCTTTGACAGAGTGACCCCCTGGGTCCGGTACGATGAGAGACCTGCTAGATAAAACACAAAACGTGTACCATTATTGAATACATGTAGCTTGCTTGCTGCGGGAGTAGACATGTTCATGATGGTTGGACTATCTGTGCGCACTCGCCCGGACACCTAACTGCGGAAGGAACGGGAAAATGGTTATAGGTCAACACCCTCTCCCACCCTCACTCTCGTCATCTAGGGTGCTGAGTGAGACCCCTTTTAACCTCTGTTTGACCTTCAATTGCAATGGTAACAGCCTGAGAATCATCGTCTGCCACAATCTCAGCAGCCACAGGACTCCTTTCACCTGGGGCTTGGTACCACATCCGGCCACCTGCAAACCATTTCTGACAGCTACTACAAGGTTAGGATGGGTGTCCGCTGCTATGCAGATATCTCTGCCTTTGATATCCTGGCAACGGACCAAGGAAGTCAATTTGCCATATTTCTCCACCGCGTGATCCGCGTTTCAAATGCCCTAGCGGTAATGAGAGCACTTTGCGCTCCCTCAAGAATTGACAAACAGTACACTCGCTAAGCATTTGCTGGATAGCTATCTGAGGCATGAGAATGCCTCAGGCCCTTGCCCAAGCAAGCGTTGCATCCTGCCCTGCGTGCCCAGACTTATCATGTGCCCATAAGGCCAGGGCACGATCTCCTGGTTCATGTGGGCATTGACATGGAATACACGAACGTCACGATTCTTCAGAGCATTCCAGATCTGTTCCCAAAATTCCTTACCCCACCCCTCTTCCGTTCCTATCTTCCAGGAATCGCGCTGCCATTTACTTCACCAATCTACCAAACCTTGGGCTACATCCCAAGGATCAGTGTAGATGTAACAGATTTGATTATACAGCGTCGCATCCATTGCTTGCCATATAGCAGCTAGCTTAGCCAATTGTCTGCTCCCCTGAGACCCCTTCAGCACCAGTCGAGTTTGGGCGGCAGGATTGAAAGTCACCTTCAAAGTGCCCACTCTGCCTTTCCCCCACAGGCCCCATTGGGGAGCTGCAGCCCAACTCCCATCTTCGCAACATAGTGGGGAACCTTTTGGACGCTTGTGTTCATCAAGGGGAGGAAAAGCAGAAAGTGCAATGCAAACAGAAGGAGGAGAATTTGGGACAACAAGCGGAGGTGATCCTGTGTGATTTCTGCCTTCAGGGCCCCTATCCAGCCATGAAGACTTGCCTGACATGCAAGGCCCCCCCGTGCCAAGCCCACCTGAGCGAGCACAGCACAAAGAACACCCAGGGAATGGAAAAACTACGTCCTGGTGGGGTTCTGCGGCGCCCAAGTGTTGGCTGAGAGGAAAATGCCCCAACACGGCAAATTGCTGGAATGCTACTGCGAGAAGGACAAGGTCCCCACCTGCAAACTGCGTTCTGCCCCCAGCTCCCACAGGGACCACAAGACCATCAGCTTAAAGGAGGCCCCTGGCCAAGCACAGAGTGTTTCTCCCAAAACTCCAAAGGGGTGAACAATCCTCTGTAAAAAGGAGCTCCTGGGAGTACAAATGCTGCTGAGAAAAACTTGGAAATGGACAAAACAACAACGCTTACAAATTATGCAAGCGATAAGTCTGGTAGGAAACAGGCAGTCTATTTTTCTGCGTACACAGTACACTGATCAACATAACTAGTCTGCTTTGACCTCCACCCAGGAGGCTTGAAGACACCCTATCCACAATGCTACAGATGTCATTGGAAAGGCTCACAAGAGGGCCTTGAGGTCAGCAATACCCCCCCATGACAGCTGAACCAGCAAGGTAGCAACATAGACAACTCCTGATTTAAATCCTGGAAAACACAGAAAAGCTCAAACAACCCCCACTACTGCCATAGCAGATACAAATGTAATTATTTGATGGTCTAAGGACCCCATCCCGGCACAAGCCTGCATTACTGCACCAAGGATAGTACTTTTGACAGCCTGTATTAGCATAACCTCTAGCTTGTTACGTAACTAGCAGCTTCTGTAACCGAGTATCACAAAACCTGCTTCCCTACGGCAACTGGCAGCCTTTCCACGGATTGTAAGAATGGTTCCTGAGTACCTGTATGCATAGTGGTGCGCCTTGCTCTAGGCTCTGCTAACCCTGCAGCCTACATTAATACTTGCTGGTTTATGGTCTCTACCCGCTCCAAAACTGGCGATCTTCTGCGCAGCTCACACAGTTAAGGAACAGTATCAGTGGAAAACTCTACCTAAGATTCTAATTTCATCATTGTTCATTACACAGATCACAACATTGGGTATGGACACGACACCTGAGAGACAGATACACGATGACTGAATCATCACACCCGTTAGTAGAAGTTAGTGAACGCAAATGAACCATATTTAGGATATACTTTCTTCTATATGATATTCAGGCTGGTCTTATGCTGCTCAGCATCCCCTTAACTCCATTCAGAATTCTTGCCACTCATGATAAGCTTTATCACACATGTCGGAAGCCAGTGGGGTTCTGTGGGAGAGAAAACACACACACAAAAAAAAAACCACGCCCCCCATACTTCCCATGCTGATAATTTAATACCTACCTGTAGTATCTGTTTGTGATCCCAGTTCACACGTGCCCACCGCGTGAACTAAATAGCCACCGCGTGAACCCAAGATTAACATGATTTTTAAAACTTTCAGGAACCTAAACTCATAATGACTTGGAGGCTAGCAGTTACTATCTCACTGCCCCCACCATTTCATTACTTTTGTCGGGCTATTGTAACTCCACAGTACATGAGCAGCCCCAGTACAGGTTTCTAGGTGGCCTCAAAGAACACTCCAGGACTCCTGGGCCCCCCCAGCACGCTCCATGAAAGGGCCCCCCCCCCCATCCCGTTTCTGGGAGGTTAACAGTTTTGCTATCCGGTTCATACTTAGACTTCTTGCTCCCGCTTCCCAGCCCAGCTCACGCGCAATACAGAACAAGGAGGGCATGGCAGCACGGCCGGGGCAATCCCATAGGAATGGGAAGGCAAGACCTGGGATTAGCAGCAAACCTTCCGATTCCCCCCCCCAACCACGTCAATTGTGACAGCCTCTGGGCGGAGTTTGTCCCTATGGGGATCCCGGAAGGTTACTAGCTGTGCCGAAAAACCTCACCCCCTCCCGACTAGCGGGAGCCAGCGGGGACTCGGCTCGCTGGGAGCCGGGGCTCCTGGGCGAAGCAGGAAAAGCAGTAGCAAAACAAACAAAAATGCACACAAAACGCAAAGGGGAAGGGGGCTAAGCCAGGGGGGCGACCGAGCGCGGCGGAGGCCGGACTCGGTCGAGAACTGAGCGCGGCAGAGGCCCAGCTCGGCAGGGGAGGGGCCGAATGCGGCAGAGGCCAGGGTTTGGCCGGGAACTGTGGGACCATGTCATGTGGGACCATGTTGAAGGCCTTATGGAAGTCTAGGTAGATGACATTGGTTGGTCTTCCCTTGTTGACTGTTGCAGTCACTCTATCATAGAAAGCCACCAAGTTGGTCAGGCATGATTTGCTCTTAGTGAAGCTGTGCTGGCTGCCTTGGATCACCTTCTTGTCTTTTATGGGCCTTAGCAGATCTTCTAGGAGGATCTGCTCCATGATCTTCCCAGGCACAGAGGTGAGGCACACCGGTCTGTAGTTCTCTGGATCACCTTCTCTCCCCTTTTTAGAAATAGGAGCAATGTTTCCTTTTTTCCAGTCACTGGGGACTTTGCCTGGCCACCGTGACTTTTCAAATATGATGAAGAGTGACTTGGCAAAAACATCAGCCAGTTCCCTCAGGACCCTGGGATACATGTCATCAGGCCCCATAGACTTGTGGCTATTCAGCTTCATCAAGTGGTTCTGAACCTGCTCTTCACTTACAGTGTGAGGGACTGCTCCCCCAACTCCCACCTAGAGGTTCAGGGACTTGAGAGATGTGGGAAGCCTGACTGCCAGTGAAGACTGAGGTGAAAAACTTGTTAAGTACCTCAGCCTTCTCCATATTTGTTGTTACCAGTTCTCCCTTCTTGTTTGTTGGGGGGGGATGCTCTCCTTGGCCTTTCTTTCCTGACCTATGTACTTACAGAATCCTTTCTTGTTATTTTTCACATCCCTTGCCAAGTCCTGTTCCAGCTTTACCTTGGCTTTCCTGACCCCATCCCTACACATTTGAACCGTATTCCTATCCTCTCCCCAGGACACATGTCCCTGCTTCCACAGTCTGTGTATTTCCTTCTTACTCCTCAGTGTAAGGAGCAGATCCTTGCTCAGCTATGCCAGTTTTCAGCCTGCCTTGCTCAATTTTCTGCACAGCAGGATGGAAAGCTCTCTCTCTAAGGGAAGTGTCAAAGATTTGTCAGCTCTGGTCAACTTCTCTGTCCTTAAGGACAGTTTCCCAGGGGATCTCATTCACCAACTCCTTAAACATCTGGAAGTTTGCTCTTCCAAAGTTCAGGGTCCTGACTTTGCTCTTTACCAGGCCCATGTTCCCGGAGATTGCGAACTCAACCAGGACATGGTTGCTACAGCCTAGACTGCCTCCAGTCTTAACGTCTTGTGGTTTAGGAATGGTATTCTCTAATTTAGTGTTCCCACTTGTCATGGGTTGAGGTGGCTGGGTTTTTTGGTAGTGGGGGGGCTACATAGGGTGGCTTCGTGTACCCATGACACCACTGAAACCACGTGCTGCTTGCTCACTTTCCCCCTCTCCCTATGACAGGATGGAGAGGAGAATTAGAGGCACAAAAGGTAAAGATTGCGGATTGAGATAAGAACAAATTACTGGAAACAGTAATGAGATAAGAAAACCAACAGTAACAGCAACAATATTAATAACAAAAGTGTACAGGAGAGAGGCGAGTGATTCACATGCAAAATACTCACCCTGGAGCTGACCCGCTCCCTCTGCCATGCTACCCCAACTTGGAAGTGCTACCTCAACCCGGAAGCGAGCCCTTCCCCAGTTCCTGGAAAATTATATGATGTGGTATAGAATAACTTCCAGGTCCTAGCCATGCCTCCTGGCTACTGCAAAAATTAACCCTGTCCTGGCTAGAACCAGGACATTATCCACCCATTATGCTATACCATCTACATCATGCCCAAATCCTACACCTACCAACTATATCCATATATACACAAGCACAGTTATCATTTCCATAGTCAGTGGCCGTCCCTCCAAACTGTTTGTTGAGTTCATTTAGTCCATGACTGTGGGTTCTCTCCATCCTAGATGTCTTCCAGGGCAGGACGGTTGGTGTCCTGTCAGCTGGTTGCAAGCTGCATCAGGAGCTCACGACTGGTGTATCTGGAGCAGTCCATCCTCATTGCCCATGGTAGTTATAAAATACAGTGGCAGTATCATTCAGCAACCAATATTATACAGTTCAACATTACAGACTGTTCTCACCCAAAGATCAAATCCCCTTGAGGTACAAATCATGTTTCCTCATCCCTCTGCCTTACCTAACAAGTACACCCAGGTCCTTGAGCAAAAACAATACCACAGATGGGTTTGTCTTTTCTTGAGGCAGGAGTAATCCAAACTGTCTTCCCTAATACATTTCTCATATGCACCATGGGGACTTTATCCCCTTCTATGGTACATGGGGGTTTTGATTGGGCAGGGTCAGCTCGACTGGTAGAGCTTCTAGTGTTAAGTAACCAGTTGGGCTTCACTAAACATAGATCCCAATGTTTGAAGGTCCCACCACCCATTGCTTTCAATGTGGCTTTTAACATTGTACCATTCAATTTTCCCAGAGGATAGTGCATGATGGGGAATGTGATATACCCACTCAATACTGTGCTCTCTGGCCCAGGTGTCTATGGGGCTATTTTTGAAATGAGTCCTGTTGTCCAACTCAATTCTTTCTGGGGTGCCATGTCGTATTGTACCATTGTTTGACAATAATGGTATGAGTCTACAATTTTTTTTGCCACAGCTTTTGTCACAGGCTATCATCTCCTTGCATCCTGTTGAAACAAATCATAACTCCCAGTGTGTCCTAACCATTCCTGTAACTACTTACCTAGTCATTCTGAAGCAGAATTTTGTATTATATTTTTTCTAGACAAATGATCAACCATGCGATTCTGCTTTGCCTCAGGGTTTTTAAGTTTTTTGTGGACACATACATGCCCTATGGAAATGCTCTTAGATTAAGCTATATCATAAATATTTTTCCACTATGTTTTTCCCCATGCATCTCTACTTGCCAATTGTTTTTCACCCATTTCTCTAGCCACTGGGTGGCACTGTGTTACACTACACCCTGGAAGGCAAAAGTAACTTTTGTTTTTCTGCTAATAAGTCCCTTGGGGTGATGTAGTGAGTTGATGTTGGCTGGATGCCAGGTGCCCACCAAGCCACTCTATCACTTCCCAGCCAGACAGGGGAGAGAGAATAAGATGGAAAATGACTTGTGGGTTGAGATAAAGCAGTTTACTAAAGCAAAAGCGGAAGCTTGCTCACGCAAAAGCGAAGGGGAAAATAACGAGGTTTATTCTCTACTCCCATCAGTGAGCGATGGCCGATCACATCCTGGGAAGCAGGTTTCTTAGCAGGCAGCCCTTGAAAACAACGAATGCCCCCCCTTCCTGCTCCTTTCCTTAACTTTTATATCTGAGCTGACATCATATGGTATGGAATATCCCTTTGGTTAGTTTGGGTCAGCTGGCTTGGTTGTGTCCCTGCCCAGAATCTTGTCCTCAATTGGGGAAGGCATGTTACAGTGCTGATGCTGTGCTCAGCAGTAGCCAAAACACTGGTGTGTTATCAATGCCCTTCTAGCTACCAATGCAAAGCACAGCACTGTGAGGGCTGCTATGAGGAAATGAACTCCATCTCAGCCAGACCCAATACAGATGAATTAAAGTAAATTTATACTAGATGATCAATGTTTACATATATATATATAGGGTTTATTTTAGAACAATTTGATTTGAAAGGAGACCAGGTATGTAGCTGTTTTGGTTGTTATTATCTATAGTAATACGGCAATATAAAAGTTTAAAGATATCACCTGAGAAAATGTGTAAGGGAGAAGAGAGAAAGAAAGAGAAAGAATAAGAGTTTACCTCAGAAAATATATAAGGGAAAAGAGAGAACCAACCAAGACAGTGGGCTATCACCCCCTCTCCTCAGCCTTCATCTTCAATCTCCTGGCAGGAGGCTTCTTTGCTACACTAGAAATGTTTTAAGGCAATTAAAAAATCCAATTCCTCACACACCTGTCCACACAACATATGAGTCTGTATAGATACAAGTGTCTCCTTGCTCCAGGGCCATTTCCAAAGGTCTGAGCTCTGCCAGTTGGGTTGAGCTGTCGATGTCATCTGTGAAAACTTTTCTGGTCTATTCCAGTATAGCTGCAACTTTACCTCTATAATTTCCTCATTCACTTGGCACTCCTGTCTGTGAACCAAACTCGTCTTGCTGTCCCAGGGTGAGACACTGGTTATCGGAGGAGGGCAAATGGGAGTATTCAGTAGGCATCCCAATTCACTCTATACTATCTGATAATTTGTTTCCTATATTTATCCTATCACTTGTCACTTGGTGATGTATAGGCAAAGCCTATTGCTGCACAGTAGTTTTCTGTGCTACCCCTAAGGGTAACAGCTTGCCAGCTAATTTTTTTTTAAATGAATAGGCAAATATAACTTGATTTCCCTTTCTTGAGTCTACTTTTTTCTTCAGCAAATCATAGAGGTCCTGCTAGATGCTGAATCCAGGAATGTGTGACCTCCAAAACCCAGAAGTTCCTAATAAAACTTGCAATTCTTTTTTATCAGAAGATACTGGAATGCATTGTATCTCTTCTAATGTAGATTTGGATACAGTTTTACATCCTCCTAGCCATCAGAAACCTAAAAATGTAACCTCTTGACTTGGTCCTTGCCATTTCAAGTTGGGAATGCTAAGAACTTTGGCAAACTATTTCCTATTTTGGTGCTCCAATTAGAACATCATCTCCATATTCTAAAATTGTTACTTCAGATGGGAGGATGATTAATTTTAGTTCTTTAGCTAACATGGCATGAGCAATTGTGAGACCATGTTTAAAACCTTGACATAGGTACTCCAAGTAAAATTAAACCTTGGTTTGTCTTGCTCTTGTATTGGGATCATAAAGCATCTTTTATATCTAACACTCCCATCCATGGAAAAGCACATTCATTTACTGTATTAAGTATATCTGCTGTGCTAGGAACAACAATTGTTAAAGAGCCAGTTACTTTACTCAAAGCCTTATAGTCAACAGTCATATGTCATATCCTGTCTGTTTTTTTTTTTTAATAGGTCATACAGGGCTGTAATATGGTGAATGTTGGTTTTGTTCTACAATAACCCCTTTCTCTAATTCTCTCTCAGTGCTTGTCAGGCCACACCTGGAGCACTGTGTCCAGTTCTGGTCCCCACAATTAAAAAAAAGATGCAGACAGACTGGAGAGGGTCCCAAGGAGGGCCATGAAGATGATCAAAGGGCTGGGGAAACTCCCCTATGAGGAACGCTGGAAGGAGTTGGGTCTTTTCTCCCTTGGAGAAGAGGAGTTGGGTCTTTTCTCCCTTGGAGAAGAGAAGGCTCAGGGAGACCTCATCACAGTATTCCAGTATTTAAAAAGTGTTTACAAAGAGGATGGAGGCTCTCTCCTTTCACAAGGAGCCACGTGGAGAAGACAAGGGGCAATACATAAAGGTTGCACTAGAAGAAGTTTCATTTTCATGTAAGACTGTTTTTATAGTGATGTTGTGGTTTAACCCCAGCTGGCAATTGAGTACCATGCAGCTGTTCACTCGCTTCCCCCCCCCTTCCTCTGTGGGATGGGGAGGACAATAAGAAAAAAGGTAAAACCTGTGAGTTAAGAACAGTTTAATAATTGAAATAAAGTAAAATATAATAACAGCAACAATAATAATAGTAATAGTAATGAATGGGAGGCAGAGGAATGTGTTGCCGGTGTATTTTGGTGCTGAAAAAAATCTCCGGAGCAGTTAATTAGGGATGAGATAAGAAAGGGTTTATTTGCCAAGATGTTATACGACGCGCGCGCACCCGTGCCTGAGAGGTTACATTTTATAATACCATCTATCCAATCCCAGATGTGTCCACCCTTTGGCCTTTCCTCTGGACCGCCCCGGGTCCACCCCTTGAGAATTGGGTCTGGGGACTTTTTGGGACCACCTACTTCATCATTCTCATCATCCTCAGAGCACAAAGGGTACATAGTTACCTAATTCTTGACTCCGTTTTGTTATTCAGGCCCTGATATGCTGTTCTCTAAACAGTCTAGGCCTTCGCCTTGACAAAAGACAAAACATTGCCACTGAATTCAGGGGTAGGTTTGATATGGAAAGCATAGAATGGGGTAAGAGGGTTAGGGAATATATAAACAAAGCTGCTGGAGAGAGGGAAAGGAACAAGGGATAAAGAAGGAAGGGGTTTCTGCTTTTAAAACCTTACAATTCTTACAAATATTAGAAAAATAAAAAACCATTAGGGGCTTAAGGCATCAAATGAAACCCAAGAAAGACAAGTGATGCATAGTACAGTTGCTCACCATCCACTGAATGATACCCAGACATTCCATGAGCAGCGATTGGCACCTCCCATCCAACTTCCCCCACTTTATATACTCAGCATGATGCTCCATGGTATGGAACATCTCTTTTACCAGTTTGGGTCAGCTGTCCTGACTATGCTCTCTCCCAGCTTCTTGTGCACCTCCTCACTGGCAGAGCATGGGAAACTGAAAAGTCCTTGACTTAGGGTAAGCACTACTTAGCAACAGTTGAAACATCAGTGTGTTATCAACATTATTCTCATACTAAATCCAAAACATCTCCCTGTACCAGCTACTAGGAAGTAAATGAACTCTATCCCAGCTGAAACCAGGACAAGTGAAAACAATCGGTCCCTGAAACAGCCTCCCCAGGGATGTGGTAGAGTCCCCATTGTTGGAGGTTTTGAAGATGCAACTGGACAGGGTGCTAGGTAATCTCATCTATGTAGCGTGGCGGTACTTTACATGGTAAAGAATAAGCACGCTCCTTGTGAGGTGGTGAGACAAAGAAGTTTATTTCAAATTCGGCACGTCCCTTTATACCCTGATATCATGTGACCTTCTAACCAATAGGGTTATCCACTTAGATGCATACTCCTGTGGGCTTCTCAGCCTTGGCACATCCCTCGTGCCTTGGATACGTCTCCTACACATCTAGGCTCCCTTTCCCACAAAAAGTTAGACCAGATGTTTTGAGCGCCCTTCCCACCTGGGCTATTCCATGATTCTAATTGTTTGACTAATTCTGTCACAGGTTTTATGGCACAAGCAGATAGCTTATACTGAGGAATGTTAACTGGTTTACTATTAGGCAAGGATGAGGCTATTAGTAGCAGATTTATACATTTAATCATATGGACATTAGTTTTCATTCTAACTGGATTGGATTTAGATGGCAAGGTTTTGCTAGCGGGGGACTGCAGGGGTGACTTCTGTGGCAAGACACCAGAAGCTGCCCCTATGTTAAACAGAGCTCAGACAGACCACTAACCAAAGCTGATGGAGCCTCTTTGATAATATATTTAAGAAAGTGTAAAAAAATGCTGTGCAGCCGCTGAGAGAGAGGACTGAGAACATGTGAGAGAAACAACTCTGCAGACACCAAGATCAGTGAAGAAAGAGGGGGAGGAGGTACTCCAGGTGCCAGAAGAGAGATTCCCCTTTAGCCCATGGTGAAGATCATGGTGAGGCAGGCTGTCCCCCTGCAGCCCATGGAGGTCCATGGTGGAGCAGCTATCCACCTGCATTCCATGGAGGACCCTATGCCAGAGCAAGTGGAAGCCCAAGAGAGGCTGTGACCCCATGGATAGCACACACTGGAGCAGACTCCTGGTAGGATCTGTGGACCTGTGGAGAGAGGAGCCCACACTAGAACAGGTTTGCTGGCAGGACTTGTGACCCCATGGGGGACCCACACATCAGCAGCCTGTGCCTGAAGGACTGCACCCTGTGGAAAGGGACCCATTTTGAGAGTATCTTAGATGATGCAGGACATATATTGCTGCAGGCCTGCTTGCCCAATCCAGCCTGCGTGCCGGACGGCAGGGACCTGTGTCCTTGAGCAGCAGATGTGTGTCCTTGAGCAGCAGATATGAGAAAGCTGCATAGAGATAAACAAGAGAAGAGGATGTTATCCAGGGTGTGAGAAACCAGAAGATGGGGGGGCCTGGAAATGTCAGAGCGCGTGCCTTGGCTAGTAGAGTCAATAAAGTTATAGATATAGCATGTGAAAACGGATGTAACGAATAGAGAGTTAGAGTAGAGCGTGTGAACCCTGTAGGACCCTTGATAATGTGTATATTTTTGGAATAAAGCGGAGCATTGACTGTACCTCCATGAGGATGTGTCTTTGACTCTGGAGCTCCTTTTGGCATCTTCTCGTTTTATCTGGTGCCCGAAAGGTGATAAGAAGCGCGAAAAGGCAGAAGAATGCGGATAGCAGATTGATCTCCTTGGCGGTGAGACGCAGTCGGAGATGTGAGAGGCTGGATGGAGCAGGACAGAGGAGTTTCAGATCGCAGGGCCAGTCGGTGCGAAGCAAGGTAGGAAGGATCGCTACCTTCCCCCTGTCGTTTGCTGTAAGCATGGAATCGGAATTTGCTGCAGCTAAAAAACTGCTGTTAGGTATCCTCGCTAAGCAAGGAGAAACAGTGACTGAGAAGGTATTCGACAAGCTTATTGCTTGGGCCCGTGGTAACTTTTTTTTTTTAAAAGTAGCCCCTCTCCTTTTCGCATTTGAAGAATGGTGGGGTTTGGGAGATACACTTTCGGACTTGACTACCCTCGCCGCTACTACGAAAGTTCTCGGCCGTGCAGTCATCCCGCTGAAGGGGGGAGTGCATCGCGGCCTGGAACACACTGCCCCGACCGAATCGTGTGAATTCGAACCGTGGGCGCGGCCACCCTGTGCAGAGTCGTGGTGCAGACGAACACCAGAGAGCCGCTATGGCCGGGAGACCCTCACGGCCTAGCAGAGCAGAGCGAGGCAGCGCCGCGGGGGTAAAGCAGGAGCGCCTGAGAGCCGGCAAGAGAACAGCCCGGCAGTAGCAGTGCAAGAAAAACCCAGGAGCGGCCCCAGAGGGAAAGAGGGATGGAGCAACCCCGGAAAAGTATCACTTCTTGTTGAGAAGGGGAGCAAGCTAGAAGGCTGCTTTCCCGTGTTTCTATTAACTCTCGTGTTGACTCTGTTGTCTGTCCCGTGTGTCATTGTGGGCTCACGGTGTTGCTAACTACGCCGTGCTAGTGTGTGTGTGTGTGTGTGTTGGGGGTTGTGCGTGTGTGTGTGGAGAAGTGACCATGGGTTTGTTAGTAACTGTTAAAACCCAGGGATGAGGGTCCGGGAGAGGTGTCTCAGATGACACAGGAGCATAGGAATTTCCCTTTGAGATTATTCAAACTGCCGCCGGTGCCGGCGGCTCGGGCACTGCGGGGCCGGCGCGAGGCTCGGCGGGGGCTGCAGCAGCGAGAACTGACACTAAAAAACTTCAGCGGGTTCTCTCTCCCTTCCCTCCCGTGAGGGGAGGGGGGGAGAGCGAGCGGGAACAGCAGCAGAGGCTGCAATGAGAGAGAAAACCAAAATAGCCATCTTTCCTTTTTCTGTTACTCTTGGGGAATAGGTATTTAAAACGAACAAGTACACACCTTTCGATAGTTCTCGTTTCCATCTCTAGCTCCTTAGCTCTGCCATGTGGGAATTAGTGAGGGACCGGCTTGAGGGGTGGTTGCCCCGCAGAAACCATGCATCTAAGTGGTCCAGAAAAGAAAGCAAAATCTCTCTCTTTAGTCCTTCTAATCACTTGTAGATAACTTAAAACCAAAGAATTGTGTTTAACTGCAAGCTAGTATGCAGGCAGTTTTAGGGAGTTTTTCCAGGAAATGAGTATTTGTAGGAAAATCTTAGTGAAATGCCTTATTCTTAGTTGTATTTTACCCCTATAAAACCCTTCTGAAAAAAATATCGTATTCAGCAAAAAAAAAGCAGGGTTTTGACAAAAAGGATAAAAAGCCCTCTTGCCAAACTTTGCCTTTAAGGCCTTAGCAGAGAAAGAGATAAGGTGTTAGTGGCTCACACAATAGAGATAGTTTGTTGCTGAGCAACTGAGTGGGAGGCTTACACCTCCTCTGGCCAAACTCAAAAAACAAACAAAAAACAAACAAAAAAAAAAAAAACAAAAAACGGAAAAAAACCCCAGTTTACATTACCAGTTTCTTGAGGTTGGGGGGGGAACCCTCCTGCTTTATAGAAACTTCAACTTTGCAATCTTCTGATTGGGGAAAGAAATATTTTTGCCTTACGGTTTGTTGGAGGGAGGGCAAAAAATCTAAAAAACCTCTCTTGTCTCGATTTGAATCTCCCTGCCTACAGAATAGGGGGAGGAGAAGCTAAACACTGCAAACTGAAACCTCAGTCACATACCACAGTAGAGATTTAAAGAAAAAAAAAGGTTAGAAATAATATTAAAATTAATGAAAAGAGTCACGAATAAAGATGTATTCACTCTCAATCTGTCATTAGTAATTCTCATGAATAGAGGAGCCAATCTGTGGCTCCAGCGAGCTTGACCAGAAGCTGGGAAGATGATGCAGAATACAGTAAATTAAGGAAACTATTCTAATTACTTTTTTCATTTTTTGTATTAATCAGGACAACAACCACAGCCATGCATTGGCCATTCAGTGCAGGCCATGTATCTTAAAGAACAACATACATTGTTTTTTTTTCTTTCTTATGTAGCAGGTCTCTTGCCCTTATAAATATTACCAGAGCTAAGAAGATTTTTGCTTCTTAGATTGGTATACCAACAATGTATTTTAACTTATTGTTCTATGTTGTATTGCTGGTAAGCAAGAATCAGAGTTAGGATTAAAACTGTGATAAACAAAGTCTCGAGTTTCTATAAGTTTCGAATAATAGTTTATTATATGGTAAAAGCAAGCAGCCAGCTGGGTGACAGAAATGAGACCAGTTTCCCAAATCTGCACACCCCTACTACAGGGTACATTTAGTATTTATCTTAGCTACTTCATGCATATTAATTATATCATATACATATACATTCTACAGGTTTTTGCTAAGTATTTAATATATGGGTTTTCTTACAGCTAAAGCTAAAAGGGTTATCTCTACAACCAGTCATAATTCATGCATTCTTGGACGAACAGGCGCCTAAAGATTTAAAGTTCTACTATATTTTATCCTTAGGATAGTAAGGAGGTTTTAGGCCTCTTGACCTTGTGAGGGTCTGTTTTATTTCTTTATGGGGGTGTAATTAAGTTTTACAATCCGTTTGTTTTATTTTGATGTAATCACCCATTTGTTCCACGAATCACAATTATTTATATATCACAATTCCCTCCCCTTTTTTATTATTAACTTATTGATTCGTGACTTTTTGATTTTTATAACATTAACTTTGTATATTTTGTCTTATTTATTGTATACAGTAATAGAGTCAAAAGTTTAAAAAATGTCTTTAAGTTTCCATTTGTCGGTTTATGTCTTAATTTTATTTTAAATTTTCTGTTGGTGATGTTGTCTACGCAGATTTTGGCGTTTTCTTGACTTTGGTGTAATGTATTTAAGGAAGTTGCTTTTTTAATTTTGATTGCAGTTCGTGTAATTAGCATCACTTGATATAGATTTTTCACTGTGGCTCCAGGGATTCACCTGTAAAAGATCTTACATATATAATCTCTAGGTACAACATTATGAATTGGCCTCTCGAGGTTATAAGCTTGTTTCGAGGATTAGCTCTTTAACATTTTTAAGTTGTTTTTATAAATGTACAATATAATTTTTAATAGTACTTTTATCATGTTTCTGGCTACATTAGTTTGACAAGGATACGCCTCAGGTCAACCTGAAAAAGTGTCAGTGAGAACAAGTAAATATCTATACCCTCCTTTTTCTGGGTAGTTCTAAAAATCGATTTGCCATTTCTGTCTTGGATAATTATTTTTTCTATTTGTCTTAGTTGAATTTTGTTATGCGTCTCCTGTCTCACAATGGTATAGAGATTTCGTGTTACTATATTTTGGCTTAGATATCTGTATAGAGCTTCTGCTCCTAATGTGTTCTCTTACGTTCTGTTAAGTGTTCATGAAATAGAAGAGGATATTACTAACTTACCCTGTGGTGTCTTGACCCATTTGTTTTTCTTCTATTTTTCCTCTTAAATTCTGGATTAACTTTCAGTCTTCTTTAGAGTATCTAGGCTCTGTCTTTGACTACTGAATTTGAATTTTACTGTCAGGGATCAAATACTGGATTTTGCTTTCTTCTGCTTTTACTGCCCTTTTTACTTCCGATCATTCATGGCATTTCTTCTTTCAAGGCCAGTAACACCCTTTTTGGTAAGCCTTTCGATACATAATAGCAACTTTTCTGGCAACTGAAGTGTTATAATCTGGTTATTTTCCGAGTTAAGGTATTGACAAGGAGGGCTCTTGCCTTTATTACTTCATTTATCGTGGTTATTGCATATCTAACTTTACGTCCTCTTTTGTAGACGAAATTTTTCTGTGAACCAGAAGTCTTTAGCATCTTTCAGGGGTTCTTCTTTCAAGTCTGGTTGGCTTGAGTACGTTGCTCTTATTGTCTCTAAGCAGTCACGTGCAACTGTATTTTTGGTGGCTTCTTGAAGAAAAAGTTGGATTGATTATTTTGGTCAATCAGTGTGGCTTGGTACTTCAGAAAGCGCTGAGGTGAAAGCCAATGATTTAAATCAAGGGCTGGAGCCCTCATTAGTTTTGTTTTAGCTTATGAAAAGCTTTGTCAGTTTCTTTACTCCAAGTGAGTGTGTTGGACTCACCTTTATGAGCTCACACAGGGGCTCCACCAGAAGTCCATAGCTGTAGATCTACAAACGACATTATTTGGTCCCTCGGAGCAATGTTTGGAGCTCTTCCTTCTCTGGTGGCCAAGGAGTCCGGCAGACAGCTTCTTTCTTTGCTGTTTTTAGGGTTCGTTGTCCTGCAGCGACCTTGCAATTGAGGTAGGAGACTTGTTGCACAGCTCTTAGTACTCAACCAATCTGAGAAAGTTTAGCATGTGAACAGTTCATTCAGTACATATTATTTTGGATTTTCTTTGTCCTGCAAGGATTTTCTCATTCAAAAGCGAACAGTGATTAACTTTTCAGGGCTCCAGGCCAGGCAGAAGAAAGCCTCCTTTAGATCCAGGACAGTAAACTATTTTAGCTCTGGTGTCAATTTAGTCAGCCGTGTACATGGATCTGCAACTATGAGGTGCAAGCCCCCAGCCATCTCATTTATTGCTCTAAGATCTTGCACTATTTTATACTTCCCATGAGGTTCCTTTACTGGTAAGATGGGAATATTATATTTTGATTTATATATTTTTTAATAACTCATGTTTAATAAACTTTTCTATATTGTGTTGAATCCTTTCCTGATTCTCTATTTTAGGGGATATTGTTTAATCTTTATTGGCTGTGCCCCTAATTTAACTTTTACTTCAATTGACAATGTTATTTTTGCTCTTCTTGAAGTTTTCGAAGCTCATACTTTGATCCGTTACTACTTCATGTATGCTGCTTGAACTTTGAGTCTCTATTAGGGCAAGATTTAAAATCTCAATCAATTGCTCCTTTTTACTTTGAATTTTATTTTGTTCTGTTCAAATTTAATTTCAGCTCTCAATGGCTCTTGTAAGTCTCTTCCCAGTAAACAAACTGGTGAGTTTGGCATGTATAAGAATCTGTGGATTTCAAATTACTTTCCTAATTTGTATTTTAAAGGTTTCAAGAAATGAGCTTTTTCTGTTTGACCCATGGCTCCCCTTATCAATACAAAACTTACAGCAGTGGGTACTAAAGTTTGATTAATACTTAAAATACAGCTCTTGTATTGATTAGAATTATGCTTCCTGATTTTTGTTCTTTTAGCCTTTTTGTATTGGGGATCTTGGGGCTATTTACAGCCTTTTAGGATTCAGCACAGCCCTTCAGGATTCGGTCTAGCCCCCCCTTTCCCCCACCCCCGGGTACAAAGGAGTTAATAAATTCTCTCCCTGCTCCCTTTCCCCAGGAGAGCTGTAGTAATCAGGAAGTATAAAAGGTTGTTAAACTGCCAGGACAGAATATTTACAAATCAGAAGATAACAAAAGACGAATATAATAGTCATGGTATTATCTAGTGTTCTGACAGTATTATTCAAAATTGCACTTCAATTCTGTATATGCATCACTTTTTGGAGATTGGTATTTGTTCATTTTCGCACAAAAATCTTTTTCATCCATACCACCTCCAGTCCGAGTTTTGGTGTCTTTGCTTGGTTACCAGGTCTGTCTGCTGAAATGAACTTTTTATAAAGACTTAATTTCCAATATTATTGCTAACCCATATCAAGAGTAAAGCAGTGGTTCCCCTTCTTATTTCACTATAGCCCTCTCTTTTCTCATGTTAGCTTGTTTAATGGGTGAGGATCTCTAAAAGTGCCAAACTTGAGACACAGGTAAGCAAATTAATCCATTTTATCACTTGCAAACACATATCAGCTCCTCTAAAATCAAATTTTTAACAGTAAAAACCTCACAACGCTTTCTTCTACTACATTGACAAACACAACCACAGACTCACTACAGCAGGGTTTCCAACACAGCATAAATCAATCACTTTCTCTCCTCCTCTCTCCTTATCACTGTTCAAAATCTTCTCCAAATTTAATTGCAAATATGGGTGAAGACATTCAACTGCATACATATACATACTTTTAGGACCTGGTGTTTGTTGTTCTAAAGGACAAAATATATTACAGAAATAACTTTCCTCTTCTCAAGTCACCAAAATTAAAGTTATAGACTCTCTTGTCCTGCTCCTGCAGGACACCTCTTCAGTTTTCCTCCTTCCCCCCCTCCTCCCGCTCGGGGAAGACAGAGAAGCAGCAGCCAAGAGCCGAAGCTGACAGTTCACTCCGCGGTGTCTCCGGGGTGTGTGTCGGGAGGGGACGCCGACTCTGCGATGGCACACAGTGTCCCCAGCTCGTGTGCCAGGGCAAGGTAGATGACTCAGCACGGGCAGGCCGCCGGCAGCCGGGCTGAGGAAGGATCTGGCGTTGGTGAGCTCGGGGGGTCCCGGCAGTGTGAGCCCGCTCCTTACAGAGATCTGTCTGTTTATCACAGGGTTTGGGGCACTGCTCGGACGGTTGCTGGGCTGATCCCAGCGTGTTTTACGTGGGTTGGTAGTGCAAAAGGGAAGGTCTAGTCATTCTCTCCAGTATTTGAAATAAACTGCTAAATTTAAACTTGTTTTTTTGAGAGGTATTGTGAATTTTTTTTTTTTCTTCTTTGTTTTAATCACTTTGATTGTAGTTTTACTGGCTTTATAATTTTGGGGAACTTTGGTTATATCTTTTCGATTAGATTCAGTCTTTACTATAAATTTATATTTTTCACCTTGAGGTTTCAATTCAGTTTTGTC
Source organism: Pseudopipra pipra (assembly GCF_036250125.1). NCBI lineage: Eukaryota > Metazoa > Chordata > Aves > Passeriformes > Pipridae > Pseudopipra > Pseudopipra pipra. The sequence continues at coordinate 54,327,434 of NC_087580.1, read as the reverse complement.
AAGAGCTGGTTACAGTGTGTTATTCTTGCAAAATAGAGCTCTTGACACTTTTAATCTCATTTATTTTATTCAAATAGTTTCAAGTCCCTCTGTCTTTTCAGACAATTTCTTTTTAGATGACCTTTTCTTTTACAATAAAAACATTTTACTGCCTGGACTCTTGAAACAATTTGTTGGGGTCTGCTTATATATATTTTTTGGGCTTCTCTCAGTAAGTCTTTGAGCTCCCCTTTCTCCCATCCATCTAATTTCTTTAGTTCTCTTTTAATATCACTCCAGGCATAATTTATAAAGTGGACTTTCAACAATATTAGGCCAGCTGGTGTATCAGGACTAATGCCTAAATATTGCTGTAAATTTTTCTTTAGTCTTTCTAACCAGGTAATAGGGGTTTTATTTTTTTCTTGCTGATCTTTAAATGCCTTTTTGACATTTTTCTCATGGGGAACAGCCTTTCTGGTTCTTTCGGGCAAGGGAGTACAGTACTCAGTCAGGGCTGAGTTACATTCCCAATCGAGTCCTAAGAATTTGTTTAATTGTTCAGCTACTCCCAAGAGGTCTTCCATCAGTTTCCCTACTTCTTTTGTTGTTTTTAAACTTTTGTCTTCTTCACCAGAGCTTTCCTGATCTACTAAAAAGGTTCTGACGTTTCTTAGGGCTGTCTGTTTTTTTCTTTGGGCTTTAGTTCTTTTGGGACTTCCATACCCTTGATTTAACAGGGCCGTGAGGTTTACAGCTGAGGGGAGTTGTGGAGAGGGAGGGGGAGTATTTCTTGGGGCTGTGGGAACTACAACCGAGGGAGTTTGTAAACAATAAGAAGGGTTATAGGGGAGAGGTAAGTTACCTAGTAGTTCCCATTTCACTTCTTTTGATCTCTTTTCTATTGGCCTTTCTTGGGTTAACTTACTAATATTCTCAATATCTTCCCAATTTGATATCATTACCCCCAGAGGACTGGTAGGGGTAATATCCAGCAATGCCTGCTTGGGCAATGCCTGCTTGCTCCCTTTTCTCTTGGGGCTGCCTTTCTTACTGAATCCTTGCCCCATACTTTTCCAAGGTCCCTTCTAGAATCTCTCCACCGACTCTCTGGGATCCCTTCTAAACTCTCCCCACTGACACAAAGGTCTCTCCTTAAGACTTTCCACCGACCCCAGAGGTCCAATCAGCAATTCTCTCGCTTCGCCCGGTCACTGGCTGTTCCGTTCGCACGGGGACAGAAGCGCAGTTCAAAGGGCTGCCGCAGTCCCTTGGCAGCAAAGCTGCGTCTCATCCACTCATCCACCCCGACCTCTTACCCGCCCAACCAGGGAATACTCACAGTCCGTTGTTCTTCCCTGGGTCTTCGTGCACGAGAATTATGGGCCCTTTTTGCTGCAGCAATCCGGGAGCAATCCTTGCTTTTACCATATAACCATAGAACGTGTTACTCCAGTCCTGTGGAAAATTAGACCCGAAATAGGCCGCTGAATTCAGCAGGGGCCCCCCTGTTTCGAGTACTAATTAACCCAGCAGGGATCGGAGAACATCACGTCGGGAAAGTCACCAATTGTGATAAACAAAGTCTCGAGTTTCTATAAGTTTCGAATAATAGTTTATTATATGGTAAAAGCAAGCAGCCGGCTGGGTGACAGAAATGAGACCAGTTTCCCAAATCTGCACACCCCTACTACAGGGTACATTTAGTATTTATCTTAGCTACTTCATGCATATTAATTATATCATATACATATACATTCTACAGGTTTTTGCTAAGTATTTAATATATGGGTTTTCTTACAGCTAAAGCTAAAAGGGTTATCTCTACAACCAGTCATAATTCATGCATTCTTGGACGAACAGGCGCCTAAAGATTTAAAGTTCTACTATATTTTATCCTTAGGATAGTAAGGAGGTTTTAGGCCTCTTGACCTTGTGAGGGTCTGTTTTATTTCTTTATGGGGGTGTAATTAAGTTTTACAATCCGTTTGTTTTATTTTGATGTAATCACCCATTTGTTCCACGAATCACAATTATTTATATATCACAAAACTTACATTTTGACTCCAATATAGAAAGTCATAATATGATTAAATTTGTATTATGAATTTAGCTGGAATTTGAAAACAAACTCCAAATTCTATATCAACTGACTTTTGAAGATCTCTCACTGGCTTTAGAGATATCTTCAGCGAATTTACTTCATAATATCCAACCTGGAAAAACTTTAAAAGAATGGATTACTAGTATAGTTTGAATAATACTGTCAAATTACCAGACAATACTATAGTTATTGATATTATATTTCTATTGTCTCTCCTGGAAGTTGATATTGTTTGCATATGCTTTATCCCAGGAGTTTTATAGCAAGCAGCAAGAATTGGTTAAAATATCTCTCTCCCCTCTCTGACTGCTGCAACATATATAAGAAACCTTTTCATTTACAACTCCACACAAGATTATAAATAACAATGCATGAAGTGCTGAGCCTCACAGAAAAAGAGCCCTGTGTTAGAAAGCAAGACAGTGACTAGTTAGCAAAGCTGTAAATGAAAGGCTGATGTTTTTTGGACCCACCCCCCCTTCTCCCCCCATAGGCCCTAGCTTGCATTATGCCCGCAATCTTTTGATAGACTGCTAACTTCATAGCATGATGGTTTCTGTTGTTTGAATGCTTTATCTAACTTGTGCATTCCTTTACTGCATGCCTTAGTTGAGTGACTTTTGACCATGTCCTGGATATTTTTCTTTATGCTCTTAATGCTCTTGGGTTCTTCACAGCACACAGGTTTTGACCATTTAACACAAGCAGTGACAGTGCCTGGTGCCTGATTGTATTGCACTACCTGCTTTGTCCTACATGATTCTCTACAGCCTTTTATTAGTAACTGACAGCCAACCACTTCGTACTATAAAACTTATATTCCTCTCGTACGGTCAAGTTACAAAAATTCTGAAATTTTAAATTCTTTTGTGAAAACTTGTTTAATAGTCTAAGCTCTACTTTGCAGAAATTCCACAGATTCATTCTGTAATCCAAACCCGTGAGACACTCCTGTTCATCTATTCCAACTTGGAGATTACATCTACATTCAACAGTAGGATGCTGACCCCCTGTATGCTGACTGCAAAGAGATTATGATTACCTGCAACCACGGCATAGCATGCAAGTGACCCTGGCTGACCCAATGAAGCAGGAACAGCTAGAGCCTATTCCGATCTCTTCACTAAAGATGGATATGGTTACAAAGATATTATTGTCTACCCTTTTCCTATTAGTCCTTTGTTGTAGATATTCTATGTTGTTTTCCTTGTTTTTCATCAATATGCTGCTTAACTTGTTCAACAATGGCATGGTCTAACCACAGACCATGCGGTGGGAATGTATTTGTGCTTAATTGGATGATGCAAGCGCTGATAGATGGGAACTTCCTCCCTGACTCAACCATCTTGTATAACTTGAGATTAATTGGTATTTTGCTATTAGTTGACAACTCTCCAAAAACATTTGACAGAAACAGTGAAAAAGAAGATGATGTTAAGACAGACCCCCGAGATACAGCACGCCATAGGCAAATCATATAAAAACCTGTCCTTACACGGGACACTAAGCTCCAAGTCAACAAAGCTAAGCTTTTTATTCATGTAACAACTAACCTAACGGTTTAATTTCAATAAAAAAAAAAAAAAAGGGGAGGGAGTGAGGAAAGATAAGTTCATGAGATGGTCTTGATGACTGTTTCTTGAGGTTGCTTGCCTAAATAGCCAGAATTGTTTTAAACGTGGTGGAGAAGTGGAGTTTTTGAAGTTTTTGTAGTGACTACTGACAAGTTCTCTTTGAAGTCCAAAAGCCCATTTGCATAGAGAAGTGCGTGTTTTGCTTTAAAAATAGGAGTATATATTTATCTTTAAATTATGTTTGTATGTATTTGGGTTTTGAATTGAACGTGAAGCAGAAATATGTTTATGTTTTCCAAGTTATACTTTCATAAAAACAAGAAATACATAATTAGATCTTACTCATCTGAGGGCAAAACACAAGAATGATAATTTCTCAGTTCACAACCAGAAAACACAGTAAAATACAACTCAAAAGTATGTTTGTGTGAGAGCATGAAGTGATGACCATCATGCATGAAAGTTGTGTGAATGTATGCATGTGAATGTATGAATATATGATTATTAATATATTCTGTTTTTGCTCACAAATGCATAAACCATATTACCTCACATATGCATAAGCACTTTTAAATAAAAAATAGGAGACACATAACCCTGAGTTAAATGAAGTTTCATTTGCAAAATAAAAGTTTTCAAGAACCACGTGGAACAAAGAGTCGAACCAAGCGAAATGTGCATCAGCTAGGGCCAGATTGTAATGATAACGTTCAGTTGTGGGACATTCCAACCAACATAATTGCTTCCTTTTTAGCACCAATTGGCACTGCGAAAGTGATGCCTTAAGCCCCTAATGGTTTTTTATTTTTCTAATATTTGTAAGACTTGTAAGTTTTATAAGTAAGTTTTAAAAGCAGCAACCTTTCCCCCCCTTTGTCCCTTGTTCCTTTCCCTTGTTTATACATTCCCTAACCCTCTTACCCCATTCTATGCTCCCCATATCAATCCTGCTTCTGAATACAGCAGAGTGTTTAGTCTTTTGTCAAGGCAAGGCCTAGACAGTTGACAGAACAGCATATCTGGGCCTAAACCACAGAATATGGTCAGGAATTAGGTAACTATGTACCCTTTGTGCTCTGATGAAGACAAAGATGGGATGAAGGGGGGGTCCCACAATACACCCCAGACTCATTTCAAGGGGTTGGACCCGGGGCGGTCCAGAGGAAAGGCCAAAAGGTGGGCACATTTGGGATTGGATGGATGATATTATAAAATGTAACCTCTCAGGCACGGTCGGGCGCGCGTCCTGTAACATCTTAGCCTTGGCAAATAAACCCTTTCTTATCTCACCCCTAATTAACTGCTCCGGAGATTTTTTTCAGCACCAAAATACACAGGCAACAAAAGCATTGAAAGAAATTAAAAAGGTTAGGATGTTGGGCTGCTAAGCAATTAAACATAGCATCAAAAATTTTAACTGAACTAACAAATGATGTTGATAGCATTAGGCACGCTGTTTTGCAAAACAGAACTGCAATAGATTTTTTGCTTTTAGCACAAGGGCACGGATGTGAAGATTTGGAAGGTATATGTTGTATGAATTTATCAGATCATTCAACCTCGATACACGCTGATCTCCGAAAGTGGAAAGACGACATGAAAAAGCTTACTGTCAATGTGTCACCATTTCAAGAATGGTTAAACAATCTAGGATTATCAGGATGGCTATGAGACTTAGTAAAATCTGGAACAGTTATTTTGCTGGTGATTTGCATTATTTTGATAATTGTACCATGTATCTTGAAGTGTCTTACTGATATGGTGTGAAAGACCATCAATCAGGCCTGGATTGTGCAAAAAGAAAAAGGGGGAATTGTTGAGAGTATCTTAGATGATGCAGGACATATATTGCTGCAGGCCTGCTTGCCCAATCCAGCCTGCGTGCCGGACGGCAGGGACCTGTGTCCTTGAGCAGCAGATGTGTGTCCTTGAGCAGCAGATATGAGAAAGCTGCATAGAGATAAACAAGAGAAGAGGATGTTATCCAGGGTGTGAGAAACCAGAAGATGGGGGGGCCTGGAAATGTCAGAGCGTGTGCCTTGGCTAGTAGAGTCAATAAAGTTATAGATATAGCATGTGAAAACGGATGTAACGAATAGAGAGTTAGAGTAGAGCGTGTGAACCCTGTAGGACCCTTGATAATGTGTATATTTTTGGAATAAAGCGGAGCATTGACTGTACCTCCATGAGGATGTGTCTTTGACTCTGGAGCTCCTTTTTGCATCTTCTCGTTTTAGACCCACACTGGAGTAGTTCATAGAATCAATTAAGGGGTTGGAATGGACCTTAAAGATCATCTAGTCCCAAACCCCCCTGCCATGAGCAGGGACACCTCTTACTAGACCAAGCCCTGTCCAACCTGGCTTTGAACACTGCCAGGGTTGGGGAATCCACAACCTCCCTGGGTAACCTGTTCCAGTGTCTCACCACCCTCACAGTAAAAAATTTCCTAATATCTAACCTAAATTTCTCTTCTTTCAATTTGTACCCATTACTCCTTGTCCTATCACTATAGTTCCTGATGAAGATTCCCTCTCTGGCTTCCTTGTAGACCCCCTTCAGGTACTGGAAGGTTGCTATGAGGTCTCCATACAACCTTCTCTTCTCCAGAGCTGAACAGCCCCAACTTTCTCAGCCTGTCTTCATAGGGGAGGTGCTCCAGTTCTCTTATCAATTTCATGGCCTTCCTCTGGACTTGCCCCAACACTTCCATGTCCTTCTTATGTTGAGGGCACCAGAGCTGTATGCAGTAATCCAAGTGGGGTCTTATAAGAGCAGAGTAGAGGCAGAGAATCACCTCCTTCAACCTGCTGACCACGCTCCTTTTGATGCAACCCAGGATTGTGTTGGCTTTCTGGGCTATGAGCGCACACTGACAGCTCATGTTGAGTTTTTCATCCACCATCACCCGCAAGTTCTTCTCTGCAGGGCTGCTCTCAATCCCTTCTCTGTCCAACCTGTAGGTCTGTTTGGGATTGCTATGACCCAGGTGTAGGACCTTGCACTTCACTTTGTTGAACTTCATGAGATTTGCATCGGCCCACATCTCAAGACTGTCAAGGTCCCTCTGGATGGCATCCCTTCCCTCCAGCATATGTACCACAACACACAGCTTGGTGTCATCAGCAAATTTGCTGAGGGTGCACTCAATCCCACTGCCCATGTCGCCGACAAGGATGTTGAACAGTATTGGTCCCAGTACCAACCCCTGAGGGACACCACTCATCACTGGTCTTCACATGGACAGTGAGCTGTTGACCACAACTCTTTGTGTGCGACCATCCAGCCAGTTCTTTATCCACTGAGTGGTCCATCCATCAAATACATGTCTCTCCAATTTGGAGACAAGGATGTGTAAGGTAAAATATATGCAGGTATCTTCCCCAAAAATGCCAAGGCAGTGGAAAGGATTCAAAAAGGTTTATTTCGGAGTCAAGGACATTAAAACTTATTTCACAGCACTGCAAGACAGCACCGGGCCTCAGGGAAAAGGCAAACCTCCTGTTTACTCCCAGGCTTTATCATCGCTGGCCCCCCCCAACTCCCCAGGCCGCAGTGACCCTGTAGCATTTCTGTAAGCGTTATCTCTCTCCTCTCACATATCCGAGAGAGGCTGAGCACTTCCCTTGGTATGTGGGGGGGAGAAAGCATTGAAACTGCCTTTGAGAAAGAGTTACCTTTTAGGCAGAAAGCAAAAGCTCTGTCTCCTTTGTAACAAAATCTTCCAGAAAAAAGGGTATTTTACCCTCACAGAAGTCATGCGGAACAGTGTCAAACGCTTTGCATAAGTCCAGGTAGATGATCACAGTTGCTCTGCCCCTATCCACCAGTGCTGCAGCCCTGTCATAGAAGGTCACCAAATTTGTCAGGCATTAAGAAATGTAGTTCATTGGAAGGACTCATTAATGTTGGAGAAGTTTGTGGAGGACTGTCTCCCATGGGAGGGACCACATGCTGGAGCAGGGGAAGGAGTTCTTCCCCGAAGGAGGAAGTGGTGGCAGAAACAACATGTGATTAACTGACCATAACCCCCATTCCCTGTCCCCCTGTGCCACTGGGGGGAGGAGGTAGAGAGTCGTGAATAAAGTTAAGCCCAGGAAGGAGAGACAGGTGGGGGGAAGGTGTTTTTAAGATTTGGGTTTACTTCTCATTATGCTACTCTAATTTTGATTGGTAATAAATTCAGCTAATTTTCCCAAGTCAAGTCTGGTTTGCCTGTGACAGTAATTGGTGAGTGATCTCTCCCTGCCCTTATCTCAGCTCATGAACCTGTCATTATATTTTCTTTTCCCTGTGTAATTGTAGTGGGTTTCTGTGACTGGGTTTTGGTAGCGGAGGGGGGGGCTACAGGGGTGGCTTCTGTTAGAAGCTGCTAGAAGCTTCCCCTGTCCCGTGAAGCCAATGTCAGCTGGCTCCAGGACGGACTTCCTGATGCTGGCCAAGGCCAAGCCAATTAGGAGTAATAGTAACGCCTCTGTGATAACATATTTAAGAACAGAAGACTGTTGAGCAGAAAAAATTCCAGCCAGGGAAGAGCAGAGTGAGAACATGGGAATAACAATGTAGACACCAAGGTCAGTGCAGAAGGAGGGGGAGGAGGTGCTCCAGGCGCCAGAGCTGTGGCCCCTGAGGCCCGTGGTGAAGACCATGGTGAAGCAGGCTGTCCCCCTGCAGCCCATGGAGGACCATCAGGGTGCAGAGACCCACCTGCAGCCCATGGAGGAGCCCATGCTGGAGCAGGTGGATGCATGAAGGAGGCTGTGACCCCGTGGGAGGCCCAGGATGGAGCAGGGTCCTGCTGGAGACCTGCGGCCTGTGGAGAGGGAAGCCCACGCTGGAGCAGATTTTTCCTGGGTAGGACTTGTGGCCCCTGTGGGGGACCCACGTTGGTATAGTTCATTCATGAAGGACTGCACCCCATGGAGAAGTGATCCACGGGACAGCAGTTTGGGAAGAACTGCTACCTGAGGGATGGACTCACACCGGAGAGGTCCATCAAGGGCTGTCTCCCGTGGGAGGGACCCCACAGGAGCAGGTGAAGGACTCCTCTCTCTGAGCAGCGGTGGAAACAACAGCGGACTGTAACCCCCATTCCCTGTCCCCCTGCACCGCTGGGGGGGACGAGGGAGAACATGGAAGGAAGGAGGGGTGGGGGGAAGGTATTTTTAAGATTGTTTTATTTCTCACTCTTTGGCTCTTATCCTGTTAGTCATAAATTTAATATCCCCACTTTGAGTCTGTTTTGCCTGTGAAGGTAATCAGTCACTGACCTCTCCCAGCTCTTAACTCATGAATCCTTAGCTGTTTTCTTTTTTTCTCTCTCCTCTGTCCAGTTGCAGAGGGAGTGAGAGAGTGGGTTTAGTGGATACCTGGCATCCAGCCAAGGTCAACCCACTATAGTAATTGAGGAGTGGAGTGATAGGGTGGCTTTGGTGGGCACCTGGTGTCTAGCCAAGGGCAAACCACCATACTGTTCTATAATTTAGAAAAAAAGTAGAAAGTGTTTCCTGATAATTACATTCCATGTGTTTTTCTTTATAGCTTTTCCTGTAAATTATATATTTAATTTGTTTTAAATTGATTTAATCTCTTTTAGAGAAAGAAGGGAATCTGGAGGCTGTGTCAGAATACAGAAGTGCTCATTTGCAAACGTATCATCAGAAGTGTAATTGCCCAATTATGTCAACAATTTGATTTGTATTTTTGAATATAATAAGCATTTTTCTAATTAAAGGTCTGTTTTATGCTTCCATCTATCTTCTGAAGGTGTGACCATACAAAGAAAAACATTTTATGTAAATAAGCTAGATTAGTTGCTCTCATTTATTCCTTGTTATTTAACTTTAATTTTTATTCATTGGTGAAAACCCTGCATTCGTGTCTTAGCTGCTTTCAGAGATTAAAAATACTGACTTAATAGGTGTAGGGGGGCTAGCTGGTATCAACTAATTAGGAAATTCATATCTATAATAAGCATAGGCACCTATCTTTCCCCTCTAAAGACAATAGAATCTTTCTGTGAAATTGAAAAAATTCTGTCATACAAAAATGCCTGAGTTGCCTTTGATCTTTTCTTGAGGCAGTATATGTTGGTTACTGGAAAATAAAGAAATGTTATGTAAAAGCACATTACCCATTTGTCCTGGTTTCATCTGGGATAGAGCTAGTTTTCTTCTTAGTAGCTGTTACAGTGCTGTGTTTTGGATTTGGTATGAGAATAATGTTGATAACACACTGATGTTTTTGTTGTTGCTAAGTGGTGCTTACTCTAAATCAAGGACTTTTCAGTGTCTCATGCTCTGGCAGTGAGTAGGTGCACAAAAAGCTGGGAGGGAGCAAAGCTGGGACAGGTGACTTGAACTGGCCAAAGGGATATTCCACACCATAGAACATCATGCCCAGTATATAAACTGGGGGACTTTCCTGAAAGAGGAGCTGATTGCAGTTTGGAGTCAGGCCTGGGATCAGTCAGTGGATGGTGAGCAACTGTATTGTGCATCGCTTGGTTTTTTTGAGTTTTATCTCTCTCCCCCTATTATTATTGTTGCCTTAAAATTGGGAGCAAAAAAAACCTCCAGGCACATTTAATTTAGTAGAGATAAGATAGAGAGCATGTCTTTAATGAGGCCTTCAGGTGCAAGGAGTACAAACAATGCATGTGCCCCGTGTCCAGGGGTTCCATAGTTTATGGTATTATCCATCCAATCCCAGAACTATCTGCCCCTGGCACTCCTCCCCGGAAATTGAATCAGAGGTCCCAAGACCCCTTTCTTCCTCATCTTCCTCTTCTTCGCAGCACGTACAGTCTTTGGAACTTCTCCAAGGTTAAGGGCTTGAAGGTTGCTTTGACTATGATGGTATCTTGTTCAGGCCTGGGGTGCAAATGTTCTTAAACAGAATGAAGGCCTGCCTTGAAAGGAGTCTAAACAAACTTAAAGAATTTAGAAAATTCGATATGAAACAGGGAAATAGGGTTGGGTAAGTGTAAACTACAATTCTAAAGTGTGACAGACTATATAATTATACTAAAAATCTACACTTACTACACAGCTACTTTAAAATCTGCAAAAAACTAAAAATCCTGAAAATCCAAAGGCATCATTATTATTATTATTATTATTACTATTTACTTTGTTTCAATTATTAAACTGTTCTTATCTCAACCCATGAGTTTTACTTTTCTTAATTCTCCTCCCCATCCCACAGGCTCAGAGGAAGGAGGGGAGGCAGTGAGTGAGCAGCCGTGTGGTACTTTAGTTTTCAACTGGGGTGAAATCACGACAGTCCTTTTTGGTGCCCAGTGTGGGGCACAAAGGGTTGAGGTAACAACAGATCTGACCAGAGACTGTTAAAACTAAATTGTTAGTAGCATTCATTGTATTGGTTTAATAGTCACTGGTAACAATGTTGATTTTTTTTTTACTATCAGAGTTGTTGTGCTTGTTTTCAGGGTTGTGTTCTGTAGTACCTTACTCACAGCATGTGTTCACTGTTTTGGTGTTTATTACAGAATCACAGAATCACTGAATAGGCTAAGTTGGAAGGGACCCACAAGGATTATTGAGCCCAACTCCTAGCCCTGCACAGGACCATCCCCAAGAGGCACACCATGTGCCTGAGAGTACTGTCCAAACGCTTCTTGAACTCTGTCAGGCTTGGTGCTGTGACCACTTCCCTGGAAAGCCTGTTCCAGTGCCCAACCACCCCCTGGGTGAAGAACCTTTTTCTAATATCTAACCTAAACATCCCCTGACACAACTTCAGGTCATTCCCTCAGGTTCTGTCACTGGTCACCACAGAGAAAAGATCAGTGCCTGTCCCTCCTCTTCCCCTCATGAGGAAGTGGTAGACTGCAATGAGGTCTCCCCTCAATCACCTCTTCCCCAGGCTGAACAGACCAAGTGACCTCAGCCACTCCTCATACAGCTTCCCCTCAAGGCCTTTCACCATCTTCGTTGCCTTCCTTTGGACACTCTCTAATAGCTTAATATCTTTCTCATATTGCGGTGACCAAAACTGCACACAATAGTCAAGGTGAGGCTGCACCAGGGCAGAGTAGAGCAGGACAGTCACCTCCCTCGACTGGCTGGCGATGCTTTGCCTGATGCACTCCAGGACATGGTTGGCCCTCCTGACTGCCAGGGCACACTACTGACTCATATTCAACTTTTCATCAACCAGGACCCCCAGGTCCCTTTCTGTAGTGTTGCTTTCCAGCATCTCATTCCCCAGTCTGTACGAACATCCAGGGTTGCCCCATCCTAGGTGCAGAATCTGTCACTTTCCCTTGTTGAACTTCATAGGGTCGGTGATTGCCCAGTCTTCTAATTTGTTGAGGTCTCTCTACAAGGCCTCCCTGCCTTCAAGGGAGTCAACAGCTCCTCCCAGTTTTGTGTCATCTGCAAACTTGCTTAGTATCCCTTCCAGCCCCGTGTCCAAGTCATTTATGAAGAGGTTGAAGAACTCAAAGCCTAAGATGGAGCAGAACCCCACTAGTGACAGGTCACCAGTCTGATGTCACCCCATTCACTATTACCCTTGTCATGGTTTGAGAGCCCCAAAAATCTAATTCTCTAGTCAAAACCCCCTCCCATATCTCAACCTAGTATGTGTTTTCCAGACAACCACACGAGACTTAGGGAATATATTACAATGACTGTACACATAAATATTATAATACATTACACACACGATCTCAACTATCTCTACTATGATAAATCAGTATTTACAATGGACTAGATCTCTTCTCCCCTCCAAATAAAAGTTCAGGAGGGAAGAAGGAAAGATCCTTTCCAGTCTCAGAGCAGCAGTTTCTCTCTAGGGCAGCAGCTTATCTTCTTCCCATGCAGCAGCAGCCGTGGCTGGATCTCTGCCAGCACACACGAGGGGGAAACCCAAGCCCCCCTCAGCCACTCGTTTCAAGCGAGGGTCTTCTTCCGTAGGCTGTGTTCACCAGGACAAGGGTCACTTCACTACGTCATATCACGAAGCTCTGGGGTCTCCGTGACAGTCCTTATCTTTAGGGGATTCAAGCCCCTTTGCAGAGCTCCTGTGCTCTGCCTCAAGCTGCCAGCTTGGCAGCAACGGCGAGGGGGGAAGCCAAGGTCACCCCCTCTGCATTCTTCTCCATCCCGGTCTAGCTTTCCAGGACGCTTTGAGCTTTTCAGCTCTTCTCTCTCTCTGGTGCTGCATGTTGCATTTTAGGACTTCCATCCAGTAGGAGTCCACCACCCCAACTTAAGAGGGGTCTCAAAAGGGTTTTGGGGGGTCTGGTTCAGTTCTTACCCCCAAAACTCTGTGTAGAGTTTAGTCCTGCTCTCTCTCTCTTCATTAGACATCTCTGCGTCTCTCCTACTTGGCTGTAATGCCTCTGCTGCTTCTTATCTTTTCTGGTTCCCTGCCACCGTTTCTGGACGCTGCTTCTGCCGCTGCTCTGTCTCTGCTCACTCACAGTAGAGAAGACTTTTTTAGCTTTGAGCCACAGGTACTTAACTCAGCATTACATAGAATCATAGAATCATAGAATAGATTGGGTTGGAAAAGACCTCCAAGATCATCAAGTCCAACCCCTGATCCAACTCCAATTACTATATCATGGCACTAAGGGCCATGTCCAATCTCTTTTTAAAAACCTCCAGGGATGGTGAATCCACCACCTCTCTGGGTAGGCCGTTCCAAAGCCTGATAACCCTCTCTGTAAAGAATTTCTTCCTAACATCCAACCTAAACCTCCCCTGGCAGAGCTTGAGCCCATGTCCCCTTGTCCTATTGTTGGTTGCCTGGGAGAAGAGACCAACTCCCGCCTGGCTATAACCTCCCTTCAGGTAGTTGAAGAGAGTGATGAGGTCGCCTCTAAGCCTTCTCTTCTCCAGACTAAACAACCCCAGCTCCCTCAGCCTCTCCTCATAGGACTTGTGCTCAAGTCCCTTCACCAGCCTCGTTGCTCTTCTCTGGACCCGCTCCAGCACCTCAATATCCTTCCTGAACTGAGGGGCCCAGAGCTGAACACAATACTCAAGGTGTGGCCTCACCAATGTAGAGTACAGGGGAAGGATCACTTCCCTGGTCCTGCTGGCCACACTGTTCCTGATGCAGGCCAGGATGCCATTAGCCTTCTTGGCCACCTGGGCACACTGCTGGCTCATGTTCAGCCTCCTGTCGATCAGGACCCCCAAGTCCCTTTCCGCCTGGCTGCTCTCCAGCCACTCTGTCCCCAGCCTGTACCGCTGCAGGGGGTTGTTGTGGCCAAAGTGCAGGACCCAGCACTTGGCCTTGTTGAACTTCATTCCATTGGAGTCAACCCATCTCTCCAGTCTATCCAGATCCCTCTGCAGAGCCCTCCTGCCTTCCGGCAGGTCGACACGCCCTCCCAACTTGGTGTCATCTGTAAATTTGCTGATGATGCACTCAATCCCCTCATCTAAATCATCGATAAAGATGTTAAAAAGGACTGGGCCCAGCACTGACCCCTGGGGAACACCACTGGTGACCGGTCGCCAACTGGATGCAGCTCCATTCACCAGCACTCTCTGGGCCCGGCCCTCGAGCCAGTTCCTGACCCAGCACAGGGTGCCCCTGTCCAAGCCGTGGGCTGCCAGCTTTTCCAGGAGTATGCTATGGGAGACAGTGTCAAAGGCTTTGCTGAAGTCCAGATAGACCACATCCACAGCCTTTCCCTCATCCACCAGGTGGGTCACTTGATTGTAAAAGGAGATCAGGTTGGTCAAACAGGATCTGCCCCTCCTAAACCCATGTTGGCTGGGTCTGATCCCTTGTCCATCCTGTAGCTGCCGTGTGATTTCACACAGGATAATCTGTTGCATAACTCTGCCAGGCACCGAGGTCAGGCTGACAGGCCTGTAGTTACCCGGGTCAGCCTTGCAGCCTTTTTTATGGATTGGGGTGATATTTGCCAACTTCCAGTCATATGGGACCTCCCCAGTGAGCCAGGATTGTTGGAAGATGATGGAGAGCGGCTTGGCAAGCTCTTCTGCCAGCTCCTTCATTACCCTAGGATGGATCCCATCTGGTCCCATAGACTTCTGAGGATCCAGATGACTCAGTAAGTCACTGACTATTTCCTCCTGGAATACAAGGGGACTATTTGGTTTCCTATCTCTGTCTACCAGCTCCAGAGGCCAGTTGCCTTGAGGGCCACCTGTCCTACTGGTAAAAACTGAGGCAAAGTAGGTGTTGAGTACCTCAGCCTTCTCCTCATCTCTATTAACTATGTTTCCCTCCAAGTCCCTCAAAGAATGGAGGTTTTCTTTGCCCCTCCTTTTGTTATTAATGTATTTATAGAAGGACTTTTTGTTATCCCTAACAGAAGTGGCTAATTTAACTTCAAATTGCGCTTTTGTATCCCTGATTTTTTTTCTGCATGATCTAGCTGTCTTCCTGAATTCTTCGTAGGTAGCCAGCCCTTTCTTCCACAGTCGGTAAACTCTCTTTTTATTCCTGATTTCCTTCAGAATCTCCCTGTTTAACCAAGCTGGTTGTCTTCCCCGTCGGCTTGCCTTTCGGCACACCGGTACGGCCTGTTCCTGTGCACTCAAAACTTCCTGCTTGAAGCACATCCATCCTTCCTGAACCCCCTTGTTTTCAAGGGTTATTTCCCAGGGTATGCTCTGGACTAGACTTCTGAATAGGTCAAAATCTTCCCTCCGGAAGTCCAGCATAGAGGTTTTATTGTTTCTCCTTGAATCCCTGAGTATTGAAAATTTTATTATTTCATGGTCACTATTTCCCAGGTGGCCTTCAACCACTACATCTCCCATCAGCCCTTCTCTGTTTGTAAACAACAGGTCTAGTGGGGCCTTACCCCTGGTAGGTTCATTTACCAGTTGATGAAGGAAATTGTCCTCTATACACTCCAGGAAATTCCTAGATTGCCTCTTCTCTGCAGTATTGAGCTCCCAGCAGATATCCGGCAGGTTAAAGTCACCCACGAGGACAAGGGCTGATGATTTCGAGACATCCGCCAGCTACTTGAAGAATATTTCATCCCCTTCGTCATCCTGGTAGGGCGGTCTGTAACAGACACCTATGATGATGTCGGCCTTGTTGGTCTTCCCCCTGATTCTGGTCCACAGGCACTCAACCTTATCATTGCTGATCTCGAGTTCAACAGAGTCAAGAGACTCTCTAACATATAAAGCCACCCCTCCACCTCTCCTACCCTGCCTGTCCTTTCTGAAGAGCTTGTAGCCATCCATGGCAACACTCCAGTCATGCGAGTCATCCCACCACGTTTCTGTGATGGCGACTACATCATAGCCTTCCTGCTGCACAATGGCTTCCAGCTCCTCTTGTTTGTTGCCCATGCTGCGTGCATTAGTGTACATGCACTTCAGGTGGGCTGTTGATTTAATTCTTAACTCAGACTTTCGATCCTTAGGCTGATCACTGGAACTGCTGTTCCAAGTCCCTGCAGCCCCCCCAGCCAGGGGCTGGGGGGCCCCAGAGGCCCCAAGGGGCTCCGAACCCCTTTCCTTGTGGCCTCAGAACATGGCTACCACTTCTACAACCAAACTACAACCAGCCTTCTCTTCCGTTTGCTTGTGGTATGTTTATATTTCGCAGAAGCGCTCATTGGATAAAACTTCCAAACTTCCAGGGTCACCACCCCCTGGGGTTTTACCATTTTATAACTGCAGGGGAAAAACTGTTTCCCCCACTACAACCCTCTGTGCCCAACCTGAGCCAATTGCTCACCCACCGCATGATGTGTTTATCCAGCTGTGTGCTGGACATTTTGTTCAGAAGGATCCTGGGAGAAACAGTATCAAGAGCTTTACTGAAATCCAAAAAGATGACATCAACTGGCTTCCCTTGATCAGTTAAGTGGGTTACCTTGTCATAGAAGGAAATCAGGTTTGATAAGCAGGACTTTCCTCTCATGAAGCCATGCTGGCTGTGACCAGTGACAATGTTGTCTTTCAGGTGTTTTTCAATACCTCCCAGAATAATCTTCTCCATAACTTTACCAGGCACTGAAGTGAGATTAAGAGGCCTGTAGTTTCTGGGGTTTTCCTTCTCGCCCTTCTTTAAAACTGGGGCAACATTCACCAGCTTCCAGTCAGCTGGGACCTCTCCGTATTCCCAAGACGGCTCAAAAATCATTGAGAGGTTTTGCGATAACATCAGTCAACTCTTTGAGGATTCTGGGATTAATTCCATCAGGCCCCATAGATTTATAGGGATTCATCTTGAGCAGCAGATCCCATGCAGTTTCAGGGTTGACTGGGTATTGACTTCCAACATTTGGGAATTGCCTGCTCCTGTGCCCTTAGGAGGTGATGTTTGAAAAGTGACCAGCACTGATGGACCCCAGCACATGCAAAAACATTTTCCCAGGGGACCTTACTTACTAATTCCCTGAGCAGCCTGAAGTCTGCTCTCCTCAAGTCCAGAGCTGAGGTTTTGCTGGCACTTTTCCTCTTTTGGGGCCTGGGTCAAGGCTATTCTTTTGTTGTATTTTGTAGTATTGGCTTATGATATGATAGCATGTCTGGTCATGAAACTAATCTGGTGTGTACACAGCATTGCCATCACCGTTGTGCTTCAGGAGCCATCTATTGGGAACTATTAATAATTACACCTTTTACCTTTTCTCCTTGGAGAGTCTACCTATGGGGGAGGCATCCTTCCTTCCTTCCTTCCTCCCTCCCTCCCTCCCTCCCTCGCTTCCTTTTGAGAATTTTGAATATTTTGAATATCCTTTACATACCCTTGAAACCAACCTGGTCCTTTTGCTAGGAGCCATCATGTTGCTGCATATGGTTCAGGTCTTGTTTATGGTTAAACAGCTATTTAAGAATATCACCCAGAGATCTGCTCCAAGGTTGGATAGTTATGAGTGGCAAGGTGTGTGGGATTGTATGGGCAAGTGCCTAGGAGAGTGGACACTGCCAATGTTTTGGAATTTCACCCCTGAACAAGTGCATAATCTGGAAAAACTAGTAAAATACTTGGAAAAAGTATGCTGTCACCCTGGCAATTCCAGAGAGACCCAGCCTACTGAGCCCTGTTTCAACACTACTCAGTACCCTCAAGGGGAAAAGAAGGTTCTCTGTATTTAATGACAAAATGACAGGCACTGCAGGTACTCTAACCCTGGTGGCAGGCACTGCAGTGGAACCAGAGAACCAACCTATACTGGTATCAGTTGTCCCTAAACACAAGAACATGAAAGACAGCTCATTTAGTAAAGGAGGATGAAGCAGGGCTATCACAGAAACAGGAGAAAGAGGCAGAACCAGAACAAGAGGTAACTACTTGATCCCTATCCCTGAGTGAGCCGCTGGATATATGAAAAGATTTCAGCTGTCATCCAGGTGAGCACATTACCACCTGACTACTCTGATGCTGGGATAACAGGGCTAACAGTTTGGAATTAGAGGGTAGGGAAACCAAACAGCTGGGATCACTTCCCAGGGAAGCAGGAATTGACAAGGCTATTGGTAGAGGGACACAAGTCCTCAGCCTCTAGAGTTGAATCCTGTCAAGCGTGAAGGAAAGGTATCCCTTCAAGAAAGATGTTATACGTCACCCAGGCAAGTGGACCACAATGGAGAGAGGTATCCAGTACCCGAGGGAATTATCCAGGCTAGAAGTGATTTATTTGGACCTGAACAACACACAGTCACCCACAGATCTGGACAAAATCCAATGCACATGACCCATGTGGAAATTTGTACAGAATGCACCATCGTTCATGGCAACCCACTGGCAACAATACTCTGGAAAGATGACACGCCACCAACAATGAGTGAAGTGCTTCAGCAACTCCAGGAATACAAGGAAAAACTGTCCAAAAGGTGTGAAAAACTGTTCCAAGAGTTCAGCAACAAAAAGAGTATAGGTCCTTCTCCCCAGCTGTAGGGACCAGTATCTTGGCTATTAACAGTAACTGTTCTTCTGCTCAAGAGAGAGGATATAGGAAGTACACACCACAGAGTACCCTGTGGTTTTACTCATGGGATCATGGAGGACATGAGGAAGTGGGATGGAAAACCTACCTCGACCCTGGAGACACGGGTATGTGAATTGCAAGGAAAAACAATTACAAATGGTGATTCTTCCAGGAAAGTTGCTGCTTCAGTCTCTAGTGGGCAGTTTCCCAGGCAGAATGGAAGGGCTGATCTTTCTCCTGAACCTGTGGAACAGAATTCTAATCCTTTTCTACAAGAAGTTGGTAGAGAATCCTATGACCAGTACTAGAGGGGCCTTGCCTGCAGCCAGGTGGAGGAGAGGGACAACCAGGTTTACTGGACTATGTGGATTCAATGGCCTGGCACAGCAGCCCCATAGGAGTACAAGGCTCTAGTAGATACTGGTGCACAGTGTACCCTAATGCCATCAAGCTATGCAGGGGCAGAACCCATTTGTATTTCTGGAGTGACAGGGGGATCCAAACAGCTGACTGTATTGGAGGCTGAGAATAACCTAACTGGGAATGAGTGGCAAAAGCATCCCATTGTGACAGGCCCAGAGGCTCCGTGCATCCTTGGCATAGACTGTCTCAGGAGAGGGTATTTCAAGGACCCAAAAGGGGGTTCTTGGTATAGCTGCCCTGGAGATGGAGGAAATTAAACAGCTGTCTACCTTACCTCATCTCTTGGACAACCCTTCTGTTTTGGAGTTGCTGAAGGTCAAAGAATAGCAGGTGCCTATCACTACCACAGTTGTGCACCAGCAGCAATATAGCACTAACCAAGACTCTATGTTTCCCATCCATAAGCTGATTCTTCAACTGGAGAGAAAAAGAGTGATTAGCAGGACTTGCTTACCCTTTAATAGCCCCATATGGTCAGTGCAAAAGTCTAACGGAGAACAGTAGACTATTGTGGTCTCAATGAGGTTGCACCGCTGCTGAGTGCTGCTGTGATGGACATGCTAGAATATGACCTGGAGTCAAAGGCAGACAAGTGGTGCCACGATATCGCTAATGCCTCTTTCACCATCCCTTTGTTGGCATAGTTCAGGCCACAGTTTGCTTCCACTTGGAGGAGCATCCAGTACACCTGGAATCAATTGCCCTGTTGGTGGAAACTTAGTCCTAGCATCTGCCATGGACTGATCCAGACTGCAGTGGAATAGGGTGAAGCTCCAGAACACCTGCAATACATTGATGATGTCATCATGTGGGGCAATGCAGCAGCAGCAGTTTTTGAGAAAGGGAAGAAAATAGTCCAAATTCTTCTGAAAGCTGGTTTTGCCATAAAACAAAGTAAAGTAAAGGGACCTGCACAGATCCAGTTTTTTGGAATAAAATGGCAAGATGGATGTTGTCAGATCCTAATGGATGTGATCAACAAAATAACAGCAATTTCTCCATCAACTAGTAAGAAAGAAACACAAGCTTTTTAAGGCATCGTGGGTTTTTTGATAATGCACATTTCAAATGAGTCTGATTGTCAGCCCTCTCTATCAAGTGACCCATAAGAATGATTTCAAATAGGGCCCTGAGCAATGACAAGCTGGGGAGAATGGCCCTACCTGGAGCTTCTGTCAGAAAGCACCAGGAGAGACTTGAAGTTGACCCCTAGACTTTTGGAGTCAGGGTGTCGTGAAAAGGGGGAGATTTCCTCAACCCTTATTGTGGGAAGATTTCTTCAACCCTTAGTGATTTATTTGTCTGTCAGTGCCCCAGGTAAGCCAAAACCTTTGTGCCCGACCAGTCTGTCAGCATCCCGTTATGGGAACCCTCCACCGAACAGTTCCACTGGATCAGAGGGCGATTTGACTGCCCTTTTCAGGTGGGGCTAAGCCAACAGTGTAAGAGAGACCCCTCAACGGGTCTTCCCACTTATTTGAATGTGTTATCTGCTGCTGGCAACTGCTAGTACCTGTAAAGGACTCATTCTAACAGTTTACAGAATAACACTGTCATAAGTAAATGAAACTAGGCTGAAATATAGTAGCAAAAATTTATTAAAGATTTATATAAAATGCAAATAAGCAAACCAGCATGCTGGGCGGCCTGGGAGACCCCTGCTCCACTTTCGGCACGCGAGTTCAATAAGTTTCAGTCTGTCTTTTATAGGTTTGTAGCTCCTCGTTTCGTTTCTTCTTTTTTATGTCATCAGTCCTGTATGCGCAGACTCTGTCTTGTTGCTGGGGGTTATGCACATACTCTGTTCTGTTGCTAGGGAATCCATCCCCTCCTTGTTTCGTTTCCTCCTTTTTACGTCATTAGTTCTTTCTTATATCGCTCTAGGTATCACTTTCTACATATATATCTAAGATCTACGGGTAACATAATAGGATATAGTTCGTCATGATAACATAACATTATGGTTTGTAACTACAGTATTACAAATATAAGTTGATAAGCAAATTATCTCTTTTTGTCTTTATTGACTATTACAACACTATTAATACAAAATTGTGACAGGTTAATAAGGTTTGAAGGTTTCTGGTGATAGTATCTGACTGCAAAAACATATTTAAAGCAATATACTATACTATAAAGCAAGCTCTAATCCTAATAGCAATATTCAGTGTGTGTAGAATATGATTCTTACTTAATAGGCATCCCTATAGGGGGAGAAGACAGGTTCAGCCCATCGACTGATCCAAACAGTTTCAGTGGAGTCTTCCCCGATTTTCTCCCTGTTCTCAACTTACTTTTATACTATTTCTTTATGTTTAGGTGGAGCTTGAGTGATTTTAGTAATCAATACCTTTGTTTCTGATTCATGTAAAATTTTCTCACTTTGCTTTTAAAGATACAGCCGAAAGAATATAAGGGTGCATGCCTAGTGGGGGGTGGTAGCACCTTGGAGGCAGGTAACTTTGGGATGAAGGTGTGAGTTAATATTACAATTAGGCTATAATGAACCAAGTTCATCCAAGGAGAGGGATTTTGCCATAGTTGCTGCTTCAGCAGCAAGACATCTTCATCTATCTCCCTTGGTTGACAGGTACTATGCGGTTTTATGAACTACAAAGTACCACTATGTTTCCCTCCCTGCAGGGATTTCTATGGAGGGAGGCCGTGGCATCTCCACTCCACCCTCCATTCCATCCCCTGTAGCAAGTGTTTATTGTTGTATGGGGAGTCCTCGTGGAGCATGTCAACCATGTTCCATCCAGGGAGTAGCAGCCACATTTTACCCTGTAATTCTTAGTCTCCTCTAATTTTTACCCCCAGCCAACGACCCACAAAGGGATACAGAGCATCTGAAGCCTGCTATACTCCAACTGACAAAGAGATCCTGGCAGCTTATGAAGGGGTTTGAGCTTTTTCAGAAGTGATTGGTACTGAAGCACAGCTTGAACCTCGGCACCCCAGTTTTCTGTGCTGGGCTATATATGCAAAGGGAGGGGGTCTCCTCTACACATCATACAACTAATGCTACATGGAGTAGTAAGTGGGTCACACTGATCACACAACGAGTTCAAATAGGAAATCCCAGTCATACAGGAACCTTGGAAGTGATCATGGACTGGCTAGAAGGCAAAGATTTTGGCATGTCACCAGAGGAGGAGGTGATGTGCTGAAGAGGCCCCACTGTATAACAAATGACCAGAAAGTGAGAAGCAATATGCCTTGTTTACTGATGGTTCCTGCCATATTGTAGGAAAGCATCGGAGATGGAAGGTGGCTGTATGGAGCCACTACAATGTCACTGAAACTGCTGAAGGAGAAGGTGAATTGAGTCAGTTTGTAAGAGGTGAAATCTATCCAGCTGGCTCTAGACATTGCTGAATGAGGAAAAGGGCTAATATTTTACCTCTATACTGACTCATCACTTGGTTTTTTTCTTGTGCTTTATTTGTCTCTCTCATTACAGTTATTATTATTGTTATTATCATTAGTATTATTATATTTTACTTTCTTTCAATTATTAAACTGTTCTTATATCAACCCATGAGTTTTACTTTTTGTTTCCCAGTTCTCTTCCCCATCCCATGGAGAAGGGGGAATGAGCAAGAGGCTGCATGGAATTTAGTTGCTGGCTGAGGTTAAACCATTACATAATTGATCATTTAATTCCTGAAATATAAAGGTGGGGAAAAGATTCCTTTAAATCCAGGAATTTTTTATTACAGGAACCTAGATATACTTATTTTAGCTTTGACATGATGCAGCTTTATAATTAGAGCAATACACAGCATTTTGAATCTGACTCATGTCTATACAGGGAAGATGCAATAACTACTCCACACTAAATCTCTGTAGTGTGCTCAAATCATCTCTGGATTTGGTACCCTATACTATTTGTGAAAGTTAGGTCCCTTGCAGATGGACACCCTCAGTGCTTCAAAAAGTGTCCACATGGGAGGCAGATTAAGTGCAGAATTGCTATTAACAAGTGAAATCATATCTTAGATGATAGTGCACCAACCTGCTTGTGTAAACAGTGTATGTGATGATTCATA
Organism: Pseudopipra pipra; assembly: GCF_036250125.1. Classification (NCBI taxonomy): domain Eukaryota; kingdom Metazoa; phylum Chordata; class Aves; order Passeriformes; family Pipridae; genus Pseudopipra; species Pseudopipra pipra. The sequence continues at coordinate 54,304,388 of NC_087580.1, read as the reverse complement.
TCCAGAATATTTCTGGGGTTTTTTTTCAGAGCAGGTTCTCTGATTTCTTTAACAATGTAGTTTGTTCTTAATATAATTTATAACTGAGAATTTCAAATTTTTGAAAGGTAAAAATCATAGTGTAGGAATATAGCTGTAACCGAAAACTAATAGGAAATAAGTAGCAAATGCTATCTGGCTTTGAGTTAACAGTTTCAGAAACTTTCAGATGTAGGCATTTTTACAGTCTTCTGGAGCTACTATCTAATTAAAAAGTGAACTCTTAAGTCAGTCCTGTGAAAGAAGCCTGAGAAGAGCTGGAGAACTTGTTAATTTTTGTGTTTTATGAAATAAGACCCTAGTTCAGACACCACAAGGCCTGTGGTTGATAATGCATTGGTGTAGCAGGGAGGATGCTGAAACTGAAACCAGTACACCATTGAAAGCTCAACAAGAACAATATTTATTACAAAAAGTAGCCAACAAAATGAAAACTTGAGAGAGAGGAAGGAGGAGGAAAATAAGCCCTCAGTACGATTCCCCCACTCACTCAGGTGTTGCTTACGAAGTTATCTTACCGACTCCAGAATGTCTAGAATTACCCATAGCAGAAGCTGCATCCTCGGAGTGTCGTCAGGCTCACAAGATGGCGGGCGTCCCCTCAAAAGGCAACGTTGTCCTTCAATGTGAAGCTTGAGTTCCACTCCCAGCATGAGCTCTCTGGTTTTTATACAATTAATTGGTGACATCTACCTGGGCAGGTGTGGCCCTCCCCCCGTTATGCAAGTGGCATCTCTTCTGCGCATGCGTGGGTACCCTGGAATTTCCCCGAGCCTGCGTGCTATACCTCGGAGGGTCTTTCCTAAATGAGTCTGGGGGCTTACTTCATCCTCCTCGTCTTCACTTTCTCCTTCAAATGACCTTGGAGGGCCGTCAACCAATAGGGAGGTACCAATTAATTATGGTTTATACAAGATGCTTCCTTCAAGGACGAAGTTCTTGTTTATCAGTGCTTGTTTTCTTATAACTTGGCAGGAAAAGAATAGACTCTCACAGGTGGCTGGCCAAACCACATACCAAAAGTAGCAGCATCTAATTAAGCATGAATACAATTGGGAACATCTGTTTCTGAAAACCCTGGTAGTGAGGTAGAAGGTATTGTTTCTTAGACTGCTTCAAATTGAGAAGCAGATAGCTTTGCTATGAGTTGGTTTAGCATGCAAGAAAAAAATTCTGCCACCAGCGAGATTAACAATTAAACCAGTGACTGTGAGGTTCAATTGAACAAAAATGTCATGCTATTCAAATCTTCTTTATTGCCCCTGTGACGGGTTGACCTTGGCTGGATGCCAGGTGCCCACCAAGCTACTCTATCACTCCCCTTCCCAGCTGGACAGGGGAGAGAAAATAAGATGGACAACAACTCGTAGGTTGAGATAAGGCAGTTTACTAAAGCAAAAATGAAAGTTTACACGCGCACAAGCAAAGAAGAAAAAAAGTTTATTCTCTGCTTCCCATCAGCAAGCCATGTTCAGCCACTCCCTGGGAAGCAGGGCTTTCAGCACACATAGTGGTTGCTCTGGAAGGCAAACATCGTAAATAAAGAATACCCCCCTTTCCTCCTCCTTCCCTTAGCTTTTATATCTGAGCTGATGTCATATGGTATGGAATATCCCTTTGGTTAATTTGGGTCAGCTGTCCTAGTTGTGTCCCCTCCCAGGATCTTGCCCATCCCGAGCCCCTTGATGGGGGATAGTGTTGAGAGACAGTACTGATGCTGTGCTAGCACTGCTCAGCAGCAGCCAAAACACTGGTGTGTTATCAACCCCTTTCTAGCTACCTATGCAAAGCACAGCACTGTGAGGGCTGCTATGGGGAAAATGAACTCCATCTCAGCCACACCCAGAAACATAGAGCAGATTTACAACTATGTGCTCTCTCCTCTTTAGAGTGTTGCCTAAAAGATTCAGGGAGAAAAAAACTCCAGGGCAATTTAAGTAGGAGGTAAGATAAGGGAAGGTTTTAATGAAGCCTTTCAGGCTCTGAGAATACAAACCACACGTGTACCTCCTGACCCAGGTGTTACAATTTTATAACAATGTCCATCCAATCCCTGTTCATCCACCTCCCGGCCTTTTGCCCTGTTCTGCTCTCTGATGCACCCCTCGGGAATTGAGTCTGGGGGAGTTTTGGGACCCCCTCTTCCTCATCTTCATCTTCCTCAGCCTTGGAGGCTTTCCAAAGTTCTGGGTTTGAAGGTTGCTTTGCCTGTGTGATATCTTGTTGTCCAGGCCAGGGTGCAGATGGTCTTAAACAGAATGAAGGCCTACCTTGAAAAAGACTAAATATGCTACTGGAATTTAGGGGGAATTGATATAGAATGGGGTAATAGGGTTGAGTATGTGTAACTACTATGCTAAAGGGTAAGGGATATAATAAATGCAGCTACATTTAAAACCTACATTCACTACATAACTACTTCTAAAACCTGCAAAAATTAAAAAATCAAAATACTCCAAGGCAACAGAGTAGCTTATTTTTTATGCTCCAGAGTTGTTGTATGTTGAGCAAAGTAATTCTCAGGGTAGTAGATGTAGCACTGAAAACTGCAACATGGTGAGAAATATCAGTGGCAGTCTGTACCATCTTTGCTGTGAGATGCACTGGATGAATTGAGATTGGAGCTTGAAAGTTAGTTTCCTTTCATTGTCTCTTAGTGTCTTTTGATGTATGAGGTGAGATGGAGGTGTCGCACTATACATAAGGGAGAGGTTTGATTCTACAGCACTTACAGTTAGTGATGATGTGTCTGAGAGCCTCTGGATGAGGATTAGAGGGTTGGAAAACAAAAGAGATGTTGTAGTGGATGTCTACTACCCAGCCAGGATGTTATCGCTGATGAGTTATTCTATAAGAAATTAGGAGAAATTTCAGGATAAATAGCCCTTGTCCTTATGGGAGATTTCAACTTCCCAGACATCAACTAGGAATATCATTCTGCTGTGATGAGCAAGTCTTGTAAATTCTTGAAGTTTGTAGAAGATAATTTCTTGTCACAGGTACTCAGTGAGCCAACTAGGAAAGACACCTTTTGCAGTGGGTTGACCCTGGCCGGATGCCAGGTACTCACTAAAGCCGCTCTCTCACTCTCCCTCTGCAACTGGACAGAGGAGAGAGAAAAAAAAACAGCTAAGGATTCATGAGTTAAGAGCTGGGAGAGGTCAGTGACTGATTACCTTCACAGGCAAAACAGACTCAAAGTGGGGATATTAAATTTATGACTAACAGGATAAGAGCCAAAGAGTGAGAAATAAAACAATCTTAAAAATACCTTCCCCCCATCCCTCCTTCCTTCCACCTTCTCTCCCCTCCCCCCCCAGCGGTGCAGGGGGACGGGGAACGGGGGTTATGGTCAGTTGTTTCTACTGCTACTCAGAGAGAGGAGTCCTTCCCCTGCTCCTGTAGGGTCCCTCCCATGGGAGACAGTCCTTGATGGACCTCTCCAGCATGAGTCCATCCCTCAGGTAGCAGTTCTTCCCAAACTGCTGTCCCGTGGATCACTTCTCCATGGGGTGCAGTCCTTCATGAATGAGCTGTACTGACATGGGTCCCCCACAGGGCCACAAGTCCTACCCGGGAAAAATCTGCTCCAGCGTGGGCTTCCCTCTCCACGGGCTGCAGGTCTCCGGCAGGACCCTGCCCCATCCTGGACCTCCCACAGGGTCACAGCCTCCTTCATGCATCCACCTGCTCCAGCATGGGCTCCTCCATGGGCTGCAGGTGGACAGCCTGCTTCACCATGGTCTTCACCACGGACCTCAGGGGCCACAGCTCTGGCGCCTGGAGCACTCCCCCTCCTTCTGCACTGACCATGGTGTCTACTTTGTTTTTCCCATGTTCTCACTCTGCTTTTCCCGGGCTGGAATTTCTTCTGCACAACAATCTTTTTTTCTTAAATGTGTTATCACAGAGGCGTTACTATTACTCCTAATTGGCTTGGCCTTGGCCAGCATCAGGAAGTCCATCCTGAAGCCGGCTGGCATTGGCTCCATGGGACAGGAGAAGCTTCTAGGAGCTTCCAACAGAAGCCACCCCTGTAGCCCCTCCCCCCTGCTACCAAAACCCAGCCACAGAAACCCACTACAAGTTCCTAGACTTTTCAGTCAGTGAGGTGGAAGCAGCAGCAACGACTGAGATAAGTCGGGGGGTGAGGGTTAGATCAAGCTGAACAGGGGGGTTCCTGAGCTCAGGGGCACCTGATCAGCAGCCTCGAGCCCTGTCAGGATCTGGAAGGCCTTGTAAGCCAATCAGGCAAGGAGGGGAGTTGCCAGGAGCAGCGTGGCAGGAGCTCCCGTTCCAGGGAGCACGAGCGACCAGGAGCATGGCGAACAGGGTGACCAAACAGGATGTGGTGCATCAGAAGGATGTAGTGCAGCAGTTTCTGTGGCAGTTCACTGCAGTACAGGCAGTTAGTTCAGTTGCTGGTCATTACACTTGATGAGAGAGCTCAGATATAGTGTCCGCCCAGCGGGGGGCAAAGTTCTCAAAACTCGTCAAAAAAAATGTGGTGACCCAGACAAGGTTCCCAAAAACCCATGCAAAACATGTAAAAAACCGTGTATCCATCCAGGCTTCAGGTTGTAGGGAATGTCTAAGCCTCTCAGTGGATTGTAGCAGTGATGGCAGCTGCATCAGATGTGACCAGATGGATGACCTGCTCAGCCTGGTAGCAGAGTTATGAGACAAAGTAAAAAGGCTGAGAAGTATTAGAGAACCAGAAAGGGAGATAGACTGGTGGGACCAAGCTCTGGCCTCCCTAAGACAGGAGCAACCACAAGAAACAGCTCAAGATCAAGGGGATCCTCTATCCATCCCCCAGAAAGGAGCAGGTACCAGCTGTGAAGCAAGAAATGAATGGAGGGTAGTCCATACTCAGGGAAGCAAGCGAAATCCTTCTTCTCCCACCTCATCCCCCCAGGTGCCTCTGCACAATATGATGCTCTGTATGTGGAATACCAGCCTAAGGATGAAGTGAATGAAGGTCCAGTCACATCAGAGGCACCACCACAATCAGTAAGGTCAACCCCACTGTATTACAACCACTTCTGAGAGGAAGAAAAGATGGGTTTTAGTTGTAGGATATTCCCTTCTAAAGGGAACAGAGGGCCCAATATGCTGAGCAGACCCAACACATTGGGAGGTCTACTGCCTCCTTGGGGTCTGGGTTAAGGCTGGCACCAGGAAACTTCCAAGTCTGGTGTGGCTCACGGACTACTACCCATTACTGATCTCTCCATGTAGGGGGCAAGGAAATGGCAACACATAGTCTAAGGGTGATCAAAAAGGATTTCAGGGCTTTGGGATGTTTAGTAAGGTATTCTGGGGCACAAGTTATTTTCTTCTTCACACTTCCTGTTGGAAGCAGCAAAATTGAAAGAAACAGATGGCTCTGCACCTGATGTCACCACCAAAATTTCAGGTTTTTTTGACAATGGAATAGCCTACGCAGCACCACACATGTTGGCATCAGACAGGACTCAACTTTCTCAGTGAGGAAGAAGTTTTTGCCTGGGAACTAGCGGGTCGCATTGGCAGGGCTTTAAACTAGATGTGATGGGGGAGGGGGACAATATCAGGTTTGTCCCTGGCAGACTATGGGATAGTATGGAAAAATTAGAGGGACAGGGTACTTGTGAGGATCCTCTGCAGGTGACTCTGAAATATGCTGGCCACACTGGAACACACCTGCAGTCTTATAGAAATGAGCCAGGGACTCCTGAGATAATAGAAGCCAACAGGGACACATTGAAGAAACACCCTAGTAGCAAAAGAAGGCTTAAGAGGGAATACCTCGATCAAGCACAAGCAGCCAAAGATGCAACCACTAGACAGGACTATGGGGCATCCCTTTGCACTCCCACTGGGGTATTGTCACCATTAAATACTTCTGTTAAATGCCCATACAACAACACATGCAGTACGGGGAACAAACAGGAGGAACTAGAGTTCTGTGTGCAGTCACAGGGCTTCGATCTCATTGCGATTATGGAGACGTGGTGGGATAGCTCACATGACTGGAATGTTGTCATGAAGGGCTCCATGCTGTTTAGAAGAGACAGACCAGGAAAGCGCAGTGGTGGAGTTGCCCTCATTGTGAGTGTCCTGGTTTTGACCAGGACACAGTTAATTTTCTCGCAGTAGCTGTGAGGAGCCTGGAGCTGTGTGGGTGCACCTAGGTTGTTATTCTATACCACCCATGTCACCGCTGGGGGGCAGAAGTAAAGGGTTTTCACTTCTGAGAAGGAAGGGAGCATGGCTTGAAGTCAGGAAGGCGGCGTGTGGAGGGTCCAGAGGCCATTTTGTTCTTTGTATCAGAGGTCATGCAGTACTGGGTCCATCAGTGAACATTTTTTACATGTTTTACCCTTTTTTTGTATACTTTTGTTATTAATATTGTTACTGTTATTGTTTATTTTCTTATCTCATTGCTGTTTCCAGTAAATTGTTCTTATCTCAACTTGAGATCTCTGCCTTTTTGTCTCTTTCACAAGAGGGGGTGGGGGGAGGGGAATGGCTCATGGTTTTTCATTTTAGTGGGAATACTAAATTAGGGAATACCATTTTTAAACCATGACAGTGAGGCAACACCTAGAATCATAGAATCATAGAATCGGTCGGGTTGGAAAAGACCTCTGAGAACATCAAGTCCAACCCTTGATCCACTACCACCATGGTTACTAGACCATGGCACTAAGTGCCACATCCTGTCTCATCTTAAAAACCTCCAGGGACGGAGAATCCACCACTTCCCTGGGCAGCCCATTCCAATGACTGATTATCCTCTCTGTAAACAATTTCTTCCTAATATCTAACCTTAACTTCCCCTGGTAGAGTTTAAGACCATGCCCTCTTGTCTTACTGATAGCTACCTGGGAGAAGATAACCCCCACCTGGCTACAACCTCCTTTCAGGTAGTTGTACAGAGTGACGAGGTCTCCCCTGAGCCTCCTCTTCTCCAGGCTGAACAACCCCAGCTCCCTCAGTCTCTCCTCATAGGACTTGTGCTCGAGTCCCTTCACCAGCCTTGTTGCTCTTCTCTGGACCTGCTCCAGCACCTCAATATCTTTCCTGAACTGAGGGGCCCAGAAATGGACACAGTACTCCAGGTGTGGCCTCACCAGCGCTGAGTACAGGGGAACAATCACTTCCCTGGACCTGTTGGCCACACTGTTCCTGATACAGGCCAGGGTGCCATTGGCCTTCTTGGCCACCTGGGCACACTGCTGGCTCATGTTCACCTTCTTGTCAATCCAAACTCCCAGGTCCCTTTCTGCCTGGCTGCTCTCCAGCCACTCTGTCCCCAGCCTGTAGCGCTGCAAGGGGTTGTTGTGGCCAAAGTGCAGGACTCGGCACCTGGCCTTGTTGAACCTCATTCCATTGGAATCAGCCCAACTCTCCAACCTATCCAGGTCCCTCTGCAGAGCCCTCCTGCCTTCCAGCTGATCGACACTCCCCCCCAACTCAGTGTCATCTGCAAATTTGCTAATGGTAGACTCAATCCCCTCATCCAGATCATCAGTAAAGTTATTAAACAGAATTGGGCCCAACACTGATCCCTGGGGGATACCACTAGTGACCGGCCGCCAACTGGATGCAGCACCGTTCACCACCACTCTCTGGGCTCGGCCCTCCAGCCAGTTCCTAACCCAGCACAGAGTGCCCCATCCAAGCTGTGGGCTGCCAGCTTTTTCAGGAGTATGCTGTGGGAGACGGTGTCAAAGGCTTTGCTGAAGTCCAGGTAGACCACATCCACAGCCTTCCCCTCATCCACCAGGTGGGTCACCTGATCATAAAAGGAGATCAGGTTGGTCAGACAGGACCTGCCCCTCCTAAACCCGTGCTGGCTGGGTCTGATCCCTTGTCCATCCCGTAGGTTCTGTGTGATTGCACTGAGGATGATCTGCTCCATAACCTTGCCAGGCACTGAGGTCAGGCTGACGGGCCTGTAGTTTCCTGGGTCCTCCTTCCGGCCCTTTTTGTGGATTGGCGTGACATTCGCCAACTTCCAATCATCTGGGACCTCCCCAGTGAGCCAGGACTGTTGGTAGATGATGGAGAGTGGCTTGGTGGGCTCTTCCACCAGCTCCCTCATCATCCTTGGGTGGTGAGGAATGTATCGAGCTCTGTCTTGGTGAGGATGATCAGCAAGTCGAGAGCTAATGGGTTAGAATAAAAGGGTAAACTAGTATGGGTGACATTATTGTGGGTGTTTGCTACAGGCTGCCTGATGATGAGCAGGAAGTGGATGAGGCCTTCTACAGGCAACTAGAAGCAGTCTCAGTCACAGGCCTTGGTTGTTGTGGGGGACTTTAACTACCCTGACATCTGCTGGAGAAGCTACACAGCAAAGCACAAACAGTCCAGGAGAGTCCCGGAAAGCATTGATGACAACTTCCTGTCACAGGTAGTGGGGGAACCCACAAGGAATGGTTTGCTGCTTGACGTCATACTAACCAACAAGGAAGGCCTTGTTGCTGATATGAAGGTTGGGGGCAGCCTTGGCTATAAGGGATCATGAGATTGTAGAGTTCAGTATTGAACGAAGAGGTAGCAGGATAGTGAGCAAGATTACAACCATGGACTTTGGGAAAACTAACTTTAGCCTCTTTAGGGATCTTCTTGGAAGAATCCCATGGGAACAGGCCCTACAGGGAAGAGGGATCCAAGAGAGTTGGTCGATATTCAAGGTTCACTTCCTCCAGGTTCAAGAACAATGCATCCCAATGAGAAAGAAATCAGACCAAGGGGACAGGAGACCTGCATGGATGACTACTGCCATTACTCAACTATGGGAAAAAAATTCACAGGAGATGAAAGCAAGGTCAGACCACTTGAAGGGAATATAGAGAGGTGGTCCAGGTAAGTAGAAATGAGACTAGAAAGGCCAAGGCCCATCTGGAATTAAATCTGACCAAGGATGTCAAGGGTAACAAAAAGGACTTTTTCAAATACATCAATAACAAAAGGAAAACAAAGGATAAGATGGACTGTCTCAGTTTAATGAGACTGAAGTGTTTTGCTAAGGAGGATGAGTTATGAGGAAGACCAAGCTCCTCCCTCTAAGCAATTGTAAATCTGAAATTAAGAGGCTCCAATTGAGGAAGTATGGAGAAAGGAAAAAATAACAGCCCTTTATTAAAGGATATATGTGTATTGGCAGGACAACGAAAGAACACAAAAACAACTAAACAATAATCCTGTACTCAAAAGTCCCCTTCAAAAAGGAACCAGTTCAGTATTTTCTGCCTTTTGGTGCAATTCTAACCATGATCAGGAGGGGGCGCTGTTGGATCTCACGAGGTGCAGAACCTGCAGCTGCTCTTTGGTGACTGGCAGGGGGTGCTGTTGGGCTCTGGCGGTCGCCGTGTGGGGGCCCTGGTGCGTGGGAGAAGCTGAAAATGGAGATCTCCTCCCCCCACTGAGAAGGGGAAGAGGAAAGGGGGGAAAAGGGGGTTCTTTCCACAAAACTCATGCTGACTGCGGCTGTCTGTGGCCGGGATTTCCCCCCCTTCATCGATGGGCACAAACCGCTGCCAACATGGAGGAGGGAAAGGGAGACCTCCTCCCCAAAAGGTTCCTCTGCAGATGGGTCAAGCCTCTCCAATGAAGTCAGAGCAGGTCTGGGCTGGGGGCAGAACAGTGCGCAGGAAAACAGAGGCAAACTGGGACCAGATGACCAGGCCAAAAACAAAGTGAACCTCGGACCCCTCCAACACATACCCTCCCTCAGTCAGGGTAAATGTGAAGTGCCGTTTTCGAGGGGAGAAAAAAAAAAGAACTCATCACCTCCCCCCTCCACAGTCTTCTGAGGACTATCAGTCTGTAATGTGGATCTGCTAGCTAGTTCCTTTGTGTGTGTCAATTACCCTAGGCAAACACCTTACCTCGTTCAACATCCATCTTTTACAGCAATGCAGGGGAAAGAAAAAATATTCCCCCTTGGTTTTTTTTTTTAGAACAAGTAAACCTATGACATGGGTCCATTAGTAAATGGAGAGGGGAGCCCAGGTAACAGAGGCCCAGAGAAGGCAGAGTTACTGAATGCTTCCTTTGCATTGGTCTTTACTGATAAGACCAGCCCTCAGGGATCTGTGAGCCAGGAGACCAGGGTAAAGGAATGTCAGGAGGAAGACCTTCCCTTGATCAAGGAGGATTGGGTTAGAGAACACCTAGGCAAATTTGATATCCACAAGTCCATGGGCCCTGACGAGATGCATCCAGGGGTGCTGAGAGAGCTGGCAGACACCATAGCTAGGCCACTCACGATCATCTTTGAAAAGTTATGGAGATTGGGAGAGGTGCCTGAGGACTGGAAGAAAGTAAATATCCCCCCAGTCTTCAAAAATGGCAAGAAGGAAGACCCAGGGAACTAATAGGCAGTCAGCCTCACCTCAATCCCTGGAAAGGTGATGGAGCATCTTATTCTGTAGGCAATCTCTATCCATATGGAAGACAAGAAGGTGACTAGGGGTAGTCAGCATGGATTCATTAAAGGTAAGTCATGTTTGACCAACCTGATTGCCTTCTACAATGAAACATCTACCTGGATGGATGAGGGGAAAGCAGTGGATATTGACTTCAGCAATGTTTTCGACACTGTCTCTCATGAAACCCTCATAGGCAAAGTCAAGAAGTGTGAGTTGAATGAGTGGACAGTGGGATGGATTGAGAACTGGCTGAATGGCAGATCCCAGAGCATCACGATCAGTGGTACAGTGTCTAGTTGGAGACCTCTCACTAGTGGTGTCCCCCAGAGTTCTTTACTGGGCCCAGTGTTGTTTAACTTGTTCATCAATGACTTGGATGAGGGGGTAGATGCCTCAGCAAACTCGCTGATGATAGAAAACTGGAAGGAGGGGCCAATACCCCAGAGGCTTATGCAGCCCTTCAGAGGGACCTCGATAGGTTGGGAGAGATGGGCAGAGAAGAACTTTCTGAAATTCAACAAGGGCAAATGCAGGGTCCTGCACCTGGGGAGGAACAACTCCTGGCACCAGTACAGGCTGGGGGGCGACCTGCTGGAAAGCAGCACTGCAGAAAAGGACTTAGGGGTCCTGGTGGACAACAAACTGTCCATGATCCAGCAGTGTCACCTTGTGGACAAGAAAGCCAATGGAATCCTAGGATGCATTAGAAAGAGCATTGCTAGCAGGTTGAAGGAGGTGATCCTGCCCCTCTACTCAGTCTTGGTGAGGCCACATCTGGAGTACTGTGTCCAGTTTTGGGCTCCACAGTACAAGAGAGGCATGGAGCTCCTGGAGCATGTCCAGCAGAGGGCTACAAAGTTGATCAAGAGTCTGGAGAATGTCTCTTATGAGGAAAGGCTGAGGGAACTGGACCTGTTCAGCCTCAAGAAGAGGTGACTGAGAGGGGACCTTATCAATGTCTATAAGTATCTAAAGGGTGGATGTCAAGAGGATGGAGCCAGGCTCTTCTTGGTGGTGCCAAGCCATAGGACAAGGCAATGGGCAGAAACTGATGCACAGGAAGTTTCACCTGAACATGAGGAAGAACTTCTTTACTGTTTGAGTGACCATGCACTGGAACAGATTGCCCAGAGAGGTTGTGGACTCCCCCTCACTGGAGATATTCCAGAACCGTCTGGATGCAATCCTGTGCCATGTGCTCTAGGATGGCCCTGCTTGAGCAGGGAGGCTGGACCAGATGACCCACTGTGGTCCCTTCCAACCTGACTGACTCTGTGATTCTGTGATTTGCTATTTGTAAATAACTCGTGGGAGATGTGATGGTAGGTGTCTGTCTTGGCCACAGAGATCATGAAATGGTTGAGTTTAAAATTTTCCATGTAATGAGAAAAAAGGTCAGCAGCGTTGCTCCCCTGGATTTCAAGAGAGCAAACTTTAGGCTACTCAGGGAGCTATTTGGCAGAGTACTCTGGGAATCTGCTTTTGAGGGCTTAGGAGTCCACAAGTGCTGGTCAGTCTTTAAGAACCACCTTTTAGAAGCACAGGAACAGGCAATTCCACTGTGTCAAAAGCCAAGCAAGTGGGACAGAAGACCAGCTTGGCTGTGTTACCCAAATTTAGGAACTCTCTAAAGATGGACAAAAAGTCAGGTTTAGAAAGGAGACGTTTATTCTGCGCAGGGTGCAAGGTAGAAGTTTTTCCACAAATCAAGCACACCAAGGAGTAAAAAGCCAGAAAATTTATACACTTAAGTTTACATAAACCCACCTATCTAATACATAGTTACTGCCTACCTAATACATAGTCATTTAGCTTGCTTAATGGCACTAATAACACCAAGGTTGTGGATTTGATCCTTGTATGGGCCATTCGCTTAAGAGTTGGGCATTGTCAGTCCCTTCCAACTCAGAATATTCTGTGAAATTTCTGTGAAACCTTATACAGTACTGGTTACTGCGCCTGCGTGGGCCTCTTCAGGAGTCTCTGGTGGTTGCTGGTAGTCATTTGGGGAGGTGTCCCCTACTCAGTTTCAAGCAAAGTTTAGCTCAGGATGTGCAGAACCCAAGGCTGAGTGCCAAAGAAGTAGTGATCTGCAGCTCTGGCACCACATCCTAAACAATTTTCAAGCAGGACATAAAATACAAAAGCTTTCCATAAGCATTAAGCAACACCTGTTTAACACACCTGATAACATCTATTTGCATTCAAAAGAGGGGTTAAAGGTGGGAATGATACCATCAGCTTCCATCTGCAACAGATCAAAGGAAGTACTGAAGGAGCTAGTGGATATTATAGAAGGACCCTTCTCGATCATTTACCAAAGGTCTTGGGAGTCTGGGGAGGTCCCTGCTGACTGGAAGCTAGCTGATGTTATTCCAATCTACAACATGGAGGTGAGGGAAGACCCAGGGAACTACAGACCTGTTCATCTAACTTCAGTTCCTGGAAAAATTATGGGGAAGATTGTACTGCCTACTACTGAAAGGCATTTAAAGAACAATGCAGTCCTCAGACACAGTCAAGATGGATTCATGAAGGGAAAGTGATGTTCTACCTAATTTGATATCCTTATATGAAAAGGTCACCCACCTAGTGGATGAAGGGAAGGCAGCAGATGTAGCTTTTCTGGATTTTAGTAAGGCTTTTGATACTGTCCCTCACAGCATCCTTCTGGACAAGGTGTCCAACTGCAGGATGGGCAGGTCCACAGTGTGCTGGGTGAAGAAGTGGATGAAGGGCAGAGCTCAAAAGGTTGTAGTGAATGGGGCTACATCTGGCTGACAATAGGACACCAGCAGTGTTCCTCAGTGCTCAATTCTAGGGCCAGTTCTGTTCACTATATTTATCAATGATCTGGATGCAGGAGTTGAATACACCATTAGCAAGTTTGCTGACAATACCAAACTGGGAGGTGCTGTTGACTCTCTAGAGGGACAAGAGGCCTTGCAGAGGGATCTAGATAGATTAAAGCATTGGGCACTGATTAATGGGATGAAATTTAGCAAGTCCAAATGCTGAATTCTGCACCTAGGATGGAGTAATTCCAGGTACAAGTATAAATTAGGAGACGAGTGGCTGGAGGGCAGCCCTGCAGAAAGTAGGCTCAATATGAGTCAGCAGTGGGCCTTGCAGCCAAGAGGGCAAACCACATCCTGGGATGTATGAAACACATAACCAGCCAGTCAAAAGAGGGGATTATCCTGTGTATTCAGCGTTGGTGCAGCATCACCTTGAGTACTGTGTGCAGTTCTGGGCCCCACAATTCAAGAAAGATGTTAAGGTACTTGAATGCGTCCAGAGGAGGGGAACAAAGCTGGTGAAAGGGCTGGAAGGCATGTCCTATCTGGAGTGGCTAAGGACTCTGGATTTGTCTAGTTTGGAGAAAAGGAGGCTGACGAGTGAACTTATTGCTCTCTGCAGCTTCCTGAGGAGGGGGAGAGGGAGGTGCCGATCTCTTCTCCCTAGTCTTCTTTGACCGGATGTGTGGGAATGGCTCAAAACTGCATCAGAAGAGGTTCAGTCTTGACATTAGGAAACATTACTGAGTGTGGTCAAACACTGAAACAGGCTTCCTAGAGAGAGGGTTGATGCCCCGTGCCTGTCAGTGTTTAAGAGGCATTTGGACAATGCCCTTAATAACATGCTTTAAATTTTGGTCAACCCTGAAGTGGTCGGGCAGTTGGACTAAATGACTGTTATAGGTCCCTTACAACTGAAGTGTTCTATTCCATTCTATTCTATTTTGTTTCATTCTATTCTAAATTTTATTCAATATATTACAGTATGTGGTGTGTGTATGTATATGCATGCAGTAGAATATGTTATACATTATATAAATATATTTAATACAGGATACTAATAGAATAGAATGTCAGAATGTGTCAGAAATATGTCCTGCATATGTCAGAAATATTTCCTATTCTGACAGAAGGGTCTTTAGTTTGAGAAATATTTATCACAATTCATTCCACTGGAGCATTTTTTAAGAAATAGTGTTATAAGCAGCAAAGATGATTTCTCAGAAATTACAGGAGCAGCACAATTAACTGTTTACACTGTGAAATGTTTTAAAAGACATTTTGTTAGCATACTTTTGAAAAAGATTGAATAGTTAGTGATATGAAATTACCTATGTATTTTATTCATGGAAGTTCTTTAAATCATTGCCAGACAGACTTAGCATTTTGAAAATCATATCCTATCTGTGATATATCCTGTTTTTAAGAGGATATGTAGAAGTGTAATTTCTAACTATATGTTATACAGATATTTTCTGTCTGTTGTATGTGAATAGAATTTTGAATAGCTGTAATTAATATTAACTAGAAGTTCGTTGTTGGGTTCAAATACTGGTTATTTGGGGTCAGAGTACACTTGTCACATGGCCTGTGTCACTGACTAAGAACTGAGATGTATAAAGCTTCTTTCATATTTAATAGATTGTAATATTTTAATTTTTTAATAGATTTAGCTTATGATTTTGTCAGAAGCTTTCAGTTTGAGTAGTTGAAATGAGCCTGTTTGGCATTTGCATGTATGTACAATTTGTCTTAAAACTAGTTGGAAAAATAATTCATAGCATCTAAAATTGGCACCTCTCTTCTAGGCTTTTTCTCCTCACTGGATACCTATCAACGTAGGTAAGCTATATGCCGTTGTATACATCAGTCATTTAATAGGAAAGCCAAATCATTTCAGCTTTACAATAGTTATATTGGCAGTAAAACTCTAGATGACTTAGTCAAGATTGAGGTCTGACCCATAGGGCATTTTCTAAATGGGCATCTTTAGCAATAAATGCCTTGAACTTTTCATAGGTACACAGGGGATACAATTTGGTGTTTCTTGGTGTGGTAAGCAGGTAGTTTCTGAAGAGACAATTTAAGTTCCTGTATATTCAGATTTCAGAACAGTACTAATTGTTCTGTTGAGAATACTTACTTTGTTGTAATAATGTTTCTGGAACATTTTGGAAATGCCTATGTTCACAGCAGTTTGTATCTTAAGTAGGTCAATAATACTGGGATCTCCACTGAAGTTGCATTTTGGTGTTGGATATCCGTCTTTTGTGCACCATGTGCTTTTATTTTAAGCTAACTGTATGTTTGCTTGGCTATTTTTTTATATATGTTATGGAGTAGTCTTTTTTCCCCTCAAAATATTTGTTTTAAAATAATAAAAGAAGTCTGGTAGAGAGATGTGTATTTTTTATTTGGTAAAGTTGTTGTTCTTTCCTTGTGTATAAAAGGATATCCTGCTTCACCATTTACAGTACTCTTTAAAACTTCATTCAGAAGCAACACATTCTCATAATATGATGGTCCTTCATGGGTATGAATTTGTTTTGAGCTTAATTTGAAGTACAGACTACTCTCAAGTTACTTAAGGAGATAAGAAAAACTATTTCGATATAAGCAGGAAGAAAAAAAAGACTCCAAATGACTAATGATCACAAAATATAAGAAAATCTTTTAAAAGAAAGAAAGAAAGAAAGAAAGAAAGAAAGAAAGAAAGATCTCTTATAAGAAAATGTCTAATTATAAGTAACTTCAGTCATAATGTTCAAAAGCTTATCATAAAGAAAAGGACATTAATAAAATGGGTCACCGTACAGAATCAAGACCTATCCTTTTAGTATTGAAAAATGCCCCCAAAAAGTATAGCTTAAACTTTGAAGAAGTTTCTTCAATGTTTTTATTCATAACTTGAAACTAAACATGGAACATTTTGGGGGAACTATGGGAAAGTTATGAGGAAGTGAAAAAGGGTTTTCTTTCAACCTTATTCAGCCTGTGTTGTGCTTTGTCTGGCAGAGTTACTTGAAAATTGGATTTCTTGGGATCTGAGAGTACAAAAGAGAACTGGTACATTAAAAGCCTTGCCAAAGTTCCTAGAAGTGCCTGCACTGCTAGGGCGAAGGAAGGAAGAGGGCTTCTGTAAGTGCATGTGGCCTGATGAGATAATCAATGCTTTCAGAGCAGCTTCAGGAATTAGTTTGAATCCCTCCCTTCAACTTTTCAAAAATGTCAATATTATTTCAAAGAAAACTTATCAGGGCACTTCCAACAAAGATTTCTGGAAAATCTCTAGCTCTAATTAAGGTGTGAAGTTTTCAGAATACAGAGATGCTTTTTTTCTCTAGATCTAGAAAAGCATATCTTTGACAGCTGTGCTACAGGATTGAGGTCAAATAGTATTTAAACCTTGCTACCTTGCTCTGTGATTGGACTGGGTAATTTTTCCATTGAGAAATATGAAGTGTCAATAAGTAGAATTCCTTAAGAAGTTACAGGGGTGCATGATCAGTTGTCATTTTCCATTAAGATAGTGAAAATTAGGAATAGATCAGAAAATTGGATGCCAGTTCTTGATGCTGGTTCACCTAGCAGAAGTTAGAAAATTTCAGCCTCACTTGAATTTCTGGTATATGCCATTTTCACTAGTGACTGTAGAATCATAGAATATCTCAAGTTGGTAGGGACCCATAAGGATCATTGAGTCCAACTTCCTGCTCCTCGCAGGACTATCTAAAACTCAATCATGACTAAGCATTGTCCAGGCACTCCCTGATCTCTGACAGGCTTTGGTGCTGTGACCATTTCCCTGGGGACCCTGTTCTAGTGACCAACCACCCTATCGATAAAGAACCTTTTTCTAATGTCCAATCTGAACATCCCCTGATGAAACTTCATTCCATTTCCTCATGTGCTATTACTGATCACCAGAGAGAGATCAGCACCTCCCTCTCCTTTGCCCTTCTTGAGGAAGTTGTAAACTGTGATGGGGTCACCCCTCAACAGTCTCCAAGGTGAACAGGCCAAGTGATCTCAGCCACTCAGTCTTGCCCTCGAGACCTTTCACCCTCTTGGTCGCCTTCCTCAGGACACACTCTAATATTTTGATGTCCTTCTTATACTGAGGTGACCAAAACTGCACACAGTACTCAAGATGGGGCAGTGTAGAGTGGGACAATCACCTCCTTTGACTGGCTAGTGATGCTGTGCTTGATGCACCTCAGGATATAGTTGGCCCTTTTGGCTCCCAGGGCACACTGTTAACTCATATTCAACTTGCCATCAACCCAAACCCCCAGATCTCTTTCTGCAGAACTTTATCTTTTCTTGTTACAGGGAGTCAATCTCCCTGGCATGCAGGAAGAGAGAACACATAAAACTATTCATGGGAAGATTTTTTCCCAGGCAGCAAAGCTTTCTTGAGTGAACTTAAACTCTTTCCTCCTTATGTAATTCTTCCAAAGATTTGTCTACCTTTACAGTTGTCCTTCATAGTGCTGGCCAGCTTGAACTCCAATCGAGCTTTGGCCACACAAATTTTCTCTCTACAGTGACGAACAACATCTCTGTAGTCCTCCCATGTCGCCTGTCCTTCCTTCCAGTGTCCATACACTTTCCTTTTTTGTCTAAGTTCTAGAAGATCCCTGCTCAGCCAAGCCAGCCTTCTGCCCCACTTGCTTGACTTACGATACTTTGGAATTTCCTGCTCCTACACTTTTAAGAGATGACTCTTAAAAAGAAAGAAATGTGTAACTTGTTTGATAGTGTGTCTCCATTCTGTTCAAAATATTATCAAGAAATCAGTCTGTGAGTATGACATTCTGCATCTTCTTTCTTTCTGATGTAATGTACTTCTTTCTTTTCAGGCTCACATAAGACTAGTGAACAAAGAGGCATATGTAACACTTGCGTGGTGCTGGGACCAGTCTTCTGAAAGAAGACTCCAAAATAAATTATCTTCTACCTGTTTATCCGGGGACTGACTTTTCTTCAGCGAAAAGCTCAACAGAGAAACCTTTCACAATGGAACTATTATAAATTAATCTATTTAAAGAAATTGCTACCTTGAGACACTTGCAGAGATTGAATCCTGCTTTTCATCTGTTTGCACTTCAGACTGTAAACAATGAGCGAGTTCTGGTTGTGTTTCAACTGCTGTATTGCAGAACAGCCTCAACCTGTAAGTATGAGTAATGGAACTGTTTTGTGTGGAATTCAATATATTGTTCAATTTTTCTTTTTTTTGGTTTTGTTTTAGCTTCTTAAATTAGCTCTATTGGACTGAACCCAGTGAGAATAAAGGAATTAACTACCATCTTAGTTTAGCTGGGAAAGAAAAGAGTCTGATCTAGACTGTCATAGAGATATTTCCCTATCATTAATCTTAAATCTGTCTGAAGTCTTTGAATAGAGCCTTTATATGTTTGAACTATAGGAGGAGAGAAATGAAGGGGAAAAAGAGGGTGAGAGTGAGGAGAACCTAAATAGTTTCTCTAACATCTACCAAAAATCAGGTGTAAACCTGGAAATGTCATACTATTTAAGGCTTATTTTCCTGTGTGGCTGGACAATGGTGAAGGAAGGAAATATTGCTAAGAAATATAGGATAAAATCCATCCCTCCTCTGCCTTCCTTAGCATTCATTTAAATTAAGTCAGAGAGAGGATGGGTGAGAGGCAGTGAGAGAGTGAGGAGGCTGACAGGTGAGAGAGTAGGGGCGGGAGGGAGGGAAGGCTCACAAGCCAGGGAGAGCGAGTGAGCATGGGTGAGAATATGAGTGTGGGAGTGGGAGAGCGCAAGAGTGGGTGAAGGGGAGAGGGGGCAAGGGCAGGGGGATCGAGAGCTGAAAGAAGGGGAGTGAGTATGCAAGCGAGTACAATTGGGGGCAAGAGAGGGAGGAAGAGAGATCAAGGGACTGAGTGAGGGTACATGTAAGTACAAACAAGGGGAAGCAGGAGCACAGGAGAGTGGGTGCATTCAAGGGCAAGGGAACAAGGGCTATAGAGTGAGCAGGAATGAGAGCAGGAGGGTGAGTATAGGCAGGGGAGTGCAGTTGAGAGATCAAGAGAGAGCGAGAGTCAACAGGGAAAGCAAACGTGGTGGGAGAGGGTGTGGTCTCGTGACAGTGAGGGTGAGAGCGAGAAAGCAGCAGTGAGTGGGGCAGGTGGGCAGGTGAGTAAGTAAGCAGGAGGGCAAGGGCAGATGAGGGACAGGGAGTGAGTGAGGGCAAGAAGGTGTGAGTGAGTGGGAGGGCAAGGACAAACAAGTGAGGGAGGGGGAGCGAGAGGGTGAGAGTGTGAGGATGATCAAGAGAGGGGGCAAGGAGGCAAAAAGGCAAGTGGCAATTAGAGGACAAGCAATCACAAGGGTGCAGAGGGCTGCATGAGGACAGGGGATGAGGAGGTGAGCAAGGGGGCGAGAGGTTAAATGGGGGCAAGTGGTCTAGGAGGTGACTTGGAGTGAGGAGGCAGGTGAGGGGCCAAGTGAGTGTGCAAGAAGGCAGGAGAGGGGGGCAAGCTGGGGTGAGGAGGTGAGCTGAGTGGGAGCGAGGAGCCAAGCAAGACCAAGAGGTGAAGGGGCAAGGAGGTGAGTGCAACTGGGGGGAGGAGGTGAGTACAAGGAGGTGAGTGCAGGGACAGTGAGTGCGGGGCAGCAAGTGCTAGATCATGAGCACCAGGACATGAATATGATCATGAGACTTGAGTAGATGAATGTGAGGATACAAGTGTGATCAAGAGTGTGAGGAACCTAGTGACAGGGAGGGGACAAACACAATCAAGAGAGGGAGGAATTGAGAGAGAGAGAGAGGATAAATAAATGAGGGAGAGAGGATGAATAAAGGAGGGAGAGCAACAAGACAAGCACAGAGGAGATCACAAGGATATGAGCATGAGGAGGAGAAAGAGACTAATGTGAGAAGATGAGCTGGAACAAGAGGAGAAGATGAGCATGTACTCAAGAATCAGAGTGAAGCAGCTGGAGAGAGCCACCAGGAGGCAGTGGGCAAGTGAGGGAGGAAAAGAGCATGTGAGCAAAAGAGGAAGAGGTGGAACGTGAGACAGCAAGAGCGAGAGAGCAATTGTGAGACAGAATGAGTGCGAGACCATGAGAGCAAGTGAGTGTGAGTGAGGGTAAGAGACAGAATGAGAGAGATGCCAAGTGCAAGACTGAGTGAGCGAGGGTGAGACAGCGAGTGAGCATGAGACAGTGAGTGTGAGGCAGCATGCAAAGAGGGGACAAGCACAAATGAGAGACAGTGAGCTAGTGTGAGACTTTGAGAGTGAGCTGGAGCAAGCGCAATTAGTCAAAACTGTGAGATGAGAGCACATCCTTGAGTGAGCGTGAGATGGAGAGAAAGATAGTGATCACTAGATGGCACTATAGAGTACTGTAAAATACAGAGCTTTTGGACATTGATAAATAGGTCTTCATGGGGCATGTGTATTGAATTTAGTGCAGTTTAAATGTTTTGGCAAACACTTATTCTGGCTAGATTTTGAATTAGATTATGTTAATTATATATGAAAACTATTGTATTTTTTTAAATTGATATCAAGTAATTTAGATATGGAAAAGCTGATTAGACTTAAGAGATGTATTAAAATACAAGAGGAATTTCTGAATTGCATAATACTTATGTGAAATTGCTGCATTGTTAAATCTGCAGTAATGTTTTACAAATATGATGGCCTCTTGATTATCCTTTGAAGACAATTAAATTTGTCTCCTTGTATGCCGATTGTATCATGCTTCATTTCACCAAAATGATATTCTGCATTATTTAGATATCTCACTCTCTTGCACACTCTCTCTCTTTGAACTTTGCACTGGTTTAAATATCTATTTCTATTAAGTCTGTTTGATGTAAGCCCTTCTGTTCACGCTATCTGAACCATATTATTTTAAATAACAGGAAAAGTGATCAAGTACTTTGGAGATCTCAAATTACGTAATGACTTATTGTTGTGGGTTAACCCTGGTAGGCAGCTGAGCACCACACAGCTGATCACTCACTTTCCCCCAGTGGAATGGAGAAGAGAATTGGAAGGGTAAAAATGCAAAAATTTGTGGGTTGAGATAAAGACAGTTTAATAAGTAAAGCAACAGCTGCATGTACACACAGAGCAAAACAAGGAATTAATTCACTACTTCCCATCAGCAGGCAGGTGTTCAGCTATCTCCAGGAAAGCTGGGCTCCATCATGTGTAATGGCTACTTGGGAAGACAAATGCCAAAACTGCAAGTCCCCCCCCTCCTTTCCCCCAGCTTTAATTGCTGAGCACAATGTCATATGGTATGGAATATCCCTTTGGTCAGTTGGAGTCAGCTGTCGCAGTTGTGTCCCCTCCCAACTTCTTGCACATCCCCAGCCTACTCGCTGGTGGGGCAGAGTGAGAAGCAGAGAAGGCCTTGATGCTGTATAAGTACTGCTCAACAATAGCTAAAACATTCCTGTATTATCAACACTATTTTCATCACAAATTTAAAACATAACACCATACAAGCTACTATGAAGAAAATTGACTCTATTCCAGCCAAAACCAGCACACTTATGTTCTAGAATCAGTCAGGTCATATTATTTCTCAGTGAAAAGGAAAGAAAAATTATAAAAGGAATGAGAATATTTTGTTTGATTTTAGTATTCTTGTAATTTTTTTATGTAATCAGACAGATAAAACTTTTCCTTTGAAGTTTACTGTGAAATGCAACCTTAAAATCTCTTTTACCATATAGTATTTTGTTGCTCCATAAAATGTATATAAAATGATTACTTTTTACAAGGAAAAGCCTTTTAAAATAAGTTAAACTCCAGTTGCCAGGGCTACAAACTCAGTCTGCATTCAGAGAGTTCATGCAGGGTCTTTTTCCCACACTGGCACAATATGGTTTTTTTGCTTCATCTCATTGGAATTTGGTAAATCATTTGGTCATAGAATCATAGAACGTTTGGATTGGAAGGGACCTTAAAAGTCATCTAGTCAAACCTCCTCTGCAATGAGCAAGGACACCAACTAGATCAGGTTGCTCAGAACTGCTCTCAAGAAGGAATAGAAATCAACTTAGATTCTTAGCTATGTTGGCTCTGCAGGGAGTACAGGGGTGAATATTACTAACAATTTAGTTTTTGGGACCAAACTCAGCAGATATTTATATTTTCAATTTTTAAGAGAAGAAATGCTGCAGGAGGCCCTGAATGTGGTACAGTTTATGCTGTTACTGTTTCCAATGTAAACAAGCAAACAAATCTGTCTTAGATTATGTTTATGCAAATTTACTTATTTCAATTTCTTAAACAACCATGTTCTGTAATTATGCAATCTCAGATAGCTCAAAGAAGAGTGATCTGAAAATGAAACCTGCAGTGAAACCAACTGGGAAAGGCAGAAAGGTAGATACCTGCTAGTGGGTTTTTCATAACTTTTTTCCTTAATGATTCCAAAGAGGCAATATTGAGGGTCTCGATGATAATGTATGTCTTTCAACTTTTTTGCTTTTTTAGTTTTGCAGCTGGAAAACAAAACACCTTGGTCATGTTCTTAGTGGAGAAATGTATATGCTTGCACATCAGCTTTAAAGACATTTATAAAATGTACTATAAGTGTATTAGAATTTTTAGTACAATATGTTATAATCAACACTTTAAAACTGAAATGGATGTTTAAAATTGTCTAGAATCATGTCACAGTTAGATACCCAGGGTCACTTCTGAAACTAATGTTTTTATTTCTACTTAAAAGCAGCTGGAGTATAAACCAAGTATACATCACTTTTATAAAAAATAAGAGTTTTTTTTAAGCTTCTGAAAAGATGTATCAACTTCCTTTTCAAGAAGGATTTTAATGTAGCTACTGCAAATGATTTAGGACAAAGAAAGGTGAGGGAATTGCTGGAAGCTTGAAGTAGTAGGATTCCTTAATATAATTTTATATCATCTTCTAGCTATCTATCCTTTGGGATTCTTTACAGAGGTAATTTGTAAATCCACTAAGAATAACCACCATCATTTGGGGGAAATTCCTGGATGGTTATCAAATGACAAAGTTTACAGATACTTTTTGGGGACCAGGACAGAGATAAAAGTCACTGGAACAGAAAAGGAAAAGGATCAAAGACAGAAAGAGCTCCTTATAAATATGCTGTGGGCTGCAGATATCAGTTCTCTAGAAGGATGAAATTTTTTGGATGGGGTGGT
Source organism: Pseudopipra pipra (assembly GCF_036250125.1). NCBI lineage: Eukaryota > Metazoa > Chordata > Aves > Passeriformes > Pipridae > Pseudopipra > Pseudopipra pipra. Next base: position 54,280,934 of record NC_087580.1, on the reverse strand, counting down.
GGGTGAGGGTGTATATTCAGCGAGGCAATGAAGAAAGGGATATGGAGTGAACACCAGAGAGATAGTAAGAAATATGTGAAAAGGAGCACCACAGTCTTCTCATTTTCATAATTGTTTCTAATGTATTATTTCCAAACATTTAAAGTGAAAAAGAGTCTAGAAAGTTCTCTATAGGGCAACTATAAAGCAGTAGCCTGTCTTTTACTAATTCCGTATTAGACAATTCAGATTCTCCCCATTAAAGTGAGATATTCCATGTTAATTCTTCTTGTTCTAAATTATTTTGATATTGTATGCATCTGTCCTTAATGTAAAACTATCAAGAAGCACATAGATCTAAATGACTTGAACAGTAGTCGTAGAAGGTCTGGGTCCACAAATTTTTGGGCACTTTATACCCAGAACTTTAAGGAATTTCAGTGAAATGGAAAAGTGTTTGTAGATGGAGGTGAGGCACAGAGACCATGCAGGAAATCTGGGAAGAGACATGCATATTTTGTGCCTTGATTGTGAAAGCATGCTTAGGAGTGGTATAGCCTGATGACACTGGTACAGGGATCTCTTAAAATCATCTGATAAGATCAGAATTTTATTATTGTCATGTTGATGAACCACCTGTTCAAAACCAACTTGTTTTATTGGCATATCTGCAAGACTTCACTGGAGATTCATCTGTTGGTAAAAAGGTATCTGACATTCAGGCTATAAAATATGGAGGAGTGTGTGTTTTTTATTTTAGCTTAGTTTTATTTTTAAATTTAGGAACAATAGATGTTTTCCTATCAGTGATTATGACTGAGTTCTGTGTCCATAGCTCTAGTTGGGGAAAATGGAGTTGTCTGCCTATTGTTTTAGGTTTTATATGGTTCCATTTTCTGAAAAGTACAAGGAAAAGTATTTAATATAAATAATCTACACCTTATTATGTACCCAGTTTGCAAATTCCCAGTCTGCTATGCTTTAGAAAACTGTTGTTGTGGGTTGACTTTGGCTGGACATCAGTTGCCCACCAGGCCACTTTATCACTCCCCTCCTCAGCAGGACAAGGAGAGGGAAAAAATAAGATGGAAAAAAACCTCATGGGTCAGGATAAAGGCAGTTTACTAAAGCAAAAGCAAAGGTCATGCACATGGAAGCAAAAGAAAAGAAAATATTTTATTCTCTATTTCCTTTCAGCAAATGATGTCCAGCCACTTCCCAGGAAGCAGGGCTTCAATACGCATATTAGTTGCTCCAAAAGACAAATATTGTAAATAAAAAATGCCTCCCCTTCCTCCTCCTTCTCTTAGCTTTTTTTGCTGAGCACAACATTACATGGTATGGAATATCCCTTTGGTCTATTTGGGTCAGCTGGCCTGGCCATGTCCCCTCCCAAGATCTTGCCCACTCCCAACCTACTGGTAGGGAGGCAGAATATTAGAGAGACAGTGCTGATGCTGTGCCAGTACTGCACAGCAGTAACCAAAACACTGGTGCGTTATCAACACCTTTCTAGCTACCGATGCAAAGCACAGCACTGTGAGGGCTGCTATGGGGAAAATGAACTCCAGCTCAACCACACCCAATACAACTGTTTTGGTTTTGGTTTTGCTTTTTGTCTTCTTCATTCTCTGATTTATTTTTTATTTAACTACTTTGATTGTAAAGCTGTAGCCAGTAGTTGATGCTTGCTGTGTTGTCTTTTTGATAAGAAACTGAGAAGCAGTTGTCTTGAAGTCACCAGTAATGCAGGAACTTGGAGGAGTTTGAGATCTCTCTGGTGCAATGCCAAGCTGATATGGTTTGAAGCTGGCTCTCTGCCAAGTCTCCAAACCTCACCACAAGAGCTCCCCCCTCCCCCCTCAAACCAAGGGAAAAGAAAAAAAACCAAGAGAACCGAAACGAGAGAGAGACGCAGCTAAAGCAATATATATAAATATATTTACACTTATATTACATTTATATACAATTGAAATATATATATAATTTCAAAAGGAAAAGGGAAAGGGAAGGGGGAGGGGGGAAGGAAAAAAAGGAACAAAACCAAAATAAAATATACACAATCAATAGCCCAAGATCTAGCAACTAAAAGAATTAGCAAAAGAATATCTTACTACTCTCCTCGGGACAACAGAAAGTTGTGCTGGAACGACCGCCGGCAACCTCTGTCTCCCAAGGTCGGCAAGGCCTCACTCCCCAACACAACAGACTCAACAGCAGGGAAACCCACACCTCCAAAGCCGCCAGAAGGAAAGAGGGGCGAAGGCCTCTCCTCCTTTCTTCTTATACCCTGGCTTACGTAAAAATCGTAGGGAATACTGAGTAAATCTGGGCACTTCCTTGGTTACAAACTGGTCACCAAGGAAGGCCTAGACTAAACTACCACACAAGCTTCATTTCTTTTGCTGACTACTGAAGCACCATCTTTTCCTATTCTATCTTTAAGAGCTCTTGAATATAGGTTTATTCTGGGAAGACCGGTAGATCTGACATGCTAGGAAATCCACTAAATTTCCTGCCTTTCTCCAATGGATACAACTTCAGAATTAGCAATATTAGATTGAGGGAATGGTGTCCAAAAATGAATGCAAATATAAGACATTTGCATTCTGCCATCACAGTAATCAGGTAATTATAGATTAGTTATATTCGTTGAGATCATAATTTGTTAAAACTTGTTACTAAACCATGGAAAGAAATGAAGCTTATGGAATAGGAAATAAATTTACCTCATTGGCTGGACTAAACTGATAGTCAAGGTTTCTTTTTCAATGATGTTTAAGTTTTGTTGAAGACAGACTATTTCTGTTGAAATCGAATCCATATCTGTTGCTGGAGGAGGAAGGAACTTATTTGTATTCCACAGTCTCATTACTTGCATGCTGTGTGGGAAAATGTTGGTCAGTAATAGCTAAATGACTGCTGCTATAACATGGTATGGAATCATGACAGAGTACTTATTTACTTTGTTCTTTGCTTTATTTTATGTCTGAGTTGAAAATGTAACTATAAACTAATGGAGGAAATTCAGGCCCTTGAAAGAAATAAGAAAAGCAATTGTAGTCTGAGAATGTGTCTTCCCAGACATGTTAGTGTATTTGCTCTAAGGATAATGAAATAACTATATTCACAGAGAGTCGTCATGATGGTTGCTTTAAGACGTCATGATGGTTGCTTTAAGACGGGAGCCAAAAAATACTCCAGGCAAATTTAGTAGAGAGATAAGGAGCAGTCCTTTAATGAAGGCCTTCAGGCGCAAGGGAGTACAAACAATGCACGCACCCCCCAGTCAGTGGCTCTACAATTTTATAGTATTGTCCATCCAATACCAGAACTATCCACCCTCAGATCCTCCCCCCAGCACACCTCTTTGGAAATTGAGTCGGGGGTCTTAAGACCCCTTTCTTCCTCATCTTCTTCATGGCACGTACTGTCTTTTGGAACTTCTCTGAGGTTAAGAGCTTGAAGATTGCTTTGACTATGATGGTATCTTGTTCAAGCCTGGGGTGCAAATGCTCTTAAACAGAATGAAGACCTGCCTTGAAAGAAGTCTAAACAAGCTAAAGAATTTAGAAAATTTTATATGAAATAGGGTAATAGGGTTGGGTATGTGTAAACTACAATTCTAAAGTGTGACAGACTATATAACTACATTAAAATCTACAAAAAGCTAAAAATCCTAAAAATTCTGAGGCATAAATACTCTTTAATAAATTAATTTTTAAAGTGATTAATTTAATTAATTATTTAATTATTTAATTTCTCTTTAATTAATTCTTTCTCTTTAATAAAATATTAAGAAACATATTTTGTACTTTAACAAGTATACATAAACAGGGATCAAGTTAGAAAAGCCAAAGCCCTGATAAAATTAAATCTGGCCAGGAATGTCAAGGGCAACAAGAAAAGCTTCTGTTGGTATGTCCGTGACAAAAGGAAGACTAGGGAAAATGTGGGCCCTCTGCAGAATGAAATGGGAGACCTGGTTGCCTAAGATATGGAGAAGGCTGAGGTACTCAATGACTTTTTTGCCTTGGACTTCACTGGCAAATGCTCCAACACAGTGCCTGAGTTGCAGAAGGCAAAGGCAGGGACTGGGAGAATAAAGAACCGCCCACTGTAGGAGAAGGCCACATTTGAGACCATTTAAGGAATTTGAAGATGCACAAGTCCATGGGACCTGATGAGATGCATTCACAGATCCTGAGGGAACTGGTGGATGAAGTGGCTAAGCCACTATCTATCATATTTGAGAAATCATGACAGTGCTGTGAAGTTCCCACTGACTGGCAAAAGAAAAGCATAATCCCCATTTTTAAAAGGGGAGAAAAAGACCCAGGGAACTATAGGTGCCCAGAAAGATCATGGAACAGATCCTCCTGGAAACTATGCTAAGGCACATGGAAGAAAATAAGGATGTGATTTGTGACAGCCAACATGGCTTCACTAAAGGCAAATTGTGCCTGACAAATTTGGAGGCTTTCTACCATGGGGTTCCAGCATTGGTGGATGAGGGAAGAGTGACTGTCATAATCTACTTGGACTTGTGCAAAACATTTGACACTGTCCTGCATGAGATCCTTGTCTCTAAACTGGAGAGACGTGTATTTGACAGGTAGACCACTCTGGATAAGGAATTGGCTTGATGGTTGCACCCAGAGAGTTGCTCTCAACAGCTCAGTGTCCAAGTGGAGACCAGTGACAAATGGTGTTCCTCAGGGGTCAGTTTTGGTACTGGTGCTGTTTAACATCTTTGTCGGTGACATAGAGAGTGGGATTGAGTGCACCCTCAGCAAGTTTGTTGATGATTCCAAGCTGTGTGTTGCAGTCGACACGCTGGAGGGAAGGGATGCCATCCAGAGGGACCATGACAGGATTTAGTGATAAGCCTGTGCAAACATCATGAAGTTCAACAAGGTCATGTGCGAGGTGCTGCACCCTGGTCAGGGCAATCCAAAGCACAAGTACAGGCTGGGTGGAGAATGGAACGAGAGTAGCCCTGAGGAAAAGGACACACATCCTGGGCTGCATTAAAAGAAGTGTGACCAGCAGGTCAAGGGAGGTGATTCTGCCCCTCTACTCTGCTCTCATGAGGACCCCACCTGGATTGCTGCCTTCAGATCTAGAGCCCCCATATAAGAAGGATGTGGACCTGTTGGAGTAAGTCCAGAGGAGGGCCATGAAAAGGGCTGGAGCACCTCTCCTATGAAGACAGGTTGAGAGAGATGGGTTTGTTCAGCCTGGAGAAGAGAAGGCTCCTGGGAGACTTTATAGCAGCCTTCCAGTACAAGAAATCTGGAAAAAGACTTTTTACAAGAGCATGTAGTGATAGGACAAAGGGTAATGGCTTCAAACTGAAAAAGGGAAGATTTCGATTGGATATTAGGAAGAAATTCTTTACTGTCAGGGTGGTGAGACACTGGAACAGGTTGCCCAGAGAAGTGGTGGATGCCCCATCCCTAGAAGTGTTCAAGGACAGGTTGTATGGGGCTTTAAGCAACCTGGTCTAGTGGAAGGTGTCCCTGCCCATGGCAGGGAGTTGGAACTAGACGATCCTTAAGTTCCCTTCCAACCCAAACCATTCTATGATTCTATGATAATTGTAATGAAAAGGGAGACAATAAAAGTAGAGAAATAAACCCCAAGAAAGACAAGTGATGCACAATACAATTTGCTCACCCACTGACCGATGCCCAGCCCATCCCCCAGCAGCAACTGGTGCCTCCCAGCCAACTCCCCTAGTTTATATACTGAACATGACATTCTATGTTCTATGGTATTTGGCCAGTTCAGTTCAGCTGCCCTGGCTATGCTCCCTCACAGCTTCTTGCACACCTCCTCACTGGCAGAGCATGGGAAACTGAAATGTCCATGACTCAGAGTAAGCACTACTTAGCAATAACTAAAACATCAGTGTGTTATCAACATTATTCTCGTACAAAATCCAAAACAAAGCACTGTAAAGTAACTGTATCCCAGCTGAAACCAGGACAACCATGGAGCCTACAATCACGGAGCCTACAACCACTATAAGCCAGTAGTCTATATTTAAAAGATGAGAACAGTCATGGAGCACAATATGAATATTTCAATTTATAGTATGTTAAAAAAAATACAGTCTAATAGCTACAAAACTACTTAAGATCAGTTAAAAGCTTCCCATTGTCTTAAAGTCTTCTCAATGTTCATTTCTAAACAGCAATAAGATCTTAACACCCAGACTCAGACAGGAAGGTACATGCCTCGTGAGTGCACTCACTGCTATTGAAACAGCCACAAATGAAGCTTTATGAATTAGACCCTGCAGGCAACTATGAGAATACATTACAGAGCTTAGCCAGCAAGTAAAAAACACTTTTACTCTGTTCCTGTACCTTTTCGCTTTTGTTATAAACAGGTTTCAATTCCTTATTGCATCAGTATTTAACAGCCATGGGTTCGGGGAAGCAAAGCCACTTACATAGATTAGTTCTTCAATAAATTTCATAGAATCATAGAATGGTTTGGGTTGGAATGGACCTTAAAGATCATCTAGTTCTAACCCCCTGCCATGGGCAGGGACACCTTTCACTAGCCCAGATTGCTAAAAGCCGCATCCAACCTGGTCTTGAACACTTCCAGGTATAGGGCATCCACAACTTCTCTGGGCAACCTGTTTGTGGTGGTTTGAGACCCCTCAAAAATCCAATTTCCAAGTTCAAACCCCCCTCCCACAATTTGCTTCAGTGTGAGAGGGTTTTCAGACAAAACACAGCTACTCAGCATTGGGGGAAGGGAAAAATACTTACAAGGTTTATTTACATACATATATATATATAGGTAACAACTTAAGTATCTCTTCTACGATGAAATAATATATTTACATTAGATTAGATTTCTCTTTTTCTTCAACAAGAGTCTGGGAAGAAAAAAGTCTTTTTGTCACCTTTCAGGTCACAGTTCCTTCAAATTAGTTTCTGTGGTATTAGTTAGTGTCCTTTATTTTTAAGACAGCAGATTTGAGTATTGTAGTCAGAATTTTTCTGTTTTTACTTTGTGAAAATCCCAATCCCTCGAGCCCGAGCCTTCGGGGGACTTCCTTAGAGACTTTCACTCCTCCGATGCTGCTGCATTTCGGAACTCCCTTCAAATGAGAGTCCACCTCTCTTTCCAAAAGAGGGTCTCTGAAAGGGGTTTTGGGGAGATTTAATTCAGTCTTATCCCCAAAACAGTCTTCATTGAGTTTCTCTGTTCTGTTGCCAGCTCTCTTTCCTTGCAGGAACATCTCTGCGTCTCTCTCAGTCGGCTATGTGCCATCTCTACTGCTTGTTATCTCTTGGCTCTCAGCCACAGCTCTCCACTTGGCATTGCCTCTGCTGCCATTTTTCCATCTTCTGCTGTCCACTCACAGCAAGGAAATTTCCTCCAGTTCTTAGCTACAGTACTTGGCCCAGTTTAATACTGTTCCAAGCTCCTGCAGCCCCCAGCCAAGGGGCTGGGGGCTTTGGCCCCCAGCAGGGCTCGCTGGCCCCTACCTCCTCGTGGCTCAGACCATGGCTGCCTCCTTTTCCACTACTTCAACTTCCTTCTCTTCTGGCCTGTGCCATATGTTGATTTTTACAGTAGCGAAATGTAGCTTCTGATTGGCCCTGGCACCCCAGGAACACCACCCCCTGGGGTTAACCACTTTATTCTAACTCCAGGGGAAAACACTTTTTATCCTAGGACACTGTTCCATCCTCACAGTAAAAAATGTTGTCATAAGGACAAATTTTTAGCAGGGCCTGTTACAATAGGACAAGGGGTAATGGTTTTAAACTGAAGGAGGATCAATTTAGATTAGCTATATGGAAGAAGTTTTTACAGTGAAGGTGGTAAAACACTGGAACAGATTTCTCAGAGAGGTGGTAGATGCCCCATCCCTGGAAATATTCAAGGTCAGGTTGGACGGGGGTCTGAGCAACCTGATCTAGTTGAAGATGTCCCTGTTCATTGCAGGGGGGTTGGACTAGATGGCCTTTAGAAGGTCCCTTCCAACTCAAACTATTCTATGATTCTATTCTATGATTCATAAGAAAGTGGTATTGCAGGTGGAGATCAGGAAGGTGTTCTCTAAACATAAAGCGATACGTAGCTGAAACTAAAACAATTTAAGGAGAAGTTATTGCTGTACTGCAAATGTAAAGTTTCTGAAAACAATGCTTCTTTATTGAAATTTCCTCATATAGCAATTTTTTGCTGTCACTTATTATTTATCATGTCTACTTTATACACAATAAAGTCTGTCAACTCTTCTTCCCACACAGCAATGCTCTTTACCCAGCTATATGTTGTTCTGGCATTTTATATCTTAAGATACAATAAGGCTAAGTGCAGGGTCCTGCACATGGGTCACAACAACCCCATGCAATGCTACAGGATTGGGGAAGAGTGGCTGGAAAGCTGACTGGTAGAAAAGTACCTAGGGGTGCTGGTCGACAGCCAGCTGAACATGAGTCAACAGTGTGCCCAGGTGGCCAAGAAAGACAATGGAATCATGGTTTGCATCAGAAATAGCGTGGCCAGCAGGGGTAGGGAAGTGATTGTTCCACTGTACTTGCACTGGTGAGGCCACACCTTGAATATTGTGTCCAGTTCTGGGCCCCTCACTACAAGAAAGACATTGAGATGTTGGAGGGTGTCCAAAGAAGAGCAATGAAGCTGGTGAAGGGTCTAGAGCACAAATTCTATAAGGAGCGACTGAGGGACCTGGGGTTGTTTAGCCTGGAGAAAAGGAGGCTCAGGGGAGACCTTATTGTTCTCTACAACTACCTGAAAGGAGGTTGTAGCAAGGTTGGGGTCAGTCTCTTCTCCCAAGCAACAAGAGGAAATGGCATCAAGCTGTGCCAGGGGAGGTTCAGGTTGGATATTCCACATACCCCTTGTTCCTTTAATAATATATCGATGGGGAGGCATGAACATAATGCTCACAGGCCATTATGGTCGGCAATATGTCAATTTATTATTTAAATCAGTTAACTTTTATACAGTTTAGTTTGTTTAGGGCACATGCTTATAATAAGATGATTGGATAGCTCAGTCTGTGCACGCGTCTCATGTCCCCAGTTCATTGGACCTGATGTTCTGTCCACGCGATCTGAAATCATCCTTGGCATAGAAACCTCTTTCTAATTAATCTGCTTTTAGAGTTTTACTAAATTTGCAGGTGTTTCATTATCTTCAGTTTCTCAAGGTTTTCTTTCTATAAACATATTATGTTCTCAAACCTTATAATTAGACACACAGCTAACAAGTATAAGCATCACATATTTTCACACAGTCTATAAGTATAAACAATACACTCTTGCCACTTCCATGGCAAGCAAGGCCTACAGAGTGCAGGAAAAACTGTTCACAGAAATCTCTGTGTCAGGCGACAATTCCCCAGTTCTGCTTTGAACAGTTTTTTACTGCATTCCTGCAACATTCTTCATCATACCTATAACATATTAACAAACACAATTACATATAATAATACCACTACCATTAACAAACTTAACAACCTATTGATCTCAAAGTTTGTGCTCTTAACTCTGTGCTTAAAGATGTTTCTAAATATAGGACTTATTCTTGAAAGCTTTTATTCAATCTAAAAACACTTCTGCAAATGGAACTCCACTCAACTTAGGGTTATGTGTCTTCTGTTTTTATTTAAGGTGTTTGTGTCAAAGTTGTTTGTGTATTTGTTCATATATTCACACACATACATGCATACGCTTTCATTCATTCACTTTCACACGGTGGCCACCATCATCCAAACACATTTCACACAAACATACTTTTGAATTTCATGTCACTGTGTTTTTATGAACTAAGAAACCATAATTATTCTCTAGTACCTTATAATGTCAAAGTTTCTCAACCAAACAGATAAAATTAACCAGATAGATAAACTTTCTTTTACCAATACCTAGTGAGTAATCCAAAGGTCATACAATACATTATACCTAAATTCTTACTCTCTATAACTTATATACTTCTTAACTTCTTATATACCTCTTAACTTCTAAAATTATGTGCCTTAAAAGTATTGAAAAATTGTACTTCAATAATATTGAAGAGACGGTTAGCTACAACAACTTCTGGTGTCACAGTCACCTGCAGGAACAACATCAACCTTGTTCTGAAGTATCAGCTTCTTACCAAGGCTTCATCCATCATGCAGATAACACCCGTGTGCAAAAACTTCAACACATAAAACACTTTTGCAGGTCAATAGAGGAGAACTGATATCCTTCTTTCCCCCTTTTCGCTTTGCAAAAGTGTGTTAAGAATTACTTAATACCTTTGTGCTAATAACAAAAATCTATAACAGTTCTATTTCATAACAGAGTATGCTAATACTATCTACATCTTCTAACAATTCTGATAAAATTATAGGTTAACATGTTCAAAAACTCTACTTTCATATTCTCATCTGGGTCAGGATGGGTATTAATTACATGATGCAACCTATAAATTTCCCAAATGGTTCTGTTAGTTCCTGTCGTACTGTAGTAAAAGATGGAGCTGTCTTATCATCATGTGCTGCTTGTATTGCTTTTATGATTACAACTCACAGCTGTGTTACAAAAGTCGTTTCAGCTGAAAAGTACAGATAGGTAATAAGTACAAAATAAGATTCATAGGTAAAAAAAAAGGGATTTCTATAGATCATTTAGGCCTACAGTTAAATGCGATTTGCAAAAGAAAAGTAATGTATCAATATTTGCTTTGGGATGTATAATAAAACTCCAGAATTTCTTAACAATAAAACAATAGGTTTTGTTAAAGCTGAGGAACTATTCATTGAAAGAATGAAACTACAGGATTGAAGAACTGATAAAAATCATATTTGATTGCACTGTAAAAAAGAAAGTCTTTTCTACAGACTTAATTACTCTCAGCAACTTTAAAATTTCAATAAGTCTCATTCAAAAATGTGATACAACCTAAGGAACTCTTCTGGCTTGATCTTCTAGAACTAGTAAGATTTTGGATTTTGTCTCATATAAGCAAACATCACAAATGTTTGCTCTATCATTTTATTTGAATTATCTGTTTTAAATTACCATAACAAATATTCTACTGTTGCCTATTTGACACAATTCATAGGTATTTTCACTATCATTCTATTTTTGTTTGCTATATTTATCTTGACTGCAATATGCATGAGAAACTCTGTAGAATTCTCTCTCTTACATGTATTTTGTTTGGTTAAGGATGATTCCTTGTGGTATTAGACACAATCCATTATCATTTAACTTACAGAGAAAGTACTCTATGGAGATTGGATTATGTGTTGTAAAAAAAAAAAAAAAAAGGGTATTACTAAATTAAGCATTAAAACCAAACTGCTAATCTGGTTTCATCTAGCTGTGCAGAATTACAATATTTTGGTACCTGCTTAAGAGTTTGTTTTGACTGACATTTAAAAATAAATAGTTTTTTCTCTATTTAATCTATAGGGTATTTTGTGATACAATACATTTTTCTATCACATTGCAAATTACACTTATCCATAATAGATTGCAAAGCCAATACTTGCTAATAATTCATCCTAGAGGCGTACAAATAGTAGGAATAGATAAAAGGGGGAGAGAAAAAAAAGGCATTGTTTGCTTTAAGAATGTTTAAGGGAAACTGCAGAACACTTTTAAAATGATTTTGATTGCACTGATCACAAAAAAGTTGGATTTCTTACAAAGGCTTGGCTTGCAAAGAAAGGCTAGAGAAGACAGGTGCAAATCTGTCTTAGCAAAAAGTAGCAGCAGTCAGAGAAATAACTTTTCTCTCTCCAGAGTGTTTAGATTTAGACAAGAGAGTCCTAATTACTCTTTTCAGCCTATAGTCTGAAATGCTAAGGGATGATACATGCAAAGCAAAGCAAAAGTCACTGGGAAAGGAGTGAAGAATCTTCAATACACATGCATTTATGAGTGTAAAATCAAAAAAAAAATACTGAGCATGCTCTGCTTAAAATCTCTAGAATGCAAATAAATCATATCAACTAATAAGTTAAACTATAACAGAGAGAGAAATATTTTCTTTACAGATGAAGTGATCAAAGATTGCAAGAGTGAGAATTTTTCTCAGTATTTACCAATTCCGCATATGCAGATTGCAAGTAGATACTAACACCTGGCCAAGAAGGTAATTTCATGTTAGGGCACTGCAGAAGTATTCATGATACTGGAAATATGACAATGCAAGCTGTATTAAATGCTTCAGTTACAAAACTATTGCCTAGAGCAGCTTATAGAAAGATCAATGTATACTATACACAGTTCTAAAAAAGAAGGTGGTATTGCACTGATATAATTAAACTGAAGCAATTTTGTACATAAGAATGATGCACTGATTTAAAATTGACTTATTTATTATTCTTACTTCACAACAGTGCCATATCTATGGGTAAAGTAGGCTTCGGTCTTAAGTAGATGTCTGAACTATCAGTCTCATAGGATTAACAATTTTAAATTAAGAAAGAAGTTGCAAGAAAAAGGTAATTTCATGCTTCGAAAAGAACTTTCATTGATTTCAAAAGTTTGGATCCCAGAACCATCAGTTCAGAATCTTATCCAAATAACGATGTCATCAATGCTCCGCCAGGGGAAATTTAAGTTGGATATCAGGAGAAAATTCTTTACAAAGAGAGTAATCAGGCATTGGAATGGGCTGTCCAGAGAGGTGGTGGATTCACCATCCCTGGAGATTTTTAAACGCAGATTGGACGTGGCACTGAGTGCCATGATCTAGTAAATGGACTGGATTTGGACCAAGGGTTGGACTCGATGATCTCAGAGGTCTTTTCCAACCCAATCGATTCTATGATTTTAAAGCAGCTTTCAATTAGGTTAAATAAAGAAAATAGAAGCTGATAAAGAAAGTTCAGTAAGAGTTTCTATTAGGATGTGATACACATGACCGAGTTAATAGGCAATTAGTGAGAGTTTTGTGCTGCTTAGTATGTTACTGTGAAAAGTCAGCACAAAAATAATATTATAAAAGAGTGGGTCTATAACTTCTACTCCTTCTCATTGAAAAAGGACATATTTTGCATCAGTCATACTCGGTAACATTTGCTCTGGGCTGCAACAACATTTGTTTTTCTTATAAAATGTTTCATCTGCCTAAATTCAAAAAATCCTTTTCCAGATTTCTTAGCTCAAATGAGCATACAAACAAGGTAAGCATTCAGGGAACATTTTTTATGTTTAAACTCTCTCAATCAATAGTGCTGTAACTTAAGTCTCATCTAAGCCATAACAAGGTCCTAAGAAAGCTAAATTATATATGGAGCAAAAGAGAAGAAATAAAAATTAGATCAGGCCTTTGATATTAAACTAGCCAATTGACAAGGAGCATAAAAACTAAGCTCTAATATTTCTTCTAAGGGTCCAAGAACTTCAAAGTTTTCTCAAATAGTTAAAGATCATTACAAACTAAAAAAAATCTAAAATACTGCAGTGCAAGGAACAGTACATACTCTTACAGACTTCAGTGTTTCCAGTTTATATAAGCATTCTTGCTACTAGAATCTCAGATAAAGTTTGAAGAGTTAAGAGAAAAAAAAAGAAAGGTCATTATTATTGAAGATAATACTTATTCTTAAAATGCTGTAACACAAATGTAGTATAACCTGATCTCAACCCATACTGAATAATTATAGATTTAGCTTCTTTTAGCATCTTCTAATTTAATGCTTAATAACTTCTATTGTCTCCTGCATCTATTATAACTGGGAATGTGTTAGGAAGTAACAACTAAACTTTTTATTATAGCATCTCACAGAATCTCTTTCCATCTCTACTCCAGACTTTTCACTTTCACCAGCCCCTGATCTTTCAAACAGCAGACTTACCGATCTTACCAGCACGGTCCCACCCTCCTCCCCCCTCCCTAAAATAGAGCTTGAGGAGGTGGTGGAAGCGACAGAAAAGGGCTTGGGGGAACCTGCCTGCATGGGGGTACAGGGAGCTGGCAAGAGGGCTGTTCTCGCTTTAACTTCTGTTCTACCACAGATGTCTGCAAAACTTTTCTTGCAGTTGCACTCTAGTCTTTGAGTCTCTCTGTCTGTTCTCGTAGTTCGATGTCGAATCGGGAACGGGGAGGGGGCTGACGGCAGCAGCGATAGACAAGGCTGCACGGGAGCGGGCTGGTTCGTGGTTCCTTCCCCCCTCCCCGTTCCTTCTCACCGAGACCGTTTCTTGCCGGGTTCGGGGGAGGGGGGGGAATGGCGGTTCTCGGCGGCTCGGGGTCGGTGTCGCGCGGTGATGATGTCGATCAGGCTGCGACGGTGGTCGCGGCGGCGGCGATCGTGTTCGTAGACGGGCGAGCGGCGTCGGGCGCGGGGTTAGCAGTGGCAGTGCCGGCAGCGGCTGGCAGAGGGGTTCGCGGCAGCGGCGCCGGAGGGGCTCCGTCAGTTCGGGACTCTCGGCCGGGGCTCGGCGCGGGTGGGGGAGCAGCGGGGGGAGCGGCTCCACGCAGCAGCAGGACGGCGCCGGGCACGGCTTTAGGCGGCGGAACGGCAGCAACCCCAGAAGCAGCGGCGGGAAAAGGGGCGGCGGGCGGGGTGGTGGAGAGCTCGCCGTGAGGGAAGGCGCAGCTGGCAGTAGCCTCCCTAATGTCCTGCACTTTGGAATTCTCCGGGGCTAAGGATGAACTGCTGTTGGGGCCGCTGGCTGACGGTCGGGCAGAAGCCTGCACTTTGAAACTCGCCGGCAGCACGGTCGTTAACATAATGAATAAAAGTTGATAAAATGACTCGTTTTCTTTGCTTTCAGTTTCGCTGCTTGCTAACGCAGCATAGGCTAAAGCTGTATCTTGCCTCTCAGTCCTTAGAAATTGCTCTGTTTCAGTCAGCAGCTGCCACAATGTAAAATAACGAGCTGCTTCGTCAAGTCTTTTTGTGATTTTTTCCCCTAACAGTTCCTTAATAGCATCCCAAATGGATACCTCAAAGGCAGCTTTAACTGTGGGGATTAGTAACTCTTTAAGAGCTTTTTCATCATAATTAGAATCTCTCTCAGAGAGAATAAAATAAAGGAGCGTTGGCACTGCCTCTTTCTGCAGACCCCGATTCTCCTTTCTTCAGCCGACTCACCTGATCAGGGCAAGATTTCTTTTTCTCCATGCGCATGGCTTTGTTCCGTAGCGCCGGGGGTCACGCCACCTGTAAACGGCTGCTTCTCCCACGTCCTTCTATTTGCCTTATGTCCCTCAGAACTCGAAGAAGAGGATGTCCCGTCCCTGTTTCGGGCACCAGTTATCGATGGGGAGGCATGAACATAATGCTCACAGGTCATTATGGTCGGCAATATGTCAATTTATTATTTAAATCAGTTAACTTTTATATAGTTTAGTTTGTTTAGGGCACATGCTTATAATAAGATGATTGGATAGCTCAGTCTGTGCACGCGTCTCATGTCCCCAGTTCATTGGACCTGATGTTCTGTCCACGCGATCTGAAATCATCCTTGGCATAGAAACCTCTTTCTACTTAATCTGCTTTTAGAGTTTTACTAAATTTGCAGGTGTTTCATTATCTTCAGTTTCTCAAGGTTTTCTTTCTATAAACATATTATGTTCTCAAACCTTATAATTAGACACACAGCTAACAAGTATAAGCATCACATATTTTCACACAGTCTATAAGTATAAACAATACACGCTTGCCACTTCCATGGCAAGCAAGGCCTACAGAGTGCAGGAAAAACTGTTCACAGAAATCTCTGTGTCCGGCAACAATAATACCATATCTAATGCCAACCAATTTTGTAAAGTCATTTTTGACACTTGTTGGACTTGCAAGTTAAGCTCTGAATGCATACCTGGTCCAATTACTGAAGGCATGTAAGTACCACGTAATATTTTCCAAGGTTCATTGGTGTCGGGTGATAACTATAGAAATTGCAAAAAGTGTATTAAACCCCAAAGCTACCTTTTGCCCCACCATATAATAATCATAAAATCATTGAATCATAAAATCATAGAGTCAGCTGGGTTGGAAGGGACCTCCGAGATCATCAAGTCCAACCCTTGATCCACTACTGCTATGGTTACTAGACCATGGCACTAAGTGCCACATCCAGTCTCTTTCTAAAAATCTCCAGGGACGGAGAATCCACCACTACCCTGAGCAGCCCATTCCAATGCCTGATTATCCTCTTTGTAAAGAATTTCTTCCTAATATCTAACCTAAACTTCCCCTGGTAGAGCTTAAGACCACGCCCTCTTGTCTTACTGATAGCTGCCTGGGAGAAGAGAACCCCCACCTGGCTACAACCTCCTTTCAGTTAGTTGTAGAGAGTGATGAGGTCTCCCCTGAGCTTCCTCTTCTCCAGGCTGAACAACCCCAGCTCCCTCAGCCTCTCCTCATACGACTTGTGCTTGAGTCCCTTCACCAGCCTTGTTGCCTTCCTCTGGACCTGCTCCAGCACCTCAATATCTTTCCTGAACTGAGGGGCCCAGAAATGGACACAGTACTCCAGGTGTGGCCTCACCAGCGCTGAGTACAGGAGAAGAATCACTTCCCTGGACCTGTTGGCCACACTGTTCCTGATACAGGCCAGCATGCCATTGGCCTTCTTGGCCACCTGGGCACACTGCTGGCTCATGTTCACCTTCTTGTCAATCCAAACTCCCAGGTCCCTCTGTGTCTGGCTGCTCTCCAGCCACTCTGTCCCCAGTCTGTAGCGCTGCATGGGGTTGTTGTAGCCAAAGTGCAGGACCCGGCACTTGGCCTTGTTGAACCTCATCCCGTTGGAATCAGCCCAACTCTCCAACCTATCCAGGTCCCTCTGCAGAGCCCTCCTGCCTTCCAGCTGATCAACACTCCCCGCCAACTTAGTGTCATCTGCAAATTTGCTGATGATGGACTCAATCCCCTCATCCAGATCATCAGTAAAGATATTAAACAGAATTGGGCCCGACACTGATCCCTGGGGGACACCACTAGTGACCGGTCGCCAACTGGATGCAGCACCGTTCACCACCACTCTCTGGGCTCGGCCCTCCAGCCAGTTCCTAACCCAGCACAGAGTGCCCCATCCAAGCTGTGGGCTGCCAGCTTTTTCAGGAGTATGCTGTGGGAGACGGTGTCAAAGGCTTTGCTGAAGTCCAGGTAGACCACATCCACAGCCTTCCCCTCATCCACCAGGTGGGTCACCTGATCATAAAAGGAGATCAGGTTGGTCAGACAGGACCTGCCCTTCCTAAACCCGTGCTGACTGGGTCTGATCCCTTGTCCATCCTGTAGGTGCTGTGTGATTGCACTGAGGATGATCTGCTCCATAACCTTGCCAGGCACTGAGGTCAGGCTGACGGGCCTGTAGTTTCCTGGGTCCTCCTTCCGGCCCTTTTTGTGGATTGGTGTGACATTCGCCAACTTCCAATCATCTGGGACCTCCCCAGTGAGCCAGGACTGTTGATACATGATGGAGAGAGGCTTGACAAGCTCTTCTGCCAGCTCCCTCATCACCCTTGGGTGGATCCCATCTGGTCCCATAGACTTGTGGGGATCCAAGCAGCTCAGTAGGTCACTAACTGTTTCCTTCTGGATTAGAGGGGGGCTGTTCAGATTCTTGTCTCTTTCTACAAGCTCCAGAAGCCAGTTGTCCTCAGGACAACCTGTCTTACTGTTGAAAACTGAGACAAAGAAGGTGTTAAATACCTCAGCCTTTTCCTCATCTTTGATAACTATATTCCCGCCCATATCCAGTAAAGAATGGAGGTTTTCCTTGCCCCTCCTTTTGCTATTGATGTATCTGTAGAAGGACTTTTTGTTATCCTTCACAGAGGTGGCGAGATTCAGTTCAAGTTGTGCCTTCGTCCCTCAAATTTTCTTTCTACACGACCTAACTATATTCCTAAACTCTTCCTGAGTAGCCAGCCCTTTTTTCCATAATCGGTAGGCTCTCTTCTTTACCCTAATTTCTTTCAAAATCTCCCTGTTCAGATAGACCGGTTGTCTTCCCCGCTGGCTCGCCTTTCGGCACAGTGGGACAGCCTGCTCCTGTCCTTTTAAAACTTGCTTCTTGAAGTACGTCCATCCCTCCTGGACCCCTTTGTTTTCAAGGGCTGTTTCCCAGGGTACACTCTGAACTAGTCTTCTGAATAGGCCGAAATCTGCCCTCTGGAAGTCCAACCTAGAGGTTTTATTGACAGCCCTCCTTACATCCCTGAGTATTGAAAAATCTATTATTTCATGATCACTGTGTCCCAGACGTCCACCAACCACCACATCTCCCACCAGCCCCTCTCTGTTTGTGAACAGGAGGTCTAGTGGGGCTCCATCCCTGGTAGGCTCATTTACCAGCTGGAGCAGGAAATTATCCTCTATACACTCTAGGAATCTCCTAGACTGCCTCTTCTCTGCTGTGTGGAGTTCCCAGCAGACATCTGGCAGGTTAAAGTCACCCACGAGAACAAGGGCTGGTGATTTTGAGACATCTGTCATCTGCTTGTAGAACAATTCATCACCCTCATCATCCTGATTGGGTGGTCTGTAACAGACTCCCACCAGGATATCAGCCTTGTTGGCCTTCCCCCTGATTCTGATCCACAGGCACTCAACCTTATTGTTACCGACTTCAACTTCTACAGAGTTAAGAGACTCTCTAACATATAGAGCTACCCCTCCACCTCTCCTACCCTTCCTGTCCCTTCTGAAGAGCTTGTAGCCATCCATGGCAGCACTCCAGTCATGCGAGTCATCCCACCACGTTTCCGTGATAGCGACTACATCATACCTTTCCTGCTGCACGATGGCTTCCAGCTCCTCTTGTTTGTTACCCATGCTGCATGCATTGGTGTACATGCACTTCAGCTGGGCTGCTGATTTGGCTCTTAACTTGGGCTGTTCATCCTTGGGCTCCTTTCTGGAGATAACACTTTAGAGTTGAACTTGATGATCCTTGTGGGTCCCTTCCAACTCAGAATATTCTGTGACTCTGTAACTTCTGTGACTTGCTCCATTTACTCCAATGATTTTAACTCTTTGCCATACAGGAAGTACACCCAGCTTCTTGGCATCCCACTGCATTAATATTGACTGGATTTCAGTCTGATTTACGGCCAAACTTCAATATCTTGGTAGCTGTACATAGCACGGTTTAGTAGCAGTTTGCTGACCCTGGCAATCATTTGTGGTTTCAGTTTTAATTAAGGATTGACATGCTACTTCCTCCTCATCAGATGTCAATGCAAACATTATGTTTTCCTCTTTATCAGAACAACAGACTCGTTCACCGTCTCTCAACTCCTCCACTGAACAAAAAAGGTCTGAGTTACAAGACTGTATTTCTGAGAATGTTACGGGTTTTATATCCTGCAATTCTTCTGTTACACCCCAGTCCAGAAGCTCCATGCTTTTACCAGTTGTACAACTTAATATTCTCATCTCATGTCTAGGCTTCGCAAACGAAGATTTGGGGAGGGCTCTACCCACGTTTGTTACAAGCGCGCTGGTGGATAAAGAGGCCAATTCGAGATAGGCACGTCCGGTTTCAAAAGGCACAGCAGAAAGACTCCTTAGGTGGTATATTCTGCAAGGCACGATTCTGCGTTGTCTTTTCTCCTCGAGAGTGATCCTGCATGCTTTCTCAAAAGTATCAGCAGCGTTAAAGATAGTGTGTCTCCAGACCTCCCGATTGGAGGCCAGAGTAGACCAGTTATGTTGATCAATATGGCCAAGGCTCAGATGTTGCTTCAGATGTTGTATCTCCTCTTCAGGGCTCCTCTCTTGTGGCAGCCAATGGCAAGTTCACCATAAAGCAAGATCTTAGGGAGGCAGTGGTCCTTCATCCTGGAGACGTGTCCTGCCCAGCGCAGCTGTGTTCTCAGCAACATGGCCTCAATGCTTGTGATTGCTGCTCATTCTAGAACAGATGTATTAGTCACATAATCAGACCAGTGGATGTTTAGGATTGTTTGGAGGCAGCGTTGATGGAAACGTTCTAGGAGTCGCAGGTGGTGGTGGTAGATGACCCATGATTCAGATCCATATAAAACAGTAGACAGCACAATGGCTCTGTAAACACTGATCTTTGTACTTTTCTTCAAGTGTTTATTTTGCCAAACTCTTTTATGGAGTCTTCCGAAGGCACTATAAGCCTTTGCTAACCTGTTGTCTATCTCTCTGTCAATCTTACCATCCGAGGAGATGAGGCTGCCGAGGTAATTAAACTGTTGGACTGATTTGAGCTCTGATTGGCCAATGGTGATATGGGGATGAAGGAAGACTTCCTGAAGTGCAGGTTGATAGAGAACTTCAGTCTTCTTTAAGCTGACTTCCAGCCCAAAGAGCTCAGCAGCGTCTGCAAAGCAGGATGTTAAATGCTGCAGAGCTGCTTCTGTGTGAGCGACAAGGGTGGCGTCATCAGCATAAAGCAGCTCCCAGACAAGATAATTTAAGGTTTTAGTATGGGCCTTCAGTCGCCGAAGGTTGAATAGGCTTCCATCAGTACGATATCGAATGTAGATACCGTCCTGATCATCAAGGTCTGCCGTGGCCCTTTGGAGCATCATGCTGAAAAAGACTGCGAATAGGGTTGGTGCAAGAATGCAGCCTTGTTTCACATCATTGGTTATTAGAAAGGGCTCAGAAAGTGCGTCGCCATATCTGACTTGGCCGTGCTGATCCTCATGGAGTGAGATGATCATTTTAAGGAACTTGGGGGGACAACCTAAACGTTCCAAAATCTGCCATAGACCTTTTCTGCTCACAGTATCGAAAGCCTTGGTGAGGTCAACAAAGGTTACATAGAGACCTTTGTTCTGTTCCCTGCACTTCTCTTGCAGTTGTCTGAGAACAAATACCATGTCTGTGGTACTCCTGTTGGCTCTGAAACCACATTGGCTTTCGGGTAGAATTCCTTCTGCTATAGTGGGTATTAGTCTGTTCAAGAGTATTCTTGCCAGGATTTTGCCAGCAATGGAGAGCAGGTACTATGGTATTACTGGTACCTTAATATTAGACTTCAAGAGATTTCACCCACATGAACCCTTGCAAAGTCTTTGATTCTTTGATACCTTGAGCTCATGTCCGGAGAAAAACTACACATTTTTGTCTAAGTGATTTCTTTTAATTTGGTTAGAATATAGGCATTTTGGCAAAAAGGGTTTAACAGAAATAACATGCAACTTCCCAAAAGCATTACAACAGATTGCTGAGACTAGCAAGCATTGCTATAGTAAGGGAACCTTTGTTACACCCAGCAAACACGAACTCCGTACAATTTAGGTGAAATACCCATAACTTAAATGAAATACAGAAAATGGGTGTTTAAGTTGTCCACAGAAGTAAAGGAAGAGAGATTAAGAGAAGAAAGAATAAAGAGAGAAAGAGAGGAAACAGACATATTTTCCATTCTGGAGGTCACATGTTGACAGGTCAAGGAGGGCAGAGGCTAAGGGAAGATAGAGGCCTCGTGCATGTCTGTTTATACTCTGGCTATTGTGGCCACTCCCTCTAGGCAGGGCTTTGGGTTTACTGACTACTCCCTGTTCCCCTAGCCAAAGTGAGGGGTGCCACAGCCAACCAGAGGCTCCAGGGGGCGTGGTGTGGGCAGGTCACCAGGTGGCCTTATTTATTGACAGCTCAGCCACATGGCTTTCCCTTCCATGTGCTCTTCGTGGGCGCAGCCATGTTGGCTACAGGCCTAGGCCTAGCCCTTCTCTCCCCCCCAGACAACATGGTTTATTTGACCCATCAATCAAACAATCCGGTGAGATACGAATCTGGTCTCTGACATCTTCCCGTAAGATTTCCTCTTTCATGTGCATTCCAAAGCTCTGCCTGAAGCTTCCTAACACGATCGCACTCAGCAGCAAGCAGCCTCTCCGCCTGCATTTTCCCCTCCTTTTCCTCATTTAACTGATAGTACAATTCTTTCAGCAAATCTTGTAAAGATAGTATTATTTCATCTCCAGATTTCTGAGTAACCAATTGCTCATTATCCCAATTATCTTATGCCAACTCTACCCCAGGGGTAGAGGGCAGCTAACAAATTTTTCAAGGAAGGACAACAAAATATTTTCTTTACACTGGCTATTTTCTCCAAGAAGTTCCCACAGAGGGAATCACTATTTCCCTCAGAGGGAATTCGTGGCAAAATTTCCAAAAGTTCCCACACAACCTCCCTCAGAGGGAAGCTGTGGCAAAGTTTCCAAAAGTTCCTATAGGAGGAACTACAAGATTCCCTTTAGACAGATATGTACTATTGTCAAAGGTACTTCGAGTCAGAGAACATAACCCTGCTTGCTGCACCAAAATAATGTTATCATCTGATTATTAAGAGATGCCTCTGCCCAAATTAAGGTGCAAACAAGACCATATGCTGAAGTCAATACTACAGATTGTGAGGTAGAGGGAAATAGGAAAAAGAGAGAAAGGGAGAGAGAAAGAGAGTGAGAGAACGACAGATTAAGTAGAAAGATATCACCACCCGATGGATCCCGTGATGTCCCACTGATCCTTCTTCACCCTGGTCTTCTCAGTGGTAGGGGTGCCGGAGTTGTTCTTCTGGGGTACCACCTTTAAACAGTCCAAGTTCCGCGTATCCAGAGGGCATAGATGCCGTTCCCATACCTTGTTTATAAGCAGTTGCTTCCTTTCCCACAGTCTGCCACAGTGGGAATTTTTGTTCAGATGCTAACCAAAGCTCAGCTCTGCTAGGCCTGGAATTAGCACCTTCCTGTTGTAAATGTCCTTGCTTATCTCGAGTTCCCACTGTGGTGGCTTATGGCAAGTTCCTTCTGTGGCTTTGACACTGTTTTGAGACAGTCAGTTGTGCTCTTTAAGTCATTACAACACTGATCACACAACAAGCGCAAATAGGAAATCCCAGTCATACCGGAATCTTGGACATGATCATGGATTGGCTAGAAGGCAAAGATTTTGGTATGTCACCAGAGGAGGAGGTGACACATGATGAAGAGGCCACACTATATAATAAATTACCAGAAAGTGAGAAGCAATATGCCAGGTTTACTGATGGATCCTGCCATATTGTAGGAAAGCATCAGAGATGGAAAGTGGCTGTATGGAGCCTCCGCCAAGCTGCTCTCCATCATCTACCAACAGTCCTGGCTCACTGGGGAGGTCCCAGATGATTGGAAAAAAGGGCTGGCTACTCAGGAAGAGTTTAGGAATATAGTTAGGTCGTGTAGAAAGAAAATTAGAGGGACGAAGGCACAACTTGAACTGAATCTCGCCACCTCTGTGAAGGATAACAAAAAGTCCTTCTACAGATACATCAATAGCAAAAGGAGGGGCAAAGAAAACCTCCATTCTTTACTGGATATGGGCGGGAATATAGTTATCAAAGATGAGGAAAAGGCTGAGGTATTTAACACCTTCTTTGTCTCAGTTTTCAACAGTAAGACAGGTTGTCCTGAGGACAACTGGCTTCTGGAGCTTGTAGAAAGAGACAAGAATCTGAACAGCCCCCCTCTAATCCAGAAGGAAACAGTTAGTGACCTACTGAGCTGCTTGGATCCCCACAAGTCTATGGGACCAGATGGGATCCACCCAAGGGTGATGAGGGAGCTGGCAGAAGAGCTTGTCAAGCCTCTCTCCATCATGTATCAACAGTCCTGGCTCACTGGGGAGGTCCCAGATGATTGGAAGTTGGCGAATGTCACACCAATCCACAAAAAGGGCCGGAAGGAGGACCCAGGAAACTACAGGCCCGTCAGCCTGACCTCAGTGCCTGGCAAGGTTATGGAGCAGATCATCCTCAGTGCAATCACACAGCACCTACAGGATGGACAAGGGATCAGACCCAGTCAGCACGGGTTTAGGAAGGGCAGGTCCTGTCTGACCAACTGTAGGGGCGGGCCAAAGGTGGCACAGAGGATGTGCCAGGTACAGAGCCCAAGGAGCATGCCCCAGAGTTAGTAAACTGGTTGGTTAAGAAAGTCACATGATCTGTAAGGATAAAAGGGCGCGCGAGTTCGAATAAAATCTCTTTGTCTCACCACCGCACGAGGAGCATCACTTATTCCTTGTTATACAAGGGTCACATGCTACATATGGCGCTCGAACGGGACAATTTTAGCTTATATTAAGCGAGATATTTCATCCTGAATCAGGAGATTAGCCGGTGACTCCAGGATCGTCTCGATTTTTCGGAGATGGGAGTCTTTACCGCAAAAAACCTTGACGTCAGTAAACCCCGTGGTCTTAGTGGCATCTAAGAGACGGATAGTTAGTTAGCGAGCTCAAAAAAGATTAGGTAGTGCACGGAAGAAGAGAAGAAAGAGTTAAGGAAGAAGCCGAGAGGTCAGAGCAGGCAGCCGGAGAGTGCGGAGAGGGTCCATGCAACATCAAAAGCGGTGAGTCTGTCTGGAGCGAACCCGCACGTCTAAGACTGATCCCTGGGCGAGACGTGGCTGCAGCTCGGAGCCCCGAGCTGCGGAGCACCTTAAGATCGTCAGGGAAAAGCCTGTTGATTCCCTAAGTGTCGGTCGTTTGGTAAAAGCGGTATTCCGCTACCGACTGCTGCTGGATCACGTGCGAGAAGCTTTCGCTGCCGCCCGTACCATCCCAGCCCCACCGCGCGACCCCCGCATTGCCTTTCTGCCTAGCGGAAAGCGCAGAACTCCGTGCCCGCTGCACCGCCGGCCGGCACCTAGTGCCTGTTGCCTAGCAACTACTAAACCCGTAGTTTGAAAGTACCCGAGAAGCGGCCGAGCCAAGCACGTGTGCTGGCCGCCCCTGCGCCGTCTTGCGCACCGGAGGAGACTGGCCACCTCCTGCGGACCCCTGCCTGTTTGTGAGAACAGTGTAGACCCTTCAAGTTGAGGAAAAACCTTTCAGAAACCGCGGAAACCCCAAAAGAACCTTCTGCCGCTTTTCGCCGCTTTTCGCCGCCAACCCGGCGCCTCGCGGCGCCCGCCGAGCCGCGCGCGCCGGGGACGCCCCGCGTCTGCGGACGCCGCCCCGCGCGGCCCCGGCCCGGGCGCTAGGACCGCACGGCCCCGAGCACGCCGCCGGAGCCGCCCCCGCGGGTCCTAGCCCCTCCGCCGCCGCCGCCGCTGTCCCGAGCCCGCAGTTGCAGCCGCACCGGGACACCAGCCACCAGCGCCGGAACCCCACGGCCTGCCATCGCCGAACCAGCATCTGCCGAGCCTGCCCCCGCGCCGGGACCTGCCCCGAGCTGCAGCCGCCTCCAGCCGTGCGCAGAACCGCCCACGCCGCCGGAGCAGCACCCCCCTCGCCGCAGCCGACACAGCCCGGACCTCCCAAAAGCCGCAAAAAAAAAAGACTGCAGTTAGCCCAATCTGCTACAAAAGGACTCAAAACGTGTGCTCCCAGCCGCTCGAAATAAGGTAACATAAGACACCTGTTTCCATAGAAACCTCTGATACATTGAAACAAAACTCAGACTCTAGGGTTTTGCTAAACTTTGCAACATAAAGCAGTTTTACTCTGATAAACTCTGCCTGCACGAGGCACACAGAGAAAGACAAACAACCCACACCACACCCCCCCACACACTGCTGAAAGTAAGCACAGCACAACATGATAACACAAACTCAGGGATCATACCGGGAGACACGTGAGCCACGCAAAACAAGTCGCTGGGAAGAGACAGACACTGCCATGCGAACTTCTGACCCCCGGGTCCACACAAGGCAGTCCTGTTACAGTGATGGGGAGAGTAAATTAATGTATTCATCCCCTTTCGCTGCAAATGATCAGCGACCACGTGGCCAGCCATGGCCGCAGCCATTTTCCTCCCCCACACAAACTGTACTCCAACCTTTCTTTTCCGGCCGAGAGCCCAGCCCCGCCCCCCACTCGCCACCTGCACTGACCACCATCCCCCCACAAGGAACCGGTTTTGCCGAAACCAAAAGGGGGGAGGGATGGGACGAATGGAGGGAGGGAGAGAAGGAAGGGGAGGAGGGGGAGAAAGAGCTAAACATAGTTCCAACGGGAGGGATCAATAGGGCACAGGGGAAAATTTCAGCTAACATGTGGGAACAATGTCTGGACGAGGCAATACGAAAGGAAAACCTGAATATTATTTAGGCTTTCCCAGGCGATATGAGCCTAAGCCAGCCCCCTCAGAGTCAGGCCTTGTATGAGGCCGCAGAATTCCTGAGGCAATTGATAAGTGGTTCTGGTCTGTCCTTAACCAATATATTAAAATATTTGGAGGCATTAAGTCACATCTACCCACTCACTACATCTGACTGGAAAGAACTGATAAAACTAGTTCTCAGTGACACCCAATATACAGTCTGGTTAGCTGATTTCCAGAAAAATTGTTCTATTTATAGGAAATACCTACAGGCAGACACCACGGCACACCAGTCAAGCGGGAAAGCAAATTATAATTTAGATTCACAATCAAAATACCATAAAGAGATAGCCAGGCAAGCCCTAAAGGCTATGGAAAACATTATCACTGCAGATCAAAATGATTATCTGTCCAACAGTGGAGAGTTACAAAGTTATACTGAGTTGAATTTAAGATGTTTGGACCAGCTACAGTCGACTTTAAATAAGCAAATTGAATACAATGAAGCCAGAGAGATGCTGTACAAGCATTTGGCTTTTGAAAGAGAAAATGCAAGAGCTTTGCAGAGCTCTCCTGCAAGAGAGAACTGTGACTTTACTGAGCTAGTGCAACCCTACCAAAAGGCTAGCTCTGAGAAGCAGCTACCTGCCTCTCTAGCTGCAGCTTTAGATGCCCAGGTAAAAATACACAAGGAAGTCAGACACACAACTAGTTGTTTTAGTTGTGGAAAAGTGAATCACTATCAGGAGAGTTGTCCCTGGAAACCCCTAATTGCAACATTCCATAAACACCCTAGCAGCAGAGAAATGACTCAGTTGTACCAAGGGTGCCGTACGCAAAACAAAAGATATGCTACAAGTATTGTATTGCTTGTAATAGCATTGCTAGCTGTACTCTTTTTTAGCACTACTGTTCATGTGCAAAAGAGAAAACTACTTAAGGCAAGCCACACACCAATAACCAGCCCCCAAAATAACCATGTACCCTGTACCCCAAAGAAGGGTGACAGGTGGAAACATTACAGATGCTAACAGCGGAACACGCAGTCAAAACACATGCAGAAGCCTTGCAGATTGGACTGCCTCTATTTAAAGGGTTTCTAGCAAATTTGTCACAAGTGGTAACTGATTCAAAAAAATGTTCTTTTACCATTCTCTGTCACCCTGAGGATGCCCAGAAACCCCTCTTTCCCATCATGGTTTTAAGCAGTGCACAAACTATTCAAACTCACTGCTGGGCTGTACCTCCTCAGGAGATGCAAAATACCTCGATGAAGTATCAGACAACCATAATACATCATTATGCAGAGGACACATTAATAACCAGCGCCACAAGAAATGAACTGCTAATTGTTCCTGCTGTTTTAACCAAAACTGCCCAAGGTGCAGATCTTCAGTTTGTTTCAGGAAGGATCCAACGACCACAATTCTGGACTTGCCATGGAAAAGACAACACAGCAAAAAAGTTCTACACAAGTGACGCAGCTCGAGGTAAAAAACATTTGTATTTACACGAGTTGCAGAAACCTCAGAAGGCTACCAGTTGCTTAAAACCGGTTTTAGCTATAAACAGAGGGAACCTACAACCTCTCTTTGTGTTGCTAGGGGAGAACTCCAACTTAAAGTCTGACAAATTGTTGATTACAGAGGCAAACCAAAAATTAGAGAATTATACCAAGGTAACAAAGAGCAAACAAATCAGGAGAGATCCTGAAAAGCAAATCTGCCTAGTTTTTGTTTCCAGCAGGTATGAAGCATTGCAGCTTTGTTTCAGTGGGATCAAACTGAGAGAAGCCGCTGTTAGTTCTAAAACAGCTCTTTCAGTCATACCCCACCACCTAAATCTGTGTAAGTTGCTATTGAGTTTGTAAGCTTGTCATTTAGGGCAGAGCACGACTGAGGATCTGAACGGAAGAAATCCTGCCTTTACCAACATTCCAGCTTTGAAAGGACAATTTGGATAGGATGACAGCTGAGGACGCTGGATTTCAAGATGCCCTGGCAAGTTTTGGTGGTGATATTTTAATCCATCTCCTTAAGCACAGATTGTGGCAGAAATCAACAGTTTACCTTTAAAGGCCACACCAGATGCAATACTGAACCAATGAAAGGCCTCAGGGCCTTCACATATGCATCTAGGAAAACACAATATGCTGCAATAGACTTAAAATAAATCCTGCCACGGAACAGTGAGAAAACTACAAGCCATGAACTAAGCTTCTGTATAGTTCTGGACTGATTGTCATTACCTTGGGAAAAATTTAAAACAATCCTTTGATGTTATGATTGTGCTTATTATGCTATGAGGTTGATAATCTGTTTTGAAAGTTAATTTCCTTGAGATATTGTTAACCCTTACCTGTTTTTTGAAATGCGTTCTGGTTGATTCCTGTGAGTTACAAAAGGTATGACTGGTACACAAATGCACGCAAAATCACATCCTGACCTGCCACAGCCAATGACTGACAGAAACTGAAAAGCTGCTAAAGCAGCAATGTTTAACACTATACCCAGAGTTTAAGGCAAGCAATTACCTCATTCATTCTCCATCAGAATACAGGTTCTCTAAGAGACCATTCAAAATAACAATCAATAAAGCTACATCATCAAAGTATGCCACACTGTCAGGAAACCACCCTAGAGAGTTAAATGCAAATGAGGCTTGGCGATCAGAGATATACATTTTGAATTGGACATATTGAAATTGTACATGCAAATAGATATACATTCACAAAACATAACTGCTACTACATTCACTAGACAAAACACAAAGGTGTAAAACACATGAGTTAGTTGCTTAGCAAACCTTTGGTACTCTAAAATGGATTAACATTAAAATTAAGCAGTTACTTCCTATGAAATAGGAAAATTCTCACGTCAAGTATTTCACACTAATCCATAAAACAGTAAAGACACATATTGAAACACGTGCTAAGTTTAAACAAAAGGGGGGAGAACTGGTGTAACCTGTAAGAACATCTGGAAAAAGCTATGTATGTTATCAATTTTTGAGTTGTGACAGTGCTGAAAGAAGCAGGTCTGAAAAGCAGCACGCACCTCAGGCGTTTGTTTCTCCAAAGTTGCTAATCATAGTAAGATTTGATTTCAGGACGATGGATGAGATACCTAGGTTTGTGACATGGAGAGAAAGCTATGCCTAAAAGTTATAGAAAAGAACTCAAGCAAGTTTCTTCCAGGTGTGTAAAACCCTATTCAAATATGTGACCACAGCAGCAGGAACCAGAGCAACGCAGAAGTTTGGAAAAGAGTTATGTTATGTTTTCAAGTTTACATTAGGAAATGACCAATGTGGTGAAAAGCAATCTCTGGAATGTGTGTGTGTGTGTGTTCATGTGTGTGTTCAGTGCGGTGGCCACCGATGTATGATATGAGTGTGTGAATGAAAATGGTTGTGTGATTGGTCAAATAATAAAAACCAAACACCTCACAAATAACATTACCTCAGCCACAGGTCGCTTTTGAGAAATTGTAGTTTGAAATCCCCAGTTATAAAAACCCTCAGATTAAAAAGTTATAAGTTTATAGACAGTTAAGATAAGCCCCAAGTTAATAAAGTAATTATCCAAGTTGCACTACCCTATAGGAATATAAGAAGGTTTTAAAAGGTTTACATTAGAGTTAAGCAACTGAGCAAGCAATGTGCCGGATCACTGCGAAGCTTAGTAGTTTTATAATGTTTTGATTGTTAAAATTGTTGTTTGCATTGTTGTTTGCATTTTTGTTCATACTGTTTTTGTGACTTCTTAATATAATTAAAAGAGGGGATGTGTAGGGGCGGGCCAAAGGTGGCACAGAGGATGTGCCAGGTACAGAGCCCAAGGAGCATGCCCCAGAGTTAGTAAACTGGTTGGTTAAGAAAGTCACATGATCTGTAAGGATAAAAGGGCGCGCGAGTTCGAATAAAATCTCTTTGTCTCACCACCGCACGAGGAGCATCACTTATTCCTTGTTATACAAGGGTCACATGCTACAACCAACCTGATCTCCTTTTATGATCAGGTGACCCACCTGGTGGATGAGGGGAAGGCTGTGGATGTGGTCTACCTGGACTTCAGCAAAGCCTTTGACACCGTCTCCCACAGCATACTCCTGAAAAAGCTGGCAGCCCACAGCTTGGATGGGGCACTCTGTGCTGGGTTAGGAACTGGCTGGAGGGCCGAGCCCAGAGAGTGGTGGTGAACGGTGCTGCATCCAGTTGGCGACCGGTCACTAGTGGTGTCCCCCAGGGATCAGTGTCGGGCCCAATTCTGTTTAATATCTTTACTGATGATCTGGATGAGGGGATTGAGTCCATCATCAGCAAATTTGCAGATGACACTAAGTTGGCGGGGAGTGTTGATCAGCTGGAAGGCAGGAGGGCTCTGCAGAGGGACCTGGATAGGTTGGAGAGTTGGGCTGATTCCAACGGGATGAGGTTCAACAAGGCCAAGTGCTGGGTCCTGCACTTTGGCTACAACAACCCCATGCAGCGCTACAGACTGGGGACAGAGTGGCTGGAGAGCAGCCAGACACAGAGGGACCTGGGAGTTTGGATTGACAAGAAGGTGAACATGAGCCAGCAGTGTGCCCAGGTGGCCAAGAAGGCCAATGGCATGCTGGCCTGTATCAGGAACAGTGTGGCCAACAGGTCCAGGGAAGTGATTCTTCTCCTGTACTCAGCGCTGGTGAGGCCACACCTGGAGTACTGTGTCCATTTCTGGGCCCCTCAGTTCAGGAAAGATATTGAGGTGCTGGAGCAGGTCCAGAGAAGAGCAACAAGGCTGGTGAAGGGACTCAAGCACAAGTCGTATGAGGAGAGGCTGAGGGAGCTGGAGTTGTTCAGCCTGGAGAAGAGGAAGCTCAGGGGAGACCTCATCACTCTCTACAACTAACTGAAAGGTGGTTGTAGCCAGGTGGGGGTTCTCTTCTCCCAGGCAGCTATCAGTAAGACAAGAGGGCGTGGTCTTAAGCTCTACCAGGGGAGGTTTAGGTTAGATATTAGGAAGAAATTCTTTACAGAGAGGATAATCAGGTATTGGAATGGGCTACTCAGGGAAGTGGTGGATTCTCCTTCCCTGGAGGTTTTTAAGATGAGACTGGATGTGGCACTTAGTGCCATGGTCTAGCAACCACAGCAGTAGTGAATCAAGGGTTGGACTTGATGATCTCGGAGGTCCCTTCCAACCCAGATGATTCTATGATTCTATAATTCCTACCACAAGTTGTGGAAACTGATGAAGAAGAATGTGAATTGAATCAGTTTGCAGAGGTGAAAGCTCTCAAGCTGGCTCTTAGACATTGCTGAATGAGAAAAATGGCCAATACTTTACCTTTATACTGTTTCATGGATGGTGGCAAATGCCCTGTGAGGGTGGTTGCAAAGACAGAAGCAGAATAACTGGCAGCCCATAGGTAAACCCATCTGGGCTGCTGCATTGTGGCAAGATATTGCTGTCCAGGTGAGAACTACTTGTAAAGGTGTGTCACATAGATGCTCATGTACCTGAGTCAGGCCACTGAAGAGCATCAGAAAAATCAACAAGTGGATCAGGCTGCTAAGATTGAAGTGGCTCAGGTGGATTTGAATTGGCAACATAAGAGTGAATTATTTCTATCTCAGTGGACGCATGACACCTCAGGCCATTGTTGTGACCCACTCCAGAAAAGGGAGGGTAACCCAGGTTCTTATTAATAAATCCCTTGTGGTGGATTAGAGTGAAACAACACTGAATAATTGGTGTTTGTAAACATATATATGTAGGGTTTATTTTGGAACAATTTTGTTTCTAAAGGTAAACAGGTATGTTGCCGTTTTGCATGTTATCATTCTATAGCAATACAGCAATATTTAAGCATCTCTAGCAATAAAGCAACATTAGAGGATAGCAACATGACACTATTAAAGCATAGCAATATTAAAGCATAGCAACATAGCACTATTATTAGAGCATAGCAATATTAAAGCATTGATAGCAATATCATCTATAGCAATATAGCAGTCATTAGAGCATAAGGATAACACTTACGGAAATGCATAAGGGAGAGAAAGGGAAAGAAAGGATAAAGGTGGAAAGATGCATATAGTCAACCTCCCACTGGATCCAGCAATGAAACTTGGTAGTTGCAGTTTCCATGTCTGTTGGTTGAAGTGGTGTTCTTGATCCGTTGGGGCTAGGGGAAGCTCCCAACAAAATTCAAAGATGTTCTGAGTTATTATACCCTTCTAGCTCAGGTGGGAATGCCCTGTGTCTCCCTGGGGTGGGGAGTTTTACAATGGATAGTGTCACGGGCCATGCCATAAGCCTCTGACATCTCCGAAGACAGTTGCAGCTGCCTATTGTGTTTCAATCATCCTCCATCATGGAGATGTATAGCCCAGGCTAGATGCACAGAATTCATGTAAAGGGAGTGATAAAAGAGTTTTTCTCACCTTTCAGGACTTGCCTGTTTCAGTCTCTGACAGCCATCAAGGAAGAGATGCAACATGTAGATGGGCTTGTGATTGAGGGGTGGACTTAACCATGGACACTATTGTACAGCTTATTTGTTAATGTGAAACCTGCACTTTAATCAACCAGGCCAAGCGGTTAAAGCCGCCTTGGTATGGAAGGCAATGGCTGAAATATAAATATGGGGAGGTCTGAAAGATTGAATATATCACACTCCCACAAACACGCCAAGACCAGCACCATTGTGGTTCACTCTACTGAAGCTTACTGCCTCTGGCCTAAAGGATGAGAATAGTATTTTCCATTTTTTTCCTCTGAATGCAATGCTCAACTAGAGGCAGAGAACCAAAGCAACTTTTACTAGAGGAAGTCCTTACTGTCTCTAATTTCTCATTTGCCTGCTATTGCATGAATAAAAAATGAAGCCATGACTGACAAAAGGGAGACAGAAGTTAAACTATTTTTACATTATTTCTCACGGCACAGTAATCAGAGTATCCTTAGGATCTAATCTGGTATCCTGTCTTATTATCACAGTGCATGTCTGCAGCTCTCACACTACAACCATGCAGAGTGAAAGTTATCTGAGTATATAAGCTCCACTAAGTATATGGCTGTGACTAAATCTGATAAAATTCAAGGCATTATTCTGCATGCCACAGTGCAGTATGTTACTAGAAAAATGAGCATAAGTTCCTATGGCAAGGCAACACAAACTCTGTAAGTTAGCTTTTTATTACACTCTACTAATGTTCTTTGACCCTTAATTCTTGTTTTGAATGTTTAATTCTCAAATTTGATCTATCATGTTTAAATACATATAAAGACAGAAGTCCCCATGAGGAATGTTACAGATACTGTTACAGTGAAATGTAGTAAGGTTATGTGTTTGGTTGGTTGGTTTAAATGTTAGGAGTGATATCAGTGCTGGTCTAACAGTCTGCTATAGATCCTTTAAGTAAAAACAAATCACATTGGACTCTGCCTTTTGACTCCTATGAAAATATCCTATGATGTATGAAATAATCTATGGACAGTTAACTTCTGCATGTATGTCAAACATTGGGGGTTTTTAAAATGAACCTCAATCAGATGGTTTCTTTACCTGCCTTTCAGAAAAGGCGACATCAGATTGACCGAAGCATGATTGGGGAGCCAACGAACTTTGTTCACACGGCTCATGTAGGATCAGGAGACATATTCAGTGGAATGAACTCGGTAAGCATGAGTGGATGAAGAATATTTCATCTTTGAGACAATATGGGGACATGGCTATTGTGACTGAAGCAATTAGTTGAAGGAATGGTTCTCAACTGAGTTATAAGAGTTTCTGTAGAGCTGAAAAACAAACTGATAGTATCTTAATTCCAAGTCTTAACCACTTGCATTCAAGATTATGGAATATCATGTTGAAAATTCCTGCATTTATTGACAACACAAAGCACATTTTTATAAATTGTACAAGGTAGAGTACTTCTTAAATTTATTCCAATAACATGTAGGAAAGAAAATAGAGGTTTGTTTTAAAAAAGAATCATAGAATCACTATGGTTGGAAAATACCTCCAAGATCATTGAGTCCAACCATTAACCCAGCACCATTGTGTTTACCACTAAACCATATTCCCATGTGCCACATCCACATGCCTTTTGAACACTTACACCGCTTCCCTGGGCAGCCTATTCCAATGCCTGACCACCATTTCAGTGAAAAGCTTTTTCCTAATATCCGGTCTAAACCACCTCTGGCACAACTTGAGGCCTTTTCCTCTTGTCCTGTCACTTGTTACTTGGGAGAAGAGATCAATCCTCACCTTGCTACAACCTCCTTTCAGGTAGTTGTAGAGAACAATAAGATCTCCCCTGAGCCTCCTTTTCTCCAGGCTAAACAACCCCAGGTCCCTTCGCTGATCCTTATAAGGCACATGCTCCAGACTCTTCACCAGCTTTGTTGCCCTTCTCTGGACATGCTCCGGTGCCTCAATGTCCTTCTTGTAGTGAGGGGCCCAAAACTTAACACAGGATTCAAGATGCGGCCTCACCAGTGCAAGTTCAGGGGCACAAGCACTGCCCTGGTCCTGCTGGCCACACTATTTCTGATACAAGCCAGGATGCCATTGGCTTTCTTGGACATCTGGGCACACTGCTGGCTCATGTTCAGCCAGCTGTTAACCAACACCCCCAGATCCTTTTCTGACGAGCAGTTTTCCAGACACTCTTCCCCAAGTCTGTAGCGTTGCATGGGGTTGTTGTGACCCAATACATACTAGAATATTTCAGAAAAAAATATTTTTAAAGTATAATTTCTATTAGATTTCCTAAATATCTTTTAAAAATGTTTTTTATATAAAGCTCTGTAACTTTCCTTATGATTCACACAAATATTCATATTGTGTGTACTTACTGAGGTTCTCACTATTTGTGTTGTGAATTAATTCCAGAGCAAGCAACACTGATGTCACAAATGGGGGTTTGTGGCTTCCTGTAGATGATAAGAGTTATAAACATTTTTATATCATTGAAAATGAAAAACAGAGTAAGAATGGTGGGTTACCCTTTGCCAACAGCCATACTCCCACATACTCACTCTCTCCCTCCTCAGAGGGACAGGGGGAGAAAATAGGATGACAAAGCTCATGGGTCAACATAAAGGTGGGGCATCACTTACCAATTACTATCATGGGGAAAACAGATTCAATTAATTTAATTTATAGTCAATTAAAATAGATTCAGATAGTGAGAAACAAAAAGCCAAACATTAAACCAACAATTTTTCTCTCTCCTTTCCCAGGCTCAACTTCACTCCTTCTTGACCTGCCCTGATGAACTTGGCCAGGGGTGTGTGTGTGTGTTACAGTCAGTACATTATGGTTTCTCTCTGCTGCTCCTTCCTTTTTATAGAATCAGAGAATGGTTTGGGTCGGAAGGGACCTTCAGAGATCATCTAGACCAACTCCCCTGCCATGGGCAGGGACATCTTTCATTAGATCAGTGTAGTGGGGAAGGATGCTGAAACTGAAACCATACACTGTTGAAAGCTCAACAACAATATTTATTACCAAGAGGTGGCCAACAAAATGAAAACCCAAGAGAGAGAAGGAGGAGGAAAATAAGCCCTCAGTACGACTCCCCCTCTCACTCAGATGTTGCTTATGAAGTTTTCTTACCACCCCCAGACTGTCTAGAATTACCCATAGCAGAAGCTGCATTCTTGGAGTGTCGGCAGGCTCACAAGATGGCGGGCGTCCCCGCAAAAGGCAACGCTGTCCTTTGATGTGAAGCTTGTGTTCCCCTCCCAGCACGAGCTCTCTGCTTTTTATACAATTAATTTGTGACATCTACCTGGGCAGGTGTGGCCAGCACCGCCCAGCTAGAGGCCTTCAGTCCCTCCCTCCGTTATGCAAGTGGTATCTCTTCTGTGCATGCGGGGGTACTCTGGAATTTCCCCGCGCCTGCATGCTATGCCTCAGGGGGTCTTTCCTAAATGAGTCTGGGGGCTTACTTCATCCTCCTCGTCTTCACTTTCTCCTTCAAATGCCCTTGAAGGGCCATCAGCCAATAGTGAGGTACCAATTAAATATAGTTTATACAAGATGCTCCCTTCAAGGACAAAAGTTCTTGTTTATCAGTGCTTGTTTTCTCATAACTTGGCAGGAAAAGAATAGACTCTCACAGGTGGCTGGACCAACCACAGACCAAAAAATAGCAGCATCTAATTAAGTACAAATACAATCAGGTTGCTCAAAGCCCCATCCAACGTGACCTCAAACATTTCCAACTGTGGGGTATCCACAACTTCTCTGGGCAACATGTTCCAGTGCCTCACTATCCTTATTGTAAATTTTTTTCCCCTATGTTCAACCAAAATCTTTCAGTTTAAGATCATTGTCTCTTGTACTGTCACTACAGGCTGTGGTAAAAACTCCCTCTCCAACTTTCATGCAAACCCCCTTTAAGTACTGAGAGGACACAATAAGTTCTTCCCACAGTCTTCTCTTCTCCAGGCTAAACAACCCCAAGTCTCTCAGCCTTCCATCATAGGAGAGGTGTTCCAGCCCCCTGATCATTGGCCCTCTTCTGGACTTGCTCCAACAGGTCCATGTCTTTCTTGAACTGGAGACCCCAAAGCTGGATACAGTACTCCAGGTGGGTTCTCACAGGAGCAGAGTAGAGGGGAAGTTCTTCTCTGCAGGACTGCTCTCAATCCATTCATTCCCCAGTCTGAACTATTATTGGGGACTGCCCAAAACTTCATGAGATTTGCATGGACCCACTTCTCTAGTCTGTCAAGGTCCCTCTGAATGGCATCCCTTCCCTCCAGCATATCAATTGCACCACTCAGCTTGGTGTCATCTGCAAAATTGCTGAGGACACTATGTCATTAATGAAGATATTAAACAGTACCAGTCCTAATACAGACCCCCGAGGGACACCACTCATTACTGGTTTTAATTTGTATCAGGAATAGTGTGGCCAGCAGGACCAGGGCAGTGATTCTTCCCCTATACTCAGCACAGGCCATACCTCGAACACTGTGTCCAGTTCTGGGCCCCTCAATTTTGGAAGGACACTGAGGTGCTGGAGCATGTCCAAAGAAGGGCAACGAGGCTGGTAAAGGGACTGGAGCACAAGTCCTATGAGGAGCAGCTGAGGGACCTGGGGTTATTCAGTCTGGAGAAAAGGAGGCTCGGGGGAGACCTTATCACTCTCTACAACTACCTGAAAGGAGGTTGTAGCGAGGTGGATATTGGTCTCTTCTGCCAGGCAACTAGCAGTGGGACAAGAGGTCACAGTCTTAAGTTGCGCCAGGGGAGGTTTAGGTTAGGCATTAGGAAGAAGTTCTTTACAGAGTGATTGGGCATTGGAATGGGCTGCCCAAGGAGGTGGTAGAGTCACCATCCCTGGAGGTATTTAAGAAAAGATTGGATGTGGCACTTAGTGCCATGGCCTAGTAAACAAGGTGGTGTTAGATCAAAGGTTGGACTCGATCTCAGAGGTGTTTTCCAACCTAGTTGATTCTGTGATTCTGGATGTGGCTATCCACCCAATTCCTTATGCATCTAATAGTCCATCAAATCCATCTCTTTGCCATTTAGAGACAAGAATGTTGTGGAGGACAGTATCAAACCCCTTACAGAAGTCTGGGTAGATGACATCCATAGCTCTTCCCTTGTCCACTGATGCAGTCACTCCATGGTAGAAGGCCACTAGAGTAGTCAGACATGATTTGCCCTTGGTGAATCCATGTTGGCTGCTGGCTGTCTCCAATTACATTGCTGTCTTTCATATGTTTTGACATAGCTTCCAGGAGGATCTACTCCATGATCTTACCAGGCATAGAGGTGAGGCTGACTGGTCAGTCATTCCCAGGGTCTGCCTTTTTAAAAATGAGTGTGATATTCCCTTTTCTGCAGTCACTGGGGACTTCATTTGACTTCCATGACTTTTCCAATCTGATGAAGAGTGACTTGTCAAATACATCTGCCAGTTCCCTCAGGACAGGACACTGGGTCCCATAGAGTTGTGCATGTTCAGGTTCCTCAGGTGGTCTCATACCAGATTGTTTCCTACGATGGGAGGGACTTCATTCCCGCAGTCCCTGCCTTGAGGTTCAGGGTCTCGAGAGATGTGGGAACAGTGATTGCCCGTGAAAATGGAGGAAAATAAATTGCCAAGTACCATGGCCTTCTCCACGTTGCTTATCACTCCATCTCCTGGCTTATTTATCAGACAGGGGTGGTGTTCACTTTCTTTAGTCTTCCTTTTCTGACCTACGCACCTGTAGGACCCCATCTTATGTTTCTCCACATCCCTTGCCAAATTCAGCTCCAGCTGTGCCTTAGCTTTCCTGATCCCATCCCTACACACCTGAGCAGCATCTCTAGATTCTTCCCAGGATACGTGTTCCTGCTTCTGCTGCCTATGCATTTCCTCCTTGCACTTCAGCTCGACCAGAAGGCCCTTACTCAGCCACGCTGGTCTCCTGCCTTTCTTGCCTGATTTCTTAAGTCTGGGAATCGAGAGCTCTCGTGCTCTAAAAAAAACACCCCTCAAGAGCTGCCAGCTCCCTTCTGCTCCTTTATCATCCCCAGGGTCAGTTTCCCAGGGGGTCCCCTCCACTGGTTCTTGAAAGACCTGAAAGTTCGCTCTCCTAAAATTCAGGCTCTCGGCTTTACTTTTTGCCTGTGAGCAGGATGCTTCCAGTGGTTGAAGTACAAACACTTCATCAACCTCCTCCCTTTGATCAGGCAGCCTATAGTAGACACCAACGACGAGGTTTCCTTTGGTGACTTGGCTTCTAATTTCCACCCATAAGCTCTCAACCTGTTCATCTCTGTGCAGTCAATCCATTCTTTTATATAGAGGGCAAACCCCCCGCCCCTCCTTCCTTACTTGTCACTTCTGAACAGTTTATAGCCATCAATTGCAGCACTCCACTCATCATGTGAGTCATCCAACCAAGTTTCAGTGATAGCGATTAGGTCAGAGATTTCCAGCTGCACAGTGGCTTCCAACTCATCCTGTTTGTTACCAGTGCTGCATGCATTGATATTGTAGTTTAACCCCAGCCGGCAACTAAGTATCACGCAGCCGCTTGCTCACTTGATTCCCCTGGTGGGATGGGGAGGAGAATCAGAGAAAAAAAGATAAACTGCATGGGTTTATTCACGTGAAAGGGGGGATTGATTTTCACTGTTTTCTGGGATGGTCCACTTCTGCT
Organism: Pseudopipra pipra; assembly: GCF_036250125.1. Classification (NCBI taxonomy): domain Eukaryota; kingdom Metazoa; phylum Chordata; class Aves; order Passeriformes; family Pipridae; genus Pseudopipra; species Pseudopipra pipra. The sequence goes on along the minus strand of NC_087580.1, from coordinate 54,241,757 downwards.
TATAAAAGGTGATGCTATTGTGCGGTGCTACTGCAGACAAATTTAGGTTAGGTATAGGTATATTTAGAAGTACATAATATACAACCTGTTGATTTACCGTCCTCAAAATTTAGGTTTCCAGATTATGATGCACAGCAGAAATGGTATTACAGTCAGAACTAATAATAGTGCTCCTTGTATGCATTCAAGGTTGGTGGAGGCCAATCCACATACAGTTCATCTAGCATTCCTGTGAAGAAAGAAAGAAAAAAGTGTGCTTGGTTGGACAATGCAACCGGCAAAGTTAGTTAAAAAGAAAAAAGGGTTTGAGATTCAAGGGAATCTCAACTTCTACTTTACAAAATACTTTTTACACAGCTGCTGCAGCTTCCCCCACATTTTTGGGGGGATCTTCTCTGATCAGAGGGAGTAAGACTGCTTGTACGATTTTGGCAAGTGCAGCATGTGCAGTCAGGAATGACTCCTACAGGAGTCTGAGAAAGGTGTTCAGAAGTGAAAACCTTGGAAGTAAAAGACATGCCTTTTCCAAAAAAACATATCTTTCGAATCCAGGGCTGACATCCATGATTTCTGACTTTGAGTTACCAGTTCTACAAAATTTAGAACAGCAGGAGTTAAAAACACAATATTGACATAAAATCCCCTGCAACAACAGGTAAACAACAGCTGTCTGCTCAGCTCTTTTTTCTGGACAGACAGGAGAATTAGCAGAGTGTGAACAAGGGATATCTCTCTTTTCTGAATCTGTTACCACCCCATGAATACCCAAGTGAGTGGCTTCTTGTATTGTAGATGTTAAATTTGCACTATTGAATACCACAGCTGTTAGCAGGGCTGTGTTGGCACCCAAGTGCTGCTAATTAAGAGTTAATATTGATTGCTTTTCCAAAATTCTGTTTTGTGCTGCAGCAGGAATTGCCTTATCAGGGAGTACAGGCACTGTACTAAACAGCGGCACTACAGCTCCTCGATTTCTTTTGGGGCTGCAATCAACATTTGAACCAAAAGATCATGCATCACAATCTGGTAGATGTCAGCTTTGACTATTCAGAACATCAAAGCCCAAAATGTTTTCATTGTGATCTTTAATTGCAAAGAGAGCAGTTGACTGCTCGCTTAGGGGCCATAAATTAATTTCAGCAGTTTGACAAATGCTGCTTGTTCCTGTTACTGCAGCGATTTTAGCTCTCTCTCATCCAGGCTTTAATCCCAGCTTCTTGACATTTTGCTCTATTAACCTTGAATGTTGTGGTCCTGTATCTATTAGAAATTGTCCTAGTTACAGGGGTCGGGACCAGTTTATCACTATGTGGGTATGACCAAAACTGTGTATTCTACACCATCTATGTAATTTCTGATGGACTGTTAATAATGGATTGTTTGCAGCAGCTACCTGGGGTACACCTAACACCTCAGGCTACAAGCTGGGTAGGAAAGTGTTTCTTTGTCTTCACACCAATGACTCAGCTGTGATAATTTCCCTCTGGAGAGACATTAACACCTTCACAAGCAGCCTGAGGAGACATCTCTGCTAATGGGCTGCAATGGACTGGCATAATAGGCAGCTGCAACAACCTAGACCATGAAAGATTCCAAAAATATCCCATGACTTACAGAGTTAAATCACCTACTGTGAAACTCCCCACCCTGGGGGAGGTACTGGGCATTCTCATCAGAACCTAAGCATATATAGTCTTGAGGTTTTGGGACTTCTGGTACCACTCGTCATATCCAGAGGAGGACCAGAACTTCAACAGGATTGCGACTGCCACTCTTGACAAGACTGCGATCATTACTTCAACAGAACTGCGACCATCATCCAGACCAACGGGGTTACCTGGACTTAAAACCACCCCAACAACTCTTAGGGGAACAACACAGCAGGGCATAAGGAATCCAGGAGGTTCCTGGAATGTGTTGATAACTTCCTTCTCCAAATGATAGAGGAGCCAATGAGGAGAGGTGCTATCATGGACCTTGTTCTCACTAACAAGCAGGGGCTGGTGGGAAATGTGAAGCTCAAGGGCAGCCTTGGCTGCAGTGACCATGAAATGGTGGAATTCAAGATCCTTAGGACAGCAAGGAGGGTGCACAGTAAGCTCACTACCCTGGACTTGAGGAGAGCAGACTTTGGCTTCTTCAGGGATCTGCTTGGTAAAGTACCATGGGATAAAGCCCTAGAGGAAAGAGGAACCCAAGAAAGCTGGATGATATTCAAGGATCACCTCCTTCAAGCTCAGCAGCGATGCATCCCAAAAAAGCAGAAGTCTGGCAAAAATGCCAGGAGGCCTGTGTGGATGAACAAGGAGCTCCTGGACAAACTCAAACACAAAAAGGAAACCCACAGGGTGTGGAATCAGGGACAGGTAGCCTGGGACGAATACAGAGATATTTTTTGAGCAGCCAGGGATCAGGTTAACAAAGCTAAAGTCCTGATAGAATGAAACCCTGCCAGGGAAGTCAAGGGCAACAAGAAAAGCTTCTATAGGTATGTCAGTGATAAAAGGCAGACTAGGTAAAATGTGGACCCTCTCCAGAAAGAATTGGGAGACCTGGTTACCTGGACCATGGAGAAGGCTGAGGTTTTCAATAACTTTTTTGCCTCGGTCTTTACCGGCATGTGTTTCATCCACATCACCTGAGTTGCAGAAGGCAAAGGTAGGGACTGGGAGAATGAAGAACTGCCTGCTGTAGTAGAATCATAAAATAGAATCATAGAACCATCAAGTTGGAAGAGACCTCCAAGATCATCAAGTCCAACCTCTGACCAAACACCACCATGTCAACTAAACCATAACACTAAGTGCCTCGTCCAGTCGTTTCCTTAAGACTTCCAGGAAGGGTGACTCCATGTTATGGGTTTAGGCTTCTCAGTGAATTTTCCCATTACCATTGTGAAAAATGCTGGCAAACTAAGAAAAAGGTAATTCAAAAAATTTTCCTGCCTGCTGGAGAAAAACTCCCAGAGGTGGATAGCCGACAATTAAGCCACACAATGAAAGTAGCTAATAGCCCTCACATAATAACTGAATCTCTTGGGGGAAGCCCCATCCCCCATTTAGCCATGGGCTGAGGCTACCAGCCCAGAAGAGAGAGGGGAGCTCTTGCATGAAGCCACTGCAGGAGTTAGAGACCTATAAAAGACTGCTGGTGTCACATGAGCTGGCTCCTTGTTCCTTGCCTAGCTTTGGACTAGGAACCGGCACCTCTCCGTCGCTGCCGACTGACCGCAAGCAGCTCCCCACCATACCGTCAGAGTTGGTCCCCGCTCCTTGCTCGCCACATTCCATGAGCAAACCCTGCACAGTTGCTGGCCGGGAGAAACCCCTTTTTTGTGTGTGAGTCGCCGGCGCATGCAACTGAGCCCCCCATCTGCACCTGCTGACGCTTTGAGGCCCTGTACTTGACATATATTTTTTTAGTAAAGAACTGTTATTCCTTTTATCTACATTTTTTTGCCTGAACACCTCTTAATTTTGAATTTACAATAATTTGGAGGAAGGGGTCTTTTTTCTGTTCCAGGAAGGTTTCCTCCTCCCTTGGCAGACATTGTCTTTAAACCAAGACGCTCTACCACCTTCTTGGGCAGACTGTTCCAATAACTGACCACCCTTTCAGTGAAGAAATTCTTCCTAATGTCCAATCTGAACCTCCCTTGGAGCAGCTTGAGGCCATTTCCTCTTGTCCTGTTGCTAGTTGCCTGGGAGAAGATGGCAACCCCCATCTTGCTACAATCTCCTTTCCGGGAGTTGTAGAGAGTGATAAGGTCTCCCTGAGCCTCCTTTTCTCCAGGCTAAACAACCCCAGCTCCCTCAGTCGCTCCTCATATGACTTACATATGAAGATTGAGTGCAAGACCATTTAAGGAACCTGAAGGTGCACAAGTCCATGGGACCTGATGAGATACATCCATGGTTCCTGAAGGAACCAGTGGATAAAGTGGTTAAGTCACCATCCATATTTGAGAAGTTGTGGCAGTTTGCTGAGAACACCAATCTGCGTGTTGTGGTTGACATGCTGGAGGGAAGGGATGCCATCCAGAGGGACCTTGACAGGCCTGAAAAGGGGGCCTGTGCAAACCTCATGAAGTTCAACAAGGCCATGTGCAAGGTCCTACACCTGAGTCATGGCAATCCCAAGCACAAATCCAGGCTGGGTGGAGAATGGATAGAGAACAGCCCCGAGGAGAAGGACTTAGGGGTGTTGATGAATAAGAAACTTGACGTGACCCAACAATGTGCCCTTGCAGCTTAGAAAGCCAACCACATTCTGGTCTGCATTAAAAGAAGTGTGATCAGCAGGTCAAGGGAGGTGATTCTGCCCCTCTACTATGCTCTCATGAGGACCCCATCTGGAGTACTGCATTCAGCACTGGGGCCCTCAATATAGGAGGGATGTGGACCTGTTGGTGCAAGTCCAGAGGAAGGCCACGAAGATGATCAGAGGGCTGAAGCTCCTCTCCTATGAAGACAGACCAGGGTGACATATCTTCCTTGGAGGGATACCTTTCCTTCACACTTGACAGGAGTCACCTCCAGAGGCTGAGGACTCATGTCCCTTTTACAATCACTTTGTCAATGATCCCTTCCCTAGAAAGTGAACCCAGCTGCTTGGCTTCCCTACCTTCTTATTCTTGGCTACTAGCCCCAATATCCCAGCATTGGAGCAGCCAAGTGATAATGTGGATGATGGCTGAAATCTTTTTTCATCCTCTGTAGCTCACTGAGGTATAAGGATCAAGTGGTTGGTTACTTCTTGTTCTGCCTCTTACTCCCCTTCTTGTGATGACCCTGCCTCATCCTCTTTTACTAAACGGGCTGATTTTTGTGTCCATTTCTTCTTGTGTAGAGGGATGACTGATACTGGCACGGGCTGGTCCTCTGGTCCAGCTGCTTTTCCTGTCTTGTGAGTTGGAGTAGCTGCAGCACCTATCGCTTTATCATCAGATCCAGAGACCTTCTCTTCCCCCTGAGGGTACTAAGTAGCATTGAAGAGGCCTGGGCCAGGCCCCAACATGTTGCAATGATTTGTATCTCTCTGGAATCGCCAGGGTGACAGTACACCTTTTCCCAAGTATTTTACTAGTTTTTCAGGATTCTGCACTTGTTCAGGGGTGAAGTTCCAAAACACTGGAGGTGCCCACTGCCCAATGTACTTGCTCATATAATCCTACACATGCTGCCTCTCATAACTATCCAGCCTTGTGACAGATCTCTGGGTTGTTTTCTTAAGTAGTTGTTTAACCTTAAACAAGACCTGTAAGACATTCAGCAACATGCTGGTTCCTAGCAATAGGACTGGTTCCTAGCAAAAGGACCATGCTGATTTCAACACCTCAAGGATATTAAAAATTTTCAAAATTTTCAAATGCTATTGTAATTAGCCTGGCAGTGAAGGGGAATATGTGGGAAAATGTTTCCTCCCTCCATAGGTAAAAGGTATAATTATTAATAGGAAATTAACTCTATCCCAGCCAAATACAGAACAATTGGTATAGAAGCACTTCAGTTGGGCTGTTAACCGCATCACCTTTTTGGAGGCTCAAACCCCAATTCCTTTGCAGCCTTTTTTACATGTTCCCCTGTTGGTTCCCAACACATCAGCAGCCTTTGACTCTTCTCTGTTGCTCAAAACTCCATCCTCTTCCCCTGCTGGGTCTAGTTGAAAGCTGTTCCATATGGGTCCTCCACAGGCTGCAGGGAGTATCTGTTTCAGTGCCAGGAGCACCTCCTCCTTCTCTAACCTTGGTGTTCCCTCTTTTGTTTCTCATCCTTTTTGTTCCTTCCTCTTCTCTCTCCAGTGGTTTTGCCCTTTTTAAAATATGTTTTCACAGAGGCATCACTGACTTTCCTAATGGGCTCAGTTTTGTCCTGCAGTGGGTCTGTTGTGGAGCCTGTATGTGGCATGAGGCAGCCCCCCACCCTGCAGGGGTGACCTCTTCTCACAGAGGCCACCCTTATAGCCTCCATGGCTTCTAAAACCTTGCCACATATACCCAATACACTAAGATAGATATTGAAAGTGACCTTATGAGAATATATTTATTTTGTACTACTTCATATTTTCTGTGAAATGTCAATATATTTTAGGATCAGTAATACACTATCTAAGAAAACAGTGGCATATAGATAATGATGAAAATACTTGACCTTAATAATCCCCTTTAAAAGAAAAAAATGGTTTCTCCATGGTGGATTGTAGCAAAGGGGGAGACAGAGTTCTATGAGGGTTATTAGAATAAAGAACAGAGCTGTAAAGAAAAATAGTCAGTTTTAACGTAGGCAAGTGAGGTAATTTGTAGCTTCCTAGAAACTAGTTTGATATTTTACAGCTTATTGCAATCAGAAAAAAACATTCATAACTCAGTAATCATTAGGGAAGGGCAAAGCTGGGAAATCTGACATGGCAAACAAAGTACCAGGTTTTACCTGAAGCAATATTATGGATTGGAAGTAATTTGTACTAAAATATCTGTAAGCAAATAAAATAGACAAGCATGGTTTAAGCTTGATAAAATTAAATTAAAGCTAAATATCTATTTAATGCAAGATTTTACATTAATATTTAAAACTGTGTAAATTAAAATAATGAATGAGTGGTGATCTCAATAAAATTTTAAAAAGGCATGGCTTTTTGCTTTTTAGATGTTTGTTGCCCTTCCCATGAAAACCTTTCTCATTCTCACATCTGAGCAGCATCATGGGAGGCTTGTGTTGGTTGCCTGAACCTTTACTCTCTCACCTCAGACTTTTTCCCCTACTTGCCCATACCTTTGCCTTGCATAATACTCAACTCATCTCCAGATAGTAGATAATCATTATTATCTCTCTACATGGACTTGTTTTCTTTGACCTCCCCCCTTTCCCTTCCTTCTGCCTCTAGGTGATCTCAATTCAGAACCAAATGCAGTCCAAGGGAGGCTATGGAGGTGGCATATCTGCAAATGTTCATATGCAACTTGTAGACACTCAGGCAGGATAACCTTGGGGAAACCTTTCCAGTAAGTATTACTGTCTGCTTTTTAGGTGCTGGTAGAGTAGTGAGGAAGAACATCTTTTCACATATTGTAATCAGCTCTCTATAAACATCTGCATCCTTATGATGCATGATTTTAAAATGCATTTCTGGGTAGAACACTCAATATCATGTGAGCATGTTGATTTTTATTATGTAATGAACATGACATTAATAATTTAGTTCTAACTGCAATTCTGTTCTTAAGCCTGTTTCATGAGAGTGAACTTAGTTGTATATCAAATTTCAGAAGAATTTTGTGATATAGTTAGGATACCATTTTTGCAGCAGTTCCATTTAATTAAGCAAAATAAGAGTGCCATTAAATATGTTATGGTAGGAAAATAATCACTATCAAAATGTTCAATACTCAGTTTAATGTGTTTTCTGTGTTACAGGCTTATGTGAGTTCCTGTATCTTCTTTCCTCTTTCGCCTTGGTGACTGCTTTGTGTTCATGATGAGAGAAGTGATAGCTCATTTTTCACATCTTGTGATTACTCCAGTGAAAAGTTGCTCTGATGGTGCCATTTATGAGATTGATTGTACTGTGCCTTTCAGTGGCGAGCACACATTGACTTCCTACCAGTACCATGGACATAGAGCTGTTCAGGATTGATTTTCGCTGTTTGTTAAAGCAAATTAAAGCACCAATATTAGCTCTCATTATCAATACCTAATGTACAGCATTGTTACTTTTTATTCTTTAAATATTTTGTCCAATCAAGTAATTTAGAAATGAGTAAGTTTCCATTAATATTTTAATCACTCGTTGTTCATATCCATTTTTGAAAGGCCTGTGCCCTGCAAGCACAAATTATTATTTCATACAAAATCAGCACAAGAGATGACCATATTCTTTGTGGAGTTGATTTGTATGGTGCCCTGTTTGGTTAAAAAAAAATTAAATTGCTTACTGCAGACTGCTGATGGTGAAAAATTTAGCTGTGGCATGGGTCATGCCTGTTTCTGAAAAAGGACTTGTATCTTATCTGCTTCAGAGTTAGGTCTTTATTTTAAGTTTTATCCTACTGGTCCTGAAATAATAAAGAGAAAACTTGTATTCCTAAGGCATTTGTTATAAATGTTCAGTATATTTATTTTGAAAGAGCTGACCTCAAGACTGTAAAATGGTGTAGTATCTAAGTATTGTGGAAGTGCTTTAGTCTATTTAAAAAATAAAAAAAATCATGTTTGTCTGATTCTTTATTTTTACAATTTTTCTTCATTTTAGACTGTATGGTCATTTTCAGTAACAGTATGCCAGACTGCCTGCAATATTAGCTGAAAATTTTAGTAGCCCTCCCTGATTAGTTAGCAGTTTCTGTGGACTAAATATTTAGGGGTCATGGAAGTTGCTAAGAGCAACATACTAATTTGACAGAACAGATGCCAGTGAAAAGAACATACAGGGTGACTTTTTACAAAGACAGCAAAAAGTCTTTTGCTCATGTTTATCTCTGTAAATTGTCCTTTTTCTCCTTGTTGGTAGTTTGCAATAAGTTGATGGTTTGAAACCTGACAGTTTAATTTTTATGTGGGAAAAAAATATCCTAACAACTAGGGCATAACTGAGACTAATAGTTTCCATTTTTATACATAAACACGTGTTTACAAGTAAAGATTGCTTCATAAATAAGTTTTTATTGTCTTCCTCTGCTTTCCCTGATTTCACATTGCCACAATTATCCAATTGATTTAAACATTTACAAACCTACCTACTCTTCTCCTCAGTTCACAAAGAGCATGCAGAATTCAAGGGTTATGGATGTAGCTGGTCTTCCCTAAGCTGTATTCCAGTGTGGTAGGTGTCAATTATCTGGTTGAATAGTTCCAGTTAGGTTAGATAGTCTTCACTGATAAAGGTACTGATTCTTGGTCACACAAGATCAGATGTTCAGTTGTTTGGGGTGCATAAACACATAGCAATGCAGTGACATTTTAGGGGTCAGCATTTCTGATGCCACTTGATCAATGAGTTTTAAATACGCTATGATTACAAAATGATTAGAACTTTTTTATCAGAAGTTGTACTTTGATGATCCTTGTGGGTCCCTTCCAACTCAGGATATTCTGTTTCTATGATTCTATGATCAGTAACTGCAGCTTAAATTGCCTTGCCAAAACTATCTTGCATTCCTCAAAATGTCTTCATATCAATATCCAGAAAAAAACTGACATATTTTTATAAGGCATACTATTTTATACATTATGTTCATTTTTTAATAAAGTCCTTTCAGTGCTGGCTTGTAGATATTAAAAGGGAAGTATTGTCTTTGAATCAATAAATGTTTTTCTTTCAGTTGGTGACCTACCCTTTTTCTTGCTGACACAAGTGTATATAAGGAAACTGCTTGTGATGCATCTTTGCAGACTTCATGTAGAACCACTTGTTGTGGTTACACTGCCCAACGCATTGTTCATTAAATTTTTCTTTTATATTTAAGCACAAAGGTGTGTTTAATTTGCCTCAAGGGATGCCATAAAAATTCCCAAAAACTGTCTAGAGCAATTGTATGAGTGTATGAGCCATTTTTTTTTATATGAGATGTTACATTAGCAGCCAAATCTGAGAACATAGTCTTGGTCCTAAGTTGCACTGTACTCTGCCATTGTATGATATACAAAAAAACCCCTCCCCACACTCAGAAAAATAGTAGTTAAGGAAATCGATACACCTTGTCCTGTCTACATAAGGACACCGAGTACAATACATAGAAAAAGTAATACAAAGTAATATTTTTCAACTTCATGGGGATTCGATATCTCTATCAGCACCTTATTCTTTTTTCCCTGATCTCCATCTTCTATGCAGACCTCTATTACACATACCACTCACAGGATTTCATAAATTGACAATATTTTCTAGTTTTGCCTACCTTAAAGTACAATGTCCCAGTCGGAAACTAGAGGAAAGCAGTACAGGTTTACCAAAGTTGATTAGTTTTTTATATTTGTGAAAATAATTTAATGGAAGAGGTAAGACAAGGAATAAGGCTTGGGTAGTACGCATTCCTACAGATAAAAGTTTTTAATGAGGATTTCAAACAAATGATTAGGTCCCTGGATTGTGGGGTTCCAGTTATACTATTGCATCAACTTGACATTTAATGATAACATTTCAACGCCTCATTCCATATGCCTTTTTCTATCATCATGGATTACTGCAGAAGGCTATTGATGCCTCAGAGTTTTTTTGGATTTTTGAACTTTTATGGATTTTTGAACTTTTATAGATTTTAGAAGTAGATGTGTAGTGAATGTAGATTTTAATGTAGCTGTATTATATCCCTTACCCTGTAGCGTAATGTTTACACATACCCAACCCTACTACCCCCATTTCATATCAATCCCTCTAAAATTCTGTTAGCGTGTTTAGTCTTCTTTTCAAGGTACAATTGTAGAAAAATACCTTAAGGCCTGGACCAGAAGATATCACACAGACACAGCGACCTTCAAGCCCAGAATTCTGGAGGAACTCCAAGGACTGTACATGCTGCGAAAAAGATGAAGATGAGGAAGAAGGGGTCCCAAACGCCCCCAGACCCAATTCCCGAAGGGGCGTGTCGGGGGGCAGAACTGGGCAGAACTGGGATTGGATGGACCTTATTATAAAATCATAGAACCACTGTCTGAGCAAGCGCGCATGGTATATATTCCTCTAGGCCTACAGACTCATTAAAGGACCTTCTCTCTTTATCTTATACACTAAATTGGCCTGGAGTCTTTTTTCTCCGTGGTCTTTTAGGCAACACTATGCACAATTAATTTATTTGTTAACATTTTATTATTCCTCAGAAACAGCTTTTAACATGAGGGAATGATGAAGTCTGGTCTAGATTTGCAATTCTGTGGTTTAATACAATTTCCCTGAGCACAGACAGTTACATCAGAACACAAAACACTTCAGAGTAAAAGACTAAAGACTCAGTATTTAGGATGAGACTTTGAGGTTTGCATGAAGTCTATTAAAATATGCTGATTGAAGCCAGAGGCTAGAATTTAGCAACTAAAATATTTTACTAAAGGTAAAAATGCTTTTAAGGAACTTTAATATATAACAATTAAAATAAGTGCAGCAATACCCTATTTCTAAAGGAGTTCACCTGCCTGACCAAGACTGATACCACATGCAAAGTGTGTCATAAAGAAGCTAAGAAATGCTGAGCCTGACTGACTGATGGAATTGCCATGTAGTGATAAAGATTCCCCAGAATGAGACTTACTGAAAATTTTAATTTTTTTCCTACTGATAGCAGTCTATACTTTGAAGTAATAATAGGAGAATAATAGGACTTTCTGCCTTCATACAATTTAATAGAAATTATGAGTTCAGTGCTGATAGAATTGTCAATAATTTGCTGAATGCCAAACTTGCTTACTTAAATATGATGATTCCTAGGAATGTGCTTTATTTCTTCCATGCTACTCTGTCAATATCATGAAGACGCTGTTGGGTTTTGCGCTTTTTTGCCTTTTTTTTTTTTTTTAATCTCAGCCACTGCAGATTATAATTAGTTTGAAATACCAGCTGGGCAGTATAAACATATTTTACATTTGTGCATTTCCTGGTGGGATACTGACCTAAATGATTCCTGTTGATACAGCAATAGTATAAGCAGTCTTCATGCACCATACAGGCTCTGGGGTCTATGTTTTGCATCTGCTGTCATTCACTACAATCTTTCACCAGACATATGAGATAGGTGCTCATGCAAATCCTGTTCTCAAAGCACCACATTGAGGAGGAAAGTGAGTATTGGTATTGATTTTGAAGTCCCTATATTTCATAAACTGTGATAACACTAGGAAAACAACTATTCTGAAATAGTTTTCCTTAGGAAATCATACAGGTATATTACATGTATATACAGATAATCACAACATAACTACTAGCAATGATATCCTCAAAACAACAACAAAAATAATCTTGAGCACCTTCAGGTTGTGGTAGAATCTTCTTTGCAGGAAGCAACAGACTGAATTGAGAAGGATTTCTGCAGAGATAGTTTACAACTAGCTTTGTTCAGTCCTTAAAGCAAGCCACGCTTAAAGGCTTTCCTCCATTTCTATACTATTACAGAATATAAGTAAGGCCCACATCAGTAAAGAACTGATAAGTTTTACACTATCATAGGTTTTTCTCTAGGACAGAAGTGTACCAGCCAAAGCTTTGTGCTTGTTTTGGCTGGGGTAGGGTTTGTTTTCTTGACAGTAGATGGTATGTGGCTATGTGTTGATAATACAGCGATGTTTTAGTTATTGCTGAGCAGGGCTTACACAAAGTCAAGGCCTCTTCTGCTCCTCACACTGCCTTGCCAGCGAGGAGGCTAGGGGTGCACAAAAAGTTGGGAATGGTCACAGCCAGGACATCTGACCCCAACTGACCAAGGGGATATTCCATACCATATGATGTCATGCTCAGTATATAAAACATGGAGAAGAAGACGGAAGGGAAGGATGTTCAGAGTTGTGGTGTTTGTCTTTACAAGTAACCATTGAGTGTGACGGTGCCCTGCTTCCCGGGAGATGGATGAACACCTGTCTCCCCATGGGAAGCACCAAATGAATTCCTTGTTTTACTTTGTGTGTGGCTTTTACTTTCCCTATTAAACTGTCTTTATCTCAAGACACGAGTTTTGTCAATTTTACTCTTCTGTTTCTCTCCCCCATCCCGTCCATCCTCAACTTGACGGGAAGAAAAAATATAATGAAAATCTCATGAATCAAGATAAGGACAGGGAAAGATAATTCACCATTTACCATCACAGTCAAAACAGACTTGACTTGGGAAAATTAATTGAATTTATTGCCAATCAAATTAGAGTAAAATAATGAGAAATAAAATCAATTCTTAAAATGTCTTCCCCCCATGCCTCCCTTCTTCCTGAGCCTAATTTTACTCCCAAATTCTCTACTTCTACCCCCAAGCACTCCAGGGGGACAGAGAATGGGGGCTGCGGTCAATTCATCACATGTTATTTCTGTTGTTATTTCTGTCACTCCTTCCTCCTCAGGGGGAGGACTGCTTCCACTCTTTCCCTGCTCCAGTGTGGGATCCCTTCCACAAGTGACAGCCCTCAATGAACTTCTCCAGTGTGAGTCCTTCCCACAGGCTACAGTTCTTTATGAACTTATGAAGTGTGGGTCCTTGTCAGAGATTCTAAAAATCCAAGGGGAAATTTTCCTTCCCCTGCCCCAGTGTAAGAAGAGAGAGTTTGAATGGGGAGGGGGAAGGGGGGCAATTAGCTTTACAAAAGACCTGGCTGGCAAAACTGCATTCCTGACTGATGGCCCATCTGAGACTGGAGTGAGGGGGGGAGGAGTTTTGCTCTGTTGCTGCACTCCTCACATAGGGGAGAACAGTTTGGGTTTTCTCTGCTATGGAGACAGGGGAGTCTGTGTGCTTTGTAAAAGCTTTGAGGCCATTTTTCTTGCTCTCAATCTGGTCATTTTCTGACCACTCGCCTCGGCTTGCCCCTGCCTCCAGTCCAAATCTGCTGCGATTTCATTGGAGAGTTTTGTGCTCATTGGGAGAAAAGGAGGAACCTTGAAACACCGTCAGCCGAGGACAACAGTGAGTTCCATGGGGTGGACTGCCTTTCCTTTCCCCTTCTTCCATTTGGGGAGGGTCCCCATTTTTCAGCTTCTCCCGTGATCCGAGATCCCCCTGTGCGGTGACCGCCAGAGCCCAACAGCACCCCCTGCTGGCCACCACAGAGAACTGCAGGCTCTGCACCTCTAGTGATCCAACAGCACCCCCTGCCAACCGTGATTACAACTGTGCTAGAGGATAGAGAAGTATTCAGACTGTCTTTTTTTTTTTGAAGGGGACTTTTGGGTACAGGACTATTGTCTAGTTATTTTTGTGTTCTGTTACTGCCTTTGCCAACATATATATTTTAATAAAGGGCTGTTATTTCTTCCTTTTTTCTATACTTCCTCGATTGGAGGCCCTTAATTTTGGATTTACAGTTGCTGAGAGAGGAGTTTGGTCTATCTCATAACTCATCCTCCTTAGCAAACATTCCAGTCTCTTCAAACGGAGACATTTTTGGCGCCCAACGTAGGGCCTGAAGAGAGGAAAGGTGGAAAAGGAATAACTACCCTTTGTGGGAGTTACACGTGTTTTGAACCTGTAAGCAACATGATGCTAGGGGTTGTTGCTTTCCTCTGGCATATAACCATGCCAAGATATCTGTCCCACCTGTCAGTGAGTTTCAGTTCAGATAGTAGGACTCTCATTGCCATAAGTACCTTTGAGTTTGTGCACTGGGTTTATGATACGGCAAACTTAGCACCTGTGATTTTCATCTGCAATATGTCCTCAAGGATGCACTACTGTTCTAACCTAAGCTGTTTCCTCTGGGGTTTTAAGGATAATAGCACCCATCCCTATGGAGAAACGCAGGGGGATGTATTTACCCAACCCTTCATTCAGTTTCCCTTTGGATACAATACAATGGCCTCTGGGAAGTTTAAATTCTCCCTAGATGTCAGAGACATTGTACTTTTGGGGCTTTTTGTACTAGTTCGTGCCATTATAGTATACCTAATATACAAAGCCAAGGCCAAGAATTACCAAGAAAGTGTCCAGGAGCCTACCCCAGGGATCGAAGACCTCGAGTGGCATGGGTTATGGGAGGATATGGGTAAATTCCTAGAAAGTTACTCAGCTCCCACCACATGGAAGCTCACCCTTGAACAACTCTTGAACCCTACAAAAATAATGGAAGTCGTGAGGGAGAGAGGCGGTGATAGATCCATGGAGAGGCAGTTGGCAGCTGCATATGGAGTTTTGGCCACTGCCTACCAGAAGTTGCTCGGTATGGTGCAGCACTTCCAGGGAAAAGGAAAAGATGAAAACAAAATGCCTAATACCAAAGTGACTCAGCATAAGGCCAAATCAAAGGGGCAGACCAAGCCAATGGAGGTTGCCCCTATCCAAAAGAAGAAATATAAAACCAAATCAGTTCGCCCAGTTGACGATGATGGGGAGGCAGGACCCTCACAGGCAGCTGGTCCAGAGCCAGAAATCATCACTGAGTCTTTATCGTATAACAACCTCCAGAGCTTACGGACAGACGTTGCTTGTCGCCCCAATGAACCCATTCTGGCCTGGATGATCCGAGTTTGGGACTCTACAGGTGATGCCATAAACCGTGATGGCGGTGAAGCAAGGTTCTTGAGGTCTATTGCCCAGGATGTGGGTATTGAGGGGGCGTTTTTGAGGGAATCGAAGTCCCTGTCTCTCTGGGCATGGCTTTTGGATGGTGTGAGGGAGAGGTTCATCTACAGAGATTCCTTGCAGGCAGATCATTATACCACGGGCTGGAAGACCATAGAAGAAGGGATCCTACGCCTGAGGGATATGGCACTGTTGGAGGTACTGTTTGGAGGGGATGGGCAACCCACCAACGATCCTGACAGGGTTAAGTGTACACCACAGATGTGGTGGAGCTTCACACGTATGGGGCCATCCACACAGAAAGGTTACCTGACATCATTGCAGGCTGGGGAGATGTATATAATAAATAAACTTCGATTGTATGACAGTATGATCAAAGGACCACTACAGGCCCACATCTCCACTGCAGAGACACTGAGGATCTCAAGGAATTAACTACAGAGGTGAAAGATAAACAGGAGAGGTTGAAAGAGAGGATTGAGGGAAACAGTTTCTATATGGCACCAGTGAAAACCAGACGCCCCCCAGCTAAAGAGAGCAGACAGACCTCACAAACTAAGTTGTGATACTTCCTAACTGACCATGGAGAAGACATGAGACGGTGGGACAGGAAACCTACCCGTATCCTAGCAGCCCGAGTACAAGAGTTGAAAGAGAAAGGAAAAGGGAAGTCTGTGAAAGTGAGTGCCGTACAGTACCAGTATCCTGTGGGCAGGGATCTGACCCGCTAGAAGGTACCTCCCATAGGTATTCACAAGAGAAAAACGGTGATTGGAAGGATGAAGACCAATGTTAGAGGGGCCCTGCCTCTAACCAGGTAGAGGCATGGGACAACCGTGTCTATTGGACTGTGTGGATCAGATGGCCTGGCACGTCAGACCCACAAGAATACCAGGCTTTCATTGATACTGGCGCTCAATGTACATTAATGCCCTCAGGACATATGGGACCAGAGACTATTTCTATTTCTGGAGTGACTGGAGGGTCTCAAGAGTTGACCATGGTGGAAGCTGAGGTGAGCTTGACTGGGAAAGACTGGTAGAAACACCCCATTGCGACTGGTCCAGATGCCCCATGTATCCTGGGCATTGATTATCACAGGGACGGGTATTTCAAAGACCCCAAGGGACATAGATGGGTTTTTGGAATAGCTGCAGTGGAGATAGAGGCAGCTAAGCAGTTGAATTCGTTACCTGGTCTCTTGGAGAACCCTTCTGCTGTGGGACTGTTGAAGGTTGAGGAACAGCAAGTGCCAATTGCCACCACAATAGTGCATCGTCGGCAGTACTGGATGAACCGAGACTCTGTGATCCCCATCCGTAAGACGATTCATGAGCTGGAGAGCCAAGGGGTGATCAGCAAGACCCATTCACCCTTTAACAGCCCCATCTGGCCCATGCGTAAGTCTGATGGAGAATGGAGATTGACTGTGGACTATCGTGGCCTGAATGAAGCCACCCCGCCGCTGAGTGCTGCTGTTCCAGACATGTTGGAGCTCCAGTATGAGCTGGAGTCCAAGACAGTGAGGGGGTACGCCACTACTGACATTGCAAACGCATTCTTCTCCATTCCCTTAGCAGCAGAGTTAGGCCACAGTTCGCTTTCACCTGGAGGGGCGTGCAGTACACTTGGAACCGACTGCCCCAGGGGTGGAAACACAGTGCCACCATCTGCCACGGACTGATCCAGGCCACACTAGAGAAGGGTGAGGCTCCAGAACACCTGCAGTACACTGATGACATAATGGGGGGACACAGCAGAGGAGGTTTCTGAGAAAGGAAAGAAAATCATCCAGATCCTCCTGGGAGCTGGGTTTGCCATAAAAAAGAGTAAGGTCAAGGGACCTGCCCGAGACATCCAGTTCCTGGGGGTGAAATGGCAAGATAGACATCATCAGATCCTGTCAGAAGTCATCGATAGGATCGCAACAATGGTCCCACCAACCAGCAAGAAGGAAATGCAAGCTTTTCTGGGTGCCGTAGGTTTCTGGAGGATGCACATCCCGGAGTACAGTCAAATCGTAAGCCCTCTCTATCTGGTAAGCCGCAAGAAGAATGATTTCCATTGGGGTCCCGAACAGCAGCAAGCATTCGAGCAGATTAAGCAGGAGATTGCACACGCTGTAACCCTTGGGCCAGTCAGGACCAGATGTGAAAAATGTACTCTATTCTGCAGCTGGGAATAAAGGTGTCTCCTGGAGCCTCTGGCAAAAGGTGCTTGGCAAGACCCGAGGCCGCCCACTTGGATTCTGGAACTGAAGCTACAAAGGATCTGAAGCCAACTACACCCCAACAGAGAAGGAGATCCTAGCAGCTTATGAAGGAGTACAAGCAGCCTCAGAAGTGATTGGCACAGAAGAACAGCTCCTCCGGCATTTCAACTACCAGTGCTGAACTGGATGTTTAAGGGAAAGGTGCCCACTATGCATCATGCCACTGATGCTACATGGAGTAAGTGGATCGCTCTGCTCACGCAGCCCACCCGTATTGGAAATCTGAATCGCCCTGGGATCCTAGAAGTCATCACAAACTGACCGGAAGGTGAGAGTTTTGGTCTAGCAGATGAAGAAGAAGAAGAGCAGGTGGTACGGGCTGAGGAAGCCCCAGCATACGATAAACTACCAAAAGAAGAAACACGCTACGCCCTCTTCACTGACGGTTCCTGTCGCCTTGTAGGAATGAAATGTAACTGGAAAGCAGCTGTATGGAGCCCCACTCAACAATCTGCAGAAACTACTGAAGGGGAAGGTGAATCGAGCCTATTCGCAGAGCTCAAAACTGCCCAGTTGGCATTGGACATTGCTGAACAGGAGAAGTGGCTAAAGCTTTACATCTACACTGACTCATGGATGGTAACCAATGCTCTGTGGGGATGGTTGGACAGATGGAAGAAGGCCAATTGGAAACGCAGGAGGAAACCCATCTGGGCCGCTGATACGTGGCAAGACATTGCTACCCGGGCAGAGAAGTTGATTGTGAGTCTGCCCATGTGCGCAAAGGCTGAACCAATGAGGAGCATCGCAACAGTGAACAGGCAGACCGAGCTGCACAAGTCAAGATGTCACAGGTGGATCTGGACTGGCAGCACAAAGGAGAGTTGTTCCTAGCACGGTGGGCCCATGATGCCTCAGGCCATCAGGGCAGAGATGCCCCCCATAGATGGGCACGAGATCGAGGGGTGGACTTACCCAAGGACATTATTTCCCAGATTATCCATGACTGTGAGACCTGCTCTGCCATTAAACAGGGTAAGAGACTGAAGCCCCTATGGTATGGTGGACGTTGGAGTAAGTATAGATGCTTGGAGGCCTGGCAGGTTGATTACAACACACTGCCACGAACCCGCCAAGGTAAGCGCTATGTGCTTACCATGGTGGAAGCCACCACTGGATGGCTGGAGACGCATCCGGTGCCCCACGTCACTGCCCGAAATACCATCCTGGGCCTTGAAAAGCAAGTCCTGTGGCGACATGGCCCCCCTGAGCGCATCGAGTCAGATAATGAGACTCATTTCAGGAACAGTTTAGTTGCCACCTGGGCGAAGGAGCATGGCATCAAGTGGGTGTACCACATCCCATACCATGCAACAGCTGCGGGGAAAGTTGAACGGCATAATGGACTGTTGAAAACTGCCCTGAAGGCGTTGGGTGGAGGGACACTCAAGCACTGGGATCAGCATCTAGCAAAGGCTACATGGTTAGTCAACACCAGAGGCTCCATCAACTGAGCTGACCCTGCATAATCAGAATCCCTTCACACCGTGGATGGAGACAAGGTCCCAGTGATTCATATAAGGGTTTTGTTAGGGAAAAAGGTTTTGATTAACCCTGCCTCGAGCAATAGCAAACCCATTCATGGGATTGTTTTTACCCAAGGGCCTGGTTGCACCTGGTGGGTGATGCAGGAAGATTCAGAAACCCGTTGTATACCCCAAGGGGACCTTATTTTCGGGTGAACTGGCTGTAACTCTATATCTGCATCTGTATGTAACTCTGTGTCTGTATCTGTATTTGTATCTAATGATTAGTGGATGTGTACATAGTTAGAATAATGCATGTATGTATGAAGTTCAAAGACTTAATCCGATAAAGTGTGGTAGCATGGGAAAGAAAAATTAGGGGTGGATAATGTTATAGGTTATAAATCCAATAGGGGAATTTTTCTTCCCCTGTTCCACTGTAAGAAAACGGAGTGAGTGAGGGGAAGGGAGGTCAATTAGCTTTACAAAAGAACCTAGCTGTCCAGACCGCATTCCTAACGGATGGTCCATCAGAGGCTGGGGGGAGGGGGAGGACTTTTGGGAGGGGGTGGTTGGCTCTTCTCAGAGGAGAGAGAGCTGACGGCAGAGTTCTCTGTCTGGGATGGAGACAGGGTCTGTGTCTGGGCATTTTTTGGAGAAAAGACCGGGAAGCCGGTCTTTCTGGCTTTTCATCCTTGTGAGGCCTGAGCACCGGCCTCGATCAGCTCGCATACTGCCTCTTGACTCCAGCCGGGACCTACTTGGTTTTCATCGGAGTGTTGTGTGCTCGCTGGGAGAGAAGGGAGGAGCCTTGAAACACCGTCATCTGAGAACAACAGTGAGTCCTGTGGTGGTGGACTGCTTTTTCCTTCTGCCCTTCTTCCATTGGCGAAGGATCTCCGTTTTCTTTTCGCAATCCGAGACCACCCCCAGACCCGCTTCCCACATGGTGACCGCCAGAGCCCAACAGTGCCCCCTGCCAACCACCAGAGAGTACTGCAGGCTCTGCACCTCCGGTGATCCAACAGCGCCCCCTGCAGGCCACAAGAGAGAACTGCAGGCTCTGCACCTCCAGTGATCCAACAACACCCCCTGCCAACCGTGATTAGAACTGCACTAGAAGACAGAGAAGTATTCAGACTTTTTCTTTTGTTTGAAGGGGACTTCTGGGTACAGGACTATTGTTTAGTTGTTTTTTGTGTTCTGTTACTGTTCTTTCCAATATACATATATCTTTTAATAAAGGGTTGTTATTTCTTTTTTTTCCACACTTCCTCGATTAAAGTCCCTTAATTTTTGAATTTACAGTTGCTGAGAGGAGTTTGGTCTGTCTCATAACTCATCCTCTTTAGCAAACATTCCAGTCTCTTCAAACTGAGACAGTCAGTTGACCCAAACTAACCAAAGGGATATATCCATACCATATGACATGAGTTCAGATATAAAAAGCTAAGGAAAGGAGGAGGAGGGGGGACATTAGTTGTTTCCAATGGTTGCTTGCTGAGATACGGTCATGCATGCTGAAGCACTGCTTCCTGGGAAGTGGCTGGACATCACTTGCTGATGGGAAGAAGAAGAAGGAGGAGAAGAAGAAGGAGAAGGAAGAGAAGGAGAAGAAGGAGAAGAAGCAGAAGAAGGAGGGGAGGGGGAAGATCAAAAAGCTGGTCCTTCAACAAAGAAATCAAAAGGAGTGAGACAAATCAAAAGGAAACTGAAGTTACCCTGTCCCTGACCTCATCAGAACTTTGAGACTTGCAGAAAGATTACAGCCGGCAGCCAGATGAGAGGATTCCGATAGTCAGCAATTGAAAGGTCATGAAGCCAAAAACCTGGGATTCCTTGCTAGAGATCGAGAAATTCTTTCAATTGGAAAAAAAAGAGCAATTTGCAGTCTCTCAAGATGATTCCTCTCAAGCGTGAGGGCAAGGTATCCATTTAAGAAATATCTTATTAATTCCCCAGGAAAGTGGACCACTGCAGACAAAAGCATCCAGTACTTGAGAGAATTATCAGTGTCTAGAAATCATTTATAGTAATCTAAGAAGTGATAACATCCCTAGATATCCAGAGAATGTTCCTTGCACTAATGCCTCAGAGCTTTTTTTTGATTTTTGACTTTTATAGATTTTAGAAGTAGATGTGTAGTGAATGTAGATTTTAATGTAGCTGTATTATATCCCTTACCCTGTAACATAATGTTTACACATACCCAACCCTACTACCTCATTTCGTATCAATTCGTCTAAAATTCCATTAGCGTGTTTAGTCTTCTTTTCAAGGTAGAATTGTAGAAAAACACCTTAAGGCCTGGACCAGAAGATATCACACAGACACAGTGTACCAGGGTGAATTTATGCTGATATGTTTGGTCTGTGTTTGGCCCTGCCACCTTTGAAAGTTTTACTCTTTCCCTGCCAAGTTATGGAAAAACAAGCACTGATAAATGGGAAAGTTGTCCTTGAAGATGAGGAAGGCTCGCCCCCAGACCTGGGAGGTTGTGGTCACTCAATTAACTGTATAAAAAGCAGGTAGCGCTTTCTTGGAGGGAGTTAACTTCACACCAAGGACAACGTTGCCTTTGGCAGGAATGGTCAGTCATTCCCTCAGAGCGGGGAATTCCATAAAAGGATGCTCAGTTTGTTCCCTCAGAGCGGGGAATTCCATAAAAGGGTATGAGGACAGGAACACCCCCCCCCGACAACAGTTTCTGGGAAAATGGCATGGAGGGCCATAGAATACACAGTTTTGGGCTACACCCATCCAGTGATGAATCGGTCCCAGCTGTTCTAACTAGGACATTATCCACTCCTTATTCTATGCCATCCATGTCATGCCCAAATTAACCCCCTTTAAAAACTATATCCCTTTAAAATTATATACATCTCTATATATATACAATGAAACATTACAGACCATTCTCACTCAAAATTAGGTCCCCTTGTGGTACACAACGTGTCTCCCCATCTTTTTGCATTACCCACCAAGTCAAACCAGGTCCTTGAGCAAAAACAATCCCTCGGATGGGTTTGCCTTTGCTTGAGGTGGGACTAATCCAAACAGTCTTCCCTAACATTCCTCTCATATGCACTACGGGGACTTTATTTCCATCTACAGTATGCAAAAGTTCTGATTGGGCAGGGCCAGCTCGATTGATGGAGCCTCGGGTGTTGACCAACCAGGTGGCCTTTGCTAAATGCAGCTCCCAGTGTTTGAGAGTCCCCCCACCCAGTGCCTTCAGGGTGGTTTTCAGCAGTCCGTTGCACCGCTCAACTTTTCCAGCAGCTGGTGCATGGTAGGGGATATGATACACCCACTCAAGGCCATGATCTTTGGCCCAGGTGTCTATGAGGCCGTTCTTGAAATGGGTCCCATTATCAGACTCAATTCTCTCCGGGGTGCCGTGTCGCCACAGGACTTGTTTTTCAAGGCCCAGGATGGTATTCCGGGCAGTGGCATGAGGCACGGGGTATGTCTCCAACCATACAGTACTTCCTTCTACCATGGTCAGTACGTAGTTCTTGCCTGGGCGGGTTTTGGGGAGCGTGATGTAGTCAACTTGCCAGGTTTCCCCATACCTGTACTGTCGCTTCTGCAACTCGCTGTGTAGGACTCCATATGGCTGCCTTCCATTTTTGGTTTGTCCCTACCATGCTACAGGAGCCATCCCTGAAGAGCGCATATCGCCTTTCATCTGCTGGTAGCTTGTCATGTGGTGGGGCCTCCTCAGCCCGTGTCACCTGCTCCTCTTCTTCTTCAGAGGATAGTCCAAAACTCTCACCTTCGGGCCAATTGGTGATAATTTCCAGAATCCCAGGGCGATTAGGATTCCCTATCCGGGTTCGCTGCATGATCAGAGCGATTCATTTACTCCATGTGGCATCGGTGGCGTGATGTGTAGAAGGAACTTTTCCCTTGAACATCCAGTCCAGCACTGGTAGTCGGGGTGCCAGGAGGAGCTGCGCTTCGGTGCTGATTACTTCTGAGGCAGCTTGAACTCCTTCATAAGCAACCAGGATCTCTTTCTCAGTTGGTGTATAGCTGGCTTCAGATCCTTTGTATCCCCGACTCCAGAATCCCAGTGGTCGCCCTTGGGTCTCCCCAGGCACCTTCTTCCAGAGGCTCCAGGAACGGCCATTCTTCCCAGCTGCAGTGTAGAGCACGTTCTTCACGTCCTGTCCTGTCCTTACTGGCCCAAGGGCTACCGCATGGGCAATCTCCTGTTTAATTTGTTCAAAGGCTTGTTGTTGTTCGGGGCCCCACTGGAAATCATTTTTCTTCCGTGTCACAAGGTAGAGAGGGCTTACAATCTGACTATACTCGGGGATATGCATCCTCCAAAAGCCCACGGCACCTAGGAAAGCCTGTGTTTCCTTCTTGCTGGTTGGTGGGGACATGGCTGCTATTTTGTTAATCACCTTTGTTGGAATCTGGTAGCGTCCATCTTGCCACTTCACTCCTAGGAACTGAATTTCCTGAGCAGGTCCCTTGACCTTACTCCGTTTAATGGCAAAACCAGCTCTTAGGAGAATCTGGATTATCTTCTCTCCTTTCTCGAAGACTTCGCCCGCTGTGTTCCCCCATACAGTGATGTCGTCAATGTACTGTAGATGCTCTGAAGCCTCGCCCTTTTCCAGTGCAGTCTGGATCAGTCCATGGCAAATGCTGGGACTGTGTTTCCACCCCTGAGGCAGTCGATTCCAGGTGTACTGCACACCTCTCCAAGTGAAAGCAAATTGTGGCCTGCACTCCGCTGCCAAAGGAATGGAGAAAAAGGCATTGGAAATGTCAATGGTGGCATACCACTTGGCTTCCTTGGACTCCAGCTCATACTGGAGCTCCAGCATGTCCGGGACAGCAGCACTCAGGGGTGGTGTGACTTCATTGAGTCCACGGTAATCCACTGTCAGCCTCCACTCTCCGCTGGACTTACACACTGGCCATATAGGGCTATTAAAGGGTGAGCGAGTCTTGCTGACCACCCCCTGGGTCTCCAGGTCACGGATCATCTTATGTATAGGGGTCACAGAATCTCGGTCGGTGCGGTATTGCCGACGGTGCACTGTTGCTGTGGCTATCGGTACCAATTGTTCTTCAACCTTCAGCAGTCCCACAGCAGAGGGGTCCTCTGAGAGACCAGGCAAGGTGTTCAACTGTCTAATTTCCTCTGTCTCCACAGCAGCTATGCCAAAAGCCCAACAAAGTCCTTTTGGGTCTTTGAAATACCCACTCCTCAAGTAATCTATGCCAAGGATGCACGGGGCCTCTGGGCCAGTCACGATGGGGTGTCTGTGCCATTCCTTCCCAGTCAGGCTCACTTCAGCTTCTAGTACAGTCAGCTGTTGGGATCCCCCTGTCACCCCAGAAATGGAGATGGATTCTGCCCCTATGTATCTTGATGGCATTAAAGTACATTGTGCGCCGGTGTCCACTAAGGCCTTATATCTTTGTGGCTCTGATGTGCCAGGCCACCAAATCCACACTGTCCAATAGACTCGATTGTCCCTCTCCTCTACCTGGCTAGAGGCAGGGCACCCCTAGTCCTGGTCATGGTACTCATTGTGCTCTTCTTGTGAGTATGACCTGGAGGTCCCTTCAAGAGGATCAGACGTATCATCATTCCTGTACCGTCTGGAGTCTTGCCCATGAGATACTGGAGCCGCATTTACCCTTGACGAGTTCCTTGTGGTACTTGTTCCTCTTTTCAGTTCACGTACCCGGGCTGCTAAGGAAGAGGTGGGTTTCCCATCCCACTTCCTCATATCTTCTCCGTGCTCATGGAGGTAAAACCATAGATTGCCACGTGGAGTGTACCTTCTCTCCTTAGCTGGGGGACGCTGGCTCCTAATAGCAGAGACTCTTGTTTGTCCTGGTGAGATATGGAAGATCCCTTCCTTAATTTCCTCTCTTAGCTTCTGGTGTCCCTCTTCAGTCTTCTCTTCCAGGCTTCAGACATGTTCAGCCAGTTTGGTTTCCACAGATGAGATGTGGACTCGTAATGGGGTGGTGACAGTGTCTTCATAAATCCTGAGTGTACTGACCAACGCACCCACCTTGTCCTCTCCCTCCCTCCATCGCAGCATTGCTAAGTAGTGGGAATAAAGCAAACTTGAACCACATCTGGGAGGTGCACTGTAAACCATCTGGACTTTTAGGGAATCTTTCGTCCTCTGAAAAGATTATCTCCAGTACAGCTAATTCCCTTAAGCACCGGATACCTTGTTCCATCGTGTTCCACTGTCCTTGCTGTATGTGGAGGTCCTCCTTACAAAGGTATCTCTCCCTCACACTGGACAATAGTCGCCGCCAGAGGCTGAGAGTTTCCTGCCTCCTTCCAATCCCCTGATCAATGACTACATCTCGAGACAGGGATCCCAGCTGTCTGGCTTCACTCCCATCTAGGATTGTATCGTTAGCTGCGGCATCCCAGATTCGGAGCAGCCAGGTCAGAATGGACTCTGCCTGTCGTGTGAACTCTCTCCGGAGCTCACATAGCTCACCCAGGGATAGGGACCGAGTGATTATTTCTGGCTCCGTCTCTTCCGGAGGATGTGAAGGTCCTGCCTCTTCGTCATCATTTGCTATACGGACTGATTTAGTCTTTGATTTCCTTTTCTGGACAGGGGCGACTGCTATTGGTTTTGGTTGTTCTTCTGGCTCCTCGATGGTTTGTGTGGACATGGTGCCGGTTGGTTTATTTCTTTCTCCCTCTGACTCAGCTGTGGTTTGGGTGGACGTGGTGCCTGTGGATTTGGTCCTTCTCTCCTCCCCCTGACAGTGCTGTACCATGTCAAGTAGTGTCCGGTAGGCAGTGGCCAGGGCCCAGCAGGTTGCTGTGAGCTGGCCATCTCTGGAGCTGCCAGAGCATTTTCCCTTCACCAGTCTTATCATGCTAACAGGATCCTGCAGTTGTTCAGGGGTGAATTTCCAGATCATTGGAGGAGAAAACTTCTCCAAATACTGGCCGATGTCCTCCCACTTCCCATGCCACTCAGCATTATCTGCTCCGAGGGCAGGTGTCCAAACAACCTCCCTAGAAGGCCCTATTCTGACCCTAAACATGGTGTACAAAGTACAGAGCAGACAGAGCAACACTAACAATAACATTATGCTGTCCTTAACATCAAAAGGGAACTCAATATTTTCAAAAACTGTTGTAGCAAGTCTGAAGGGGAAGAAGGAGGTGAGAGGCTGGAAACAACCATCCCCCCCTGTTCCCCCAAAGGGCTGGGTGCGATTTTTAATGAGGCCCCAGAGGTAGCAACCCAAACCAGGACAGGCAAACAGGACTGAATACACATTTACAATGAAACTCATTGCTTCTGATGTTAGAAGGACATAAACATAATATACTAATAAAGCAATTTGGATCCCTCTCCCTGGTCTTAAAGAGAGCATCAAAACAGGCAAATAATACCCCATCTGTGGAAATACGAACAGGTTCAAATACAACATCCATGTGAACGCATCAAACAACATGGTGATCAGGGAGTTTCTGTATCCAAATAGACAAATGCTTAAAATGAAATTGTGATTCTGACTTCTCTCTCTCTGCCCGACGTTGGGAGCCAAAAATGTGCTGGTTTAAGAGTTAACCAGCAGGGGAAATGAACTGAACTCAAAGGAGAGATTATAAGTCAGAATAACAATTTATTAAAATAATACAGTAAGTACAATTTTACAAACAAACAATTGGTTTTAACCCACAAAACCCAAATGTATAACCCAGCACCCTGGGGCATGAACCAAGTGGTGTTCCTTGGGCCCCCCCTTGAGTCCACAGTAAAGGGAGAGGGGAAAAACCTGCTGGTGGGAGAGTTGTTGCAGTCTGGTCAAAAGTGGTGATTGCAGTCCAGTTGAGGGTGGTGGTCTCAGTCTGGTTGAGAGCGGTGAGCTGTGGTCTGGTTGAGAGCGGTGAGCTGTAGTCTTCCTCTGGATCCCACCAGTGGTGGAAAGGTTCTGAAACTCC
The DNA here is from genome assembly GCF_036250125.1 of Pseudopipra pipra. Classification (NCBI taxonomy): domain Eukaryota; kingdom Metazoa; phylum Chordata; class Aves; order Passeriformes; family Pipridae; genus Pseudopipra; species Pseudopipra pipra. Next base: position 54,214,852 of record NC_087580.1, on the reverse strand, counting down.
AGGTTTATATATTCTCCAGTTCAGGCAGGAATGCTCAGTCCTTCCCTCAGAGCGGGGAATTCCATAAAAGGGTATGAGGATGCTCAGAGCGGGGAATTCCATAAAAGGGTATGAGGACAGGAACACCCCCCCCACGACAACAGTTTCTGGGAAAATGGCATGGAGGGCCATAGAATACACAGTTTTGGGCTACACCCATCCAGTGATGAATTGGTCCCAGCTGTTCTAACTAGGACAAGTCGGCAGGATATACTGGACATGAAACCGCACCGTTGCTACGGACAAAGTAGGATTCGCAGGTGGGATGCATAGTCTGTGGAGTGAACTACTGTTTTTTGTAGGAAATTGGGCTAGGGTGGCAGGCTACAGAATATAGTTGACTCCCTGTGCTTCTGCTGATCTCTGTCTTCTCTCTATGGTGTTGTTGTAATACACTTGGTTGTGGCTGGGATAGAATTAAACTACTTCTTGATAGCTGTTACAGTGCTGTGTTTTGGATTCAGTGTGAGAATGACACTGATAGTCCTATAGTATTCTCATGCTCTGTAGAGAGCTTGTGCTCAGGAAAGCTGGGAGGTAGCACAGCCAGGAGAGCTGGCTTGAACAGACCAAAGGAATATACCATGCCGTGGGATATTATGCCCAGCATATATGCTGGGAAGAGACATCAGAAGGGACCCATCACTGCTCAGAGTGCCAGGGTTGGCTGGTTGCTGTCAGACAAGACTCTTTCTGAGCCAAGTGTTAGTGTTTGGGAGTGTGTCAGGGAGGTACGGGCAGAGGACATGGTGTTTAAACTCTGGGATGGGGGTTGTGGTGTTACCCCTGTCGTCAAAGTGTCCAGGCAGATATAGGAGTTTTGATATTCAGTCAGGGATCATTTGGGAGTCAAGTCTGGTGCCGGGCTGCTGCCCCTGAGGCTGCCGGGGGGAGAGGTTTTTCCTTGTGGAGCTGCACTGGGCTTTGAGATACTTACTCAGAACTCCAGGACCTGTCAGGAGGAGATCTCCTGCAGGGCTGCAATGGACGTTAGCTTACTCAGAACTCCAGGACCTGTCAGGAGGAGATCTCCTGCAGGGCTGTGCTGGATGGTTGCCTTACTCAGAAATCAGGGATCTGTCAGGAGAAGTTCTCCTGTGGGGCTGGGCTGGGCTGGTGTCTTGTCAAGAAGTCTGGGACTCGGGGGAGGGGCAGCCCCCCCCGGGGCCACCAGGCTGTGTTTTTGTTGAGTTCAATTCTTTTTCTGTTGGCGGGAGGAACAGGGGCTTCCACTTGTGCCGGGCTACACATGGACGGGCCGCTGCCACTGGGGTTGCAGGGGGCCGGCAGGAGCCCAGCAGCAAATTGCAGCAGACAGAGAAAGGGAAAAAAAAAAGGCATCTTCTGTCTGGCCGCTTTTCCCGGCCATTTTTCCTCCCCCTCCTCTCTCCGGAGGGGGGGGGTTGGGCAGCTATAGCTGTAGGGAGTCAAAAAAAGTAAAAACAGCTCCTAGCTGTTTTTCCTTTCTCCTCCCCCAGGTGGGGGGGGCCCGCAGCCTCGATGGCTGAGGCAGCAGGGAGATAACTTTTGGTTTTGGTAACTTTAATAAGGGAAAAAGTGTTTATATAGTGTGTTTGTGGTTTTGGTTGGCAAGCACCAGGTGCTGGGTGC